>NC_073227.2:161002500-161627500 GCF_029281585.2 Gorilla gorilla gorilla
ACCATGTTCATAAATTGGAAGGTGTAATACTATTAAGACATCAACTATCCTCATAAATTCAATGCAGTCCAAATTAAATCCTAGCAAGCTTTTTTAAAAAAAGAAATTGTCAAGCTGATTCTAAAATTTATATGAAAATGCAAAGAACCTACAATCGCTAAAACAACTTTTATAAACAATAAGTATGAAAGATTTACATTATGTGATTTTAAGCCTTATTCTAATACTATAGTAATCAAAGTAGTGTGATATTGGCATAAGAATAAACATATAGATCAATAGAAGAGAAGAATCCAGAAATAGACTCACAACGGGCAATTGATTTTTGACAAAAGTGCCAAGGCAATTCAACAGAAAGAAGCAATCTTTTCAATATATAGTGGTGGAACAACTGGATAACCATTTGCAAAGAAAAGAAACCTGACTATTACCTGACACAATGTCTAAAAGTTAGCTTAAAATGGATCACATACCTAAGTGTTAGAGCTATAACTATAAAACTTCTAGACAAAAAAATCCAGAAGAAAATCTTAATGACCTTTGGTTTGGCAAATATTTATTAAATAGGACACAAAAGACATAACTAGAAAAGATAAAACAAATAAATGGGGTTTTATCAAAATTAAAAACTTGTTATTCAAAGGGCACTATTATGAAAGTGAGAAAGCAAGCCTCAGACTTACAGAAAATATTTTCAAGACATATATTTAAGAAAAAACTTGTATTTAGAAAAAATAGCCATTTTAATTCAATAGTAATAAAAAAGCAATCTTTTATTGGTAAAGATTTGAATGGACACTTCCCAAAGAAAATATACAGGTGACAAATACACTCAACATCATTGTTCATTGGATAAATACAAAATAAAACCATAATAAGATACCATAACATGCATACTAAAATGGCTAAAATCAAAAGGACCAACCATACCATGTATTTGCAGTGACAATGAGCAGTTCTAATTCTCATTTACCGCTGGTGGCAATGTCAAATTGTACAACCACTTTGGAAAACAGCTTGGCAGTTTCTTAAAAGGTTAAACATATATCTACCACATAACTCATCCATTCCATTTTAGACACTTACTCAACAGAAGTGAGAGATATGTCCCCACAAAGATGTGTGCACAAATATTTATAACAGCTTTATCTGTAATAGTCACGGGCTGGAAACAAACTATAAGTCCATAAACAGGTGAATAGATAAACAAAATGTGCCAAATCCATATCAGGAAGACCATTCAGCAATGAAAGGGATAAGGGATTAATACACACAACAACATGGATGAATCTCAAAGTAATTATACTGAGTGGAAAAAAAAACAGACAAAAGAGAGTATATACATTTGATTTTATCAATATAAAATTCTAGAGGATGCAAACAAATCTGTAGTGACAGAAAGCAGGTCAGTAGTTGGTTGCCTCAGGATGGACTGAAGGATGGGAGGGTAGAGAGAGAGGGCTTACAAAGTGGCAGGAGGAAATTTAGCAGAGAGATGGAGATGTTAATTATATTTATTGTGGTGAAGTTTTCCTGAATTTTTACATATGTAAAAGCTCATCAAATTGTACAATTAAAATCTGGTGTGTTGTACATCAATTATACCTCAAAAAACCATGAAAAAGAAAGCATACAAAGCAAGGTATTTGATGATATCCCTCACATAGAACTTTCACACAGTTTCTCACATGATTCATATGCACTTTAGCATACGGTTCAGTAAGGCTCATATGCAGATGATTGAAAACCAGAGAGAATCACAAAGGAATTATTCTTGCATCAATATAAACTATTGTGAACTCAAGTATGGATGAATAAGTGAATATATGTCTCCACTGAAGCCTACATGATTCAAATTTGTGTTTCAAATTTGGGTGTCATGAAACTTCACACAAATTATTGAAACTGCAAAATTAAAAATTCTCACATGCCAAGGGTCCACTGCATCAAATTCTGGACACCACAATCTCAGAGGCTGATGTCTATAAGAGAAAGAAAAATCGTGTCATTTAAAAAATTGGTGATGTTTAGCTGGAATAAAGTTTTAAAGAGTTGAAAACACTCTCTTCAACAGTTAGGAAGAGATAAAATTCTGAGTAGCTTCAGAAGCCATAACTAGAACCAGGGAGATGATGACTGGGAGATGGATTTCAATCCAGAAGTCAACTGCAAAGGTGAATTCATGAGCTCCTCTTCTCTTCTTTTCCACACACTTATAACACCCTCACATACGTTGCTTCCACACTTATTACACTCTATTGTGTTAACTAGTTTTAAAAATTGTGGGTTGTTTTTTTGTTTGTAGCTAAACTATGTACTCCATGTTTTTTAATAACAAGACAAAATAGTATATAAATATCAATTCTCTCTAAATTCATCTGTAATCTAAATACAATCCCACTCAAAATGTAAGCAGTTTTTTCTTTCCCATCATTTTATTGTTTTGAACTTGAAAAAGGCGTGTCTCAAATCCATTTGGAAAAAAAATGTGAAGATTGTCAAGAAAATTCTAAAAATAAAGGAAAAGAAGAATTATATTATACTAAAATGTGTCTATAGCAATTAAAATACTTTGTCCAAATAGGCAGATCAATGGAAAATAGTAGCATCTGGATGAATCCATTTAAAAGAATGAAATGTATCAGGAAGAAATAAGGTCGGAAAAGGTTGAAGACACCCCGTTGTGCACAGTATGTATATTTTGGGAAACACATATATACTATACACACATGTACACATATATACACACATATGTGCATGTGTTTAGAATATGATGAGATTTATACAAAAGAAACTGTTACACTGAATGATTTACTTTCTCTAGGGTGGGCCAGAGCTGGGGTAAGGAAGTGAGAATGGATAAGATAGGATTTTTACTTTTCATCTTATCCCCTTCTGTAATTTTGAAATATTTTAATATGTTGCATGTATAGTTTTTAAAATATAAATTAGAGAGAAAAAGAGGGAAAAGGAGAAAGGGGAAGAGAAAAGGCAAAAAACAACAGAGAATTGAAGAAATCAAGGACTGGCTTGGAAGTTACAAGTTACTTAACTTCTCTAAACCTGTTCCTTTTCTGTAAAAAGGGGATTATAATGTCTCATGCACACAGTAGGGTTTTTTAATTTTGAATTTTTGTGGGTACAAAGTAGGTATATATATTCATGGGGTACATGAGGCATTTTGATACAGGTAGACAATGCATACTAATAACATTAGGGTAAATGGAGTATCCATCACCTCAAGTATTTACCCTTTCTTTCTCTTACAAGCAATTCAATTATACAATTTTAGTTATTTTTAAATGTATAATAAATTATTATTGACTGCAGTCACCCTGTTGTGCTATCAAATACTAGATCTTATTCTTTCTATTTAACTATATTTTTGTTCTAATTTACCATCCCCACTCATCCCCCCTGTCCCCACTACCCTTCTCAGCCTCTGCTAATCATCATTCTACTCTCTTATCTCCATGAGTTCAATTGTTTTAAATTTTAGCTTCCGCAAATAAATAAGAACATGTGAAGTTTGTCTTTCTGTGTCTGGCTTATTTCACTTAACATAGTGACCTCCAGTTCCATCATGTTGTTGCAAATGACAGGATCTCATTCTTTTTATGGCTGAATATTACTCCATTGTGTATATGTACCACCTTTTCTTTCTCCATTCTTCTGTTGATGGACACTTAGGTTGCTTCCCAATCTTGGCTATTGTGAATAGTGCTGCAATAAACATGGGAGTGCAGATATCTCTTCGATATACTGATTTCCTTTCTTTTGGATACATATCTAGCAGTGGAACTGTTGGAATCATATGGTAGTTTTAGCTTTTTGAGGAACCTCCAAACTATTCTCCATTATGGTTGTACTAATTTACACTCCCACCAAAAAGATGCAAGGATTCCCTTTTCTCTCCATATCCTTTCCAGCATTTGTTATTGCCTGTCTCTTGGATAAAAGTCATTTTAACTGGGGTAAGATGATATCTCTTTGTAGTTTTGATTTGCATTTCTCTGGTGATCAGTGATGTTGAGCACCTTTTCATATACTGGTTTGCCATTTGTATGTGTTCTTTTGAGACATGTCTATTCAGATCTTTTGCCCATTTTAAAATCAGGTTATTAGATTTTTTTCTATGAGTTGTTTGAGCTCCTTATATATTCTGGTTATTAATTTCTTATCAGGGATTTTTGTATGTTGATTTTGTATCCTGCAACTTTACTAAATTTGTTTATCAGTTCTAATAGTTTTTCGGTGGAGTCTTTAGGTTTTTCCAAATGTAAGACCATTTCATCTGCAAACAAGGATAATTTGACTTCTTCCTTTCCAATTTGGATGTGGTTTACTTCTTTCTCTTGTCTTATTGCTCTAGCTAGGACTTCCAGCACAGTAGTTTTAAGAATCTAATTAAGTTACTTACGTAAAGGGCTTAACCAATAATAAGCAAGTATTATATGACATCTATAATCGTATTTGCTACTATTAATGACTATTTTTATAGTCCAAGAAGCTTTCCAATAAATGTGCAATTGAAAAATTACAGGAAAATCCCAAACTCATTCACAATAACCTGGAAGGTAGGCTAAGGGAAGCATGGTGGTTAAGAGATCATAACAAGGAAAGCTTTAATCTAATCAATTGCATTGTGCTCTGTCCGAAGATGTGTGAACAGAAGTGTGGATATGATCTGTGCGAAATCTAGAACATAGACTATTAGAGGAAAGTGAGGGATGGTTTCATCTGTTAGGAGATGGATGTTGATAAAAATAACTCTGTGATTAAATTTTAACTCTTTGGATAGATTCTGCTATATAGCAAGAATACCATGACCAATTAACATTTTGGCTTTTATAAGTACAATTTTGGGGTAGACATCAGCCTGTATAGAGTTTGGTTAGAGTGAGACTATCCTGGACAGTCTGATATTTTGTTATGACACAGAAAACATTGCATTTCTGAACCTGAAAAGCTGAGGTCTAGACCCTAGAATTTTATAATCCCCATAAACAAGCTTTTGCTCTGTGGGCCTGACATGAATATGCAGAGAATAGTTTTCTGTTTCGTAGAAACTTCAACATGAATGACATAGCAGATGAATGAATAAATTAGTACTGGAGGACATTGCCACACAAAATTGTAAATTCTATATTATGGTGTTATTTGCACATATAGTATTGCTTTCCCCTTGTTTATGGTAACTCTATCTCATCTTATCCAGATGATCAACAAAACCCTACTGGGTTTGTCTTTGCAGAACTCTCCATATTATTCTTGCCATTTTCCCTTGCCACTAGACTCCAACCTTCCTGGTCTCCCCCATGTCAGAATACAATGCTTTTGCTGTCTGCATAGCTCTTGCTTCCCCTTATTTAACATCCCAACTCAAAGGTTACCTCCTTAGAGTCTGGGATCAAATCTCACCAATTCTTCCTCCAATTAGCCTATGTAAAGTAGTCCCCCCTCCTTGTATCACCACATTCTTCTTCACAGCATCCAACTTCTTACATTTTTTATGGATTACCTAGTCTTGTCTGATAAGAAGCAGATGGTTAGGTGGGATTAGACATGCAAGAGATTTATTGGGGGAATTGCCTGTGAAGGATAAAGGGAGAGGGAGCAAGAGGATGTGAGGAGTGCCATCAGACTGCAGTGCAGGTCTGATACCTGTGAGGAGAGAGCAAAGGAAGGAAGAAGAGTAGAGTTGAAGAGCCTCAAACTTTGGCACATGTCAGAGAAAGTTTCAACCAGGCCTACAGGGAATCATTGAGCCAAAGGCACCCACTGGAGAAGGAGCCCCTCATCTTGTAGGAGTGGGTCTTCATTAGTACCGGTGCCATGCTCAGTCATTGGTTGGGAGCCCACAGGTTTGGCCTTGTTGCAAACACAATGATGGGTACAGAAGGGCAGTATCTGGGACCTTTAGTCATTTACAACCCTGCAGTTAGTTATCTGACAGGTGCATTTTTTTTTCTTTTTTTTTTTTAGATGGAGTTTTCCTCTTGTCATTCAGGCTGGAGTGCAATGGTGTGATCTCGGCTCACTGCAACCTCCGCCTCCCAGGTTCAAGTGACTCTCCTGCCTCAGCCTCCCAAGTAGCTGGGATTACAAGTGCCCATCACCATGCCTGGCTAATTTTTTTTTTTTTTTGTATTTTTAGTAGAGATAGGGTTTCACCATGTTGGCCAGGCTGGTCTTGAACTCCTGACCTCAGGTGACACACCTGTCTCAGCCTCCCAAAGTGCTGGGATTACAGGCATGAGCCACCGTGCCTGGCTTTTTTTTTTTTTTTTTTTTTTTTTTTTTTGAGACAGAGTCTCGCTCTGTCGCTAGGCTGCAGTGCAGTGGCGCGATCTCAGCTTACTGCAACCTCCACCTCCCAGGTTCAAGCGATTCTCCGGCCTCAGCCTCCCGAGTAGCTGGGACTACAGGCGCCAGCCACCACGCCCAGCTAATTTTTGTATTTTTAGTAGAGATGGGGTTTCACCATGTTGGGCAATATGGCCTCGATCTCTTGACCTCGTGATCCGCCTGCCTCAGTCTCCCAAAGTGCTGGGATTACAGGCATAAGCCACCGTGCCTGGCTGACAGGTGCATTTTCATGGCTGCCAGGTGCTATGAACTGACTGTTTGTGTGCTCCCTGCCCCCCCATTAATATGTTAATACCCTAATTTTCAATGTAATGGCATTTAGAGGTAAGGCTGTGTGGAGGTAATTAGGTTTAGATGAAATCACGTGGCTGGTGCTCTTATGATGGAATTAGTGCCCATCTAAGAAGAAGAGACCAGAACTTGCTTTCCCTACATCATGTAAGGGTACAGCAAGATGAGGACCCTCTGCAAACCAGGAAGAGAGCCCTCACCAGACATGCTGGCACCTTGATCTTGGACTTCCCAGTCTATAGAATTGTGAGACTTCCCAGCCTCCAGAACTGTAAGTGGCTGGTGGTTAAGCCACCCAAGTTAAGGTGTTTTATTACAGCAGCCCAAGCTGACAAAGGTACCAGGGTCTACTCCTTGTCCCAGATGAATTTCCTTTTCATGCAGGGTTAGATAGCAGCTCCTTGATGTTTCCTATGGTCCTCGCCTTCTGAGGGAAAACTTAGAAAAGGGAAGCTAGTGGTACAAAATATAGTCCCAATCTGTGCAATTGGTCTCAGGGCTGCAACTAACACTCATCCTCTCACTTTCCACCATCTATTCTACCTTTCCCTTATGCTCAGCTATCCTCTCAGAAGGTCTTGGTGACTTACCTGTTCATGTGACAAAACCTTCATTCCTAAGGAGTCTAAGCCCTTGGTTACCACACTCTTCTCAGTTTCCAAGGGAAAAAAGGGTACTGGGAAGCATCCAAGGAGATCACTGTGGTTCCACACATACTCTTTCCTGCCCTGTTTATATATAAACCATTCTACCTCCTCCTGCTGATCAAGTCAATTACCCTGCCACTAGGGTGATTCCTTCTTTTGCCTGCTGGTCCCTGGACACTAAGGGTCTAAATCGCCCTGTCATATCTTACAGTTCAATGGACTCTTGATATGTCCCTGGCAAGATTAGGGGATTAGGACCCTCCAACCTTGAAGATCACAGAGCTAGAACTCATTCCTTGGTTGGTCACTGGGAGTGGTGGTAAATGGTATCACCTACTTCTAGCCCTTCATTCTGGACTCATAGGTTCTTCTTATTAGAGACATATCACCAGAGACAGTTCTCTCTGATTTAATGCATACAGCACTCTATGTTTGCAAAGTATTACATCTGAGCTAACACTTCAGCTGTGACATTAGAAGGTTGTTCTTCTGTTCTTTGAGACTGGAGGATACAATATGTGATACGACTAGTGGATCTCATCGTCATAGGCCCACTCCCACACGTCTTTTGCTTTGACATCAGTTCCCTGGTCAGATGTTATGATGAATGGGACATAATGTCTGTAAAAGCTCCTGGTTGGTACTGGCTGGGGCTCTATGTGCAGGAAAGACAAAGTCATACCAGAAAAGGAATCTATCCTGGGGAGCACAGACAGCTGGCCCTTCTAGCATACCAGGAGCCTAATGTAATTGACATGTCACCAAGTGGCCAGATGTTCTCCTTGAGGAATAGTGCCACATTGGAGTGCAGCATTGGCCTCTGTTGCTGACAAATTGGGCAACCACAGGCAACAGTAGCTGAATTGGCTTGATAAACAGTGTGGTGTCCTCTGGGCCCTCCTACCTGACATAATCCTGATGGATTTTCTGGGCATAATATATCTATCCATTTCATCATGCCCACATCCTTCAGCCTTTGTATTCCTTCCTCTACTATCTGCCAGGACAACTCAGATATTTGCACTTTGCCCAGCATTGTCCAGCACTACCTCTAGGCTTCTAAGAACCATGCTGCTCCCTGAGGCCCTCACCAGGTTGTTAAACCAGTGTCCTGTGAAGATGTCCTTAATATACTACTTATCTGTCTTACATTTGACCCTATCCGTCAAACACCCTCAAAATCTAATCCCAGGGGTACTCCCCTGGCTTCTGCTGGTACATGACAACTAACGCTTGCACCAGAGATGATATACCTTCAGTGTATCATCCTTTCTTCCCTTATCAGAACAGCACATACCTAGCCAGGTTCTGCTGGCTTGTGTGAAAGGAAAATAAATCTTGGGACCCCAGGGAAAAGTCAAGCTGGGAACTATGTCAGTCAAACCTGCCTCCCATTTTATTCCTAAATAAGATAGCTACAAAGATAAAAAGCTACACACCTTCCTCACAATTTGCCCACAAGGAAATTCCTTGAGGACAAAGGTCAGACAGAACTCAAAAGTCATCCCGCTGAGGCTCACCTGAGACAAACGCATATCTGATTGCTTCCTCTGCCCTATTGTTTAGGTAAAAAGGCAGATTGACTGAGCCACACTAAACTGTGTATTCCGTGGAAGGCTGATCAAGAACTCAAAAGAATGCAACCTTTATCTCTTATCTAATTATGACCTGGAAGCCCCCCCTCAAGTTGTCCTGCCCTCCTGGACAGAACCGAGGTACATCTTACACATATTCATTGATGTCTCATGTCTCCTTAAAATGCCTAAAAGTAAGCTGTACCCTGACTACCTTGGGCACATGTCGTCAGGACCTCCTGAGACTGAGTCACGAGTGAGTCCTTAGGCTTGGCAAAATAAACTTTCTAACTTGATTGAGACCTGTCTCAGACACCTTGTGATTTCCACATGTACCTCTAGTTTTGAGCTTGGCAACCAGAGATGAGGAGGGCAGCTCCTTGTTGCTCTTGGGAATGAGGCACTATGGGGAAAGTGCTAGCTCTTACCAGATGTGTTTGTTTTCTCTTGCTGCATAGTAAATTGCCACAGCCTTGGTGTTTTAAAACAACACCCTTGATTATCTCACAGTTTCTGTGGGTCAGGAGTCTGGGTGGGGCTGAACTTGGTCCTCTCCTTAGGCTCTCAGAGGCTGTAATATAGATGTTAGCCAGGCTGTGTTTTTCTTTCTGGAGCTTAGGATCCTCTTCCAAGTTCACGTGGTTGTCGATAGAATTCCGTTCTTTGAGATTGCAGGGCTGAAGCCCCCATATTATTGCTGGCTGTCAGTAGGGGCCATTCTAGCTCCTAGAGGAACCCACAGGCCCCTGCCATGTATACTTCTCATTTTCAGCCCTCTGTCAACACAGCAGCACCCTTCTTCAAGGCCAGTTGGAGAACTCTGATCTCTGGGAGGATCTGAGTACCTCTTTGGAGGATTTTCACCAGATTAAGTCAGGCACAACCAAGATAATCTCCCTTTTGGTTAACTCAGAGTTAACTGATTTGGGAACTTAGTTACATCTGCAAAATCCCTTCACCTTTGCTGGTATTCTTTTGGCTAGAAGTGAGTCACAAGTTCTGCCAGCACTCAAGGGAGGGTTGTCTTCAAGGGTGTGACTCACTGGCGGTCACCATAAGGTGTATCTGCACATTAGGAGTGGGTGGGTCCCTGCAGGAATGTTGCAGTAAATCCAGAGGAGCAGCGGCCAGGGGCCACCAGTCAATCATGCTTGCTGCAACAGACCAAGCAGCACATGTTCATGGCCAGCAAAAGCCATCATCACAATTTGTAATTCATGAATTTAATAATGTAGTATATGTGTATGATGTGTCTTCCCTACTGGAATATAAATTCTATAGGGGTAGGGACTAAATGAGTCTGTCAGTGTGGTATCCTCACTGCCTAGCACAATGCTTTCTGTATGTAAGTAGAAGCTCACTACTTACTATCCCTCACTATCCCTCAACCTCTTTCTCCTTTCAATCTTGGCGCCACACTTGAATCTCTCCCTTCTCTTAATTTCAATTCCTTTCATTTTCTGGTAGAGACAAAGGAGACACGTTTTATCCATGGACCCAAAACTCCGGTGCCAGTCACAGACTGGTAAGGCAGCCTTCCCTTCGTGTTTAATCATTGCAGGGATGCCTCTCTGATTATTCACCCACGTTTCAAAGGTGTCAGACCACGCAGGGACACCTGCCTTGGTCCTTCACCCTTAGCGGCAAGTCCCGCTTTTCTTGGGGAGGGGCAAGTACCCCAACCCCTTCTCTCCGTGTCTCTACCCCTTCTCTGCTTTTCTGGGGGAGGGGCAAGTATCCCTCAACCCCTTCTCCTTCACCCTTAGCGGCAAGTCCTGCTTTTCTAGGGGGCAAGAACCCCCAATCCCTTATTTCCGCACCCCGGCCCCTTTCCCACTTTTCTGGAGGGTAAGAACCCCTGAACCCCTTCTCTCCATGTCTCTATGCTGTCTTTTCTCTGGGCTTGCCTCCTTCACTATGGGCAACCTTCTACCCTCCATTCCTCCTTCTTCTCCCTTAGCCTGTGTTCCCAAGAACTTAAAACCTCTTCAACTCACACCTGACCTAAAACCTAAACTCCTTATTTTCTTCTGCAACACCACTTGTCCCCAATACAAACTTGACAATGGCTTTAAATGGCCAGAAAACGGCACTTTCGATTTCTCCATCCTACAAGACCTAAATAATTTTTGTCAAAAACTGGGCAAATGGTCTGAGGTGCCTTACATCCAGGCATTTTTCACCCTGTCCCCTCAGTCCAACCCCAAGAGTCGCTGAGTCTTTCCAGTCTTCCTTTTCTACAGACCCATCTGACTTTTCCCCTCCTCCCTAGGCTGCTCGTCGCCAGGCTGAGCTAAGTCCCAATTCTTCCTCAGCCTCCACTCCTCCACCCTATAATCCTTTTATTACCTCCCCTCCTCACACCTGGTCCAGCTTACAGTTTAGTTCCCTGACTAGCTCTTCCCCACCTGCCCAACAATTTCCTCTTAGAAAGGTGGCTGGAGCTAAAGGCATAGTCAAGGTTAATGCTCCTTTTTCCTTATCCCAAATCAGATAGCGTTTAGGCTCTTTTTCATCAAATATAAAAATCCAGCCCAGTTTATGACTCCTTTGGCAGCAACCCTGAGACACTTTACAGCCCTAGACCCTAAAAGGTCAAAAGGCCATCTTATTCTCAAAATACATTTTATTACCCAATCTGCTCCCAACATTAAATAAAACTCCAAAAATTAAATTCCAGCCCTCAAACTCCACAACAGGATTTAGTTAACCTCACCTTCAAGGTGTACAATAATAGAAAAAAGTTGCAATTCCTTGCCTCCACTGTGAGACAAACCCCAGCCACATCTCCAGCACACAAGAACTTCCAAATGCCTGAACCGCAGTGGCCAGGCGTTCCTCCAGAACCTCCTCCCCCAGGAGCTTGCTACAAGTGCCAGAAATCTGGCCACCAGGCCAAGGAATGCCTGCAGCCCAGGATTCCTCCTAAGCCATGTCCCATCTGTGTGGGACCCCACTGGAAATCGGACTGTCCAACTCACCTGGCAGCCACTCCCAGAGCCCCTGGAACTCTGGCCCAAGGCTCTCTGACTGCTTCCCAGATCTTCTTGGCTTAGTGGCTGAAGACTGACACTGCCCGATCGCCTTGGAAGCCCCCTAGAGCATCACGGACGTCGAGCTTCACATAACTCTCACAGTGGAAAGTAAGTCTGTCCCCTTCTTAATCAATACGGAGGCTACCCACCCCACATTACCTTCTTTTCAAGGACCTGTTTCCCTTGCCTCCATAACTGTTGTGGGTATTGACAGCCAGGCTTCTAAACTTCTTAAAACTCCCCAACTCTGGTGCCAAATTAGACAATACTCTTTTAAGCACTCCTTTTAGTTATCCCCACCTGCCCAGTTCCCTTATTAGGCCGAGACACTTTAACTAAATTATCTGCTTCCCTGACTATTCCTGGATTACAGCTACATCTCATTGCCGCCCTTATTCCCAATTCAAAGCCTCCTTTGCATCCTCCTCTTATATTCCCCCACCTTAACCCACAAGTATAAGATACCTCTACTCCCTCCGTGGTGACCCATCATGCACCCCTTACCATCTCATTAAAACCTAATCACCCTTACCCCGATCAATGCCAATATCCCATCCCACAGCATGCTTTGAAAGGATTAAAACCTGTTATCACTCACCTGCTACAGCATGGCCTTTTAAAGCCTATAAACTCTCCTTACAATTCTCCCATTTTACCTATTCTAAAACCAGACAAGCCTTAGAAGTTAGTTCAGGATCTGTGCCTTATCAACCAAATTGTTTTGCCTATCCACCCCATGGTGCCAAACCCATATACTCTCCTATCCTCAATACCTCCCTCCACAATCCATCATTCTGTTCTGGATCTCAAACATGCTTTCTTTACTATTCCTTTGCACTTGTCTTCCCAGCCTCTCTTCGCTTTCACTTGGGCTGACCCTGACACCCATTAGGCTCAGCAAATTACCTGGGCTGTACTGCCTCAAGGCTTCACAGACATCCCCCATTACTTCAGTCAAGCCCAAATTTCATCCTCATCTGTTACCTATCTCGGCATAATTCTCATAAAACACACGTGCTTTCCCTGCTGATCGTGTCCGATTAATCTCCCAAACCTCAATCCCTTACAAAACAACAACTCCTTTCCTTCCTAGGCATGGTTAGTGTGGTCAGAATTCTTACACAAGAGCCAGGACTGCAACCTGTAGCCTTTCTGTCCAAACAACTTGACCTTACTGTTTTAGCCTAGCCATCATGTCTCTGTGCAGCGGCTGCTGCCACCCTAATACTTTTAGAGGCCCTCAAAACCACAAATTATGCTCAACTTACTCTCTATATTTCTCATAACTTCCAAAATCTATTTTCTTCCTCATACCTGACTCATATACTTTCTGTTCCCTGGCTCCTTCAGCTGTACTCACTCTTTGTTAAGTCCCACAATTACCATTGTTCCTGGCCCGGACTTCAATCCGGCCTCCCACATTATTCCAGATACCACACCTGACCCCCATGACTGTATCTCTCTGATCCACCTGACATTCACCCCATTTCACCATATTTCCTTCTTTCCTGTTCCTCACCCTGATCACGCTTGATTTATTGGTGGCAGTTCCACCAGGCCTAATCGCCACACACCAGCAAAGGCAGGCTATGCTATAGTACAAGTCACTAGCCCACCTCTTAGAACCTCTCATTTCCTTTCCATCGTGGAAATCTGTCCTCAAGGAAATAATTTCTCAGTGTTCCATCTGGTATTCTACTACTCCTCAAGGATTATTCAGGCCCCCCTCCCTTCCCTACACATCAAGCTCGACGATTTGCCCCCACCCAGGACTGGCCAATTAGCTTTACTCAACATGCCCCGAGTCAGATAACTAAAATACTTCTTAGTCTAGGTAGACACTTTCACTGGATAGGTAAAGTCCTTTCCTACAGGGTCTGAGAAGGCCACCACAGTCATTTCTTCCCTTCTGTCAGACATAATTCCTCAGTTTAGCCTTCCCACCTCTATACAGTCTGATAACAGGCCAGCCTTTATTAGTCAAATCAGCCAAGCAGTTTTTCAGGCTCTTAGTATTCAGTGAAACCTTTATATCTCTTACGGTCCTCTGTCTTCAGGAAAAGTAGAATGGACTAAAGGTCTTTTAAAAATACACCTCACCAAGCTCAGCCACCAACTTAAAAAGGACTGGACAATACTTTTATGACTTTCCCTTCTCAGAAGTCAGACCTGTCCTCAGAATGCTACAAGGTACAGCCCATTTGAGCTCCTATATAGATGCTCCTTTTTATTAGGCCCCAGTCTCATTCCAGACACCAGACCAACTTAGACTGTGCCCCCAAAAAACTTGTCATCCCTACTATCTTCTATCTAGTCATACTCCTATTCACCATTCTCAACTACTCATACATGTCCTGCTCTTGTTTACACTGCCGGTTTACACTGTTTCTCCAAGCCATCACAGCTGATATCTCCTGGTGCTATCCCCAAACTGCCACTCTAAACTCTTGAGGTAAATAAATAATCTTTGCTGGCAGGACTATGCTGAATCTGCTTAGGCACTCTCTAATCAGATGTCCTGAGTCTTCCCAATTCTTAGGCCTTTTATACCTGTTTTTCTCCTTCTCTTATTCCATTTAGTTTTTCAATTCATACAAAACTGTATCCAGGCCATCACCAATAATTCTAAATGACAAATGTTCCTCTAACAACCCCACAATATCACCCCTTACCACAAAATCTTCCTTCAGCTTAATCTCTCCCACTCTAGGTTCCCACGCCGCCCCTAATCCCGCTGGAAGCAGCCCTGAGAAACGTAGCCCATTATCTCTCCATACCATCCCCCAAAATTTTCACTGTCGCAACACTTTACCACTATTTCGTTTTATTTTTCTTATTAATATAAGAAGACAGGAATGTCAGGCCTCTGAGCCCAAGCTAAGCCATCATATCCCCTGTGACCTGCACGTACACATCCAGATGGCCGGTTCCTGCCTTAACTGATGACATTCCACCACAAAAGAAGTGAAAATGGCCTGTTCGTGCCTTAACAGATGACATTGTCTTGTGAAATTCCTTCTCCTGGCTCGTCCTGGCTTGAAAGCTCCTCCACTGAGTCCCTTGTGAACCCCACTCCTGCCTGCCAGAGAACAACCCCCCTTTTTCCTTTTCCTACCCAAATCCTATAAAATGGCCCCACCCCTATCTCCCTTCGCTGACTCTCTTTTCGGACTCAGCCCGCCTGCACCCAGGTGATTAAAATCTTTATTGCTCACACAAAGCCTGTTTGGTGGTCTCTTCACATGGATGCGCATGAAACTGCCTTGTGGACCAAGGAGCAAAGGACACCAGTTTGCAGCATGAGGGAAATGCCACAGATGTGACAAAAGAAGTAGAGAGGAGAGACAGAACCCCTGCAGTGCTCCAGAATGCCTGTCTCTCCTGGGGCCTCTTCCTTGACTCTCAAGAGGTTCCACAGTACCCTTCCCACAAAGTTCCCTTTTTTGATTAAAGTACTTTAAGTTGGATTTGTGAGTCCTACATAATATACCTTGGAGGTGTTAAAACACAGGGCAGCAGGGTGCGATGGCTCATGCCTGTAATTCCAGCACTTTGGGAGGCTGAGGCAGGCAGATTGGTTGAGCCCAGGAGGTTGAGACCAGCCTGGGGAACATGGCAAGACCCGGTTGAGACCAGCCTGGGGAACATGGCAAGACCAGGTCTCTATAAAAAATACAAAAATTAGCCAGGTGTGGTGGGACACACCTATAGTCCGAGCTCCTCGAGGGGCTGAGGTGGGAGGATTGCTTGAGTCCAAGAGGTCGAGGCTGCAGTGAGCCGTGATTGTGGCACTGCACTCCAGCCTGGGCAACAGAATGAGACCATGTCTCAAAACAAACAAACAAACAAACAAACAAACACAGGGCAGCTGGCAGTCCCCTGCCTTCCTTCACACAAAACAGATGGGCTGTAAGGAGGGGGCTTTAAGGAATGAAAGGAGACCTTCAGGAATTGCTACACTCTATTCTCCAAAGAACAGGCCAGGCATAGAGGATGGAGGCCAGGAAAGAAAGCCATTCAAATTGGAAAGGAAGAATTAAAATGATCTCTGTTTGCAGAGGACATGATCATATATGTAGAAAACCTTAAAGACTCACCAAAAAAATCCGTTAGAACTAATGAATGAATTTAGTAAAGTTGCACAATACAAAATCAACATACCAAAATAAGTGGTGTTTCTACACAAAAAACAATGAGCTCTCCAAAAGGAAGTTAAGAAAACAATCTCATTTACAATAGCAGCAAAAAGAAGAAAATACTTAGGAATAAATAAAGGACAGAGGTCATGGATTCTGTGTGAAGGAGGAACAGGCAGGAGACAGTGCATGGGGGTGTGAAGCAGCTGTCTTTGGGGAACGGGAAGCATTGTGGCCACTCCAAGTTGCCTGGCTCAACCTGTGCTGTCCCGTCAAGCAGAAAGAAGATCATCCAGTCACGGGAGAAGTCAAGTGCTGCTTTCCCACTGCAGGTTCCTGGAGACATCACACAAATCAAAGGATGCAAATGGACATTGGCAGGATATTCTGTAAGACATTCATTTATACTTTAATTAAGCATCACTAAGGTGAAATAAAAAAGGCTGCAATGAAAGGAAGAGGGTCTGGACACTGATGAGCACAACAAACCAGCTGAGGTTTTGCTCCTCTTGTCTCCTACCCTCTGGAACAATGGGAGACAAAAGGAGCACAGCACAGCAGAAACAGGAGAGTTCAATAGAATGGGGTGATTAATGGGAAAATAGAAAATGTTGGCATAATTGTAGATGGGACAGGTGGGTGTCCAATAAGACATAAAGGCTGGGAGGAACAGATGAAAGGATCAGAGAGATATTCTATTTCTTCTAAATGGGAAGGGAGAAAAAGAAACATTTATTTATTTAGCCTTTCATTTAGCAAATTTTCATGAGCACCCACTATGTGCCAGGCACTTTTTAGGTGCCGATGATACAGTGGTGAACAAGACAGGGAGAGTGCTTGTCTTCACAGAGTTAAGTTTCTTGTGGACTTGTGTGGAGAGCACATAGCTTGTCACCACTTCTCCATGTTGAAGGACTGACTCCATTAACACTTGGGTGGGCACACAGGTCTTTCTCCCAGCCCCTGATGCCATCTTTAGAGAAGTAGTGAGTGTGGAGTGAGAGCTGTGACAAGGGAGGTACCACAGCATATTAAAGGCTTAGGCTTGGGGAGACAAGGCAGAGAAGAGAAGAGATCCCTTTAGAATCATGTCTGCTATAGTAGAGATGGCTAGCTGACCAGCAAAATGCACACTCTTCTCATAGCAGAGAAACAACTGTTTAGCTAGGGACTATGGTTCCCTTTGCGTCTAAGTTTGGCCATCAGAATGACTGCCACGGGAATATAAAGAAAAGTGATATATGTTACTTCCAGGCCAGGAATTTGTTTTTATTTCTTTTATTATTATTATTTTTTGAGACGGAGTCTCGCTCTGTTGCCCAAGCTGGAGTGCAGTGGCATGATCTCAGCTCACCACAACCTCCACCTCCCGGGATCAAACAATTCTCCTACCTCAGCCTCCTGAGTAGCTGGGATTACAGGTGTGAGCCACCACACTCGGCTAATTTTTGTATTTTTAGTAGAGACGGGGTTTCACCATGTTGGTCAGGCTGGTCTCAAACTCCTGACCTCAAGTGATCTGCCCACCTTGGCCTCCCAAATTGCTGGGATTACAGGTGTGAGCCACTGTGTGCCCAGCCAGGAATTTGTTTTTAAATCATAGATTTATCTTTCATATTTTAATGCTATACATGTTCTTATTTAACAATGCTCAGGTATGTGAGGGTATGTTTATTCCATTACTATTTACATGATGAAGTAATAAAAAATTTCAAATAATTTGTAATACTGCCATTGTATTAAGTTTTACTGTGAAATATAGCTTACATGTATATTTTGAAAATATAACTTTTTCAAAAAGAATACATATACTAATTCCTCAACTAACAAGGATGTATGGATTCCATTAAGGAAAAACAACAACAGTGACAACAACAACAAACAGACGATAATCCCTATTGAAGATAAACTCACACACAAAAATTAAAAATCACACGAGGCAGCCATCACTGTGATGTCAGGAGGAGAAACATCAAACATTATATGCGATAATGCAACAATTTGAAAGAGACAATAAATTAGCAATATTTAAAGTTGTAAAATTAAAATTTAAAATTACATTTAAAAATGAAAGAAGTAAGATATGGAATAGAAAGTAAGGAAATAAATCTATAGGGGAACACACAAAGAATTAATTGGAGGGAAGAAAATGGAGACAGGAGGAAAGAACATTTTTAGTTGATTAATTATTTAATTAGTTGAAAAGGCACCATAGACAAATGATCAAGATGTAAGAAGATAAGAATCAAAAAGTAAAGTGAGTGAGTGGATGAGGACAATGGAGAGAAAAACTTAGCATTGAGTTTCCCAAAGCAAAGAAAGAAACACATCGTACTTATTGCCCAAAAGTAAAAAAAAAAAAAGAAAGAAAGAAAAGAAGAAAGAAAAAGAAAGAAAGAAAAAGAAAGAGAAAGGAAAAATACACACACACACACACACACACACACACACACACACACACACACACATCAATTCACCAAGAAAGGTGAGATTTTGGTGGCCCTGAAACCTAAGATAAATTAATTTTGGTAGCATTTTATATATGGTGAATTTAGTAACATCGTGAATTCTGTCCTCAACTATAGATTTACCAAAAACATAGAGGGTTCATATTTGGCTTTTCCATGAGGAAAGCAGAGGGTGTTAGTTTAATCATAAAGGAAATTGTCTGGTAATTAAGGATGATAACGGCTTGTTTTTAGGATGACAAAACTTACTGAAGAAAACACACATATACACACACAATACAATGGCATTATGTAACAATGTATACATCAAGAAAATGTCATAAGATTTTGGAATAGACAGACTATCACTCTAATTCTGGATTTCTCAACCTTGGCACTACTGACATTTTTATACTGGAAAATTGTCCTCAAGGCTGTCCTGGGCACAGTGGACTCCCTCCCTCCCTCCCTCCCTCTCTCCCTCTTCCTTCTCTCCTTCCCTCCCTCCTTCTTTCTTTCCTTCCTTCCTCAGGGTCTCACCCTGTTGCTCAGGCTGGAGTACAGTGGCGCAATCATGGCTCACTGTAGTCTCAAACTCCTGGATTCAAGCAATCCTCCTGCCTCGGCTTTCCAAAGTGCTGGGATTATGGGTGTGAGCCACTGCGTTGAGCCAATTTCCTTCATATGTGAATAGTCTGTTGCAATCTTTTTCATATGTTGTACATATGTATGTGTGTGTATACATATATACATACATATATACATATATGTATATATATGTATACACACACACATACATATATTATATTGCATTCTGCATTATTCAGTCAGCCTAATAAACTATGCTGTACATGACTAGAGCAAATGCCTGGCATTTGAGAAGGATACCCAAGACCTTTGTAAATCCTCAATAGGCAAACACCACTTTAGCATATAATGTCTCCCATAATTTGTGTTCAAGAATGAAAAGAGAACAATGAACTGCTCCAAGACTCAGATCATGAGCAGTTGACTAGGTTCATTCAGGAGCTAGAAAAGTATTCTTCTAGCCTTGCAGCTCATCTTAATCAAACTTAGCTAAGTTACAAATCAGCACAGGTCAGGAGTCCCTTGGGTCTCCTAAGTAATTCAAGCAGCGAATCCTACTCCCCAAATACCCAGGGACTACTGTGGACCTCAGGGAACCTGTGTTGCAGACACTAACAGTCCTTGGGCATAGGATGGAGGCCCAAGAACTATAGCAACATGCTTAACAGGGCATTTATTTATGCAAGACAAGGCCACAAGACCTATATATTTTGATACTGGTTTGTTTTATAAATAAAAATATTTCAAAACATAGGAAATGGGGTAAAAGGATAATGATAAAATACAAATGTAAATTTAGAAGTTGGCAAGAAAGTTGGACACTATCTTTGGCTTTATGTTTCACATCATCTCCAAGGTCTCTAAACCCATCCAGTTATGACACAGCCCTGGGACTGCAGATCCAGCAGGGAAGTTGAGCTTCTACACAAAGGAGCCCACTGCAAACTGTTTCCGCCATGAGACCAGCTCAAGGATGAGCTTAGTGGTCCACTTAGATTCAGGACCTCAGAGACAATCGTTGCCAGCACCATAACTGAAAATACTCTCAGGTGTAGACAGAGTATGCTCTAGTGGACAAGACTAGATCTGGGATAAGGAGATCATTGTCCCGATCAGCACTTTGCTCCTCACAGCCTCCCCTTCCCAAACAGTTATTTAACTCCTGCCAAATCCAGGTTCACCCTAGAGCCAGCGCTGCCTGTGAAGGCTACTGGGTTGTGAGAAGTAAATGAAAACCAAGTATGTGAAAGAACTTAAAATGCAAGATATTTGGGGCAAATCTCATCACTAAACATTCTTCTGCACTACAAAGTTACAGAAAAGAGGTTCTGAATGCAGATTTCACATGGCCAATGCATCAATGTATGATGTCACTTTTCTCTAAAGCTTTAGAAGGCCAGAAGCAAGGCTGAATTTCAGTTGTGGGGATTACATCAGAATGGGTTTTTCTTCAGACTCACACCCAAAGGTTAAAATGAGATTATGAAATATCAGGAAAAACTGTTCACAACATTTTCTTTCTTTCTTTCTTTTTTTTTTTTGAGACGGAGTTTCACTCTTGTTGCCCAGGCTAGAGTGCAATGGTGCCATCCTGGCTCACTGCAACATTCGCCTCCTGGGTTCAGGCGATTCTCCTGCCTCAGGCTCTTGAGTAGCCGGGATTACAGGTGCCCGCCACTATGCCCAGCTAATTTTTGTATTTTTAGTAGAGACGGCGTTTCACCATTTTGGCCAGGTTGGTCTCGAACTCCTGACCTCAAGTGATCCACCTACCTCGGCCTCCCAAAGTGCTGGGATTACAGGTGTGAGCCACTGCACCCAACCACAACATTTTCAAGTCATTCAAGCCTGTAGTTCCTTCTTGTTCTTATTTCCCATCAATCCATGGGCATGCAGCAGAGACAGAGAAAAGCAGTGGATTTTTGTATCTCTCTGCCACATCAAGGGCTTCCTAGTAAAGTCACCAAATATCTTGAAGCCTCAATTCCCTCACCTGTGGAACTGAAAACTTGGGGTATGCCTACTTCCTACATTTGTGGTGAGGCTTAAATGATCACCTTGCAGAAAGTAGTAAGTCTTTTGCAAATATCAGGTATTATTTGGCAAAGTTATTGTTCATATATTAAATATATAGGCATATATAAACTATATAGGTATATATTTATCAAATTATAAGTTAAATAAAAATAATAAAATGGTTATTTTATATCATGTCATGCCATCAACCAGCTTAAGAAATACATCACTATAATTTTTAAATCACTCTTTATACCCTCTTCAACATATTTCCTTTCTCTCATTTTTATTTTACACATAAATGTATATTATTAACAGTTTATCGGTTATGTGTTTCTCTGAATTTTATATAAACTGAATTATATTCTATATTTTTTGAGACTTTCTTTTATGCACAAAATATGTTGAGATTCATCCACATTGATGTACAAACATTTCCTTTCATGGCAATAGAATAGAACTTCAATATACAGCTAAGCTTTAATTTGTGGTGAAAGAAGCAAAATATTATGAATTTTGAAAATCTAGAGGCAGTCTTCAAATTTCTTTTTATTCATTAATATCTCTGGCCTTTGTTACCCATCTTTATTCCAAGTAGCAATGGAGCTGAAAATGAATAGTTCAGTAAGTTATTTAAACTATATATACCTATATAGTTTATATATGCCTATATATTTAATATATATTATATATTTATATATTTACATTTAATATTTATTTTATATATACATACACACACACTGTATATACAATCATGTGTCTCTTAGGTGATTTGTCATTGTATGAACATCATAGAGTGTACTTGTACTTACACAAACCTACATGGTGTAACCTCCTACACACCTAGGTATAGCCTATTGCTCCTAGGCTACAAACCTGTATAGCATGATAGTAGGCAATTGTAACACAATGGTAAGTATTTGTGTATCTTAACATATCTAAACATAGAAAAGGCATAGTAAAAATGCAGTATAAAAGATTAAAAAATGGTACACCTGCATAGGGCACTTACTCTGAATAGAGCTTGCAGGACAGGAAGTTGCTCTGGGTGAGTCAGTGAGTGAGTAGTGAGTGAATGTGGAGACCTAGGACGTTACTGTATATTGCTGTAGACTTGATAAATACTGGATACTTGAGCTACACTAAATTCATTTTTAAAAATTTTCTTTCTTCAATAATGAATTAACTTTAGCTTATGTAACTTTTTAACTTACAAACTTTTAAAAAAGCTTTTTGACTCTTTTATAATAACACTTAGCTTAAAACACAAATACATCCTACCTATGTACAAAAAAATTTTCTTTCTTTAGATCAGGTCTAGCATGATGGCTCACCCCTGTAATTGGAGCACTTTAGGAGGCCAAGGTGGGAGGATTGCTTAAGGCCAGGAGTTCAAGGCTGGCCTGGACAACATAGTGAGGGACAGTCTACAAAAAAAAAAAAAAAAAGAAAGAAAAAGAAAGAAAAAATTAGTCAGGCAAGGTGTTGTGCATCTGTAGTCCTAGTTACTCTGGAGGCTGAGGTGGGAGGATCGTTTGAGGCCAGGAATTTGAGGCTGCAGTGAGCCAATGTCACGCCACAGCACTCCAGCTACAGGGCAAGACTCTGTTCCTAAAATTATATATATATATATATTCTTTCTTTTTATCCTTAAAATGCTTTAATTCTATATAATTTTCTTTAATTTTTAAAACTTTTGTTAAAAAATAAGATACAGGCTGGGTATAGTGGCCCATACATGTAATCCCAGCACTTTGGAAGGATGAGGTGGGAGGATGGCTTGAGCCCAAGGGGTTGAAGCAGCAATGAGCTGTGATCGTGCCACTGTACTCCAGCCTGGGCAACAGAGCAAGACTCTGTCGCAAACAACAACAAAAATGAAGACACAAACACACATTAACCTAGGCCTACACAGGGTCAGAATCATCAACATCACTGTCTTCCTCCTCCATATCTTGTCCCTCTGAAAGGTCTTCAGGGGCAATAACACACGTCATCTCCTATGATAACAATGCCTTCTTCTGGAATACTTCCCGAAGGACATTTCTGAGGCTGTTTTGCAGTTAGCTTTTTTTTTAATAAGTAGAAGAAGTATACTCTAAAATAATAATAAAAAGTATAGTAAATACATAAACTAGTAACACAGTTATTTATTATCATTATCAAGTATTATGTACTGTACATAATTGTATGTGCAATATTTTTATATAACTGGCAGCTCAGTAGGTTTATTTCCACCAGCATCACCACAAACTTGTGAGTAACACGTTGCCCTATGACATTATGATGGCTATGACACTAGACGACAGGAATTTTTCAGCTCCATTATAATCTTATAGGACCACTGTTGTATATGTGGTCTGTCATTGACTGAACCCTGAACTGTTGTTATGCAGTGCATGACTGTGTGTATGTATGTGTGTGTGTGCATGTGCGTGTGTGTTCCTCGGTATATAAAATATACCTCATTAAAGAAAAGTTTTAAGATTCTCCATGCCTCTGTAATAATACTATAATAAAGTCTTATTGATATAATAATTCTTTTTTTTCTTTTGGTTTATTGTTCACAGCTCAGCTTGGAGCATCAGTAAACTTCATATAAGGCCAGCTTCCCCCTCACTGTCTATGTCACACCCACAGTGGACTTTTCTGTTTCTCAGGTTTGCCCTGTGTCTCCTGTCTGTCTGAGGGTCTTTGTGCTTGTCTTTCCCTCTGCCTGATGGTGCTCCCTCTCCAGTCTCATGTCCATTTTTTTTTTTAAAATGCGGAGTCTCGCTCTGTCACCCAGGTTGAAGGGCAGTGGCGCAATCTCAGCTCACTGCAACCTGCACCTCCTGGGTTCAAGCGATTCTCCCAACTCAGCCTCCGCAGTAGCTGGGATTACAGGCATGCGCCACCATGCCTGGCTAATTTTTGTATTATTAGTAGAGACAGCGTTTTGCCATGTTGGCCAGGCTGGTCTCGAACTCCTGGCCTCAAGTGATCTGCCAGCCTTGGCCTCCCAAAGTGCTGGGATTACAGGTATGAGCCACGGTACCCAGTCTCTCCTATCCTTTAGATCTCAGTTTAAACATCATTTCTTTTATGAAGCCTTTCTGACTCTGACTGGGTTAGGTTTTCCTGCGCCATGCTTCTAGAGAATCCTGCCTATCTCTTCCCAATATTCTTCACACTTGTAAATACTCTAGACCCTTGACCAATGCAGAGGTCAGGGACACCAGCACCATTGCACAGTTGAAAATCCATGTATAACTTTTGACTCCCCCCAGACTTAACAATTAATAGCCTACTGTTGACTAGAAGCCTTACTGATGACATAGTCAACTTACACATACCTTGTATGTTATGTATATTATATACTGTACTCTTACAATAAAGTAAGCTAGAGAAACAAAATCTTATTAGGAAATTATCAGGAAGAGAAAATATATTTACTATTCATTAAGCCGAAGTGGATCATCCTAAATGTCTTCTTCCTTGTCGTCTTCATGCCAAGTAGCCTGAAGAGGAGGAGGAAGAGGAGGAGTGGGTTTTGCTGTCTCTGTGGGGGGCAGAGGCAGAAGAAAGTCCATGTATAAGTGGACCTGTGCAGATTCAAACTCATATTGTTCGAGTCAGCTGTACTCAAATTCTGTCTTCCCAACTGCCTATAAGCCATTGGAGAGCAATGACCCTATTTGTCTGGTTTATTGCTGAATCACTAGTGCCCGGCTCAGGCCTCTAGTGGGTGTGTGACAATATGTGTTGAATGAATGAATAAATGAATGGCAAAGCCAGTAGATCCCCACTGGCAGGTGTGAATATGAAATTATAATATAAATTTTATCAGCCACCATTTGGGCATTATTTAATCTGTGCTTTTCTAAGTACTTGATGAGCAATTAGCAGCAGCTCTAAACAGCAGAATGTGTTGTCACTGAGATTTACCTTTATTCTATTTAATCTGGCCTGGCAATTGCTTCTTACTGATTGTAATAAATTGGGATTGGTATCATGATGTCATTTTAAATGCCTCTATAAGATCTTTCTTTGACTGCTCGGTAAGAAAAAATAGCAGGTTCGTCTTCGACAGTGGCACAGGATAATGCATTGTTTGTTATCACTGTTCAATCAAAAAGTGCATGAAGGATACACATAATTCATCTAGACAGCAATCACCATGGAGTTATGCAGGTCTCTTATGTAGGTGATGAAACAGCCAAATTCCCTGACAGTGAATTATTCCTCATGTCACTAATAACGATGCCAAAAAGAAGCGTCAAGGCCACAGACATGGAGAATGGGGGGCTCTTCAAACTGCTCTAGTAAAAATTTGATATGTTTTATTGCTTTCTTTTAATCTTGATCATTGAGGTTTTAAAATAAAATTATAGGAATGCTAAGCCTAGCCAGTGGGTAGGGTGATTAGGGTGATTAATTTCTAGTTGGCAATGGTGTTAGGGAGGGTGGCTTCTGTCCAGGCCAAGCCTGGGTTGGGGCCCTGTGGCTCCCCATTCTAGCACCATCCCCATGGATCAGCTACTGCTTCAAATCCTAAGAAAGGGTGCATGACATATGGGATTTTTCTCCTTTTCATTTATAGTCACATAATTCAGAAAACATATATTCCCTTTTCTGTCACAGTTAAAGTATTGGCCAGATATAATAAATCTCTGATTTTTAAAAGCCTTGTAGTATGAGAGACAGGCTAACATATGAGTTTGAAATCTGGTGATTAGAAAGTGTTTTGAATGGCCTTGAGAACTGCAGGTAAAACATTAAATTGTACTAATACTCTTGTTTAGTTAAACTTTTTAATGTTTTAAAAAGCCCTTCATAATATTATGGATAAGTAAATTCTTGGGCCTGATTTCAATTTGAGTCGAATTCCAACTAATAATGTTACACCCATAAACCTTCTCCTTAACAGCCCATAACATTAAACTGAAAACAGAATTCTTAAAGGACACTTTTATGCTGCCTACCCATGAAATAAGCTTTACAGACTTTCGACAGATGTCTTTAATAGACACTGTTATTAAAAAGAATATTATAAAAAATAAATTTAGATTGTTAGTCTAGCACAATTACTAAAGGAATACTTCTGCATGTTCAGATAATCACATCTACACTTAATTGGAAGAAAAAAAAACCTGTGGACATTATAATCTTTGGGTAGCAGTCATCTACTCATCTACCCATCCAGCTCATCATCCTAGATTAGGATTTGTTTGCATCTTCTCTGCATTATAAGCCCCAATTTTCAGGAAATTAAAAGTTGGTCAGGATAAAGAACTCCAGTTAATAAGCATCAGCCTATGAGCGAAGTTCTTATGAAAATCTCCGGGGGGAAAAGCCAGCTCTTTTTTAGTTATGGGTGCTGAAAAAAGTTTTGTGGTTTCAGGCACTTTTAAGTTTTATAAGTTGAAAATTGCTTAGACTTTAAGCAGAGAAAAGAAAGTTACAAGTCCATAATATGGATTAATGCCTCTGGTATGTTATGAAGACAACACAAAGCTAGTAAGAACAACTAAACTACTTGCAGGGAAATATGCTATATTGTGAAGAATATTTCAAAAAACCCCACTGCTTATACCAGCATTGAATTTCAGTTTCTGCCTTCAGGCCTACAATATGAAAAATATTATCCACTACAGTTAATTAGGTAATAATGGGGATTTACATGTCATCTTTCATTATAAGCTATTAAACAAAGTCAGAGGGAAATGTCTACTTTTCTGGTCAGTGGTCTGCCCTTTTGGTGGCCAGGTGTAATGGTGGTAAATCAGAGGCAAATAGCCAGTGAGATAGCCCTGATATTGCCATTCCCTGTTAACAGAGGAAGAACGTGAAGGAGAGCCTTACCCAAGACCATACGGCAAATCAAAGCTGAAGGCAGGCTATATTTGCAATGCATCAGGCTGTGGCCTCATGCTATTTATTTACTCTGTGTTTGGGCAGGTCTGAGATAATGGGATGGATCAGCATTTAAAACAGCTTTGCCACTGGTTGAAGCTTCATGGAAGAGTAGAGAAGAGTGTGTGCTCTAGACCAGACAAACCTTGACTTGATCCTTGTTCTGCAACTTACTGGCTAAATGACTTTGGAAGGTTACCTGAACATTGGTTTATTCATTTGCAAAATGAGGCTAAAAAAATATATACCTCATAGGTAGTTTTAGGGGTTACATAAATGATATTTGTTTGGATATTTGCCCCTCCAAATCTCAGTTTAAAATTTGATCCTCAGTGTTGGAGGTGGGCCTGGTGGGAGGTGTTTTGGTCATGGGGGCAAATCCCTCATGAAGGGCTTGGTGCAGTGCTTGGGTAATAAGTGAGTTCTTGCTCTATTAGTTCCCCAGGACAATTGATTGTTAAAAAGAGCCTGGTACCTCCCCACCCCTCTCTCCCACTTTTGCTCTCACATTGTGATTTCTACACAAGCCAGCTCCCCTTTGCCTTCCACCATAAATGAGAGGAGCCTGAAGCCCTCATCAGAAGCTGAGCAGATGCTGGTGCTATGCTTCTCGTACAGCCTGCAGAACTGTGAGCCAAACAAACCTCTTTTCTCTATAAATTACCCAGCCTTGGTATTCCTTTATAGCAACACAAATGGAAAGACAATAAGGATAAAAACTGGCAAGTATCTACCATCAGTACATGTTTGCCATTCTTTCCCTCCTCCTCCTCCTTCTCTTCTTCATATTATTCTTCTTCTAGTTCCTAATCTTGCTTCCCAATTATTTGTAAGTTATATTTCAGGTGTAGTATCTAAAATGATAGATGTACTACTTTTGCGTATGTAAGAAATAGCAGACTATGATCCTTTACTTTTATACATTTTATGAAATCTGGCCATGGAGTTTATAAAGGAGCAACAATGAAAAGAGGGCCAAGGTAGAATTCAAAAACTTGGTTCTTGATCCTAGCTCCTCCATTTATCTGAGCATCAGGGTGTGTGTGTGTGTGTGTGTGTGTGTGTATGTGTATGTATGCAAAGTTGAACACTAAATCTTACCTACCTCACACAGTTCCTGTGAGGATTGAATGGAAAGATAGATAATGAACCCATTTTGAAAACTGTAAAGCAGTTGGCTTAAATATATTAGAGTGTTTTATGATTTTTATTATGCTCAAAGTCACTTATGAAGACTGATTTCTAGATCCGTATTTTTTTCCTAAAAGTTTATCCTAACTTGGAACAATTGTAATTTATTACTATTTATTAACAGACATGACCTTAGTTTTGATGACAACCCTTGCTAACAATAAGCAAAAAATGGAGCCCTGATTTAATAGCACTGTTCAGCTTTTCTCCTTTTTTGAAAAGTTGAGCCCTTACAATTTGTTGCAGCAAGGAGAAGGGCTGTGTTGCTTAATAATGGTTCTACTAAAGTTCACCAAATTGTACTTGGTGTTCTGACATTTATTGCTTACAGAATATGTGTTTTCCACCTGGCCTTATTAAACACACACACACACACACAATTTGCTTGGATATAAAAGTGGCCATTCTAGTATGGTTAGAACAACCAGAGAAATCAGATTTTTCTGAAACTTCAGGGCTTCAAGAGCTAATCTCAAGTGACAGAGTTATTGAAAAATTTTGACCAAGAGAAGAACCTTACCTTAGAAAAGCACAAACATTTTGTGTAAATAAGCTGTCTCCTTCCTCTGGCAAGGTTGTTTATGCTTAGTCATTGGAAAGTTTCCGATGAACTTTGGTCAACATGGCTCAGTAATTACTAAGACATTGACTACCTACAGCCTGGATCGAAAAGGCAAAGCTTGACCTACTTGTAGCATGGACCCCCAAAAGGATCACTCAAGGTGATGAGATGCTTTCCTTGGAACGCTCTCTCTTTATTTCATGGCCACACCTAGTATAGCCCCACTGATTTCAGGTCTGCTCTGCCCCAGGAAGGACCTTGAGTTGGACAGTAGCAGAGAAACATTACTGAGCTCTCCATGCATTATTCAATGCTGTACAAACTTCCATTTCTTTTTTTTTTTTTTTAGTTGAATATGGTTCTTTTTTCTTTTTTTTTTTTACTTTAAGTTCCGGGATACATGTGCAGAACGTGCAGGTTTGTTACATAGGTATACGTGTGCCATGGTGGTTTGCTGCACCTGTTAACCCATCATCTAGGTTCCTTCCCCTCACCACCCCCTGACCAACAGGCCCTGGTGTGTGTTGTTCCCCTCCCTGTGGCCATGTGTTTTCATTGTTCAACTCCCACTTATGAGTGAGAAAATGTGGTATTTGGTTTTCTGTCTCTGTGTCAGTTTGCTGAGGATGATGGTTTTCAGCTTCATCCATGTCCCTGCAAAGGACATGATCTCATTCTTTTTTATGGCTGCATAGTATTCCATGGTGTATATGCAAACTTCCATTTCTTTAGCACATTCACTGTCTGCTAGTCTTTAAGGAAGCACCAAATGCACACTAGAGTGTGATCACCTGCCAGTCATGAAGGTATTGTCTCTGGGCTCCACACCCACCCTTGTATACTTGGATTTATGATTCTGAGGTGGAGACTCTACAAACCACGTTTCTCCTCCACCAGCAGGTCCGTGGTAGGCTCTGAAAATAGAGGGTATTAGAGGAAGCCTGCAAGGTTGGAAGAGGCAAAGGGACCACCTCCTTCCTGTTTGCTCCCTCTTGGCTTGATGTGTGCTTGCCATAGCTGTGGGCAGCCCGCAGCTATGCTCCTTCACTGAGAAGCAGCAGTTCTTTTTCATCTAGCAGTGAGTGAACCTAGTGTCAATTTTGTCCAACGCTTGCAGGACCAGCTGTGCTGTGTTCCCTTGGTCACTGGCATTTGTTGAGCAGTGCCTCTTCTCAGAGAGGTGAGTTTTAGGTCTGCAGGGCATCTCCTCCAATCTTCTAGGTTTTAACAATTCCATCCTTTCCCTTCTTCCCCAAGCCTAATAGTTAAAGCTGCTTCCTGTGGCTGTGACCTCTAGGGTATCTTAATATCTTCTTTTTATACTTTTAGTTACTATATTAGTCACGGTTCTCCAGAGAAATAGAACCAATAGGGTTTATGTAGATACGTAAAAAGAGATTTATTATGAGGGATCAGCTCATGCAATCACAGAGGCTGAGAAATCCCATGAGCGGCCATCTCTAAGCTGCAGGCCCAGGAGAGTCAGTGGTCTAGTTCAGTCTGAGTCCAAAACCCCAAGAACCAGCAGCACCAATGTCTAAGATCAGGAGAAGACGGATGTCCCAGCTCCAGCAGAAAGAGTAAATTCACCCTTTCTCCTCCTTTTTGTTCTATTCAGTCCCCTCAGTGGATTGGATGCTGGTCACTCACATTGGTAAGGACAATCTTCTTTACTCAGTCTACTGATTCAAATGCTAATCTCTTCTGGAAACACCTGCACAGACACACTCAGAAATAATGTTTTACCAGCTATCTGGGCATCCCTTTGCCTCGTCGAGTTGACACATAAAATTAATCACCACCACAGTTACTTAGTTAACAATGTTTTGCCTAGTTTTGAATTCCTTATACCATATTTCTTTCTGTTAAAATAACAGGGTTAGTTTCTGCCTTTGGATTGAACCCGACTGATACCAGCTGATAATCTGGATTCATACGTTAACACTCCCACAACATTTTCTCCTCTATGAGTAGCTTGCAATCTGTATCTATTGCATTTGTATGTGCTGAAACCAATATTTTTATTTTCGCAAGCCACCCCATACTCACTCTTTGTCCACATAGTTTAGGTAGGACTGATTCTACCCCTTACTCCAGGGGTAGACTTGTGACTCAAGTCTAACCAATTAAATAATTGCCTGTCCCAACCATGGGGTTTAGTTTAGTGGGTGAACATGTTTTCCAGATGTACTGGAAGTCAGTGTCACTTTCTTATGCTTTCAAGTTACGTGAACTAGTAAGATCCCCACTCCACAACCGCCCCCTGCCGAACTTTTTTTTTTAAAGCTAGGTTTGAGTTGTGTATTTCTCACTGACAAGCTCTTAAATGAAAGGAAAGCAGAGACTTGTTGGAGGTGGGGTGGCAGCAGGCAATAGTCTGTGGTCTTCAAACCACATCTAGAAAGGAGCTGATGGCAGCAGGTAGGTATGCAACTCACTCGGTCCTCCTCCAGCCTGGAGACTGGCTAGACTCTTGGTTGCCCAGTTTCGCACTGGATTGATTCCATGTGACCACTTGCAGATGAACAGACAAAAGAGCCTTGGGGCTTGATGCTTTGACATCCATATTCTGTGAGACCAATGGAACTTTCTAGATGCACATTCTATTTGACAATGTAGCTTAATTACCTTACAAGACGATGGGGACAAAACTAAAACACCTTCATGTATTATCTTCTAAATATGGTTATCTGATACTGATATCTAAGTGAAGATAGAGATAGGAAAAGAGTTGGCATTTACTGAATTCCATTATAGATAGGGATTGGGCTAAGCACCCTTAATTCACAACCAACCTAGGAAATGTATATCATCATCCACTTTTAAAGATGAGAATAACAAGGATGAGAAAGGTTGAGCAACTTGTTCAAGGTTATAAGCTAATAGATTCAAATCTAGTTCCTTCTGACATTGAAGTTCATTTCGTCTTTCCACATTAAGAAGGATCAGGGAAGTAAACAGAAAGTTCAAAGAGAAAAGACAATTACTGAAAACATCTTGCCTTCTACCTTTCTCCTTGTTTTCCACACCCAAAGTCCCCAAACAGAATGTGGCTGGAAAACTGTTTTAAAGTATCATTGCAGGCAAGAATCTATCCTGTGTATTGAGGAAAATAAATCCAAAAGCAACAGTGCCCAGAATGTTCAAAAAGTCTTAGGCTATTTCTAGTCCAGCCACAAAAATTTAGGCTTATATTTGTAGAATGATTAACTATCATTCATTAGTGTATTTTATACTTCATTGAACTTAGGCAAATTATATAAACATTTTATATATAAGCAAAACATGTCAAGTGTCAGGACTCAAAATATGTATTTAATTAAAGAAATACATCTCTTAAAACCAAGGCCCTAAATACATATTAAACGATACCCTAATCTGAAGGTAAATGAGATATGCTACCTAACAGATACTCAGTGACCCACATACATGGTAATACCTCCGTTAATGAGGCAAATTCATTCTAGCAGCATACTTTAGTGTCAGAAACTTCATTGCCTGATGAAGCAATAACACAGAAGCCATAAGGACCCATCCAAGGAAGACAGAAAAGAGGTTGGTACAGTATGACATTATTCAATATTAAACAAAATTACATCAAACAGGGCCAGAAAACAAGTATTTGGAAGTTCTAAGATAGGGATAGATAATTAAAAAGAAGCTGGAATCAAAGGGCTAACCTGTGACCCTCCAGGGAAGCAGAGAAAAGGTTTGAAAAAGAAGACTGTGCGATAGACTAGATTAGACTAGTCTGGATTACAGCAGAATAAACTCAGCCCTATTCGATCACCCCCACAGCCCAGAACAGGCTTTGAAGAGGGAGCTGGGTCTGGCCCAGACACATCTCTGCAATGACACAGACTATCTGGAGAGGAGAGATGGCACCTCTGACTGCCCCCGCACCCCCCCACCCCCACTGGCACCTTTCACAAGAGGCCCCCAAACCTAACAAGGGCAAAATCAGGGTAGGAGTTACACATATGTAATCTCGTTGTGCTCCATATTGCCCCATCCATTAAGGGTCCTTTAGGCCAGGCGTGGTGGCTCATGCCTGTAATCCCAGCACTTTGGGAGGCCGAAGTGGATGGATCATGAGGTCAGGAGACTGAGACCATCCTGGCCAACATAGTGAAACCCCATCTCTACTAAAAATACAAAAAAAAAAAAATTATCTGGGCGTGGTGGCACGCACCTGTAGTCCCAGCTACTTGGGAGGCTGAGGCAGGAGAATCACTTGAACCAGGGGACTGGAGGTTGCAGTGAGCCAAGATCATGCCACAGCACTCCAGTGCCATATGACTCCAGCAACAGAGTGAGAATCTGTCTAAAAAAAAAGTCCTTTAATAAGGTGGCCATCCTTCATTAGTCTGTAGAATTAAAGGACTAAGTACTTTTACCTGGCTGGGGTTCCATGTTGACTAAACCTGACTTGGACTAAAGTGTAGGTCATTAATGAATGAGACAGTCAGTACATGAAGATGACCCTGATCAGATCCTTGGCTTTCTGGACAGAAGCAAGGATGCTGGGACATGGGTTGACACTGGGCAGCTGAAGGGACAGAGGAGACAGCCAGGAATTATGAGACTCAGAAATGAGAGGCTGGGGAAACCCTAAATTTCACTGATTTCTTATTTATACCATAAACCATGCAGGACAAACATGCTCTATTCACCGAGGTATTTTTGTCCCGTGCAGCTGTGTGGCTTAGCAGGAGCTTTGCTATCGAGCCATATGACTCATGCCAACACTGCTGCATATGATTTATGAAGACTTAAAGAAAAAGAAAACAGCCAGCTTCATTACGAAGGGGCTTTGTTTTCAGAGGATTTGTTCATCAAGGATCATGGTACCATTTGGTCCTTTCTTGCTTACTCTCTGAGTGAAACAGTGAGCCTACCTCGGCCAGCAATTGGTCAGAGGGCACCCTCCTGCCTCCCTCCTCCTCATTTGCTCTATTTCCAGCATGAAGAAGGGAACCTCTAGTTTAATAAGAGAATAGATAGCCACAAACAGAGATCTGTGGCTTTCACCGGCCACAGGAGCCTTAGTGACGATGAAACCTGCCAAACTGACTATCAGAGGTATTGTTTGGGCCTGGAACTGCTTACTTCAAAGTTTGGTCTGCAGCCCAAGGCATGGGGAAAATGATTAAAAAGGGGTGAAGTTTTATTGACACCCAGGCTAGTAGCTTCTGTCAGATTGTCTCCCTGACTCACTGAGTAGGACAACATCTCCAGCTGTTTTTCTGAAATGGTCCACAGGGAACATTCAACAGCCCTCGCTCCCCGCATCTTCATCCCAGTCTCCCCAGCAGGGATCAGAAAGGAAGAGGCTGAGATCTTGAACTCTAAAGGTTTCTAACTCCTTCCCTAGAAACTTCCCAAGCTGGACTTGACTGGTCTCTTCCTCCCTGTTTCAGCCTCACTGTCCAACAAGGCCAAGTTCACATTTATGCCTTGAAAACTGGGAAAATCAGGCCAGTTGATCGCCCAGGGTTGTGGCAGTAACATATAATGGCTGCTTTGTGATAAAGTAGCTTTGACTAAAAAAGCAACTTTGGCAATATCCTGTTTATGTGCTTCCAGGAACGCACCGTTACCCACCAATACCCTCACCACAATAGAGTGGAATAAAAGTTCATAAGAATTTGTGAATAATAACATACTCATAGGGCCTGCACTTTGAACACTTTCATCTTAAATTAAATTGTGGGAGGCTCAGGATAAACTTTGTGTTCATGTTGTCTAACTTGTTAATGAGATACATAGTTTATCTTATCACTAGGAAAGATGAGAACAAAGCAGAGTTGGAAGATTTGCAAAAGGAACTTGAAATGAAAAATTAAAAAATATTGAATGTATGTGCCATATGCGAACAAGGTTATATTTTAAGCTCAAAAATAAAAATAAAAAATAAAAATTTTGGTGCAGTTTATTTCCCAGCAAAAGTATTAAATTAAATAGCCCATCTTTTGTTTCATTTTGTTGTAGTTAGTTTGGGTACAGTGCTTCCATGCAGTTTTTGGTTTATTTGTTTAATTTTTGTGTGGTCCAGCCCCTACCCCCACCAACACACACACAAAAGACCTGAACAATTGGTTACAGGTAGTTGTTTTAATCTTTCCTTCTGGAAGCTTTGAAGATGCTTCCAGCTGCATCAAAGTGCTTCATTGCTCTGCGCATCTCCGCCCAACTTCAAAGCCTCACTGCAGGAATTTGTAGTGCAGTGTGTACCGTGTAGTTCTAAAGGAGCTATTACTTTTTATTTATTGTGCAAATTTTTATGGAGATACCCCGGTATCTTTCTTGACACACCACTTAGCTTCAGAGTGGCTCCTTCTAGCTATTATTAAGAATTATCTAGGAAAATTATCTAAAGAAATAGGTTAGGGTCAGACAGCCTGAAACTAGTTTAGCTGACTTTATGTCCTTTCAGTGTCTACTCTGCCACACCCTGCCAAACTAACTCTTCTAGAAGATCTATGAACAGAGTAGCTGGACAGCTTTCCCTTAGTTGTTGGGAGGAAGCTAATTAGTTTTAAGTTGTGATTTTAAAAAAAAGTTTCACCTTTAAAGAAACTATAGGTAAAGGATTCTAAAAGGAACAGGAGTCCTGAGATAGAAGAGCAAATAGATGCTCTTGGTTGGGCTGCCTAGTAGAACTTTGCAATGATGGAAGTAGTCTCTAATTTTGTGCTGTCCAATATGGGAGCCACTGCCACTGGTGGCTACTGAGCAGTTGAAATATGGCTAGTGTGACTGTAAGAATGAGTTTTACATTTTATTTAATTTTAATTCATTTAAATTCCCGTAAGTGGCTACTATATTGAACAGCCCAACTCTAGAAAACTAACTGTGTATGTGTACGTGTATATGTGTGTTTAGAAAATCTAGGGCCAGCCTGGGCAACAAGTGAGACCACATATTTATTTAAAAATTAACTAGGCATGGTGGCATGTGCCTGTAGTCCTACGTGCTTGGAAGGCTGAAATGGGAGGATGTCTTGAGCCCGGGAGTTCAAGGCTGTAGTAGCTATGACCATGTCACTGCATGGTCAACATGTGCAACAGAGTGAGACCCTCTCAAAAAAACAAAAACAAAAAAACCTCAAAAAACTAGGACCAAAGTGGGAGGAAAGAGAAGGAAGGAAAAAGAAGAAAAAATAGTACCTACTCAGAACTTACAGGAAAAATCCTTTTGACCTGTCACCATAATCTCTTCACTCAGGCAATAAGGAGATCCTGCAATCAGTCCTAAAGACAATAGCGTCATCATTTATTTTCTGTAATCATTAGGGCACAAGGCTGCCATGCCCACACACAAGCTGGGCACTTCCCTGCATTCATCCCTACTGATTGATAGCATTTCAAGTAATCTTGTGCTAGGCAATGGATAAGGGGAAAAGGTAATGAAATTGCCTCCTCATTTACCAACCCAAGCCAATAATGTGTCATTGTGCGTGGCTGTCAGTTTTATACATCAAGGGTACCCAATAACAGGTAGGACACCCGCCCTTTTAAAACAACATAAATCAGGAGTTGTACGAGTAGAGAGGGGTCACCAAGAGGCCACAGGACTCTCAGGCCTGTGCACTGTCTGATTTGGGGCCTTCAACATATTCCCTGAGCTGGCAGAAACATGGGATTCTGCATACTTTTTGGGAACTCTGAACTGTGTGAATGCTATGAGCAAGCTCCTGGTTGAAGGAGGAAGGAACCACAGAAAGACTAAGCAGATGTGACTGTCCATAAATATGTGATAGAAGATCCTCGCTGGTTTGAAGTTGGTGGGGCGGGGGCTCCAAACACAGGCAGCAGGAAGAAAGCCCTCTGACCCCCAACAACTCACCGGTTTCCCTCTGTTCGTTTTCCTGCTACGTTCTAATTAGGAAACACTGAAGAAATCTTGGAAAGTATAAAGAACCAGACATTAATAAGTTTTTCTCCATCCAGGAAAAAAAAAAAACTTGTTAATTAACCCACATTTCACTTCTATAAAGTTGTCTTTTTTTGCTTTTCCTCCTGATGTACGCATCTGGGCACAGCATTTAGCAAGGTACTGAAATGTTTAACTGCTGCTACCACTGCTGAGGTACTTTCTCGTCAAGAGAGATTTGCTTTTTTCATCATGAATTCTTTTGTTTTTCCCTGTGGCCAGCTGCTACAAAGATGCAGTCAATTTAGATTAAACAGGCTGAGGAGTGCTATTCAATATGTCACCCAGGCACACTTCTCTAAATACAGTGTGCAGCAGGTACAGCTTAAAAAGAAAAGTCAGGGGGCTGTTCACAGAGGGGCATGCACTTTGTTTTAAGTCTGGGAACAAGAGACGGATCCTTGGAGTGCAGATGTGGGTTTTTCCATATTCAGCGCTGGGAGCAGCTCTTGCCCTTTCTTTCTGCCTGTCTTCACCCTCGTCCCGCTCCTCCCCTTCCCCTGCTGCCACTGGTTTCTATCTCCATTGTTCCCTTAAGCCCAGCAGCCAATGTGCAGCCAGGCCCAGCACACGCTCCGCAGCCAGCAACTTCCTCTGAAGCTGCAACGCATAATTACAACCAGCTGCTCTGGGCTGCTGGCTGGCCAGCTCTGCAAACAAGCATCCCGATACCTCGAGTTCCTGGGAGGCAACAGCCTGATCTTGGCAGCAACAAATTCTCTGAAGGAAGTGCCCACACCCTTGTAAGAAGAGGGAGCAGCCCTTCTCTCTCTCCTGTGGCTTCCAGAGGCCAGCGCTGGTTCTTGTCAGGTTTCTCCTCTCGCAAGAGACTCTTGCATGTCAGTCAGAGAGAGCTGGTTCTATTGTTAATGGGAAGGTGCCTGCTTTCACCTGCAGCTGCCTTCATCCGACTGGCCTATTGTCTGACTGGTGTGACCACCAGCAGAATGGCGTGTCTTAGGCAGTAGCACTAGGAGCCCTGGCTTCTGGTCAGCCTCTCAGCTGAGGCATTTTGTGAATGTGTACAGAGAGATAGGGGTAGGAAACGTGAACTGCCCTCGGCTAGCATGAGGCTAAAAGACAACTGATGTTGCTTAAAAAAATACCAGTGAAAATCCAAACAAGCCTAACTTAACTTCCCTAAGGAGAGCAGCATGTGGGCAAGAGAGCTGAGGGTTCGTCCAGGCCCCGCCTCAGAGCTGCGGGTTCATTTTGGGGCCTCAGTGATCTTTCAGGCTTGGCTACAAGGATGACTCTGATCCAAAATTAGGCTTTGAATGTGTAACACAAGGCTCTCGGCCCCACCCACCGCCTCTCTCTGCCCTATGCTGTTTCTTTAGAGCCTGGCTGTGGGCCAGAGCTGGCCCTTCTGGCTCTTGGGGGAAGGGCTGGCCACAGCGTTCTGTTTCCAGGCAGGGCTTTAGCGTGGGTGAAGGTGCATGGCGCAATTTGGGAAGAGGAGGGGAGATCAATACACTTGGAAAGGGCACCCAACCCTAGAATCACCAGCCCCGTCAATCTAAAGCTGGAGAGGGCCCTGCAAGGGGCAGGTGTGCCACCTGGGGCTGCCGCATTGCCCCCACCCACCTGTGCCTCCCAGCCCAGGCTCCTAATAGTCCCACTGAGCGCCAGCCAGGCCAGGAGGACTGCCCTGTCATGCCCAATAGCAGCCTCCGAGGTGGGAAGCAGCTGGAAGTCTGCTGTTGAAAAAGAGCTGCTCATTTTACAGGGCAATTTCCCAGGGATGCCTGCCCTGGCAGTAGTGGCTCAAGTGGGGCAGACAGGAAATTCTTCGAGAAGATTCGTGCTTTCTGTCTGAGCTTGGGCAGTCATGCCATGGCCAGCAGCAGCCAGCTGTCTATTATACTGGCTTTCCCATTTGCAGACCTCTTTGTTTCAGTATTAAAAAATCTCAGGAAACTTTTCTGGCTGAGTGGTACTGGGCAGGTACTCGGGGGCACTCGCTGGGAAGGAATAATAGCAGACAGGTTTGGCAAATGGGATGCAGAGAATTAAGTCGTTGTTGGATATGTGTGAACAATGGGGTTGGTACATTATCAGCTATAGCTTTTCTGTGTCTCTTCATCAGTTTCTAATAAGCTTTACAATTTAATTTCCGACAGGAAAAAAGTATCAGTTTAAGGTGCTCTTTTGGTGTTCAACCCATGCTTTCTCTTCTGATTCTTAAGCCTGGCTACACTTTAGAAGCTCATACAAAACAAGCTCATGTCCGTAATAGCATCACGATGCAGCTATTTCAGCCTGCAGATGACTTGTGCAGCATGACTGGATCCTCCACTTAGAGCAGTCTGGAGGGCCCAGTGACGCAGTAATATGATTTTCGGCAGGTTTTTCTTCGGACTTACAAGGAGGAGCAAGCTTAACAAGCAAACAGTCATGCCTGAGTTCTCACTTTCCTGCAGACTTTACTTGAGAACCTCAGAGATGAGAGTTGCTTTAGAAGCCTTCCTAGAGAAGGAATATGGAGAAGGCACCTGTAGCCCTGTGAGATCAGTAAGTGGAGGGGGAAAAAAAAGATGTACAAAAACAGAAAGAGAAAAAAAAAAGCCAGTCTTCAGGGTTATAAAAAATGAAGTTGGGAAGGATAAGCACTGGGTTTCAAGGCTTAGATTATTCTAACTCTGTCTGTAATTACCTGCATGGAGTTGGCGGTTTACTGACTTCTTCTAGTTTAGGTTTTCTCATTTGTAAAATAGAGGAGATTATACCATTTCTCTGCCATTCTACCATGGGGAAGCGTGTGTGTCTGTGACTGTGGAGTGAGGGGGAGAGAGGAAGCATGCTAAAAACGTTAAAAGTAGTGTAGAAATGCATTTCACAGTAGTAAAGTTAACTATTGGTAATAATAGCATCTACTTGTGCACCTTCTACAGGTTATCTGTTTATATTTAAATGAATCATTAGGTCCAGCCATAGAAGTGGATTTAATGAAATACTATCGACCAATGAATGAAGAAATATAAGTACTTTTTCATCTTCTTATTTTGAGAGAAAAAAATCATATTTTCTGTAATTTATAAACCATCAGATGAAGTTTTATTTTACCACATAAAGGCAACTATGAAGGTTTTCGGGCCTCTTCCAGCATCTCCTAGTGCTTTCCAAAGATGTTCCTGACAGTCTGAGAGCAAGGTATCATGTATCATTCTTTCCACCAACAGATGGAGAAACTGAAGCATGAAGAGGTGACGCGAGGTCACCGAGGGAGCAGGTGATGGACTGGCTTCTGGTCTCTTGCTCCAAACCCTGCTCCAATTTGTCTTTCTTATAAACAGCCATCAATAACTTTATCTCCAGGCTGAATGCTGCCAACCAGGACCCACAATGTGCTGAGCATTTGTATGCAAATGAGCTCTCCACCATCCTGGGGAGAACACGGGGTGCTGAACAGGAATGGAGGAAGGAGAAATAATTGTTACTACTGGAGTCTAAAACGCCATCCAAACCCAGACTCACAGTGAAATTCCAGAAATGAGGAAGTAATGAGTGTTAAATTCAATATCATCAGTCAATCCACTACTAACAGATCAAGATCCTATAAACCTAATGGCAGGACTTCCTAAACATTTACTTTATTTTTATATATATATTTTTTGAGACAGAGTCTCAGTCTGCTCCCCAGGCTGGAGTGCAATGGCATGGTCTCGGCTCACTGCAACTTCTACCTCCCGGGTTCAGGTTCAAGTGATTCTCCTGCCTCGGCCTCCCAAGTAGCTGGCACTACAGGCATGTGCCACCACACCCAGCTAATTTTTGTATTTTTAGTAGAGACGGGGTTTCACTATGTTGGCCAGGCTGGTCTCAAACTCCTGACCTCGTGATCCACCTGCTTCAGCCTCCCAAAGTGCTGGGATTACAGGCGTGAGCCACCGCACCCAGCCACATTTACTTTATTTAAAAATCTATTTTTGACACTAAGAGATTTTCCTTCCTTAATATCAGAACTGTGCCAAGAATTAGATGGATGGCAAAATAATTAAAATTTCATGTTAATGTTCATATGTTGTGATAATGCATATCACCATGTATAAGTCAACCAAATGCTTAGGTTGATGGAACATTCCTATTTAAAAATTAAAGTTGTGACCCATTTTCCTTCACATATTGTCGGCTCAAATATGTACCTGTTCCCTTTAGGCTTTCAGCCCGACTCAGCCACTAGCCTTGTGACCTTCAGCAAAGGCCCTGAACCTCAATCTCCTACTCTGCAAATGGGAGCAGTCAGGTTTGTCTCAGATTTTTTGCAAAGGCTAAATGACTTCATGTTTGTAAAAGTATTGGAAGCAACCCCTGGCATGTAGACAGTGCTTAGTGAATACTATTTCCTTTTTCCCCCTTTGAATATGTTTGTTCTGAAATGCTTGAGTTTTTGGAGCCAAGGTATACTTTTATATACCTTGCTCACAATTCTATAAGGTAGCTAAGGAAGGTGCAATTATGCCTTTCATATATAGAAGAAAACTCTGTCTCTGAGAGGTAATTTGCTCAGAGTCACGCTGCAAATTGGTGCAGAACTAGAAGCCTGGTGCCCTACTTCCTAGTCCTGTGATCTTTCCATTAACTTTTTATTGCCACCATTGCCTCCGCCTCAATGAAAGCTCCTGTTGTAGCCCACCCCAAACCAATTCCAGCTCCCAGGATGTGGCTCCTCGGTGCCTCTTTCCACCCCTCCCCACACTGTTGCCCTAGCTTCAACTCCATCCCATTTTTCAGTAACTTCCCTCTACCTCTACCTGGGTCTGGATGCTCAGAGACTAATCTACATAGTGTATGAGTCCAAATGACTGTGGGAGGAAGGTTCTTTTAAACAAAAGAGGTTGAATTAGATACCACCATATATATTGTGTTGTTAAATATCTACAGCATGATAAAATCATCCCAAATGTCACCAATCCCTGGGGAGTTTATTAATAATTAAGCATTTTTAGTTCACTTAGAGATACAGATTCCATTTAACAACAGAATGTACACTAAATATGTCCATTATATTGCAGCTTGCAGCAGAATATGTTAGAGATCTCAGCTGGGTTTCTCCAGGACAGATGACAAAGTTAATGCAGGTATCAGTCTTTCCTAAAGGCGGCAGAGGAGCCAAAAGCAGCATCCTGGATTGGTTTATAGGGTCTGCATTTATTAGGAGTGTTTATTAGGATGTCTAATAATGGAAAAGACAACTTGGCAAGGGTAGGAGAGGATTGGAGGACAGCCGGGAGAAGCCCAAAGGAAATGGGATGATCTTGAAAAACAAAAGGAAGGGCAGCAACCCAGGGTCTGTGGTGTGTGAATCATTTGTCCACACACTGATTTTTAAGGTTTTCAAGGAACAGGCAAACAAAACTATCATTTTATATGTTCCACTTGCTTGGAAGGCCATTTACATTTTTTTGGCTTATTCCAGAAAGATAGTCATGGTTATACACACACACACACACACACACACACACACACACACACACACACACACACACACACACTACACACACTACACACGTACTCTTCACACACACACACACTTCACACACATGCACACACACACTCACATATACACACATGCACAAGCACTTTTCTTTAAAATGCAGTTTTATTTCCTGGGCAAGGACAGAACAGCGAATATCAAGAAAGGAAGAATGGGGAAGAAGGGAAGGGCAGGAAGGAAGGAGTGGAGGGAGGAAGGCAGGCAAGCAAAATGCTGGCAACCTTCTTTGTCTCTTCCATAGATTTACTGTTTCTTCCTAGGCCCACCAAAAAAGGTTCCTTTTGAAGGTGATACAGAGGAGGGAGGAAAAGAGAGAGAAATTGAGATAAAGAGGAAGTGGGGCGCGGTTGTGGTGAGATGCAGGGAAATGAGCTGATCCAGGCATTAGTGTTGGAGCTGTCACTCGCTGTGCAATGCGGGATCTTGGGCATGTTATTTAACTTCTCTGTCTAGGCCCCTTTCCTACCAGCAGAAGTTTTCATGATCTTACAGACTCCCTCTAGCCTTCATGTTCCAGAAATCTAGGCTTGAAGCAGTGAGAAGGCCCCTTCTTAATGATACCTGAAAACTTTTGCAAGCTTTTAGCAGAAAATGACTGTGGATAAATACTTCTATTTCCTCGTTTTCCAAACGGAAACTACATTGCAAGCTATGCCACTTCTTTCCTCCCTCACTTAAAGCACCTGCCAAACTAATAAAAGAGTCATAAATTTAGTTGTAAGGGCTCCAACAAAAGAGAAAATCCCCGCCTACTAGGGCAGCCAGGCTGTCACCAGGAAGTAAAAGCTGCAGCAGAGACTGCTCTTGTGTAGAGTGTAGCCAGTCTGGGTGCTGGAGGGGCAGCAAGGCCGAGAAGCAGCACCGAATGAACATGGGCAGTGGACTCAGCTAACACTGCAGTTTCTTAATTTCCTTCCTGAGATGATTGGGGTTCAGGGTCCAGTGAGTACCGCCTCAAAGGGACTTCCCGGTCTGAAAATGGTGTGTGCGTGTCTGGGGACTCACTCCCCAGGTGTTCTCCAAAACCAACACTTTCTGTTGTTTGGGGAGAGGGCAAGGAGTGTTATTTATCGCACAGCTGCCTTGGGAGAATTAGGGAGGGAGCTGAGCTTCAAAACAGCTTGTGAACTTAGAGACTAGGAAATGGTGGAGAAAGATGACTTAAAGCCAAATAGATTAATAAACTCAATTATCTGGATGGTTTTCATTAGCCACTGGTTTTCCTTTTCTGAAAATCACGGCTGTTTTTTCCTGCTATGAACCAGCACATCCCCAGTGAGAACAGTGTTTATTATATTTCAACATTCACAGAAGCAGGTGGTGAGCTTTCCCATTTTGCCTTAACACAGACACACACATATCACCACTACCACCAATAACAACCTGATAATGCAAAGAATTGCTTTGCTCTGTCTCTTTAAATAATCTAAAAATACTCCTTGGGTACCATCAAGGCTAATCATCACAATTATGCTTATAACCAAGCGGGTACCACCACCTATGGTCCATATGTTGCTTCAGATAGGGACTGCAGGGTCATATTAGATAGGGCATGGCCTCACTCTTCAGCAGGATTAACAGAAGATGTGTGCACGTGTGTGTGTTTGTGTGTGGGAATTGTTACCAGGTTTAGCTCCTGTAATTTCTCACACTTTAGGTTCCTGGCATAGAAAAGCATCTTTGAAATTTCTAGGGTTCTAAGCATAATCACAGATTTTTCAAGCTGGCAGGAGTAGGGTCCAACCAACTCACTGTGTAGATGATTAAACTGTGGCTCCAAGAAGTTAGCAAGATGAAGGGTGGGTCACCCAGTTGGTTGGTCAGAGATCCAGGAATGGAATCTTGGCCTCCAGGTTCCTTGTCCTGTGCTCTTTCTACTCAGTGTGGATTTGAGATCTGTTTTGCAGAATTTCCTTTAGGTTTTGTACTCAGCTGGAGACCACACATCATGTTATGGGTTTATGTATCCAAAGTCTTCACTAGTCAAGTGTTCCCCAGCACTCTCTGCGCTGGTCCACACTGTCACAAGGCCACAACTCTGCAAAAAGAGATGGCAGGAGCACTCGGCTCCGACAGAACACACGTGCTTTTTCATCAATATCCCTTTTCTTTGCTCTGAGGTTAATTTCTGCTTGGCCTCAATTTCTTTTTTATCTGTGCCTATTCATTTATATTAGTTTGTATATCAACACTTACATAACTCATCTTTAAATCTGGGAGACATTGAACATAGCTAAATGCAACTCACAGAACCTGAAAAACAATCTAAGTCTAAGTTTGTGTAGTATTTCTTGTGTAGTATTTCTTATCCACTCCCCATAGTGATACGATAAGTGGGAACTTTGAAATCATGTCAGTATCAAACCTCCCTTCTGAAGATGAGGCTAAATGACCTGCCCAAGGACATTACACAGAGCTGGGAATGGAATGGTCTCCCTAGACTCACCGACTTTTCTTCTTTTGATTATGCCACAAGACTTATGAACCTGCCAAAATCTACATTTACACCGTCTGCTCTTTTCCAAACCCCTGGTATAGACACTAGAAGTCAATGAGATGTACATGACATGTGCATGGAAAGAATATGGAGAGGACAGGATAAGGCCTGAGCAACCTAACTTATGCTGTTCAATGAATGAGCTACAAGCCATGTGTGCATATTTAAGTTAAAATTAAGTTAAAATTAAACATTTAGTTCCATGGTTGTACTAACCACCTTTCAAGTATTCAGGAGCCAGAAGTGGCTAATGGCTACAACATTACACAGTACAGATATGGAACACTGCTGTCATAGCAGAAACTTCCAGACCTTCGGCCATCAGGAGCAAATAATAATAATTACCATATACTGAGCCCCAATAGCGTACCACACCCTGTCACTTGTGTTTAGTGCCTATTATCTAATTAATCTTTGTAAAAGCCACAAGGTATTATTATTTGTATTTGCCAGAGGAAGAAACTGACCTGTAAAATTCTTAATAATTTGCCCTCAGTGTTTGATAGTAAATGGCAGAAATGTGAACACAGACCTGTCGATGGCAAACTATAATATGACCTCCATTTCTCTGTGAGGAGCCATAAAGACTGATAACAATCAGCAAACATTTATTGAGCAGCTACTATGTGCCAGGCGCTGTTCTAACAAGTAGCATACATATTCATAGACTCCTCTATAAGGTAGGTATGATTGTTATAATTTTATAGGTGAAGAAATGAGCTTAGGGAAGTTGAGAAACTCTCTTGTGGTCATCTGACTACTAAACAATAGAGTCAAGATTTGAACCCAGGCCATCTGATTCTATAACCTGAGTTCCAAACTGCCACAATCCACTGATGAACAATTGGTGGTTGCATCTGGGTTGTATGAAAGTCAAGGACTGACCTGTGGCTTATGGTTCCAATCTTTGTTCACAGGGCCGGTTGCTCTTCCCAGATGGGCTCCCTCGCGGGGCCAGTCCTCAAATGCCTCTGGTCAGAAGGATCTGCTCTGTTTCTCCCTGCTGCTGGCCAGCAAGGTCTGTTGCTGTCTCTGTAAAGCTGTTACTGCTAGAAGTCATCACAAAAAGCAACATTTGAGTAAGTCTTAACATGGGTCCTTTGGCCTGCTCCTTCAAGTTGTCCCACCGCAGCTTACCACAGGGCAACTTTAAGAGCATCCTGTTGACATTCCTTCTTAACATTTGGCCAGCCCAGAAGACATCCCTTCAGTCCTGGTGGGCTGGCTGCACTCCAGGGCATGTTGGTGAATCTAGCATATCCTTTAATGTGAAGCAGTCTAACAGGCTCGTGAACTGGCTCAAAAAGTTGGCGGTGATATTTGCGGCACTGGTCTGTAGATTTTTATTTAGTTTGGTCTAAAACCAGGAGGCATATGGACACCATATTCCACCTGCCAGCCTCATCAGGATATTCTGATTTTTTTCTCTATTTTTCCATCGCTTTTATATTTTTAGAGCATTACTCCTATTTGAGAATTGAAATTCTGTGGTGATTTTTAATTGTGTTTCAGTGGTGAAATTCTTTGGCTCCCAATTGGATTTCCTTGCATGGGTTCGCATTTTGTCTTGGTCAATGTTTCGACTTTTCACACTTCATTTTTTTTATTTTTATTTTTTTGAGACGGAGTCTTGCTCTGTCGCCAGGCTGGAGTGCAGTGGTGCGATCTCAGCTCACTGCAACCTCCGCCTCCCAGGTTCAAGCGATTCCCCAAGTAACTGGGATTACAGGCATGCGTCACCACGCCTGGCTAACTTTTTGTATTTTAATAGAGATGGGGTTTCACCATGTTGGCCAAGATGGTCTCCATCTCCTGACCTCGTGATCCGCCCGCCTCGGCCTCCCAAAGTGCTGGGATTACAGGCGTGAGCCACTGCACCCAGCCTTCACATGCTTAGCCTGTCTGAAAGACAAGCCAAAATCCTTTGAAGGCTGTTTCAATGAGGCTGGGTCAACGGTCACCATATGAAAATTCATAGATGACTTTAAGAGAAGATGGTCTGTGGACTGTAAAGTTGGAAGTGCCTCCCTTAAGACCTGGAAACTTAGGTTGCTTTATGTGCTCTGGAACAAATAAATACTTAAACCAGCCTCAAACTATTGGTGGTATGTGCTGGCTGTAGGCAATACCAGCAAATAACTGGCAGGATCTTCCTGGGATCCTACAGAGCTTCTTTAGTGAGGGCAATAACTGGCCATGTGGAAGCCAACTCACGTTATCAAAGACTTTGTAAACTTGGAGGGTGCGAAGCACTTCCTCCATGTGACGTGCCACACGGACCACAGGAAAGTCACTCCCACCTCCCCACTGCAGCCCAAATACACGGCTGTCTTGCAAGAGTACAACTGACCATCACTGGCTTGCCAGGATGCTGACCTGAATTTTGCTACAACAGAAAAGTGTGGAAAGCTTGTGAGAGCTGTCTTATCATTCTCAAATTTTTTTTCTCCTTCAAAAAAGATGATGAACTTGAAATCTTGCTGCCTGTTCTTGGCATCCTATATAATAATGAATGAGAGATACGGCTATCTAAGTAGCGTCTTCCATTTCAACTAAAAAATTTTCTCAGGTGCAGGCCTGGGACTTACAACTCATGATTCCAGTTCCAGCTTCCTTAAGGTGGAACACATTCATATTTTAAAACCAAATTGGCATGGATACTTCAAGAGGTAGTACATTCCCTCTCGTTGGAGAGACTTGAGCACAAGCTGGTTGGCTATTTGTTTATTTTTATTATTTTTCCATCTCCCTCTCCTAGTAGTGGTTGGCTATTTAGAGGGCATACTATGATGGGGATTTAAGAACTGCTCAGACGGCCAGATTAGATTACCCAATCAAACACTGACAGGCTTTGATTCTAGCTTGTTCTCCAGTCTGCAAATGTCGGTACCCATAATGTTCTACTCTTTAAATAGACCATGCTTTTCCTTCTCAGGGTCTTTCCCTATGCTGTGTGCCATGTGTATGTGTTTTTAAATTTTCCTGGAACATCAATACTTCCCACCCCTGTACATGGCTAGTGTAGACCTTTTTTTTTAATTGTTCAAATGTTAATTTAAATGTTTTCTGCTTAGAGAGGCCATTTCTAATCCGTCTGTCTATATAGATACATTATGTTATTCTCTATCTCTGAATCTAATTTTTCCCCCAGATGTAGGCAGTTTGTAAGTATATCTGTAGTTGTTTGTCATTTGGTTGGCTGTAGCCCGTAGGAGGGACCTGTGTCTATTTTATTCATTAATGTATATCTGTGTTTAGTATATAACAGGCACTTAAATAATTTTTGAATATCTGGCTGAATGGATGAATATTAAAATCAGATTAAAGTCATTTATAGAAACTACGCTGCAGAATTTTTCAGCTGGAAGACATGTTTAGAGACAATCTATTCCATTGTTTACCAGTGAAGTATAAATACTTCGGTTTCTTCTTTCCTTACTCCGCAAGGCTGATGGTTGAGCTATATACATTTCTAAGTGCTATATAGCTATTTTTGATTAAGTCACCTGTTGGGACTTGTTTACTGTATCATCAGAAATCCCAGCAAGAGAAAAGAGAAGTTTTTTTGTTTTGTTTTGTTTTGTTTGCTTTTTAAACAATATCCAGGGCTTGGAAATGTACTTATAGTCTATCACTTTCTTTCCAGATCATTTGGAATAATTTATATTCCTTCAGACTTCATATAGCTCCAGCTTGTCTGTGGGGAGTGGGTGGGGCCTGAAGTCTTCCCCTGGTCCTGTGGGTGGACAATGACCTTGCCTGTCTGACTCTTGGGCACCATGGTGAACTCTCCAGGTTGGGGCTGGCTACACTGAGTGTGTGTGGGACCAAAGTAGTAGGCACCAATGACCAGATGCATCAGGAACAAAGAGGGAGGAGGGCAGGTTCCTGAAAATAGAAAGCACATCACAAAATAGATGACGAGTTGATAATGCCTTGAGGCCTTTGTTCAGGAACACTTCGGCACTATAAAGGGAAAAATGACAGTGCCATATTCTTCTGTGAAGTGTGAGTCGGTTTTCTTCAAGAGTCTTCCCAAAGAAGGCCTTGTGGGTTGTGGCTAACTCAGTTTTCCATTTTTATCTAGATTTGTTCTTTAACGCAAGTGTTATTCTTTTCCAAGGCTTGCTGTATCATCACATTAACAATAAGATAAAACTTGACAAAAATTCACTGAAAACAATAAATGTGGTAATTGCATATTCTTGTCCTAGGTATTCCCTTTTTGTTCTCAATTAAAAAGCAGTTCCAGCAGTTGTGTATGCTGTATCATTTGTTCACCTTAAATAAATACTTTTGAATCTAAAAATATAGCAGAAATAAAACTTTCTGAAAAAAATAAAAAGCTGAAACAGTGTCACATCAAAAATAAGAAATGGATTTTAGGGGATCAGGATGATTTTCAGGAGGTTGATGTTTTCTGACAAGCCAACCCCATTACAGGCCGCTATCTAGGGGATCTAAAGTCTACACCAAATAACCAGCCTAGGACTCTAGCAGAATAGTATAAACACCCACTCAGATATCTTAGATTCGTTTACACTTAAAAATATGAGTTAACTATACTCATTGGCAGATATTTCATCAAAGTACAGATTTCAAGTAGCATTTGGTCAGTCCAAGACTATTATCTAGTGATTTATTTTAAATAGCTTTGCTTAAATTAAAAACATGACTCTTTTTTTTTTTTTTGACCAGTCTCGCTCTGTTGCCCAGGCTGGCATGCAATGGCCCTATCTCAGCTCACTGCGACCTCTGTGTCCCAGGTTCAAGTGATTCTCCTGCCTTAGCCTTCCGAGTAGCTGGGATTACAGGCACCCAGGTAATTTTTGTATTTTTAGTAGAGGCAGAGTTTCACTATGTTGGTCAGGCTGGTCTTGAACTCCTGACCTCAGGTGATCCACCTGTCTCAGCCTCCCAAAGTGCTGGGATTACAGGCGTGAGCCTCTGTGCCTGGCCAAAAACATGACTCTTAAGTGTGAGCAATGGTGAAAATTTGTAAGACTTCTATTAGACAGTGGTACACAAGAGTTTGCCACTGCTAGGGTCATGGACTCAGCCTCACGTCTCTATCTACAGGTAACTGGTCCTAGAACTGACCCAGGAAACTTCAGAAAGAAGCAAGGTGACCTGACCACTTTAGCATTCACACCTGATCCATGGAGCAGCCTGGCTCTGTACCCTTCAGGTCATCATAACCTGTCTCCTCCCGTTCACCTGCAGCCTTTTTAGAGGCAGGCTGCTAACACGAAGACAGAGATCTGACACAGCCTCCTCTTCTGTGCTCACACTTCTCCCATGACATGCTGGAACCAGCACATCAGAGCAGACACACTCGTAATAAAGACCAAAAAGCAGTGACAGTGCTGACAATTTTACACCTAGGCCAGGTGCCAGAACCGACAGTGGGGAAGAGGTGCAGGGAGGGAGGGGATACCCTACTCTGAACACTTTTTTGAAAACACAGGTTAGGGTTACTATTAACTTGCTGCTACTAGGAGACTCTGGTTTGAGTTTTGTTGTTGTTTTTTTTTCCCCTAGATCCTTTGAAGGTGGGGCCTCAGGTGAGGGCAAAAAAAGGTTTTTAGATCCCAGACATATATGGAACTAGCAGAGCTGATCAATTGAGGGGGCAGAACCCTTATTATCAGCCCCGCGTTGGCCAATGGAAGCCTGGGACTTTTTTCATGTTGCCATGTTCGTCATCTATACAGCATCTATGCACCTCAAATAGGCTGAAATATTTTTATCTTACAGTTGTTTTGTGAGTCAGGAATTCAGGCATAGCTTAGCTGCATGATTTTGGCCCAGAGTCTCTTTACCAGGCCAAGCTGTTGGCCAGGGCTGCTGTCATCTGAAGGTGTGATTAACATTAGAGGGTCCTCTTCCTAGAAGGCTCACTCACATGGCTGGTGAGTTGCTGCTGGCTGATGGTGGAGGCCTCAGTTCCTTGAAACATGGACCACTCCAAGCAACTGCTTGAGTGTTCTCATGACATGGTGCCTGACTTTCCCCAGAATGAATGACGCAAGAGACAGCAAGGTGGAAGTCACAATGCCTTTCATGGGCTTGAAAGTCGCACTGTCATTTTGCAATATTCACTTGGTCACACAGGTTAGCCCTGCTTCATAGGGGAGGGGAATATACAAGAACATAAATACCAGGAGGCAAGGGTCACTGGAGGTCATCTGGGAGGCTAGCAACCACAGCTGCCTATTGGTCCTGCCACTGCCTCTGGGAATCAGTCTGCCCAATGCCTGAACAGCTATATAAATCCGATGCTCACGGAAATTCTCCAGTATCCTTTTAGAGAAGGGTCCACAGCTCCTGACCTACTTGCCTCAGGTGGGTGCTGGCTCAGTCCCTTGCCCTAGCCACCACACCTCTGGCTGGGCAGCAGTGTGCATGTGGGGACGGCTAGGAAGGAGGCCCTGATGAGCCAGACACACAATCATGGCTTAGAATGCGACTTTAAAGCCAGGCCCACCCCCAGAGACTCTTCCAGCTCTAAAATGGCCAACTAAACCTAAGTGTCTGAGTTACACCTGTGAGGCTCTGGGGAGAATGCGGCCTCACTGGATTTCTGCTCTTTTCCTGGAGGGAAATAACCTTGCTGACTCAGATGGGAGTAAGAAGCTGTTAGCAGTTGCTGGGTTCACCTTCGATGGAAATCTGGAAATTCCAATGAACCACCATCATTTTCTGCAAGGTAATCTAACCTAATTTCAACTGTAAAATTTAAATTTTCAAATGTACTGAAGAGATAGTACATGCCAGGCATTTATACACAGTATTTCCCTTAATCATCACAAAAAACCTGTGTAGTAGGTATCAGGCCCACCATTTTATAGAGGAGTGAACTGAAGCCCCAGAGGTTAAATTCCCAGCTAGCAAATGGGGGAGCCAGGGTCTGCCTCCCAAGCCTGGGTGATAGGGCTCTGTCAGAACTCTCCAAAAGAGAAGGGGCATAAATCACAGGTCTATCCAGGGAGCGGAGGGAGAGGGGGAGTGCCCCACACAGTCACAGCAGCAGGGCAGGAGGAGGATGGGGGCTGGGGGCAGCGGAGGACAGATGGGAGCTCCTGTTAGGAGCCACGTTTCCTCGGGGGGGAACCCCTACTCCTGAGTCTCTGCAACAGCGATGCCAGGTCTGTCTCAAGGGCGGCAAACTGTACCTCTCCCTCCTCCTGCAAGGAGAGTCGGGTTGTTCATAATGATAGGTACTCTATGCCAGGCTTACTGCTAAGTTAAGAACCACTTTTTAAAAATCCTCACAACATTCCTAGGAAGTAAGTATTATTCCCCGCATTTGATAGCTGGGGAGGTGCGGAGTTGGGGACTTTAGGAACATCCTCAAGGTCACAGAGCTCCAAGGTGTCCATGCTCACGTTTCAATCCAGGCTTCTGACTTTAGGGCCAGCAGAACTCTTTAACATCATGTTCTACCAGGCAGAGGTTGGAGGGTCAGGCGACCACATGGGCCGTTCATCTTTGCAGGAACTGACAGCGTTAGCCCCGACACAGAGGGCATGGGCCCCGCGGCTCCACCGGGAAGGGGGCTCGCCCGCCGGCCCGGGCACCCCCTGGTGGGGCCTCCCGCTCTCGGGCTCGGGCAGAACCCGCTGCTCAGGGGTCCGCGGTCAGGTCAAGGAATCCTCCTGTGGGCCTCGGCATTCCTCGAGGGGAGGGCGACTCCCGTCGGGCGGGCCTGCGCTCGGGGTGGGTCCGGGCTCCGCGGCCGGGATGGGTGAGCTGGGGAGGGAGGCGCCCAGGGTCGGGCAGGCGTCAGGCGCCGCGGCGCGTGGGGCTGTGCACGCGGTCACCATTTTCCTCCCGCTGGTCTGTGTGTCCCTCCGGCGGGAGCCGAGGCCGGCTAGGCCGCAGCAGCCCCGCGCCCAGGGAGAGAGGAGGAGGGGAAGAGGCCGACGGCGCCCTGCTCCTGGGTCGCCGAAGCCCCGGAGGCTTTGTGTATTCGGAACCGGATTCACCACCTCCCCCGCCACCCCCGCCTCCCATTCCCGCTTTCTTTTTCCCTGACCGAAGTCCCAGTAGAGTATCCAGCAATTAGCACGCGAGGAGGGGGTGGAAGGCGGCGGCGGCGGCGGCGGCAGGGGTGGGGGCGGCGAGACCCCCGCTCTGGGCTCGGCCCCGCGCTCCGCCTGCGCTGCCTTCGTGCGCCACCTACCGGCTGCTCGGGGCTGCTGCGGCGGCCGCCAAAGCTGTTCCTAGGCGGATCTTGATCTCCGTGGACAATAGACAATGGGATTTTTTTTTTTTTGGAACAATGATTTATTTTTGGGGGTGGGGATAAGGAGGAAGGAGGGAGGGAGGGAGGAAGCAGTAGCGTGTTTGTCATCGCTTTAGAAAAAAAATCTCTGTTCTATCATTGTTTCTGCATATCCATTATATTGAGGACAAAAGAATCCCGTTCTGGAACAACAAAGCCAAGGGAAATGTTTTCTGTGGCTGACATTTAATTGTGTGCACAAGGTGCTACATTATCGTGGGGAGAGATTGTAGAAAAGAATAGGGCAAGCCTCGGTTCAAAAGCCTGACTTTTCTGCTTTAAGATGTGAGCTTACATGTGCCCCATTTTAGATTGTCTCATATATCTCCACTCATGTTATACACGACGCACAATTCTCCGTTTCCTTATAGTTTTCCAACCCACCGCAAGCATTCCTTGCGGGTTATTTTTGCACCACCTCCAAGGTCTATTCCTTTTACAGCTAACAGGGATCATCATGTTTTGCTTCACAGCCTCTCTACATGTTTCTTTTTTAGAAGCTGTTAGGGACCTTGGAGAACACGTAGTCCAACCCTCTCATTTTACAGATGAAAGAGGTAGAATGCCTAGTCCAAAGTCACACAAATAATTAGAGAGGGAGGCAGGACCAGACCTCTTGTTTCCTAATCCCTGGTCCCTACGACCTGCTATTTGATGTCCTAATGCCCAGCACTCCCGGACTTCTCATTCTATGGCCTCCTTTCTGGCAGGAGAAACCCCCTCACAGCGAGTTGTGTTCCACAAAGATGGGTGCTAATTCAGGCCGAGGGGACAGACGTACAAGCTTCCTGGCTTGGTGGTAATCCCTTTTGCCCCCCTTTCCGCCCCACCACCACTGTAGCGTGAAGAAGGGGAACAGTGTGGGTGTTATCTTCATTTATTCATTTCATTATTTTGCTGTGATAAGTTAATATGTAAAACCTATTGCAGTTGTCCCCAACTCTCCAGAAAACATTCTCCCCTGGGATGCAGGGACTGAGCGCCACCTCTGATACTGGGCTAAACCAGAAGCATAACAAGAAATGTGTTCCATCTTTGGAAATTGTACTCAGTGGTCTCTTGGCAAAGGTGGTTTGCCCTTGGGAACTTAAATGATATGGATTTCTTTCTAAGGCTCATGAAAAATCCTTGGGAAGAGGCAGATAGCTGATCATGCTGTAGAACAGAGACATTTTTCTTATGCCACCTTCCAAAACACTACAACAGACGGCGCTCCCCTTTAAACTATTACTGTGTCACACTGAGACAGAAGAATTTTCAAGTTTTAAATGAGAAGCTCAGTAAACATCTTTGCACATCCAAAATGAGTCAACCCATCATAACAGCCTGCTTGTTTTAAAAGTTGTTCAGTCTGTTTAAAGCAAATAGACCAATCTCACAGTCTGCAGACAACCAGACAACAAGCAGAGAAAATTTCAAAACAAAAGGCCAGAGCATTCCCTAACTCTCTTTAAACTGTCTTCTAAAAGCATAGAAAAGAAGAAAACACACTTGGGTTGTAAACAATTTCTAAAGCTTTCTGCTGGGTTTTGGCACTCTAGGAGAACTGGTTTATACAGGGGCCCTGTGACAGGGGCCTGTTAACAGGGAGCTTAGATCTCTAAACCTCCTAGTTTTCCTTTGTTTTTTCCCTTTTTTTTTTTTTTCCTACAGGGTACTGATTCATCCTGTCTCCACAGAAAGATCCACAGTTCAATGATATTCTAATATGGCAACCACACACTTACAAACACCTTGCCTCAAGGATTTTGTGAGAATCAAATGTGATCAAATGAGATAATGTAGGTGAAAGTACTTTAAAAAGCCTAAGGTACTCTTCAGATGTGAGGTCTTACTCCCTTGTATTTGAGTGTTTGAAGGCATTGAAATCATTAATTGGGGCACTGCTGTAACTGTGCTGTAGAGCTGTGATTTGGCCTTTTTTTTTTTTTTTTGATAGGGTCTCACTGTGTTGCCCAGGCTGAAATGCAGTGGCACAATCTCAGCTCACTGCAACCTTCACCTCCCAGGCTCAAGTGATCCTCCCACTTGAGTCTCCCAAGTATGGCCCATTTTTCAGATAGGAACTTAGGGTTACACTTCAAGGGTAAAGCTTAACGTAGATTAGAGCATACTCAAATCTCATCTTAAAGAATATCCTCACATCATGTTGGAATCTGGTAAATGCTAAAATACTGGTGACTCATTGCTTCCCCAATGTCCTTATTTGGTAGCATGCAAATAAAAATGATCATTTTCAGATTTAGATTTTCTCAAACCGTGGTGCGAGCAGCTATTTTTACTTTTGCTTCAGTCACCATTCTCTGTAGTAGAAAGTGTATTTAGAGTTGTAAAAACTGTTTTTCCATTTGCAGCCTAAATTTAAATATAGGATACAGCCACCAAAGTACTCTCCTGGTCAGATACAGGAGTCACGATAGTGAAATCCAGGACTTCTGACATGTAGTCCTCATTTCCATCCATTTAAGGACTCCATATCGCTAACTTCACAAGTGCTTCATGAGACCATTTCCATAGCACTTCCCCTTAGGACACCTCAATTGACTTGCAGATGTTCTATTGCTAATTCTCTTAACATTTGTATTTGAGAGTGGTGGGTCCATTGGAAAGATATCCGACTTGCAGAAAGTGAAACCTCACCCAGTCATCTGCCTTCTCTCTTACAGGCCATGGGACATATACCCTGTACTTGGCTCCACAAGAAATGACTGATGTCACCAAAACATGAGCAAATCTTAGAACCCTAATTTCCCAATAGTTGTTGTCCTGTCCCACCAAAGCCAAAAGTTGGGCATGGTGGCTCACACCTGTAATCTTAGAGTGTGGGAAGGCCAAGGCAAGAGTATCACTTGAGGCCAGGAGTTTGAGACCAGCCTGGGCAAAATAGTGAGACCCCCATTTCTACAAATAAGTAAATTAATTAAAAGCCCAAGCCTGCTATCACATTTCTCCAGGGGTCAGAGCTGGAGTTTACCTCCTGCTCAAGACACTGGCTGCTGGGTCAGGGGAGCTTCGGACACATCACCTGGTTTAACCCCAGGACTCTATGTGACCTTCATCCCAGCCCTGACTCAGCAACCTGCCCTGTGACTAACTTCCTGTGACTGGGCTTTCAGATGTTGATGTTGATGATGTCCCTGCCAGGATAACCGGTCCAGATTGGCCAGCTGTGAGAATAATTCAAGTGGGTTTCAGGTAAATCACTTTCTGATCACCAATCTCTTTCTCTTTGATAAAATATCCTGTGTCTCTTGGGGCCAGGTTGGTGGCACTAACTCACTGGATGCTTGTGTTTATGAGGCTTTTAGGGGTAGTTAGATGAACCTTGCCAGTTCTCCTGTCCTGGCTGCCCTCTCTTGTTTCAGATTTTGTGATGGACTGGAACACTTAGACCCAGAATCTGACACCAAAGCCTGATGAAACATGGGGCAGTGCCTGGCCACCGAACCTGCCCCCAGAGCAGGTGGCTAGAGGCAGGAAATAAAGAGGATGCTGGTAGGTGTTGCACCTTAGGCAACAGAGTGTGCTCTCTCTGCCTAAAGCCACCTGCCCTATACCCATCCCAGATGGGGGCTTGGTCAGTGGGGCCTCCTCCACCTCCCCTCCCCAGACTCTACCATCTTTACTGGGGACTTTGGCCCCAGTAAATTCTTGCAACATATGAAATGCCCAGTGGAAATGCAAAATAATCACGTCATCTTTCACACATTTATGGTATGTTGGCAATGTTTCTAATAGCCACTAAGGGACAAGAGTTTATCTTTCTATCTTACATCTCATAAATCTCTTCCTTTTTTTATCCCTAGTATAAATTGTGCTTAGACCAATAACACATTTAAAATTATAGAGCTTTTCATCACTACGGAGATGCTCTTGCCTATGATAGGAACGGTGGCTACATCTGAAGCTGAGCAAATTTATCTTTTCTCTTCGTCTGCATCAGGGTGACCTCTGGAAGGTAAGTGAAAGATTTTCACTTAGCTGGGCACAGGCTTTGTTCAAGGCATCTGCTTGTAAGAGCCAGTATTTAAGGGGGAGGTTTGGGCCTAGGGGAGAGCCTGGCAATCTGTGTCTCTGTTCTTCTTCAGAGTTTCTTTTTCAGACTCCAAACTGAGGGCGAGTCATCTGAGCTCTCTCACAGCGGTGAGGAGCCTGGGTTGTGTAAATATAGGTCAGTTATTTAACCTGTCTCTGCCTCAGTCTTCTTTGGGGATAATAATAGCTCTCATAAGTTCATTGTGAAGATTGAAAGCATAGAACGTGTGAAGAGCTCAGCACAGTGCCTAGTGCATAATAAGCACTTTTAAGTGCCAGCCAGCATCATGATCATGACTCTTTCTATCCTCCCGTTTCCATGTGGCAGCCTTTTGCCTTGCCAGGTCCCTAGAACTGCTGGAGGAATCCATGCACCAGAGATGTCGCTGCAGTTCTGGCTACAGTGCCATGACTCTTCATATCAGTCTCTGCCTCTTGGGCAAGGAACAAGCACAGGCAGAATTGGTGACAAGCTGGCAGAAACTCCAATCCCAGGCATGAGTGGGGTCCTCAGACAGTTCTTGTCTCTTCTTTCCACTGCTGACTGCTGTTCCTCACATAGGTCGTCCGGCTGCTCCCACTCTCAGCCTGCCACACCTGCACAGCATAGTGGACTGTTGCCAGAGCAGTCTGCGGAGGTGCTCTTTCCACCCTCTGCCAAGCACTTGAGCTCCATTGAGTGTTTCTGCCCACACAGCTCTAGAGGGCCCAGACCCAGGGTGGAAATAACCCCCATTTTCTGGCTGTGATGAGATGTTTATTAGGTAGTTATTTCTCCCCAGATTTTACCCATATCTAATTGGAGGATTCATCTTGTCCCCTTTTCCAGAAGTACAACCTCATCTACCATTTTCTGCAGTGTTCCTTGGTTCTCCTTGAGGCCAGCTTCTGTTTCCAAATGTATAGGAGACATCTCTGTTCCTATCTCCGTCAAACATTGGATTTTTTTGATTGAGGGTTACCTTAAGACATTTTCTACCCTCCTCCAGATAAGACACACTCCATGTAATTAGGCCGTCCTTAACCAAAGCACTTGCCTTTCTCTCTGGGATGGGAGGTGAATGCCATGCCAATCTCTCTCTCCTCTGACCTCACCACTTAAAGATCCTTATTTACCAGAGATTCATTCATTGTAGAAGCTGAAGAAGCGCTTTAGATTGTGTCTGAGTTGGAGCACAGTGAATTTTCCTCCAGGGCTTCAGGGTCTGCTTTCTCTTCTCTTTCTGAGTTGTTGAGTAAGCCCCAAGAATAGCTTGCATTTTCTTCCCTTAGGAACCAAATCCAGTGTAGAAACTATAGTTCCATTTTTTGAAATGATGGCATATCATATGTGCTGACATTTCTTCCTTATCATGGTTCTCCCGCCATGTACTATCTATCAATTGATCTATCATCCATCAATGGCTTCTTGCTGGCTACACACTTACATCTGAGCCAGAGTACTTTCACTAAAAAGCAGACATGCCAAGATATGACTTACCACTGAACAATGGCCTGGTTTTCGCCAGATTCTGTTTGCTCTCAACAAGTGGAATTGGACATCTCTTTCATAGCAGCATGCAATACAGAAATGCCTAGAAATGCACAGACAGGGTTATTACTGAAGCTAATATAAGTCAAGGGAAAAATGCATGGGCAAGGCTCAGAAACAGAGGAAACACCTTTGTCTACAAAAGGTTGAATATGGCTAAGAGGTGATCAATACTTACAAGATGAAAAAGGATGCCCATCTTTGATTCCTCTCTCTTTTGCAACCCCATGTCCAGTTGGTCACTGAGTTTTGTTGTCCTTTCTTCACTTCATAATATCTCTTGCATTTCTTTCTTGCTTTTCGTTCCTACTGTGCTCCAATCCTGGTTAGAGTCTTTTTATCTCATGTGTAGTCCATTGCAATAGCTTTCTAATTGTCTACCTACTGCACATATTTTCTCTTCAAAAATCGCCCTACAATTGCCGTTGGATTAATCTCGTAAAAGTACTACTTTTCGGCTGGGCATGGTGGCTTGCACCTGTAATCTCAGTGCTTTGGGAGCACAGTCAAGGCAGAAGTTCGAGACCATCTATAAAAAGAAAAAAAAGTTATCCAGGCATGGTAGTGTAGTCCCAGTTACTCAGGAGGCTGAGGTGGGAGGATGGCTTGAGCCTGGGAGTTCCAGGCTGCAATGAGCTATGATCATACCACTGCATTCCAGCCTGGGTGACAAAGTGAGACCATGTCTCCAAAAATTAACTAGCTAAATAAATAATGTTTTCTCAAAACTTACTTACCTGTAATCCTCCAATTTCCCTCTAAGAAGATGCCCAAAGTTCTCATCATATAGCATTAGAACCCTCCATGAAGCAGCTCTTCAATTACTCATCTATTTCCCGCCATTCTTGATTAAACCTCTACTTGTGTCAAATGGGTTTACCTCTCCTCATCTAAAATTTGTTCATGCCATTCCAGTTCCTGGATACGCCCTTCCTTTTCCTTTCTGCCTTTCCAAATCCTCCCCCATTCCTTGAGGTTGGGTGAAATCTCACCCCCAGCTTGAAATGATCACTCTCCACAGAATACTCTGAGATATTATTTTTATATAATTAATTTTGAGCACTCAGCAAACACTGTCCCATGACATTTTCCCTAGTGTTTTGAGTTGCTGCTTAACTTTCATATGCATACCTCTCATCATATGCCCTGTGTGGTGAACTCCTCATGGATGGTTGATTCATATTCTAACTTCCTTCCAAAGCCTTTTGCATGAGCCTTGCACTAAGAAGGTATTCAATAATATTGGGCTTAATTAACAGAAGAGAAAGCAACTGAAAAGGAAGACAAACTAGCGAAGCCATTTTTATCACCAGCAAAGAAATGACAGTTCCAGAGTTTTGTTCCTGTGCATGTTGAAGTTGCATGTGTTGAAATGATGGCGAGTGTGTTTTTCATAACATTACATATCTGGAAAGAATCTTGTGAGGTCATCTTGACCAGTTTCCTGGCTCTAAGTCATCAGAGACTAAAAGATTTATCATGTGCTCGAAGAACCTGGAGAGAAAATTCCTCAGGTATTTTGGACAATTGAGTCTCAGTGCTGTATCAGCTCTTCCCATAACAGTTCTCTCACTTGTCACTCTAGACCAGTGTCCTGAAATTTTAGTGTACTCAAATTTGCTAAACTTCTACAGTGTATGTTTAAAATGTAGGCTTCCAGGCCCACTCCAAAGAATAACATTCACTCATTCTGGAGTGGGGACACATGAATCTGAAACATATATATTTTATTTATGTGTAATATATCCCAGGTGATTCTGATGCAGGTGGTCTGTAAAACACACTGTGAGAGAGAAAAGAAATTGTTCTGATTTATTTTTTTTTAATTTTACTTTAAGCATATTCATTCCAGGGCCATTTGCCATGAATATTAAAAAACAGCTGATTAATAGTTTTTCTTAATAATTGCATTTCCTTACATACATATTTTTAGCCTCATGTATATTAAGAGCTCTCTGTGTTAAGTTGAACTCGATGTTCAACACATATTCATTGAGCACCAATGTGCCAGGCATCATAGCTATCAAGATGAATGAGTTAGGTACTAAGGTAGATTGATCCTCATTCTTAGGAAGCTCATAGTTTAGTGGGAAAGTGAAAAACTGTGATAATGGTGGTGATGACCTATTACCTTTCATCCAAAGTTTGTAGACATTATATATGTTTGTGGCAGTCCAGCAGGAGCAGAGACTTGGGGTTTGTTGTCCGTGGCACTAGGCAGAAAGAGTATGTAACGTGCCCCCTTGCTCTGGCTCCTGACTCTGTGCCTTTAGGGCTAATGAAAAGAAAATGCCATCACCCCACCACTCCAACAGCTCTCCAAGAGCAATGAGCATTGGTCAGTCAGTCAGCTATGTCTTACCGAACATTTGGAATGACCAGCACTCTGTAAGGCATTTGCAGAGGATGTTGCTCCCTTCCCATACCCCAGACTTTGCCACAATAGTGCTCCAGGCCTTCCCCATTCATTTGGGTCCCTTTGATTTCCCTGCCACCAACAGAAAAGGCTGAGTGCCCTCTGCATTCATGAAATATTTAGTGAGTACTCCAATGTGCAAGGCACTTGCTAAATGATGTGATGAATACAAAAATGAATCCAACACAGATTCTACTCTTAAGGAGCTTACAGTCTAGTGCTGAGATGCATCATGTACCAGTTACAAAGTAGAATATAAGCAAATATACCATGGGGTTGCTTCCAGCCAGGAATGAGAAAGGGGGCTGAAGGTACAGAGGGATAAGGAGTGAGGAGTGTTGTGCAAAGGGGAGGTGAGTTTGGGCTGGAGGTGTTGAAGGATATCCGGTGAAGATGACCAGCAAGGAGTTAGAGAATGTGTGACCAGGGCTTGGAAGGAAAGAAAGGCAAGGGACACTGGTGTCCTATGAAGCAGGACTGGATTCTATTGTCAAAAGAGTGCAGCAGGCCAGAGAAGGAGAATTAAAACACAAGAGAGGTGACTCAGATATGCCATCTTTTCTTATTAGACCTCAATTTAATCACTGAGAAGTTGAATTTAGTGTTTGAAAGATGAATTAAAACATTCCATTTCCTGATGTAACTCAGAAAATACATTTTCATTGTTTCCCTGCCTTTTCCTGGGTGATGGGCTTTGAATATTTCCATGTAGTTTGACCAGGGTCTCTATTAGACCTATGAAAGAAAGGCTTTTTGTACTAGACTAGTGCCTCTGTGTTTGTTTTATTCAGGAAAAAAATGGAATGAACTACAGAGGGAAGAAAGGAAAAAGGAGAAAGAGAACAAGGTCTCTGTTTATGGGCACCTTTGTTTGCTGAAGATTAAGGAGAAACATTGTGGATTCTGATTGTGACTTGATTGAGGTGAAATGTGTTCTTTATAAGGCCGGGCTTGTTCTCAGGGCTTTGAAGGACTCCATGTTGAAGACCTCCTATCTTTGGCACATTGGATTAAAACTATAATCTCCGAAACACTGCCCTACAGTCCTTTTGTGCTGTGCTTTCTCTCTTTGCTTGTCTTTCTATATCTTCTCCTGTTTCTGCTATAGAGTGTTGGGCTCAATGATAGTGGCTCCTTGAATAGGAGCAGAGGAAAGCGAGGTGGGGGAAGAAATAGCTATGAGAGAACGTATTAGTCGGTTCTCACACTGCTATAAAGAACTACCTGAGACTGGCTAATTTATAAAGAAAAGAGGTTTAATTGACTCACAGTTCCACATGCTGTACAAGAGGCATGGCTGGGGAGGCCTCAGGAAACTTACAATTATGGCGGAGGGGCGAAGGGGAAGCAAGAACCTCTTACATGGCAGCAGGAGAGAGAGAGAGAGAGAGTGAAGGGGGAGGTGCTTCAGAATTTCAAACAACCAGATCTTTTGAGACTTCTATCAGGAAACAGCCCCAGGTAGATAGTGCTAAGCCATTAGAAACCACCCCGTGATCCAATCACCTCCTGCCAGGCCCCTCCTCCAACCCTGAGGATCACAACTCGAGATGAGATTTGGGTGGGGACACAGAGTCAAACCATATCAGAGAATAACACCAAAGTGTTGATTTGAAAATTTTCTTAGAGTAACTGTTTAGGCACAGGCAAATTAAAATCCTGTGCATAATCCTGTCTGGGTGCATTTGCATCTCCTTAAACTATCTCATACAGCTGGATGTCATCCTTGGAGGGAAGTCTAGTGGAGCTCATGGCCAGAGTACCTAGCAAATTTTCAAAGACCTTGTGACTTATGTTTACTTGCTTGACAATGATGTTCCTGTGAGAAGCATGAGACCTTGTCTTCCACAGAGCAATTTAGGACCATCATTGTTACAGAGACTCCAACCAACTTGCACAGGTAAGCCAACTAGAATTTGCTGATGTACAGCTAAAAGAAGGGTGAGCATGCGGCCGGGGACTCTGCATTCCAGATCTGTGCTCAGAGACTCTCCCTGAGCCACGTGCAGAGCAGCTGTGGGTGAGAGGTGAGCTGCTCGCTGCTGAAACACCCCATTTGCTGAAGCAGGCCTTTGAGATGACACCGGGAGTGAAAGCAGGTTATCATCACTATACCCAGTGGCCTGACAGAGCAAACGGAAGAACTCGGTGAGGTGAGGAGAGGTGAGGGAGGTGAGGAAAAGATTAGCGAGGCTCAAAGGGGATAATTGGAAAAAGCAGGGGCAGGCAGTTAATTATGCCCCTTTGACTTGGCTTAGTTATCATATCACCCCGAATGGGTGAAATAGGTCAGCAACCCATGGGTGAAAAGCAAACTCAGGAAGGGTCACAGAGGTGAGCTAAGAACCGAGCTCCGAGGACACTTTCAGGAGCCCGTGGAAACCGTGTTGCTGGATTTTCATGCTTAGAAAGAGAAACAGGACAGAATAAGTCAATAGAGTCTTCTGGGATTGTCTGGAGGTCTTTTTCATCTTGTCAGAACCTAGACCTATCAGTAGGAAACAGGTTGAAAAGTCTCACAAATGAAGAGGCAAATAAAGCAAGGGAGTGGTAATTGTTTTGTTTTTTAAGAGACAGGGTCTCTTGCTGTTGCCTAGGCTGGAATGCAGTGGTACAATCACTGTTCACTTCAGCCTTGAACTCCTGGGCTCAGGCAATTCTCCTGCCTCAGCCTCCTGAGTAGCTGGGGCTATAGGCATGCACCACCATGCCCAGCTAATTTTAAAAACATGTTTTTTAGAGATGGGGGTCTCACCATGTTGCTCCGGCTGGTCTCGAACTTCCAGCTCCAGTGATCATCCCTTCTCAGCCTCCTGAGTTGCTGGAATTACAGGTGCCTGCCACCATGACTGGAAGGAAGTGGTGGTTAATGTGGGTTCTGGACTGCTTACTTTTGCCTCCCACCCCAACTTGCAACCTTGTTCTGTGACCTTAGGAAGTTACTTTGCCTCTTTGTGCCTTGGTTTCCTTATGTGTGACAGGGAAATAATAATTGTACCTGGACCTTCATACATATAAAGCTCTTAGTTCCTAGCACTCTTAAGTTCCTAGCAGTTAGAATACATTCAAAAAGACTAGCTGAGAAACACTTGAGAGAATGGTTTCGATGCCCTTGAGGTCATTTTGGACATTGGCAGGGACTTCTTTTGGTTGTTACAAGGATAGGGATACTACTATCATTTAGTCGGTGGAGGCCAACCAAAACAATTCATCCTGTATCCCACATGACTTTTGAGTGTTCTCATCTGGGATGTACACATCCCGATAGGTGAAAAACCTAATATTATTGGAACTTGGAATCTAACTCAGTTTTAAAAAATTTCATGAGTTCTTTTTGCATTGTTTTCACATACACTGAATTTTGAATGATCATACCAATCAAGAAGATTATACTCTGCTTCGTTTAGAGTGCTGTCAGGAGTGGTTCCCCATTTCAGAAAGTCACCTCACTGATGACAAAAACAATGACCTGTTGGAGCTGCATTTGTAACTATTATGTTTCTAAGGCCTCTACGCATCATGAGGCCTCATGACTTGATTGTGACTTCTAGCGTAGCAATGCCTGGGCATGAATATATACATATTGAAATGCACAAGATTTTATTATAAATAATGTTGTGTCTCTTTTATATCAGTTAGGGCATTGTGTTGATTTCTTCTTGAAATGTGTGAGGATGAGTTATGCATATTAATTTTATTGAGGATATTAAAAGGCCATTATAAAACAGTTGTTTTAAAAAGGAGGTTTAGCTCTGATAGGTTTTTGGAGCTAAGCTCAGCATAATCATAATGGTTGTAGTTCCCAAAAGTCAGTCCCTGAGTCAAGGAAATCAGAACCCAAAGAAAGGGTATTTCACTTGCTCTCAGTTTGCCTGTTTTCTTTTAGCCGGGTATTTAAATGCTTATGTGGTGGTCAGAGCATTTCGGTATATTGCGTGTATCTTCTGTTAAAAGAAAAACTTCAGTGGCACTAAAATTAGAAGAGTTTTATTGAACAATGAACAATTTGCAAATCGAGCAGCCTCCTGAGCCACAATAGGCTCAGAGACTTCAGCGCAGCCACGTGGTGGAAGATTTATGGACAGAAAAGGGAAAGTGACTTACAGAAAATGAAAGTGAGGTCCAGAAACAGCTGGATTGGTTATAGCTCAGCATTTGCCTTATTTGAACATGGTTTAAACATTTGGCCACATTTGATTGATCAAAACTTGGTGATTGGCACAAGAGTAGACTACAGTTTGTTTACACGTCCATGTAGGCTATAGTTCACGATGTACAGAGCAACCTTTAGCTTTAGGTTAAACTTGATTTAACACTACCCTCAACGATCTTGAAGTCTAGTTTCTGATTAAGATGTGGCCATCTGTCCCATCTCTGTAGCACACTTAACTTCAAGAGGAAAGACCATCTTTTGTGCATGTGAACTCTTCTCTCTCCCCCTGTGGGAGCTAGATCACACCAGAAAAGCCTCTTTTCCAGGGCTTGGTGGAAAGACTGAGGCAGCCAGGGATGGAGGACCTACTTTGGCAGAGGTGCCCTCTGCTCTGTCCAGGGCTGTCTCCCCAGCTGAACCATGGTCTCAAGGGCTTCTGCTCTCTGCTGGGTAGGCCTGGTACAATTAATTCTGAGGCCCAATCTTTGATTTGATTGCTGTTAAGTCCTGTTGTTTAGTGAGGGAGAGCATCTATTTACTCCCTGACATGGCCAAAGGTGGAAATGGAGAAGTTGCAGAAAAACTTTGTGGGTAAGAATGTCATACCTAGAAGATGATTGTGTTGCCTGATAGCCATGGGGAAGATGGCAAGTAGAGACAGCTTTCTTGGGGGTGTGAGTCAGCTTGGGCTGCTGTAACAAAAATATCATAGACTTGGTGGCTTATAAACAACAGAAATTTATTTCTTACAGACCTGGAGGCTGGAAGTAGCAGATCAGGGTGCTAGTATGGTCAGGTGCTGGTGAAGGCCCTTTTCTGTGTTGGTAACTAAAAAGAGGGCTAAGAGCTCTCAGGAGTCTTCTTTTTATAAGGGCACCCCAGAGAGTGAGGTGCTACACCTTCATTACCTAATTATCTCCCAAAGGCTCCATTTCCTAATGCCATCACATTGGGGATTAGGAAGAACCTCAACATTAAATCTGAGAGGGCACAATCAGTCTCTTAACATGGAGATCGGGCCTGAGTTCAGTTTCTTTCTGTTAATATATTAGAATATATTTATTAGTGGTAAAGGTGTTAAGGGTCTAGACTGAAAAAATCAAGACAAAATAAAGAGCCATTAAATCTTTCAAAATTTAATCTATTATTAAGCTGTATTCAGAAATGTGCTGGTTCCCAAAGATTAAGTTTTCCTGTGTCTAGGTACTAAAAGAAAATAAAAAGGGAGGAAGGGAGAAAGAGAAAAAGTAAGGGAGGGAGGAAATCTTTGAGAAAAACTATTAATTAGTATTGAGGAGATCTATAAAGTCTCTGCCTGGGGCTCGTTGTATTTTCTAAGTTGTCCACAGCAATCTCTCTCACCCTACAAGCTCTTCTGCAAAGAGGTGGAGTCTCCCTCCCTTCCCTCTTGAATTGGGCCTATCATGAGAGCAAAACACCATCTTCTGCTGGAAAAGAGAAAAGGATAGAATATTTCTGTGGTGAGAAAGAAGGTTATTTGATACCAAACCCAGACCACACCCACTAGAGCTGGAGTTCAGCTTACAGAAATGGATCTAAGATCAAGTCAAATCGGTAAAGACACTGGTGAGTCAGCGGGAACCACAGTGAGCTAAAGGTAGCACTGGGTGGGAGGCCAAAGGAGCGGGTTGACTGACGCTGGAGATTTGATGGGAGCGGAGCCTTCATGAGAAAGGCTGGTATCCCACAAGGTTGCATCAGTGTTGTCAGCATAGTTGTCAGTGGCTTGAGACCTTTGAACGTGAGCTAGGGGTGGATGTGTGCAGGGGACTGGAGAGACTGCGGAGATCTGAGTGAGACCAGCTTTGCGGGGTTACTGGCAGTGCACATTCTGGCTCTGTTTTCCTGGGATCTGTTTCTTGCCCTTCCTCTACCCTGTTCTAAATCAAAGGGGTCTGACCCTTGTAGGTTGCTTTTCTAAGATCGGAGGATGATAGGAGGCGCTGACAGGCTGGATGGTGGAGGTAGAGAGGGAGAAACGAGGCCTTCTCCCTTCCTTCCCAGCCGCGCACCTCTCCCACTCCATTTGTTGCCAGACAGGTCCACTAAGGTTCCAGCCTCCACCCAGTGACGTGGAGACTCCGCGAGGCACCCTGAGCTCCGGGAACCCCCTCCTCCCTTTCCTCTGCCCCGAGGTGGTGTCAGCTTCCTGTCTTTGCAGTCTGGATTCCTCACCCCACCCTGGCTGGCCTCTCGGCTCCTCCATCCCTTGTGTAATTGATCCCTGCCTCAAAGTCCTGTTTGGAATTCTCTGGTGGTTTCTGTTTCCTGGTTAGATCCCGACCGATACACTGGCCTCCGGAGCTGGTCAGCTCTGATTCCTAGAAGAGAGCTGCTAAGGACCGGCCTGAGGACGCCTTGCTGAAAGAGGTTTGTAGGGAAACAAACCGACTTCAGGACAGCCCAGTATATGGCTTACTTGACCCCATTCTCTCCAGAACTACATAAGCTGTTATCTTAAGGGAGGGACTTTAATGGAAGAATTGATTTGGGGATGGGGTGAAGGATTCACTAAAAGAGAGGCATCAGTGGCACCAGAGAGCAGAGAAAGCTCATGTCCACTCAGTTTAGAAATAACCAAGTGTTCTGGTGGGGGCTTATGCATCACTGAATTACTGTCGCATTCTTGGGCCCCATATAACGTTTGTATCTTGTGTCTGGTTCAAATAGAACAGAGAATAAGGGAGTGAGTGCCTCTAATTTAACATTCTTATATTTCCATCACATCAAATTCCCACTAGGACAAATGTATACAAATGAATCATTATAATTTTTTCCCTTTTACCCTAGCTGAGCCACTTGGGCCTCTGCTAAGAAATGATGATAAAAGTGATGAAAACAAAGCATAACATTATAATGTCATTAAAAAAAATAAAAGATTTCCAGGAGATCCTTTGTTGTGCTGGAAGAGCACAAGCTGCATGTTTAAATGACTTTTTGTTTTCCCTTTTGGATAATCACAGAGAGTAATGTAACCAAAATAATCTTGGACTGCTGCTGAGGTCATCATTTAGTTCCTGCTGACATGTTGTGCTGGTCAGAAAGCACGGGATCTCACAGGGAGTACAGCCCTGGAGACATGAGAGAAGGCATCATTCAGACTGCTGGTGCTTCCCTCAGAGACAACAGGGGCATGGGGTTTGAATCTGGCTGTTCATTCTCCCATCCCAACACTGGAGACACAGATGAGGAGCACACCTGTATCCCAGGCATTGTAGATTACAGCGGGAGACAGAAATGCCAACTGGGACTGTGTCCTTGGGGGATGCGATTTTTCATACTGTATAATGAACGTGCAATAGCGAAGAGCATTTCATTGTGGGTTTTACTGCACTAGGCGATTCTGATAGGTATATGGATACTCATTCCAACTTACAGTCATAAGATGAAGACGGTCATGGGGAAGCTGCCTGGCTTCCAATGAAATACTGGGGAAGAGGGTTCAATATCAAAAGTTCAGAATGGAGAATAGCAGAGTACAATTATAAAGCCCTAGGTCATTTGCTTATTTGTTTTATTCCCTTCACTAGACACAGGGCTGCAACCACACATTATGGGATAGTTTAGAAATGTGGCCCACAAATTCTCTGACACTCCTCCTATGAAAATGAGGGATTCATATTTCCTGCTCTTGAATCTGGGGAGAGAGTGGGGGAAGCTTGTGAGTGTTTTGATGACCAATAGTGTACAGTGAAAGTGACAAAATGGGATTTCTGGGGCTGGATCATAAAAGGCCATGTAGCTTTCATCTTACAAACTGAAACACTCTTTCATAGAGCCCTAAGCTGCCATGTCAGGCATCTGACTACGCTGAAGCCACTACATTGGAAAGGTCACATGGAGGAGCTCCAGCTGACAGTTGCGGAGAAGCTCAGCTTCAAGCCATCCCTGCAAGGTATCAGCCATATAAATGAATCAGCCCAGCTGCCAGTCAAGTATCTTTGCATGGCTTCCATCAGTGCCTCATGAAACAGAAGATTGACTAGCCAAGACTTGCCCAAATTCCTGACCCACAAAATCATGAGATATAATAAAATGGTTGTTATTTTAAGCCACTAAGCATTGGGGTGATTTGTTATGCAGCAATGGTTAACTAGAACATATTCCTAACTAGACAAGTTCCTAGTCTATTCACAAAGGTACCTTTTTTCTTTTTTTAGAGACAGGGTCTTGCTCTGTCACCCATGCTGGAGTGCAGTGGCGCCATCATAACTCACTGTAACCTTAATCTCCTGGGCTCAAGCGAGTCTCCCACCTCAGCCTCCCAAGTAGCTAGGACTACAGGTGCATAACCACAACACCTGGCTAATTTTTAAAATTTTCGTAGAGACAGATCTTGCTAGCTTGCCCAGGCTGGTCTCCAACTCCTGGCCTCAACTGATCCTCCTGTCTTGGTCTCCCAAAGTTCTGGGATTACAGGCATGAACCACCATGCCCAGACTAGTCACAAACGTATCTTAATAGGTAGAGTTCACTATTTAGTAAGCTTTAATGTCAAATAGCCTTCAGCATCTTTTATTGAGTGCCTGCTGCAAGCCCCTTTGATATGGGGGATACAAGGTATAAGGTTTAGTTTCTGACCTAAAGGAACTGATAAAATAATAATTATGGGATACCATTCACTGAAGGATTACTATGATTAGGCTAATGATTCTCAGAGTATGGTACCTAAACAATACATCAGCATCACCTTGGAATTCGTTAGGGTTATTTAGTTTTAATTTATGATTATTATTTTTTTAGAGACAGGGTCTTGCTCTATCACCCAGGCTAGAATGCAGTGACACAATCATAGCTCACTGCAGCCTCAACCTTCCAGGCTCAAGGGATCCTCCCACGTTACCCTCCCTAGTAGCTGGGACTGCAGGCACGTGCCACCATGCCTGGCTAATTTTTAAATTTTTTTTTTCTAGAGATGGTCTCACTATGTTGTCCAGGCTGGTACTGGGATTGGATAGTTTGAATAATTTTAGCAGGCTCTGAGGCATAGGGTCTACCCCTCATTGCCTGCTACCTGGCCCTGGCAATGACTAGGATACAGGACTAGTGACCCAAATGTGAGAGCCCAGAGAAAGGAGGTAATGGGTGGGTATGGGCTTTAGATTGGTTGGTTTGCACAGAAAGGCACATTCACAGATCAGTTGGTTACTATCTCTAGGAGTTGGCTAGTTTTGGGAGCAGCAATCTCTCCAGGGTCAGCAAGGTCCCACACATCAAAGAATTAGAATAAAAAGACCTGCTTGATACAGGTAGATACAATTACCCTATATTTCAGATGGCAAAGTTGAAATCCTGAGAAGTAAGTCATATCTTCACCAAGGGGAGGACCTAGATTTAAACCTGAGTCTGCTGGACCCCCCAAACCATGCTCTTACCAATGTGCTATTCTGCTCTTCATCGAGTTAATTAAGCATACATGTGGGCATCTATAATTGTATAAAAAGATAATTTACAGAGCAAATGAGGATGTTGAGTAATTTCTATAGAAAATAATTGCATGAAGCAATGAGAAGGAGGAGGGATTGCTTGTAGTGGTCACAGAAGACTTGTGGAAAAGGGTCATTCAGACTGCTGCTGCCCCCACTCAGAGACGATGGATGATGGGCATTGTGTTTGCTGGGTGGGTCTTGAAAGTTGGATAGAATGGGTCCGGGCAAAACTGGGGAGAAAGAACATTCTGAAAAGATGGGAAATGATGTGATCACAAGGCTCAAAGGCAGTAGTGTGCAAAGTCTGATGAAAACACCAAGTGTTAATAGGCTGCCTTGGTTATTTGAAAGTAGATTAGGAGGAGAGAGAAGGTGGATGCAGCTGGATGCCACCTATTTTAATGAGCTAAATGCATCAGAAGCAGTGCATGGATGTGCAAAAGGTTTGGCATTGTGGTCTAAATATCAAGAAAGTATCTCCATCTAAAAGTAGTGCCATAATCTAGGTGCCTGAGTTGGGTAAAATGTAGAGTAAGAATCTAGCTGGGAATTTCCAGTTCGGCATCTTGTGAGATAATATGTTAGGCTGGGAATCTGTGACCAACAGGGAGCACACAGACAATGGAAGATCTTTCCATGTGGACTAAAAAGAGCGTCAAAGCTTTTGGGAAGTGAAACTGACAGCCAGGCTTTCGTTTAGATGTTTCTGAGCACTCACACTGTCCCAGGCACTGTGCTAGGTGATAGGGAGTTATACATCATTAGTCATGCTAATCAAACAGGGTCTCTGCCACTGAGGTACTAACAAAGTAGTGAGCTCACAGTCTTTGCACACTAGAGAGAGCAGAGGAGGCGTCTGTGCAGCCCAGCCTTGGAAAAGTGGAATGAATGGGCGCCTGTCTGTGTGGTGAAATTCCAGGAGGCACCCACAGAGATTATGGCAGCACAAGGTCGACCCTCCTATGGCTTAGCTTGCAAGTCTCCCACTTCTGTGGCGGGAGTCACACTTTCTATCATCACTTTTTTTTTTTTTTGAGACAGGGTCTTGCTCTGTCACCCAGGCTGAAGTGCAGTGGTGTGATCATGGCTCACTGCAGCCTTGACCTCCTGGGCTTCTCCCACCTCAGACCCCATGAGTAACTGGGACTACAGGTGCTCACCACCATGCCCACCTACCTTTAAATTTTTTTTTTTTTATAGACCAGGTCTTACTATGTTGCCTAGGGTGGTCCCAAACTCTTACGCTCAAGGGATTCTCCCAATCTGGCCTTTCAAATTGTTGGGATTACAGGCGTTAGCCACTGCGTCCAGCCTGTGTCACCACTTTTATACTTTAGTAGGGTCCAGATCACCAAGGGAGCTTAATAATGCACATTACTGGGCCCCACCCCTCACCAAAGATGCAGGTTCCCTGAATGATAAAAGAACACCACCTTACATCCTCGATAACGCCTTTAATACATTTGTTATCAGTTAATAACAGAGCAGCCAGCATTGATAAGAATCTAACTAGAATGTAAGCTTCAGAAGGGCAGAGGTATTTGTCTATTTTGTTCACCGGTATATCCACAGTGCCTGGCCATATTAGGCACTTGGTAGCTCTTTGTTGAATGAAGCATATTGAAACATAGATGTGGAGGGTGCAGGGGAGGGGAAGAAATTAAGTCAAAAAGATGTGTCAACAAGAAGAAAGGGGTACTTTTAATATGGGAAGTGGAACGATATTAAGTGCAAATTTGGCTTTTCCAAAGGTCTGCTATATTTGGGTGGGGGGGGGGGGAAGGCGGGGAGGGGAAGCCTCCGGTCTTCACTCTGCTGAACTAAAATTATAAGTTGAATGATGCCTCCTAAACCATTGTTCTAAGAAATGTTCTGATTATGGAAAAATATCCATTCAGTGCCTTTCAAATTCTCCGAAGGCCCCTCTTTTCTTACTGTTTCTAACCTTCCGCCATGTTCAGAGAAAACAAACACCCAGCTCTTCTGAGCTACAGAAATTCTCTGATGGGCCCACGTGCTCATTTTTATCGACGTTCCCCAGGTCACTGTTAATTCAGGCCCCAGCAACAGCGCAGGAATGCCCTGGCATCCCCACAGCTCCTTCCTGAGGAGATGAGCAGGTCGGCTGGAAAGCACAATAGAATACAAAGGGAAAAGATCTTGGAAAAGATGAAGGAGAAAAATCAGGACCCCTCACCAAGTTAAACAAACATCTGGAATGAAGGGCTGTGTAATCAGGTTTTATAAAATTATTTTCAATAGGAAATGATGTTTTACTCTATATCTATGAGACATTTAGTTTTCAACATTCTTTTCCCTCTAAATTCATATCCTTAGTTCTAATTCATTTCTCTATTTATACATCTTTGGAAAGATATTTTTTTCTTTTACACATCTTTTTTTTTTCTTTCTGATCATTTCTGTATTTGGCCTAATTTTCTCCTTTTGCTTTGGACCAGCAGTGTGTGGGCCTCAACAGGTAGGCAGTAAAGCAGCTGGTCTCTGAAAGAATCAAGCAGATCACAAAATGTCTGTGAAATGAACATGTCTGCCTCAAGCTTCCCACTCTGACGGGGCTCAGTGCCGAGCTCTGATTTGCTCTGGTGAAAAAAAAAAAATCTCCTAATTTCACTGTCAAGATTTTGAGAGGCATTCTCATGGTTTTAAAGAGATTATTGCATAGTTTGTTCATGTTTAAAGAATTATATTGTTAAATAAATTTAGCTCTCCAGATTCTAAATGACAAAAACAAGAGAAGTTACATCATTTGAATTATGAAGTGATAATGTCTTCCAATTCTGCCCCAATCAAAAGTGTAACAGTTTAAAGCTTATAATAATCATGTTCAAACATATTCAGATTATAATTACTTTTCTTCTGATAATGATAGCCCGTCTGATTGGATGATTACCTATTTGACTTTGATAAGTCTCAGAGGTCAAAAAAGGGATAATTGCAGACATCTGTTTTCTATGGAAAATATAATCTCAGAAAATAGTGTTTAAAGTGACATCTGCAAATATGTGTTTTAGAAAGAAATTCGTTGTACATTTAAAATCATAGGGAAAAGAAGCAATTCCTAAGCTACTATGTATCACCCTGTCTTTGTAAATAGATGAGCGAGTTTAACTTACTAGTATTCATGTATGCATGAGTAATTACAAGCAGGCATGATTATATTTTGTACAGGTAGAATTAGAAATAGACATAGATTATGAGAAAGGAATTTGAAAGTGTCTACAATATGGAATGATATGGAAGACTTTTGCTTTACTTTTGTTTGTTTTAGTTCAATCTAGGCATATATAGGTGCAACCATTTTCTAGGTGGTTTTTTATTTGGAAATTGGAGGTGGAAGGTCTTGTTTCTTTGATTTCTCCTTGGAGATGACCTTCTCCAGTTATGAGGGGGCTCCTGATGAAGGCAAAAGGTTCACTCATGGCTGCCATGCTTCTGTATGTAGAAGAGGTGCCAGTTTCTCTCTCGGCAGGTGCATCAGCTTCCCAACTTCTTAGGGAGATGCCAAGAACCTCTCCCTCCCTTCAGCCAGCAGCTGTGTTCTGCCGCAAAAAGGGAGAACTGTATTTAATATTCCCTTCCATGCATGATAAAACTTCCTTAGCTTTAACTAATTAACTCAGAATCTTCTCTAATTCATGCAAGACCTGGGTTATCACTTTTTCCAGATTCAGCTTCCTAAAATACAACTTTCACCCTAGCACTTCCCTTCTCAAAAGCCTTCAACCACTCCTCGGTGTCTAAGGAAGGAATTCCAAGCTTCTTGGCAATTCAGGATCTTTCATAATTTGACCTTAGCCTATTTTTTTCTTCTCTTTTTCTTCTACATAAAGCTTTCCTTTTTTGTTAAATCCATCTAATGCTAAAGGGTGTTAATCTTTCTTGCTTCTAATCTAGATCTTTGGTGATGCTGGTACATTCACATGGAATTTTATCTTCCCCATCTCTGCTAATTAATGTTTTGTTGTTGGTGGTTGGTTGGTTTTTGCATCTCAGATTCACAGAACTGGATAAAACATAATCATAGGTTCATAACAAACTAGTATGATTGGTCCATGCAAGGCTTCTTTTATATTTATCCATACATATTACATTTTTACTCCAGTCTATCTTAAATCCTCCCATTTCAATAAGGTCTTTCCCTATATACACAGATATAATGACCTTGTTAAGAGGGCTCTTTCTGTCTCTGCACTATTACAATGTTTATTATGCAAAATGTAGACCACCACTTGCATGAAACATATCACATGCTGCCTGATACTATCATTGTCTTTGCACATAGCTGCAGCCAGCTAGTCACATCCTGCTATGCTGTGTGTGCCTGAGACTTTGCCATAGATGTATGATAGCCTTTACCAAGTTGTATTGTATTACATATTATCTGTATCATCCATCTTCCCCCTAAATCAGTAAGCTCCTTGCGGCCAGATTTGGTCTTTCATTTATGTTTGCATCCTAAGTGCCAACCACAGTGCCTGACAAGTAATGTTTAGTAAGCAGTCGTTGCATATTTTGAAAAATTAGATTATTAACTTCTGGGAAGCAATCAGGGAGTCACAGAATTTCAGACAAGGGATGGAGCTCATGAGTTTTATACCCTTTTTATCTTTCACAGTGCCTAGCAGAGTACTGAGCAGACATAAGTCCTTAATAAATACGTATTGAGGGATTGATGCTTAAATTCCTTCAGAAAATTAATGAACTGCATATTAGGGAGGGTAACCAACTTATCTCAATTTCCCCTGAACTCGCTCAGGTTTTTTTTTTTTTTTTTTTTTTGAGAGGGAGTCTTGCTCTGTCTCCCAGGTTAGAGTGCAGTGGTATGATCTCGGCTCACTGCAACCTATGCCTCCTAGGTTCAGACGATTCTTCTGCCTCAGCCTCCCAAGTGCTTGGGACTACAGGTGTGTGCCACTACGCTTGGCTAATTTTTGTATTTTTGTTGTTGTTGTTGTTGAGACAGAGTCTCACTCTGTTGCCCAGGCTGGAGTGCAGTGGCGCTATTCGGCTCACTGCAAGCTCCGCCTCCTGGGTTCACGCCATTCTCCTGCCTCAGCCTCCTGAGTAGCTGGGACTACAGGTGCCCGCTACCACGCCCGTCTAAATGTTTGTATTTTTAGTAGAGATGGGGTTTCATCGTGTTAGCCAGGATGGTCTTCATCTCCTGTCCTCGTGATCCGCCCACCTCAGCCTCCCAAAGTGCTGGGATTACAGGCGTGAGCTACCGCGCCCAGCCTAATTTTTGTATTTTTTAGTAGAGACAGGGTTTCACCATGTTGGCCAGGCTGGTCTGAAACTCCTGACCTCAAGTGATCCACTTGCCTTGGCCTCCCAAAGTGCTGGGATTACAGGTGTGAGCCACTGTGCCTGGCCAAACTCTCACAGGTTTTTGTTTGTTTGTTTGTTTGTTTTGTTTGTTTGAGACAGAGCCTCACTCTGTCGCTTAGGCTGGAGTGCTGTGGCACAAACTCGGCTCACTGCCTCGGGGGTTCAAGCAATTCTCTCTGCGTCAGCCTCCTAACTAGCTGGGATTACAGGCGCGCGCCACCACACCCAGCTAATTTTTTGCATTTTTAGTAGAGACGGGGTTTCACCATCTTGGGGAGGCTGGTCTTGAACTCCTGACCTCAGGTGATCCACCTGTCTCAGCCTCCCAAAGTGCTGGGATTACAGGCGTGAGCCACCTCGGCCGACCACTCTCCCAGTTTTAAAGCAAAAAGAACCACGTCTGGGAGTCCCCTTAGTCCCAGGCAAACTGGGACAGTTGGTCAGCTTAGAAGTCTCACACACATATCAGGAGGGGGTATAGCTCTGAGGCAGAGTATTGGACTGCAGATCAAGGAGTCTCATGCACATACCTACAATGTAAATGCTAATATTACTCTCTCTCCTCATGGAGGTCTTTTAAGGATCAATTTGCAAACTTAAACTGAATTTCTGTATATTTGATAGGGACCAAAAGAAAGTTCTTGTGAATTAGTCTGAATTTTAGGCTCTTCAGAATTTAATTAAAAAAAATTATATTGTTATTCCCCCTTGTGAAAATTAGTAAGAGTTTGAAATGCAACTAGATTTCACTTCTCAGAGTGTGATTTCTCTTTTGTGAGCTTGAAGAGACAGAGCTTAACAAAGACTCAAGCCTATGACCTACAGGCCAAGAGGCAATAGGCCAAGAGGGAATATAACTTTCAGGTAGAGGCCACCCACAACTAGGCTGCAGACCCCTCCTCCCCACTGTATGAGTGGGGGTGGGGGGCAGGGGGTAGGGGAGCTGTTGTGAATCACCAAGTCTCTTTTGTGTAAAACCAGCCTCCTTGGGTCCTCTCAGAAATCTTTTATTAAAACTCTAAGAATTTTCCTATTCTTCATGCTATTCCATTGTTATTCCATTCCACATCCATTGTTATGGAGGGAATATTTACTTGCTATTGAAGGAAGTCTTGTGGGATGTATAGTCAATAATTTCATCAAGGAGTAACTTATCTTTCTACTTTTGGTGGAAAAGAGAGGGAAAAAGTTTCTCTTAAGTAGCTTATAAGCTTTTGAAGAATATGTACAAAGAGATATTTTTAGACACAGAGAGTATTATTTTCCAATTTTTAGTAAAAAAGGAGCATAAAAACAAACAGAGTCTGAAACAAAAAAAACAATAGGGGCATGCCCAGAGAATGTGATGGCCACTGATTTCTGTATTAGTCACTTAAGAAATACACACACAGAGGATGCATGTTTGTTTCTAGGGAAAGGCCCAAATGGGAATTATTCTGGATGTAACTTATAGGATTAGAGATTTGTTGGCTCTTTCACTACCAAGGAGAGGAAGAAGAAGAAGGTAAAACAAATGCAAAAATAAGAAAACAAAGGTGGCAAAACTTCTAGCAAAAGCAAATCTTTGCCATAGTGGATTCTGGAAGCTTGAAACATTTGCAGTTCACACAGTTTATATAATTCTACGTATATTTGCTTCTTCTGACTTATCTAGGTGAACTAAGTATAGTTGGCTAAAGGTGTTGCCTTAGTCTGCTCCTGTTGCTATAACAAAATACTATAGACTGGATAATTTATAAACAGCAGAAATTTATTTCTCACAGTTCTAGAGGCTGGGAAGTCCAAGATCAAGGACTAGGACTCAAGATTTGGTGTCTGGTGTAGGCTTACACACCCAAGATGATGCCTTCTTGCTGTGTCCTCTCATAGTGGAAAAGTGGAAGAGGGAGGCAGCTCTCTGAAGCCTTTTTTTTTTTTTTTGAGACGGAGTCTTGCTCTGTTGCCCAGGTTGAAGTGCAGTGGCGCAATCTTGGCTCACTGAGAGCTCCGCCTCCTGGGTTCACGCCATTCTCCTGCCTCAGCCTCCTGAGTAACTGGGACTACAGGTGTCTGCCACCACGCCCGGCTAATTTTTTGTATTTTTAGTAGAGACGGGGTTTCACCATGTTAGCCAGGATGGTCTCGATCTCCTGACCTTGTGATCCACCCTCCTCACCTCCCAAAGTGCTGGGATTACAGGTGAAGCCTTTTTTATAAGGGCATTCATCCTTCACAAGGGTGGAGCCTTCATGACTTAGTCACCTCCCAGAGGCCCTACCTTCTAATACTATCACTGTGTTGATTAGGTTTCAATGTATACATTTTGGAGGGACACATATATTCAAATCATAGCAGGTGAGATTCCCTTTTATGCCAGGACATTGGCCTCCAGCTGACAACTATCTCCACTCCCTGCCATACCTCCGGTCCAAATGATCATAATGTTTTGCCTAGGCAGTTGCAATCACTCCCCCGTATTCACTTTGCCCCCACAACCCCATCTGTTCTTCATGATACAAACAGAACCAATCATGTCGTCCTCCCCTTTCCTCTCATTCTCCTTCCCCAGGGATGAAGTATTCTGAGGTGAAAGACCAAGATTCTTAATATGCTCCTCAAGATCCTGTGTAGTTTGGCCCTACTTACCTTTCCACCTCATCTTGCACCAATCTCTCCCTGTTCCTCTGCACTTCACCCAGCCTCATCTAGTTCCTCACACTTTTCATGCAGCTTCTCACCACAGGGCCTTTGCACAAGCTGTTGTTGCCACCTGGAGAATATTCTCTCTCATTCTCCACTGTGTTTAGTTCTTCTATTCCTTTATGGTGCAGTTCAAGCACATGAGCTCAGGAAAGCCTTTGCAGAGACCCATCCAGGTCAGATTTCTTTATGACATATTCTCCTAAGTCCATGTTTGTTTCATCAAGAGAACTCGTATGGATATATAATAGTATACTCATTTTTTGTGATTAAGCAACCTCTGTCACCAACTACAAGGGCCATGTAAGCAGGGACTTTGTTTCTGCTTTGTATTTCATCCTCAGTGCTCACTGAAGTGATTGGCACATGGCAGCCACTAGTCAACTGCTTGGAATTTTTTTTAAAGAATTTGTTTCAAGGACTATCCTTGGATACTGGACATGCTAAATAATAAGTACTAGATTGGAACATAAGAGGAAAACTTGAGCTTCAATTCGATTCTTGTGACTTTCTGGAAGATGTAACGTATTTGCCTTGGTTTCTATGTCTATAACCTAAGAATAAAAAGGCCTGCTGCCACCAGCCTCATCCCATCAACTATGCTGTTCTCCCGTGATTCAGTGCATTTCACAGTGTATTAGTTTAAACCTTAGGTGCTGTAACAAAGAGACCTAAAAATGCAGTGCTTAAACAAGACAGAACTTATATTTTTTTCTCTCTCTCATTTTTCTCTCTCCCAGGCCAGTATTCCAGGGTAGGTGTATTGGCTCAGTGGTGTCAGCAACCCAGACTTCTTGTATCTTCTTGCTCTGCCATCCTCAATATGTGGCTTCTCTCAAGGGCCCAAGATGGATGCTCTAGCTTTCAACATAGCAAATACATTTTAGTTATTGTTAAGGGAGAAAATGGAAGGGAAAGGTTTTTTATTTCCCTTTAAGGACTTGAACTGGAAGTTGCACATACTACTTCCAATTTCACTCCTTTGGCAAGAGCTGAATCATATGGCTACAGTGAGTTGCAAAGTCCATTGTGTCGTGATTTTTTTGTTAGTTTGTTTTGAGACAGGGTCTAGCTTTGTTGCTCAGGCTGGAGTGCAGTGGCGTGACTTCAGCTCACTGCAGCCTCAAACTCCTGGGTTCAAGCGATCCCCCCACCTCAGCCTCCCGAGTAGCTGGATTACAGGCATGCGCTAGCATGCCCTGCTAATTTTTGTATTTGTATTTTTATTTTTTTGTAGAGACAGGGTTTTGCTATGTTGTCCCAGCTGATCTTGAACTCCTGGGCTCAAGGGATCCACCCACCTTGGCCTCCCAAAGTGCTGGGGTTATTGATGGGAGGCACTGTGCCTGGCCATGTTGTGATTTTTTACTCACCACTGTGTTTTCCCATTAGACTGGGTTTCTTGAGGTCAACAGTATTGTCTTATTCCTCTTTATGCTTCTCTCTCCCTTTAGTGCCTACCTGAGAGCCTGCTACAGAGCAGTCCCTCAGTCATTGCTTATTTAGTGAAATAAATCAAACTTGGTATGCGTCTAGAATAACTGAATGTTGGTAAGGCAGATGTTTGTCAAATGCCTGTGTTTTCATGGACTCCTAAAAAGAGCTAATTAAGTCTTTTTGACTTGCTCTGTATATATCACCTTATAAAATTCATCATGAAAACACATCGGGCAGATTTTAACTGAGATCCACATATAGACTTTAGGAAATGTGTTATTCTGAGGAGACGCTTCATGAGATTTTTTCAAAGTAATTTGCGACCTGAAAATGTTTAAGAACCCCTCACATGGATGTGGAGATTTGAGGGCTCCCAATACATTTGCGGAAATTCAGAATGGACAAATAAGGCAAAAGACGGAGGCAGATGGAGGTCAAATTTCATCTATATTGCTACAAAAGTTACTACTCAAGAAATATGGCTTATATGTTTTGACAAGTGGTCTTCTGATATTGAATACAAGATTTATGCACATTTACTCACTCCTCAGCACGTGGTCTGGGCATCCCATCTCATCCTCTCTCTATAGGAGAGAGAGTCTGTCCTGGAGCAGGCAAGTAGAGCGTGTTCCTCTGGGCAACTTGTTCCCCACAGAAGAAAAAGAGAGGAGGAAGAGGCGAGGTGGCACTCACCTAGGTTTTTTCCCCCAAGTCCCCATCATATTAGGTCACTTTTTCTTCCCTCAAATGAGGAACAGGTGTGGGGAGAGAGGCCAGGAATTTTACGCTAATGAGACTCCTTCTACCTGGAGGGACACATCAGGTGTGCAGAAGAACGGTTCTCCCTTAACAGTGAAGATTGAAAGACTGATTTCTGGTAATGAGTCCCTCGTATGTTCACAGAAAAATGAATAGGTTAGATGAAATAAGCTCCAAAGCCATCCCCAGGCTCCACATATGGGAAACATTTCCAGTCCTAATACTCATGGCTTACATTTTTGGTTGTTTGGGTTATGTAGGGGCATACTTAGGCAGCGCTGTTATTTCTTGCTTTGTGGCCTCAGTCTTTTTCATCCTGGATCCCAGAGAACCTGACCTGGCCTGCAAGTTCCTCATCCAGCTGGAAGCAGGTGCTGGGGAGCAGGTGGCCTCCCCCGTATCTCCAACTCAGGACCACCTGGGGCAGGGGGAGTGTGGCGTTTCACTTGAGCCTTCTCCTTGCCGCCTCACTAGCTTACTTAGGAAAAGCAAGAGAAATGGGAAATGGGAGTTGGAAATGCAGCCAATCAGCAACGGAAGAGCCTCTGGGGAACTCAAGGGGCGAGAGGGGACCTTAGTATCTCAGCCTCTGACCTTAGTTATCCCTGTTTGTGGGGGAAAATGCATTTTCCTGTTTTGAGGGCTCTCTACAATGCATCTCATGCAAAAAGTGAGGAAATTGGGTATCCTATATACATATAAATAACACCCTTAATCATCATCGACCAAATAGGCTACACTGCCCCCTTATGATGTTTCAGGAAAGCAATCTGGGCATTCCCATGGCCTTTGGAGGGATTTTCCATGATTCTGTAAATCCTTGAGTAATATTGAAGCTCTGTAATAACACCAAGCTACTTTTGCATTTATTCTAGTCTTAGGTTTGAACATTATAATATTAGTTGTTTAAATTTTCATAGAGTCCATGGTTCAGAAGAGTTCTGGGGAAATCATTTAAATTCATCCTCCTGCAGGTCTCTTGATAGGGCTGCAACTTGGCTAACAAAGACAAATGGCTTTCTATCTGATTCTGAAAGGTCTCCAGGGGAAGATTCCATAATGAACCACAGTAACCATGAATTGCTAACATGAATGTGCCCCACTTTAAGAAAACCTGACATGTGAAAGCCTATGTGGCAGGATAATTTATTGAGATACTAATCTACGCTTTGTTCTCTGTAATTTGCCTCCCCTGTCCCACCCCCCGTCCCCATGAAGGTAGCCAGTTCTGTTTCCCTTCCTATGGAGGTGATAGAGTTTACTTGTGCTATATTCCTATTGCTTTATTAGACAGATGCACAGAGAAAGAGAATATGCTTACTCATGTGCTAATGCTAAAGTCAAACTCCTCAAGTAACACTATAGGGAGGCGATGCTCCTTAGAGGATGCAGCTCCACCTGACTCTTCATCGTCAGCTGTGTGTTCTTAGAAAATGGCTTTTATCTCTTTAACCTCTGTTTGATCATCTGTAAAATGAAAGGTTGATTTAATGACATTCAGGTACCTCCCTGCTCTTGATTCTGTGGGATTATCAATCTCTTAAGCTCCGACTCCCAGGACAGCTGTGGAACATTTGCTTAAAGGTTTTGGAGTTGGGTGGCCAACTTCAGTAAAGGAAACAGTATATGCAATATTTGTGACATGCTTATACAAAAATAAAATTTGCTCTTTGAAATCACATTTAACTGGGCATCTTATATTTTATCTAGCAACCCTATTTGGGGTCACCTGCATTTGGGAGATGGAAGGCTGAGGGAGAAGAAGTTTGTTTCTTTTCATTGCCATCAAGATTGGATCTAGCATTCAAGAAACAGGTTTATATATTTTCTTTCTCTGTAAGCATTTCCATCTTATTTTTAAGCTATCCTAGCACAATTTTCATTGAAATCTTCAAAATTAATATTTAACATGAAAAAAACAAATGAGACCTGCCCGTTTTACAAAAGGCCAAATTTTCTATACCTTATAAAAATTAGAGAGCAGACCAATAAACCCTAAAGCAAGAAGAGACCAGCTGCTCAACTGATCAAAATGATAGAAGTTCTTCTACATCACCTCTCCCAGCGAGGGTATGACTGGTGTTACCGGTGGGAGTTATATTTTTGTCCTGTCCTCAACATTTCTATGACACAGGAAAGCAAATGGAGTCAAAGTTCTGATTACTTTTTCCTATAACACTACAAGCATTTTTTTTAAATGTCCTTCTGAACTCTCCATTCCTTAATTTTGGAATTGCATTGAATGTCATCATGCTATGATTTAAGGAAATCATCTGTAAATCAAAACAATCTTGATGATACAGGTTGGGCTCCCTGTGATTTCTTGACACAAAACAGGTCAGGATCTAAAACTGAATGTGGAAAGAAACATGATTTATATTTTGTCCAATTAGCCCATATATGACCTTCATGTGAAAGGAACATGGCCTTGGATAAAAAGACTCTCTCACTGATTTATCCCATTTTTAATCAAAGTAAGGTACCAACACATGCAGGATGTAGTAATTCACAGTCTCAAGATTAAATGCTGATAAAAATTTGTAGCAGTTTTAGCATCAAATATATCCTCACCCATAACAAGGAGGTCACTCTATTAGTGAGCAAGTCTGGGCACAAAATGGGGAAGTCCATTGTCCAGTTTGAATAATGTAGTGGAATCTAAAGCTTTGTGGATAAGAATGAGTGACCCTGTAATGTCCTCGGTGCATCTGTACTTGAAGTGAGATTAACGTAAGCATGATCTGCAGGAAATAGGTACCCTTTAAAGATACCTTCAGCTGTGTGTGTGAGAGAGAGCAGGGCCACGGGGTGTCGTGGGGTAGGGGGAAAGGAGAGAAGACCTAAGAGACTGAGTGAAGGCAATTTACTTATCAATGTTCAATTTTCCTAAATGTCAACTTGATCTCTCTCTTTTCGTATGTTACAGTTGAGAAATAGGTTTGATTTGAGTCACAGGAAATAATAATTTTTAAAAAACCCAAACCATTGATTACTCTTAATTTGCTTTGTCAAGAGGCTTTGCTTTACTTGCATTCATAGGAAGGGCAAGTGGAAAGTATTTCGGGGCTATGAAAGAATGCCAGTGTGATGAGGCTGGGAAATTCGTGGGCATGGTTCAGAACTCTGCTTCTCAGATCCATTTCATAACAACTTAATATGCTCAAGTATTTTCTGAGGGGCAAGACTCTCCTACAGCATAGATTAAGTGGTCCAATTTTTGCCACTGGGAGAAGGAAAAAAATATCCAAGTAGGTAGACAACTATTCAAAAGAAACATTTTATAGATGCTTAGCTTTGGCAATGTTCTGATGCTAAGCAGGGGTGGAGAGGGTGGTGCAGAGCTACGCTCTGAAGCCTGGGGAAGCAGGGGCTGGGCTGAAAGCTGGGAAGAACTTAGATCAGATGCGATGCTGCCTAATCAAGGTTAAGACTTAGCCTGTTACCAGGGAGAAGAAGAAAGAGCCAGTGAATCTGACTACATAATTGCTATTTCTTTCAAAAAAAAAAAAAAAAAAAGATTGGGAAAAAGGGAGGAAGGAAAGGACATGCTTAGACTCTGTAGGTTATTTCTGAATAATGGAAATATTTTTAAATTCTTGTTATAATTAATCAAATCTATGTTCTTTGGGAGTAGAAAACTAAATGAATGCATCATTAATGGCTTACTGTAAAAGTACAATCATGCAAATTTAAGTCTCCTATTCATTCCAATTGAAAACTCTAATGATAATGGTTAACGTCTTGCACTTTCACTGTGTGCCAGCCATTGTGTTAAAAGCTTTCCATGCATTATTTCCCTCACAACAACAGATGAGGAAACTGAGGCTTAGAGAATCGAGGCAAACTCATCACGTCTCAAAGCTTGTATATGAAGCAAACAGGAGTTGGGTCCCAAGGTCTTACTCCAAAGTTGTGTTCAATAGACATCCTATTGTATTTCTTCCTCTGCCTCCCTGCAATCGACGTATCCTTGTAATCAGGAGCAGGTTTTTCTTAAGGAGCCAAAAGAGAGAAGAGATAATTTAGATGATAGGAGGAAAATTGTGGTAGAGCATATCTTTGTCACAAACAGGTCTTTGAAAATACCAGATGACTGAACTAAAATAAATGGGAGAGAGTGTACTTATTTGAAGTGGGGTGTGGTTTACTGCTATAGAAAACCAGCAATGGCCAAGGGGCCAGTACCTCAAAGACAAAGACCAATGACAGAGCTGGCAGGACAGTAGCTTTTGCTCACTGTATTCTAGGATGGGGTGGTAAAAAGCTAGGGCATTTTGTAAGCATCTCTAGATTGTAACTTTTGTCTTTTGGATTAAGGAGATGCCAAGAGAAGTAGTACAGAAATAGGGCTTTTCACAATTTCAGGAGATACTTAAGTCAGAATGCAGCATTTCTCTTGCAATACAGGCTAGGTAGGTTAGAAATCTCTTCCCCTTTTCAATGAACCAAGACATTGCTAAGCAGTTAGTATAGTAGCCCTGTGTTTAAGTGACACAGAGGGAAGAGCAACAGATGGTTGGAAACAGACCTGGTTTCCATCCATGCATCTCTGTGAAGGCATATCCTCCAATCTCCCAGACTCAGTTTCCTTATCTGCACCATGGTGTTAGAATGCTTACATTGCTGGGCTGGGTGCCGCGGCTCTTGCCTGTAATCCTAGCACTTTGGGTGGCTGAGGCAGGTAGATCACCTGAGGTCAGGAGTTTGAGACCAGCCTGGCCAACAAGGCGAAATCCCATCTCTACTAAAAATACAAACATTAGCCGGATGTGGTGGTGGATGCCTGTAATTCCAGGTGCTCGAGGGCTAAGGCAGGAGAATTGTTTGAACCTGGGAGGTGGAGGTTGCAGTGAGCCAAGATTGAGCCACTGCACTCCAGCCTGGGTGACAGAGCGAGACTCCGTCTCAAAAAAAAAAAAAGAATGCTTACCTTGCTGGCTTGTTGTGAGGATCAGAGATCACATACAATTGTGGCTGGTATAGAGTAGGTACTTGATAAATGGTAGTTATTACCAGCCCACCGTTTTTACTGGGTAGGTGAAAGAAGGCTAAGCCAAGAAAGGGAAAAATGTTAAAGGCTGAAAAAAAAAAACCACAAAAAACAAAAAATAGAGGGAGGGATAGGGTGGTGGCATCTGGCTTGCGAGCCACACTGTTGCCCCTCCCAAACTCTGTCCTTTTAACGAGCCATATGCAGCTTCCAACAGATGAGATCTGGTGTCTGCAAAGACAAAGCAGAGCCAAAAGGCGATGTAACACGGAATTAGAGACTGCTTTTCCCTCTAATGAGCCAGCCTGCTCATTTAGAATGCAGTGCTGTTTGGAGCCCAGACTGGGCGGCATGTGCAGCCGTGTGCCCGCCCCGTTCCTCACGTGCACATGGGTGGCTTGAGCGCACAAGCATGACTGCCAATATCACGGTTGGTTAGCTTCTGGCCCAATACTGGGCGGTGTGGTGTGTGCGGGAGGCGGGGCGCTGGAGCCGCTGTCAAGGACGACTGTGGGAGTCACGCAGCCTCTAGGCTACTTGGGAAATTGACTCTCATCAGCCAATACTCTCAAGATCTTGCTGAGTACAGAGGTACTTTGGGAGGGAAGTGAGAGAAAGAAGAGATACTAGCTGTTCCCCCAGACGGCTCCCTGACTACCCAGCTGGAAGAGCACACACATACCACGAACACATACTACACACACACACATCATGTGCACCCACCACACAGACCATGCACATACATATACCATATACCACACATGTGTACACACACTCTACACACACATCATATGCACCTGCCACACAGACCATGCACATACAGATACCATAGATCACACATATGTACACACATGCTACACACACACATCATGTGCAAATGCCACACAGACCATGCACACATAGATACCATACACCACACATGTTTACACACATACTAAACACACATCACGTGCACATTCCACACAGATCACGAACATGTAGAAACCATAGACCACACATATGTACACACACTACACACACTACACAGACCATGCACATACATATACCATGTACACACATGCTACACATACATCATGTGCACATGCCACATAGACCATGCACATACATCTACCATACACCACACATATGTACACACACTACACACACATCATGTACACATGCCACACAGACCATGCACATGCATATACCATATATCACACATACGTACACACACTACACACATGCATATGCACATGCCACACAGAGTATGCAGGTACATATACCACATGTCACACATATGTACACATACACCAAACACATGGACACACATGCATATCACACCCAGGCCACACCATATGTACACCACAAACCACACTCATGTGCATGCACTATATGTACCATGCATGTAAACATACATACTCTATACATATACCACACACATAGACACACACTATGCACATAACTATGACACACAGACCACAGACATATGCATGCACACATATCACACACCACATACACACAACATATGTGCACATACTACCTGCACCACATATGTGTGTGTGCACATGCATACCACACAGAGTGCACACATACCACATGAACACATACTGCATGCACCACACATGTACATACACCCCACACTTTACACACATACCACACACATATGCCACATACAACACATATATACATATCTATATTTATCACACACATATGCACATATCAACCCCATGCTGTACTCATGCACCACACACAGCACACACTTTTATGTATAGATACCACATAGATATTCTACACATGCATACAAATGACCTACACCGCACATCACACATGCACACCCCATGTACATGCATGTGTCACACCCACAATTCTATACATACTATGTACATGTAGACAAACACATCATATAAATACATACCTCCTACAAATCACACATATACACCTACATAAATATTACATATCACACAAATATATATACTGCACTTACAGTGCACACTTGTATACACATGCAAACACCATGCAAATACCCCACACAAAACACACACAGGTACACATCACACATGTACACATCACACACATAAAAACGCAATCCTATACACTACACACATAAGTACACACCACAAACACTACACACAAATCCTCCTATGCACACACACACATATCCGTACCACAAACATATATACACATGTACCACCCATACCACTCACATATCACACATCACATACACACACATCATACACATACATACATAACACCAAGTATATACACACAAAACACCACACAGCACACATGTATATATACCACATATACATACATGTGCCCCCACACCCTACACACACATATACAAGTTACAGACATGTACACACACCACACACATCACCCTCATGCACATACCCCCTACACATACCACACATGTTCACACAGTACACGTAAATACCCACATATATCACAAATGTCTATATACCCCTCATACAAAACACACCCCCATACCACATACATACACAGCTCCACCACATACGCATACCACACATACATCACATACATACACATGCCACACACCACATACCCGATCACACAACACACACAATGCACACACATGCAGAAATCTCTTTGACGTCCACACACATGACACACACACTCACTACTACACAACATACATGACCTCACACACAGACCATTAACACAGATGCTAGCTGACACAAATATGTCTTGCTATGTCCCCTTGCAAAAGTGTACTCCTTTGGGGACCAGGACTCTAACATTGCAGAGCCCAGAGTTGTGTGGCAGGAAGTACCAACTGAACCAGTAGTCATAGAGAGTGATATTAAGGAGGGTCACTCCTGCTTCCATTCATTGATTCCTGGACCCATGTACTTTTCCCACTGGGACACAACACCACAAAGCAGCCTCTGACTTAATGCACACACTGCGTCCTAGAGAATGATGTCCCATCTCCTCTGAGCCAGCATATCAGCTGCCCTTTTCAAGTGAGTTTTCGGGATTTCAAGGCTGGCTGCTTTTGGATGGTGTGACAGGTGATAGAGTGAGTGTGTTCCATGGCTCCACCCCCTCATTTCCTTCACTGTGAAGTGGGTCTCCTGTTGGATGCTGTATTACTTGAGATGTTAAGACTGTGGATCAGGGATACTGTAAACCCTTGGAGAGTGGTGCTGGCTGAGGCTCTGTGGGCAGACAGGGCAAATTCGTTTTGAGATTGGTACCCATACCTGTGAACTGCTGACTGTTCCAGGATGGCAGGGACCCAGTGTAAGTGACTTGTCACCAAATGGTCCATTGGGCTCCTTAAGAACTAGTGCCATATCAGGGGCACTAGTTCCAACTAGTGCCAACAGGTTGTGCATTCAAAGGCAGCAGTATCCAGATCAGCCTTTTCAAGTGGAAGCCAGCAGTTTTGGGTCCATACACAGCCTCCATCTTTGTCCCTGTGGCGATTCCATTCATGTGCTTATCCTGCCAGCTCAGAGAAAGCTGATAACAAAGACTGGCTAATAGCAGCTGGCTGCATCATTTTGTCTACTTGGTTGTTCAGTACCTCTTCTGTGAGGATTATAAGTAACACCCATTACTTTTAGCGGGTATTAAAGTGTGGTGCAGCAATCTTGACACTTAATGCTTAATGCTATATGTCCATTGACATGCCTCTACCCCAGGACTCCTCACCAATCTTTCAGTGTTTTTACTCCCAGGCTTCTGGCCAGCCCAGAGTCTCTTCTGTAATGTAGCCACTGCATGTGCAGGTGTCACCTAGCATTTTTTTGCATTGCTGTATAGGAATGAGAGCCCAGGGAACTGGTGTAAGAAAATGCTTATACTCTGGCTGCTGCAACTGTGCTGAATATAAAGTTCTTTGTCTCTGACCTTAAATCTTCTGCCAGCAGCCATACAACAGTGTCAGGATAACTTGTTAGCTTACAGGCAGGGTAAAATCTCAGACTCCTCACAGATCATAAACCAACCTTGGGCTTTCTCCTCTTTCTTTCTTCAGCTGGTCACTTGGGACACTCATTTGACAAGAGGTAAGAGCTGGGGATAGTGGATGGAATTGTGGAGGGTGGGCTCCCTGTTCATGCAACTTCCCCCATGCCTTTGGTTCCACTCATTTCCATCTTACAATAGACTACTGCTGAGCCTATGTGACCTCATGAATTGGCAGTTTCAAAAGAACCTGGATTTAGTAGGGCGCAGTGGCTCATGCCTGTATTCCCAGGACTTGGGGAAGCTGAGGTGGGCAGATGACCTGAGGCCAGGAGTTCGACACCAACCTGGCCAACATGGTGAAACTCCATCTCTACTAAAAATACAAAAATTAGCCAGGCATGGTGGCATGTGCCTGTAGTCTTAGCTACTTGGGAGGCTGAGGCGGGAGAATCACTTGAACCCAGGAGGCGAAGGTTGCAGTGAGCTGAGATCGTGCTGCTGCACTCCAGCCTGGGAAACAGTGAGTGAGACTCTGTCTCAAAAACAAACAAACAAACAAACAAACAAACCTCAGATCACAGTGGACAGTCTGTATGCATGGTCACTTGATGTTCCATGGTCCAGCATTCCATTCTAAGCATTCTGTGCTCAGAAACATGTGGGGGCTTTCTCAAAAAGCATATAATAATTTTGCTATAGATGGCATAACCTTGTTCCAGAACCCCAGAAGCCTGCATTATTGTTTTCTCACTGGGGACTTGCCATAAACTCCACACTATATCTTTTTTCTAATATTGGCTCTCCCAACACAACAGGGCTTGCTGGACCTTATGGCCTGAGTGGCAGGGCAAGCCTGCATCTGCTGCAGAGCCCATTCTTGCTCCTGGGCTTTCTGAAAGCTGGCAGTCTTCTGAGTCACCCAATATTCTTAAGTGTGGTATTGGTAGGTATGAAATGTGCTATCTCCAAAAGAAGCCGGGAGGCCTGTCAGGTGCTGTGCTTCCTTTTTTTGTGATAGGGGCTGCAAGACATTTGTCTTTTACTTTAGAGATTATATCCTGGAGTCCTAAAGACTTCACGTGGTGGCAGCCGCCTGACTCTTCATATACCTTACCTTCTGCAGGGCATGTGTCTTCCCAAGCCCTCTGGTGTACAGCAACCTCTTGTCATCTTGCCCAGTCAGCATGATGTCATCATTGTAATGGATCCATATGCCATTCTGCAGGATGTCCACAAGGTCCAGGTCTCCTGGGACTGTATTATGGCAGAGGGTGAGTGAGTTTGAAAAGCACCAGAACAAAAAAGAATTATAATCAATATCAGTTCTCGGTCACCAAATCAATGACCATGTACCATGTACCTGACGCTTATTAATATGTTCTGGGAATAAAATCTCATCAGGCACTGCAGCTTTGATCAGGATTACTGCTTGGGTAAGCCTTCAGTAGGCAACGGTCATTCTCCAGGATCCATCTGATTTCTCAGCTCTACTGGGGGGGCTGTGATAATACTGCAGGTCTCCAGGTATCAATGCCAGCTCAGACCTTGTGTCTGATCATCCTCAAAATATCTGATGAATTTCCTTTCCCCAGTGTATGTAGTTTATTTAGGAAAGGACTAGAGAACTCATTATAGTTCATGCTTGCCATGGTTTTATAGTGTCATTCTACCTATGGATCCTGCCACCTTTTAGGTAAATGGGGCCCAGGTCTGAAAATCTTCTCAGACCTGGGAAATAGGTGAATGATGATGACTGTTTATTGGAACGACCACCCTCTGCCTCCTGCTCCTCTGTTCCTGCCTTCTTCTGATTGTGGCAGCATCCTCATTGACTGACCATCTCTGTTGCCCCCCATCTTATGTTCAACCACCTTGATCACGCATGCTCAAAATCTGCTTCCAGGGGTACTCTTCTGTTTTTTTTTTTTTTTTTTTGAGACAGGGTCTTTCTCTGTCACCCAGGCTGGAGTGCAGTGGCACGATCTTGGCTCACTGCAAACTTTGCCTCCTGGATTCAAGTGATTCTCATGCCTCACCCTCCCAAGTTGCTGGGGCTACAGGTGCGTGCCACCATGCCCAGCTAATTTTTGTATATTTAGTAGAGACAGGGTTTTGTCATGTTAGCTAGGCTGGTCTTGAACTCCTGACGTCAAGTGATCCACCCACCTTGGACTCCCAGAGTGCTGGGATTACAGGCATGAGCCACTGCACCTGACTGGTACTCTTCCGGTTCTTGATGGCTTATGCTATCTAATTCTCACAGCTCCATTGGGATATAATCTCCTTTTTCCTTATGAAACCCAACATATTCCTGGCTGAAGTATGCTGAAATTTCATCTTAGTTATTGGCCTGGAAGCCAGAATAAGAGATGGGACAATTCCTGAGGGGAGCACCTGTTACCTTGCCGAGGAGGGGACGTTGCTGTATCTTTCTGAATTGGAAAAATTCTAGTTCTTATTCTGGGGGAGCCACCTCTGAAAGCTCTGAGGCTTCAGAGGAATCTAAAGCAACAAAGCCCTTGGGACCATCCACCCAGATGTACCCATCTCAGTTTTTAGGGTCTCATGTTTCCCCAGCTGGGACCCTGATTTCATAGGAGATCTGAGTTGGTTTAAGCATCACTGGGGCTTTGAAACTTTAACTATCAAATTCTGAGTTGGCAGCTCAGCTGTGTCTGCTCTTCCAGTGCAGGAGAGAAGAGGCTTCCTATAAACTACCAGCAAGGCCCTCTGGCTCCCACTCTTAGCTTTTATCTGTATGTCAACTGCTCTTGGTTTCTCACGATTCCCCTGTACGACACTTGTACCACTTAGTAGCAGCCAGCAAACTCCACTGTACGTGTAGCTCATGTGTTCCCCCCTATATCCTTCAGATGTCTGAATCATTGCACATGCAAAGCCATTCTCCCCCAACAGAATGTTTCTCACATGAAATCTTAAACAACTGGGCTGCCACTAGGTGCCAGGGAATAACCATACCCCACATACCACTCAAGATGGGCTCCTCCTTGTCAGGGAGGGTCTGAGTAACCCAGTCACAAAGCCTTATCTTTACTGCCTGTTTCCTCACGTCACTCCTGGTGTGTCTTGTGTCTTCTGAGCAGGGCACGCCAAGACAGGATTGGAGGTGTAAGCTATTTGTTGAAGTAAACTAAAAGAATAAGAGAGGAGCAGGAGTTGTCAGAGAGTCTTGAGATGGAAATGCCGGTCTGACACCTACTAAGAAGAGAGGGAAAGAAGGATTGGATAGGAAGAAAGGAAGGATTGCAATGGACCACAGTGCAGTTTTAGGTAAGTCTTGGCCAGGCCAATGGGAAGACCCAAAGCCATAGTTGCTGAGTAGAGAATTCCACACCAGGCAGGAATGGATGGGTCCAGTACACCTACCATTCCCTGTCATTGGCTGGAAGCTCTCCAGAGAACCCCACAGTGTATCCAAAGGTGCAGCAGCTGAGGGCTGTCAATCAGCCATGTGCCTCCCAGCAGATCCCCTTAAAAGGAGATCTGAGTGATCCACTTCCATGGCCACTATGGTGATGGAACACCCCCACGTATAGGATTCATGGAGGCAGCCATCAAGAGGAGAGTAAAGCAGAGCCAGTGACTGGGGGCTCTTCAGAAAGGAAGGGGAAGTTGTCCAGGCAGCAAAAGCTTAGGGTGAGGGTTCCCAGAAGCCAACTTTTAACTTAGCTTTCCCCATTCAGCCATAACTTTTTTACTCCTTTGCTAAGATGGAAAGAAGTTAAAGAAGGGCCTTTGGGTCCAAAACACATTAAAAAACAAAATACAGAGACACTTGTAACCAGGGCCTAAACCCAACACTGGCAGGTGTGGTAACTACCATGGCATCCAAAGTACCGAGGCATGCTGAGAGTGGCAGCCTCAGGGACATCCCAGGTATGTCAGCCCACGTCACTCACTTGGAATGCCATTTCCCTTCAACTTCCAGTGAGTCTCTCCAATGATGGACAGGAATGTGTGGAAGCAGAATAAGGTAGTGTCACTACCAAGGAAAGATATTGAGGAGGGGACAGTAACCTGCATAATAATTCTCAGCTTACTTCCCATGGAAGTACCGGATGCCACTGTGGAATTTAAGTGATTCCTGATTTAAGACATTATTGCTTCAGGGTGTGCCTAAGCATGAAAGTCCCCTACATGCATGAATGAAATTCTCTATCTAAATACCCAATTCATTGTCAGGAAAAAATGGGCCCTAGAGAGTTTTTGTGGGTACAAACAATTGTACCCAGCTGACCAACTGACTAAATTCTCCTATTCAAAGACTTGGAGGAAATGAGTCCAAATATTGACAGCAGAAAATTTTAGTGACCCGTGCTCTGTTTCTTGGGCTAGTGGAGACCATTAAGGATTATGCTCCTCTCTAGGCCCACATCTGGCCACTGTGTTTCAAATTCTAGGTTCATGGGATTTCAAGGTTAGAAAGGACCACATAAACTGTGCCACCCAATCCACCATAAGCTGAAATGTTGATGACACTGTCATGGAGAGGTATAGACCTGATGACATCACATTTGCTTCCCTTTCTGCTGACCTGGAAACAGCTAAAAGTAGCTACTGGTCCATGCCCTGGCGCTTATAACTATTTCTTCTCCAAGGTTTTCTGTGTCCAAATGTCTGGACCCTGTGATTTGAGGTTTTACACATTGTGCATAAGTGTAGTTATCATAATAAATTTGAAATTAAACCCCATACCAGCAATCAGCTGGTATACAGCTTAGGAAATAGCCACACACCAGTTAAATAAAGCACAGTTAGGAAGCATATCTTCTGTCAAGTAACCATGCAATTAATTTCAAAGTAAAAAATAATTGGATTATCTGTGTCATGGTTTTCTTCATTAGTGTAGATAATTGGGAGATTTTAGTAGTATATTTCCTTCCCTCTTGAAGAAAATGCTTATGATATAATGATGGGGATCCCTCCCCTTCAGTTTTACACTTGGTGGGAGTTTGTAGGAGCTTACATCTGATATCTTTGGTCTATAGGTAAGGGGTAAAATAACAGAAAAGGAACCATGGTTGCCTGGACCATGGGTTAAAAAAAAAAATCTCAGAAGGCCCATCAGCACACCCCACCACTCCATGTGAATGTGACCTCTGCCGTACTTGGCCATGTGGAGGTTGGAGCCACACAGGGGCGTACTTTCTAGAAGCCAATTGTTAGAGTTGGGCTGGCCAAGTGGGATCTGACAATGGAGTAACAGAATAATTCCAGGCAGGATAGCTCCTGGGGGCAAGGGCTGAGAGACAGAAAGAACAGCAAGGACAGAGGTGAGACGGCGTGGCCCCGCCTGCTGGCTGGGCTCCGGCTCAGGACAGTTTCTTAAGTAGCGTCACAAGACCACCTGCATGAAAATCACCTGGAGCGCCGGGCGCGGTGGCTCACGCCTGTAATCCCAGCACTTTGGGAGGCCGAGGCGGGCGGATCACGAGGTCAGGAGATCGAGACCACGATGAAACCCCGTCTCTACTAAAAATACAAAAAAATTTAGCCGGGCGCGGTGGCGGGCGCCTGTAGTCCCAGCTGCTGGGGAGGCTGAGCCAGGAGAATGGCGTAAACCCGGGAGGCGGAGCTTGCAGTGAGCCGAGATAGCGCCACTGCACTCCAGCCTGGGCGACAGAGCGAGACTCCGTCTCAAAAAAAAAAAAAAAAGAAAAAAAAAGAAAATCACCTGGAGCTTATAAGGCTGCAGGTGCCTGGGTCCCTGCCACAGACCTATTTACTCAGAATCTGTGGGAACTAGGCCCAGGAATCTGCATTTTTAAAAGTTCCCTGGGTGATTGTTATGAGAATGAAGATTTCAGACTCACTGCTCCAGGCACATTGTGGCAGGGTCGATCCACATGCCTAGGTGTGAATCATTATCTGGTTGTGACAGGCGCATCACAGAGGGGTCTTCACAGCCCCCACTGGCATTAATATTCACAAGGATCAAATCCAAAATGGATTTAATGAGCATGTTCTTCGTGAGAGATGCTGTTAGGAAACTCCACACCAGCAATGGGCAAAATCTCTGAAGGCAGAAAGCCTGAAAATAAGCCACAGTTTATGTTTTCAGAACTAGTAAGGGTGGAGCGGCTGTCTTTTCTAGCTGGATGTGCTGAATAAGAACCGTGCAAAACAAATACAGTTCCCCAGGGGCGCCGTGCATGATTTATTTCCAGATTTAATGAATGGCCACGTGCCTGGGTTAGTGGAAAATAACCCACAGACTGACTCATCCCTGAAAAGTGCAGTGGAAAAGCCTCTCTCGCTGATGCCATTGAAGGACACTGACCCATTTCCACATCCTAATCTCCTGGTAAACCGGGTGACATGGCGGGTGAACGAGGTATGCAGTCTGCCTGCCTTGCCTGTGAGAACACAGTTTCTCGACATCCCCTGAAATGTCTATTGATCTGAGCATGTAGCTGATGTCAACACTGATTGTCTGAAGAGAGGCTACTCAATATCACAAGGTCATGACAAGAAAAAAAAAAACCTAATAATTCACTATCCCTGAACACAAAAGACTGGGCGTTGTTTTCTTCCATCTTAACAGTATCTTTCTGTGGCAGCTGAGTGACTCTCCTCCTGTCACTGCCCTTGCTGTGGGATTTAGGTCTTACATTCGCTTTTATTTACCTATTTCTCTCCTGGCTTAACTTTTCAGATTCATGTCACAGCAAACACCTGCTTTATATGCTCTGTCCCTGCTGCAGCCTCATCGCACAAAAGGCTGATTTAACTCCTCAACAGAAAGCCCTAATTTCACAAGCCCTGGGACTTCTCTGAATCACATTTTCTGTCCTAAGTTAGCAGCACCATTTCTCCCATGAAATAATGTTTATTGGTGCTTAATTGATTGAATTGGCACCTGCCTTGAAGGTGTACTCTTGGGCTTCATGAATTTGTTGCTGTTTGCAAGGTTTTTGGAGAGGCGTGGAGGGAAAATGCCGGAGAGGAGAGCATTCTGGTGACTGTGGGGGGGCACTGTTGTCAGTATCTGCTGCCGGAGCCCACGCAGCACTTACAGATGAGTCACACAAAGCACTGCACCTCCCCAGGAAGGGCGGCCACCTCGAGGAGAAGCAGGTAGTTTTTCATAACACAGAGTTGGCTCTATCCTTATCTCTGGCTACTCCTACTCAAAATTATAAGGTAGACAAAGTTTGTGTTCAGAGCTACCACTCTCTTCATTTTTTGCATGGTATTTGGTCCTTTGATTCATTCATTCTCTCCTGCCCTCCCACACCCTTCCTTCCTCTCCATCCTCTTTCTCCCTCCTTCCCTTGTATAGGAAAAACATTTCTTGCTTGCACCCTGCTGTCAAAAAGCATAGGATAAACTGATTTATTAATACATCAAGGAATAAGTGACTAATAAGGCGAACATTCCTCAATAGTATGTGTATGATCAGAGGAAAATTTTAAATCAAAGGAAAAAAACAATATGATGGTGAAAATTCAAACACCATCACAGAGGTGCAGGAGACAGTGGGGGGAGGGAGGCTCTCCATTGTTCCTGAAATTACAAGACTCGTTAACTTCCTTCTTGCCTTTTCTTTAAGGTTAATAGAAACCCCCGTTTCTTGGATCACATGTCACAGGTATCAATTTCATTCCACATATTCAGATGTGTCTGAAACATAATTCTTTGTTTCCCTTTCTTTCTTTTTAAGCCTCCATTCCTCTGGGGTTGTAGAAATTCAATCTAAATTAATTTAGCTTATCTCCCCACCCTCCCCCAGCCCCTTTCCTTGGGGTTGCATTTACATTTGGAGGCTTAGGCAGTGCCAGGTATTGGGAAGGGGACATCTGGTCCTCGGGATCGTTCGCCATCCATGCTGGCCTCCCCGGAGGTGTCCACCTTGCCATCTGGTCTTCAGTTATTGGTTCACCAGGTGGCTGCTGAGTCATCCCTGGTTCCTGACCATGGGCTCTTCGCATCCAGCTCTCTCTCTCAGCTACTTCCAGGACTCTCCTGGGCACAAAGGTGTTATCTGTTTCTGTCACAGAATTCTGGGCCTCAGAAATCTCCAAGAGACTGTCCAAAAGCCTTTCTTATTTCTTTGCCACTCGTGTGATCATACCAGTGCCTCACACTAAGTCGGCACACAAGCATACCATTATTCTGTGGGATCATGTTGCTTTCCTGGGCTCCAGCTGGGAAACTGAATGCAAGTTCCTTCCTTCTGCAGGCAGAACCAACCAAGGTGGGTAAGGAGGACATCTGCCATTTCTCCCCATGCCCGTGCCAGGCTAAGCTCCGGAAAGGAGGCTCTGGAATGTTTCTTGGGGACCCACCAGCCTCTGAGTTCTTGGGGACCCACCAGCCTCTGAGTTCTTTCTTCCAGCTCCCTTCCTTCCTGTGGCCAATCAGTGACTCCTCTTTTCTCTAACTTTTTGCTGTGTTATCTTTTCTTGAAGCCAAAAATGTGAAGTGACTGAATAGAGGGATGACCCAAGGGATGGAAGATAAAAGGTGGACAAGAACTGATTTCTTAAAATTTTAATTAATAAATTAATTCATTATTATTATTTTCTGAGACAGGGCTTTACTCTGTCACCCAGGCTGGAATGCAGTGGCACCATCATGGTTCACTGCAGCCTCGTCCTCCTGGGCCCAAGCGATCCTCCCACTTCAGCCTCCTGAGTAGCTGAGACCACAGGCGCACACTGAAATGCCTGGCTAATTTTTTCTATTTTTTGTGGAGACGGGGTCTCACTATGTTGCCCAGGCTGGTCTCAAACTCCTAGCCTTGGGCAATCCTCTCACCTCAGCCTCCCAAAGCTCTGGGATTACAGGCATGAGCCACCATGTCCAGCTTTTTAAAAAATTTTTATTTTTTGTGGGTACATAGTAGGTGCGTATATTTATGGGTTATGTGAGAAATTTTAATGTAGGCATGCAATACATAATAATCAAGCAATTGATTTCATTTTAAAAATCCAGCAAACTGAAGAACACTGTGCTAGCCATTGTGAGGGATGTAAAGTGTGGTAAAGCATAGGCCCTGCCTGTGAGAAACATACACAGAAATGTAGTGCTAAATGCCAACTCAGAAGTCATATGAATTCATAAGGAAAGAAAAATCAGTTCAGAATTACCCTCACACTTTACCATTCTTTTCTTTTTTCAAATTTTTTCTCATAAAGAATTGGGACTGTTCAGCTGCCAGTGGGAATTTCTTAAAGTTAGAAGCTAAATAGAACACTAGTCAGAGTCTATATCAACAAATGTTGCTATAGCTCAAATCTGTGATTCAACTGGAGATATCAAAGCTTTCCCATGGAATTTACTTACTTTGAGCAGTACTGGATACAAATGAATTCTAAGACAACTAAAGCATTTGTACACCCCTCCCCCATTAGAATTGTGACGTCGTTTGTCTTTTTATTATTTATGAGACTTTATTTCTAATATTAAAAATTTAGAGCAGTAGTCACACAATTTGGGGACTAATGTGGAAGGCAATGCTTGTAGTAGTGAGGGTGAGCAGGGCTGGCTGCTGCTGTCATAGCTCAGCGTCTCAGTGCCTTAGCACAACGATGCTTATTTTCCACCCACTTCACAGTCCTTTGTTCTCCACAGTCACCTGTGGCCCACCCTCTGCCTTTAAAGCATGGCTGCCAGGTTCATCCTGGGTATGAACACTAAGTCCACTAATGGGGGTAAGAGAGTGTGCAAAATCACATCACAGTCTTATAGGCCCAGCTTTGAGGTAATACACGTTGTTCCTTCTCATTTTCAGTGGCCAGAACTCAGTCATATGGCTCATCTAATTGAAGGGAGCTGGAAAATCTCACTGGCTGTGGGTCCTGGAGACAAAGGCCACAGGTTTGATGAGCACATGGCATCATCTCCGCTTTATTTGTGAGCAAAATTCTCTAGCTGCATAAGGCTCCCAGTGATTAAAGCTTTGCTAGCAAAGAACCAGAATTGTTTCATATCATAAAGATGGCTGGAGTGTCAGGGAGATATGGCGCTTCCCTCTGTCTCCCTCACTTCCTCGCTCCCCTTCCTGATCTCAGTCTGCCCTGCTCAGGAGGATGGATCAGCAAGGCTAGAGCCTGCATCTGCACACTCACGGGCAGCCTTACAGGGTTCTTAGGAAAGCTGAGGCAATAGCAGTCACAGCTAGGCTTCTCCCCCAGGTACTCCCCAGTGCCTGGCCTGTGCTGATGACGGCACGTGAGTCATCAGCACTAAAGAATGCCAGCTTCATCACTGGAAGTTGGCAGATTCTCAGAACAGCACTGGAGAGAAAGCTGGGTGTCTCTGCTGGGCATTTGGGGTGAAGAAGGAACTAAAACCTTCCGAGCATTTGAATGGAGGCTGTCTGTGCCAGGGAAGTGTTTTGGTCTCTCTTGTATTGTTCAAGCCAAGCCCAGGCCCAGGAAAGCACTCACTTTGTTGATTGAAAGGGAATCCTTCTGAGACAGAAAATGTCAACAGTGCTGGTGGGAATTCTGCATCTGCTCTTTAATGTCTAAGTGGTTTTAAGGAAATGGATGAACCTGGTGGTTTCAGATGAAATATTATTTCCTGCCTTCAAGTACAACATGTGTGTATATGCAAGGCAGCCTTCTTCTGCAGTGAGTCTTAGGACAGAGGGCTGGCACCTCCTCAATGGCAGTGACATTGATATCCATGGATCAAGTGTGAGGAGCTGGTTGGTTTAGGCAGCCATCTTCTTACATAACATGCCTTAAAAAATGGGAGCCCAAAGAAGGGACCTTTGCCTCAGTGAGCCAAGCTTATAACAAAGGAGCGAAGGTTGTCAGCTCATGGTCCCGGGAGAAAGGCAGTGGTCACCCAAGAATGGGAGTGGTGGATGGAGAGTGATGGAAAGCTAACCTAGGATTTCAGATGGAGGCATGGCTGAAGTCCTAGGACTGCAGGATGAGTATCTGAGGTGGAATGTACAAGTGAAGGAACTCTGTTGTGCTTTCAGTTTTACTTCTAGTAAGTTCTAAACCAGTAAGGTGTTAGATTTTCTGTTCCGGGGTCTTTCAGCAACAAAACATGATCTGTCTTCAACTGATCTCTGTGGAGTCAGGGGGAATTGGGTATATGAAATTTGAAAGTCTCTTCCCTCTGACATTTATATTCATAAGCTGTACAAATATTAATTCCAACACACTCTTCACTGCTACATATAATTTCACAACCTTTTTATTCACCATAGAGGGTCAGGCTCTTAATTGCAGTATTCACCCCATAGATGGCAGTGGTACCAGATGCTGGCTCCAGAGATTCATGCTGAGGTGTCTTCCAGAACATTGTCACCAGCAACGTTTCTGCTGGAGTGAGGTCAAGATTCTGAAAACTTTCTTCTTGTAGGATTCTTGATCAGTCTTCCCTGGCTTAGAAAATCAGACGAGAGTCTGGGTCTCAGCTGTGAAGTTACAGATGGAGGCATGGTTGAACGTGCACGTACTCAAAGTTTACATTTTCCACACACTGTTTCCCTGCCATGGAATTACACAATCACTTTTTCTGAGGATTTATGTTTCTTTTTAAAAACTATTATTCTTATTATTGTTTGTTTGTTTGTTTGTTTTTTGGAGACAAGTTCTCGCTCTGTTGCCCCAGCTGGAGTACAGTGGTACAATCTTGGCTCATTGCAGCCTTGCCCTCCCAGGCTCAAGCGATTCTCCCATCTTAGCCTCCCAAAAGTAGCTGGGACCACAGGCGCATGCCACCACACTGGACTAATTTTTGTATTTTTTGCAGAGACAGGGTTTCGCCATGTTACCCAGGCTGGTCTCAAACTCCTGGGCTCAAGTGATTGGCCTGTCTGGGCCTCCCAAGGTGCTGGGATTACAGGCATGAGCCACAGCGCCCAGCCAGGATTTATATTTCTAAAAAGAAGCCTAATTGCCAAAAGCACAAGGAACATGCATTTGATTTCTCACGTAATGATTTGAGTCAGCTTTTTTTTTTTCAGATTATAAAACTGTGAGATAAGCTCATTGCATCTCCTGTCCACAGAAAGTCAAAGGGGTCTTTGTCTTTTCATTCTGCCTGCCCTCAACAATGATTTATTGTTGAAGACCTACTATAGACCCAGGGATAAATTATACAGAGAAGGAGAGCCTTGTTGCCAAAAAGTATTGAGGATATAGTGATTTGAGATTCTTACCTTCAAAGAAGAGTTGAAGGAATTGAAGAAATGATCTGGAATTATGGATTTGATTTTTGGATGAACACTGAACTATTGTAAGACTTGGTAGAGTTAGTTGACAATCTGAGGCTTTCGTTCTCCCACTCATACATGAAACTTTAGGTAAGATGTACTAGAAACAAGCCAGATACTATTTCTAGTCCTGAAGTCATCCTGAAAGGTGTCTTCAGAATGGATGTCATTCTCAATGATAATCACGTGATTTGCTAAGATTAGAAGAGGAAATAAATCAGCTAAGCAAGGCTTATGTCATTCAGAAGAGACCAAAGTGAATATCAAGAACATTATCAAGGTAGGTGTTCCTGTCCACGTATAGTGTTGTAAGCCAGTAACAAAAGTAGACTGTAGACGTAGTTACCCAGCTGAATATTTAAATGTATCCTTATTTGACTGTGGAATCACACAGCCAAACATATTCAGGGCGGTTTCTTTTATAAGAAAAAAAAAGTAAATGAAATGCTCAATGATGGCATTAGCTCAATTTTATGTTTGAAAAATTTACTTGCACCCAAGTGAGAAAATACAAAATTAAAGTTCTCACTGCAACAACAATGGACCCTACTAACAAGGAGAGGCTGTGCCACACATGCTGGGACTACATGGGATGTGGGTCCTGAAATCTAGACCAGACAATTGGCTGCAACTTTATTATTGCCCTTCACCTAGAGCTTAAAAAAAAAAAGCTTTCTTTAGGGGGTTATGCAAAGAGCCTTTATCTTGAGAGTTACACCCAGCAGTACATCTTGGATGGCACCAACTGAAGGGTTTACAGAAAAAAAATTATTATTTGTTGCATGTTCTGGTACTGGCTAGATGCACGTACGAATGTTACCCATGAATAATTTTATCTTTCTTTATCTCCTACCTCTGGCCTACCAAGACAACCCCATCAATTCAAAAAGATGAGATGATGCCTATATGAGAGTGGGAAAGTGGGACCTCAGGCCCTGTGGCCCTGCTGCCAACCTTGCTTGGTTATTGGAGCCCAGGGGTGACTACAGAAGCCCCTGACCCTGGTGACACTCAACACTTTTCAGTGCCCATGGCTAGGATCCTGATCTATCTCTTTCCTTTATAGCTATCTAGTGCCTTGGGAATGTCTGGCATAGCTTTTCCACATCCAAATCAGCCTAGAAAAGCCCAGGTTCCTCTGTCCTTTCTATAGAAAGTTATTCTGAGCTCCTCAGTTCAAAGTTCTGAGTTCCTCAGTTCAGCTGGAGCTATGGGAACAATACTGGGAACTCTTACTTCCTTTGGGAAATGCCTGTGCCAATCCAGGTATAGGGAAATGGAGCTCAGTATAGTGGAACAGAGTTTGAGGGCTGTTCACTTAGAATTGCTCTGATGTGGCTTAGTCCCTTCCCACTAGTTTCTGTTGCACACTTTACGGATATAGATGATAAAGAAAACAAGCATTGCCGGTGCCACCTCCATTACCTACATACGATTTGCTCATTTAATCATTTATTCAACAAATTCTAATGGAAAGTTTATTATTGTGCTGTGCTAGCCTCTTTGGGACATTCAAAGTTGATTAAGACATGCTGCATACCCTAAATGGAGTTCATTGTGTCATTTGAGAGATGACACACATACAACTATCCATCACATCAGCTAGATGTGAAGAGTGGTGCTTAGGGAGAAACCTAAGCACCATGTTTTTCAGATTTAAGGGGAGACTTCAGAAAGAGAGTGATAGTTCAGCTAAGCCTGGAAAGGGAAGCATATGGCGCTGGGCATGGATAACTACAAGACACTGGTGACAGGCTGACAGTAGATCAAGAGCAAAAACAGGGTTTTGTTGTTGTTGTTTTGTTTTGTTTTGCAGGGAGTGGGAGGGTGAGGTAGCAGGTAGGAGGTCGGGGAGAGATATGGAGATAATGCCACTGATTCTGGACATGTTGATTTTGAAATTCTAGTTAGATATCCTGGTAGGACTTTCCTGCAGGCCAAAAAACAAAACAAAACAAACCACAAAAATAAAAGACAGCAGAGTCTTGAGAAATTTTAAACTTGGGATTATATATCTGCACAAAGAGGCCTGTTGCGATATTGGATGTTGCCTAGGAACTGGGGCTAAGAACTACAGTGAAGCAATTAACACTCTAAGCAACAGATACTAATGTCTTCATTACTAGCAGGCAGCCCATATACCAGTACACAGCGAGAAACTCAGGCTGTTCTCTGCACAGCTGCTGGAAAGCTCAGAACTTTGGGGAGACTCTTAGCTAGATTAGAGCAGGAAGGCTGGTCTTTGGGAAGGGGATAATATTAGAGGCATTTTGGTGCAGTGTTCCCCATGACTAGAAACTGATTTGTCCCTTTAAACAAGAAACCAACCAACCAACAAACCTAATGCTGCCCTTTATTCCTGATCCAGAACCAATTTGAGGTTGACATAAGTACCCCTTTTCTCCTTTTGCTATCTGGTGGACCCCATCTTCTCAGAATGATGTAGACACGTGTTCTAGCCCTTCTGTGATTTTTCTACTGCTGTGCTATTATAAGTATTATTGATCACACAATCCATTAGGGCACCATTCACCATAAATAATTTATCTCTTCAGGCATGAGCTCGTCTCTGCCACAGATGCCATCAGCAAGAATCCCCTTCAGGAGGTTTGTACTGAAGGAAAAACAACCGCATTGCAGATAGAGTTTCAGCACACAAGGCCCAGGGAGAAATGAAAATAATGACTGACCAAACCCTGTGCCTGGAGACTGCATTCTACTGGGGATGTTCTGTGAGAGACAGAACAGGTCTGAGGGTTTTCAGACCAGCATTCCTCCTACAGAAGGCATGCCGTCTTGACAAATAGGTATACGCCTAGTCTTTCTAGCTGAGGAAGTTTGTTTAGGCAGCATGTCAATATTTGTTGGACATACTAGAGCAGTTCTAGATGTTATAATTGCTGGGAGCTGGAGGGACAGAGGGAAGGGCAGGAACAAGCAGCAAAAGAAATAGCAGACATTGTCTTATATCTGTATGGACGTTAAAATTCTATTGGCCAAATAGAAAAGCACCTATAATCAAAACTGCAAGATCTCTGGCAAGAACAAACCAACAAACAAATGAACAAAAGAATGCAGGAGGATTTGAGCTCAGATTGCGCCTATAACTTGCTGACAGGCTGTATAACAATAACAGCGCTCAGATTTTAGGCTTTAAGTTGGTTTGTCAAGGAGGAAGAGCATTATAGCTATATAGACAGAGAGGAAGGTAGGGGAGAGGTGGTCATAGGGGAGGAGATGGGTATGAAAAAGTCTGCAATTGGGAGCTCATGAATCACGGATGCCAGCAAACAGATTTCAGCTGGGGCAAAGATTCCATGATGTAAAGCCAGAGAGTAACAAGTCAGCATTGTGGAAGGGAGCTGCTTCTTTATGGCTTTCCCACACAACGCTAGAGTCAGGGGGACCTTTCGTAGGTAGAGAAGACCTGGGGAAAATTCACCTTTTCTCCCTTTTTAAATCCTTCTTTCTTGAGCTTCCTGGGACTTCCCTTCTACTATAGGGTCTTGGAGAGAAAAAATAATAATTAAGCTCACTTATAATACATCTATATGCTAACTGTATTAGTCTGTACTCATGCTACTAATAAAGACATACCTAAGACTGGGTAGTTTATAAAGGAAAAAGGTTTAATTGACTCACAGTTCCACATGGCTGGGGAGGTCTCACAATGGTGGCGGAAGGCAAATGAGGATCATAGTCACGTCTTTCACGGTGGCAGGCAAGAGAGCTTGTGTAGGGGAACTCCCCTTTATAAAACCATCAGATCTCGTGAGACGTGTTCACTATCATGAGAACAGCACAGGAAAGACCCACCCCTTGATTCAATTACCTCTCATCGGGTCTTTCCCATGACAAGTGGGAATTAGGGGAGCTACAATTCAAGATGAAATTTGGGTGGCAACACAGTCAAACCATATCAGTACCCCTCTGAGTAAGTTAGGATGCAGACAAGAAAACAGCCCAAGTCAGGTAGTTCAATAAAGAAAATGAATAGGGGAATCAGCTACAAATGGGTTGTGAGAGCTGAAGAGCAAACAGGAGATGTAGAGGCAAAGATTAGCAATGGCAAGAACTAGAGGTATCAAGGAGATGTGCCTGGACCACCCAGACAACACTGGAGGCCTGGTGTGACCACAGGGGAAATGTGGACACTGCCAGAGACACCCCCAAACAGAGAGACAGAGGGGCTGGAATACTACCACTTCTTTCTTTCCCCTGCCCTCTAATTCCTGCTAGGATTTCCCTCTGGCCTAACTTAAGTGGAAGCCAGCTGGTCAGGACCCCTAGGAAGTGTGTTTGTAGGTATTAGCAGGAGAAGGTGGGGAATGATCGACATTCCCTTGCACAGTATTTGTAGATGATTCTCAAAGAGAAGCAATGATTGTCTCCAGTAAATAGATTTATAATGGTGGAATTAGGCATGAAGTGAGGCAATATTTGGGAGCAAGTTCTTCTTAGTGACTGCTGTGGTCTGAATGTCTGTGTCCTCCCAAATACATATGTTGAAACCTAGTCCCCAACATGGTGCAATTAAGAGATGGGGCCTTGGGAGGTGATTAATGGGGTCTGTGCTCTTATACAAGAGGCCCAAGGGACGTTGTTCATCTTTTCCACCAAACAAGGATGCAGCAAGAAGGGGCCATCTATGAAGCAGGCCCTCATCAGACATCAAATCTGCTAGTGCCTTGATCTTGGACTTCCCAGCTTCCAGAACTGTTGCTTATACATTTCTGTTGCCTATAATTACTCCGTCTAAGGTATTTTATTACAGCAGCCTAATACAGTAACTCTGCAATTAACACTACTCAGTCCTCTGCTGATCTTCTGGTAGAGCATACTCTGCTAAAATCAGTGTTGTTCTGCAGGTAGGGAGTTACCCAGATCTTCTTTGAGCAGTCTGAGGTTCCTTCCACCGTGATTGCCTAAAGTTTAGCTCAGTGAAGAATCAGCAATCACTTGTCTTGACCCAAGAATACAAGAGCTAGGGGTGCTTATCAAAGTCTATGGTTTCTGCTTCTCTAACTCAGTCCTAGAGATGAAGTCTTATGGTCTACAAAAGTCTACAGCTTCCCTTTCCTTACAAAGATCCTCTATTGTTGTTTATGAGCCCCTCTTGTTCCTCAGGGTTCTTGCACATCCCAGAGGAGCAATCTTGGCCTGTCTGAGTCTCTTAGGTTTGATCTAAGTAACAGATTCAACCACATATAAGTTCTATCAAGGCCGGATGGACACTCATGGATACTGGGTCTCTCACAGAAATCCTGTCTCCAAGGAGATGCTATTTCACAACCATCAGGGGTTGTATGCCTTTACATTAAATATTTCAAAATTATTTCAAGTAGTGGTCATGACAAGAGATGATAATAAGAGGACAGAGAGATTCTATTTTATTTTATCCCAAGAAGCTAATGTTGATGTATATTGCATTGATTTAATATAGTTCACTTAATATGATTGATCAACCACAGGAAGACGGCCTTTATGGAGACATGATTCTTACTCTTATGCCAATTTAGTCAGGGCTAAGAAGAGGATGTCAGGTATTTGCTGGTGGTAGAGGCTGTGATAAGTTCAGGACTGTGCAGGCAGATCATTGCTTTCAGAGAGTGGGATATGATGAATGTACTATTCATCTGTTTAGTGCTATTGCCACAATTTGCTGGTTCTTAAACAGAGCTTTACAAAATAGGCTTGTTGTTAGGCCAGGCTGCTAATTGTGCTAGTAATTAAAAATTGGCAGTGCTGAGATTGGCCCATATTCCCTACCTCAAAACCTTCCAAGTCAGCGTTTGCCTTTCACAATGAGCAAAACACCTGCTCTGTTTCCTCCACTCATTTTCTAGGACCTTCAAATGCCACTCAGTTGATGCTTTCACAGAGCCTGGGAGGATTTCTGGTGTTTCATTCAGAAAGATTGTATGCACACTGGAGAAAGCAGGACTATATATAGCCAGGGCCGAGCAGAGGATGACCTCCGTGAATGCTCCAAGGAGCCAAGGGCATGACTGCGCTCATGGCCTCAGATCACCCTCCTGCCAAGATTCTTTGATGACACCAAGTTTTGCTAAGATTTTCTGGCTCTGGGAGCCCATGTGTCGATTCTTGGAGGTTGAGAGCCACGTGGCAGCCTGCAGCTTGCCGGCTTGTCTGTGCACGCACACTCATGCACTCACATTCACTCAGAGTTGATGCGTCATCCTCCTATATTTATCCAGTTGCTGTTTCAGTGGCTCTGAGAAGTGTCTGGAGAAAAGCAAAGCTACCTCCTCCTGCTATGCAAGCTGTCTGAGCTCCAGAGACAGGCTCTACTGTCTTGTTCTGTGTGTGTGGAGAAGGGGCATGCAGAACATGGTTCCCAGAGTGCCTGGGTCACTGATGAGATGCCCTCTTTTCTCCCCCAGCCAGTCTAGAGCTTACAGTTCAGGAGCAGGCAGCTTTGGCACTCTAGCCACAGCCCCAGTGTTTTTGCTCACGCCCAGTTAGGTCTAATTGGGAGGGCCATGATGTGAGTAGAATAAACATCTGGGTGAAGAGTTGGAGATGGCCAGGGCCCTGAGGTAAGACAAAGTGGGAGCAATAGCTACAGTAAGGAATGAGTATCTGGAAAGGTATCATTGAGCATAAGAGCTGAAAGGGATAATTGATACCATCTTCCCAAGACAGCTGTTTTACAGGTGAAGAAACTGAGGCCAAGTAGGTGAAGAGTCATGCAGCACCAGTGCTGATCCTGAAGTGATGCACTTTTAATTCCAGGGCAGTGACTTTCCATGACCCTGTGCCCAGCAGGTGGAGCCTCACCTCACAGCTGGCCATTCTCTGGCAAACATCCTGCAGAATGGAAGACCCAAAGACAACGTGCTGAAGACCAGCCATGAGTCTCTGTCAGGGGAGTCACTGATAGGTGACGGGAAGTGTGCTGGAGAAGTGGCTGCACTTAGGTCTCTGGCTTCTGCTGGGCCCCCTTCTAACATAGCCTTGTCACCACTCTGTTGCTGAGGCATTGTCACATCCTGTACTCTGGCCACCTCCCAGGCACATCCTTTTACAATCACCACTTTATACTTTGTGGACAAGCACAGTACCCACAGAATAACTCACTCTAGAAAGATTCAAATAGATATATCCAAATAAATCTGGGCTTCTTTGCCATTCCTTAAAGCCTATTACCTCATGATAACATATGCAAGAGAAAAACAAATACCATTCCAAATTCTTGAAGAATGATTAATATATTGAAGCTTTCCTTGAATAGGAGTAAAAGAGAGTTACTCTGAAGTGCCTATTCAAACTTGCAACAAATCCACTTTTCCATTCCTGTCTCCCCCAAACCCCACAGCTCATGGCAGCTACTGAAATTTCTCTTCCCTCTTTCAAAATCTCCAGCCTAGGTTGCCTCTCTTGACACTCCCTCCTTCCCTCTGTCTTGCTATCCTTGCCTAGTTCTAGATGTTTTCATTGCCTCCTTAGGTGGCTCTATGCCCTTTCCCATGTAGATCAAGTAAACCTCTCTTTACTTTCTCCCCATACTTTATCTTTTCTACCCATTTCTCTGACCAGCACACCAAAGGCATCCAAAGGCATAGGAACTCAGCCACTGAAACAATAATCTTCCCTAAAATATGGCAAAGGGGATGATTGTAAATTCTTATGCTTTATATTTTAAAAAAATCTTTGTCACATGAAAATCCAAATCTGATTGATCTTCAACCAGTTGTACTTGGTTGGGTTGCTCCATTGTTGAATTCCTACAGGGCTGGAAGTGATACAATATTAATTAAAGGCTCTTTAAAGATGATGCTTCCTTATTTCAAATAGGCTTCTGCTGCCTCTCATCCAGGGGAAGTCACAAGCTTCTCTCCTGGATAGCACTCTTCTTAGGATGTTATGGGTGCATTACCAGCTGCCTGTTGCCAGTGGGATTGGTATATCCTTTTTTACAAGGTTCCGGTCAAATCTTAAATAAATTCTGAAGAACAATAAACCCTTCAGGAACTTTCGCTCTATGTGCAATGTGTCTGTAAAGCAGCAACCAGTAGGCATAGAGCATTTGACATAATTTCTTGCATTGTAGGGAACCTTCCTTCTCCCTCGTGCGTTCCTGCTTTGGACCATATGATAGGAGTTTTCATTCTTTTGAAAGCATTGGGAAAAGTAGCTTTAGCCCCTCTCAGCCCTGTTCACTTTTCCCTGAGGGACTAGTCATGATTTAGCTGTCTGGTGAAGTGGGGAGTTTCTCCAGGCTCATGGGAAACTCTGCTCTTCCTGTCCCTTCTTCTTCGGATCTCCCCCTGAGGGTGGGTGTGTTTTGCCCACCTCCTGTCTTGTGGGTGGCAGTCATGATGGGGTTAGGACCCAGCTCTGCTTCCAGGGCCAGGTCTCAAATCCTAGCTCTCACTTTGTTCCAGTGTAGGGACATAGAAGATGCAGATGATGCAGCTGTTTTGCTCTGTGTGTGTGCTCTGAGGAGCCAACCCTTCCTTGAGTGAGATGTACCAAGTGTTAAACCTAGGGAAAAACATTAGAGAGTCTGCCTGTGCCACAGTTAACTCCTACTCCTCAATCTAACTTATCCTTAATAAAACAGGTTTTTAGCCAGGCATGGTAGTGCACACCTGCAGTCCTAACTACTAACTACTTGGGAGGCTGAAGTGGGAGGACCACTTGAGCCCAGGAGCTCAAGGCTGCAGTGAGCTATGATTGTGCCACTACACTCTAGTCTGGGCAACAGACCTCTATCTCTTAAAAAAATAATGAAAAAAGATTTTTTTAACCTTCACTTGTCTGATTTTTCCAACTGTTTCTCAGTAGCACTTGTGAAACTGTAGTATCTTCATTCAATTAACATAAACTAATATTCAACTACCAATGCTGTAAATACCCCTAGGGAGGGAGTACATTAACTCATAACCCCTTATGATGAGTGAATCTATGTCATGCAATTAGCATTATCCAGTCATCTACAATGAATGAGTTTAAAGCCAAGAAAAACAGAATTTATCCTAGATGAATTCTTAGGATGTTATCAAGGGTGGAGATGAGGACCCCACACCCCATGATCCAACTTACAGTGTATTTTTATCTCAGTGCTTGGCAGACCAGGAACATGCCCTCTTCCTCCTGGTGAGCCTGGATGTGTGTTGATATCAGCACAGTGGTGTGGGGAACGGGGGTGCCTTGGGGTCAGACTGCTTGAGTTAATCCTTTCTTTACCCCAACCATAAGACTTTGGGCTGCTTACTTAAACTCTTTTGGTCTTATATTTCTTACCTGGGAAATTGAGATAATACCTAGTAGGATCATTGTGAGGAATAAAATGAAAGAATTGTGTAAAGATCTTTGAACAATGCCTGGCAAGTAGTTAGCCCTCAGTAAATGTCAGTGATTATTATGAATAGTAAGAAAATATTTTTCTGCCACCTAAAAATTTTCCTTGAGGATGCATCTTTAGAATGTGTCAATGGGAAAGTATGCCGTACTTTAAAAATAATTTTGTTTTGCAAACATTTTAGAACAAACACTTTTAGCGATAAATAGTTATATTGCTTTCTGGCAAATATGAATTGGGATTCACTTGTTAAAAAATAGAAATACCACTTCTATTGCTTTCTCCACCCATACCATCTCCAGAAACATTTCTTAGCTGCTTTTACCCAAAGACACATGTCAGACCTAAGATCTAGTGACAACTGCCTCTGGAAGGTCTTGACATGGGCCCCTCAGTGGAGGCATTTCTAATTTTGAAATGAGCTGTGTGGTTCAAAAGCTCTATGCTTTCCAACAAGTAGATGATTGATAAGACTTTCTCGTTCACTGATCAAGCTTGATAAAAAGGAAAAACAGGAACTAAAAATACCCTTTGCATTTGAACTGGGGGCACTGAAAGTACAAGGAGGCCAAGATTTACATATGTGATTACATAATTATATATTTATTTATTTAATTAATTTATTTATTTTTGAGACAGGTCTAGCTCTGCTGCCAAGACTGGAGTGCAGTGGTGCCATTATAGCTCATTGTAACCTCAAACTCCTGGGCTCAAGCAATTCTCCTACCTCAGTCTTGAGTAAATAGGACTATAGGTGTGCACCACCATGCCTGGCTAATTAAAAAAATATATTTTTGTAGAGCTGGGGTCTTGGCATGTTGCACAAGCTGGTCTCAAACTCCTGACCTCCAGTGATCCTTCTGCCTCACTTGGCTGCTAAAGTCCTGGGATTACAGGCATGAGCCATAGTGCCTCGTCCACATAATTATATATTTAATTGGTAGTTTGAAGTAAAATTATCCTTAAATCTAGGTATTTTTGTTGTCACATGTCATAACCTTGTAATTGTTGCTACAAGAAGAGAATGCCTTTTTGCTGAATTTTTAAGAAAAACTCAACATTCTGGCCATTATACCATCTAGGAATTTTACAACCCATAGACCTATCAAGACAGAAATTAATTTGAAGGTCACATCAGCCTGCATATGAATTTTCTGTAAAATTCAGATGACATTTTACATGTTAACTGAGTAAAAGTGACATCATAAATGACGGTCATTTAGGTTCTGTTTCTCTTTTCCAGCTGGAAAGCCCATGTGAGAGGTACTTTAGGGAAACTCTCGCTGAGTCAGTCCTCCACCTTTTCATGCCAGGGAATCCTGATGTTACTCAATGCATTTGCCATACATTGTACTTCCACCGAACAAATAAACTAAAAGTCACTAACCTGAAGTTTATCCTGTAAGCAAAAAGTTATCAGACTGGAAATACGGATTTGTTTTTTGAAACGGAGTTTTGTTCTTGTTGCCCAGGCTGGAGTGCAATGGCGCGATCTAGCTCACTGCAACCTCTGCTTCCCGGGTTCTAGCGATTCTCGATTCTCCTGTCTCAGTCTCCTGAGTAACTGGGATCATAGGCCCGTGTCACCACACCCAGCTAATTTTTGTACTTTTAATAGAGATGGGGTTTCATCACATTGGTCAGGCTGGTCTCAAACTCCTGACCTCAGGTGATGTGCCTGCCTTAGCCTCCCAAAGTGCTGGGATTACAGGCATGAACCACCGTGCCTGGCGGAAATACAGATTTTAAACTTAGCATATGAACAAGTGTGGAGAGTAATAATGGCAGAAAATTGATATCTTTTATTGCAAATCTTCCATCTGCACCTAAGAGATAGAGGTCTTGGACCTAAGAGCCTAAGCTAGTATCCTGGTGGAGGCAGCCACTAAATTCAAGACCCTCTTACTAATACGCAATGTAAAGCCAAGAGTAAAAGCAACAAAGCCATCATTTCATGAAAGAATTCAGTCCTGTTTTTTTTTAAATGATTAAGAGAATATTTATTTAAGCAAGAATACATACAGTCGGCTAGGTGCGGTGGCTCATGCCTGTAATCCCAGCACTTTGGGAGGCTGAGGCGGGTGGCTCACCTGAGGTCAGGAGTTCCAGACCAGCCTGGCCAACATGGCAAAACCCTGTCTTTACTAAAAATACAAAAAATTAGCTGGGTGTGGTGGCACTCGCCTGTAGTCCTGGCTACCTTGGAGGCTGAGATGGGAGAATTTCTTGAACCAGGAGGCGCAGAGATTGCGCCACTGTACTCCAGCCTGGGTGACAGACTGAGACCCTGTTTAAAAAAAAAAAAAAAAAGAATGCATATAGTCATCATTGCCATTGCCAAACTTGACATGAGATGTTAAATGTTCAGCCCAATTTTCCTTCCTGGATAAGTTTTTCTTTTCTATCCCTGTCAGTTTTGAAAACATAATACTAGAAGAAGAGGGGCCCAATTCCACACAGAGCTCCCAAGAGGGTTTTTGGGAGCGGGTCTGCAATTGGGATAGACACTTGCTGATCTTGCATAGGTCCAACAAATCAAGGCAGTATCTTGGATGAGCCCTTGGCGGTTAGGGTTGTTGTACTGAAGCAGGTATTCCTGTTTAGGCCAGGCCCTTATGGCCAATCGCTCAGCTTGTGCCCACTGGGTCTCCAGAGATATGTCGTATTCAGCTGGGTTGAGGGTTGAGGGCAGAGTGGCCAGTCGCGATGGAGTATACTGGGAGCTACATCTTGGCCACCCAGCCCAGATCTCATTCTTTGTGTTCTTTTGGGATTCCAATGCTTTCATGAGTAAGAATTCTCATGAATTCTTACGGAAAATAGCAAAATATCCCAGGCAGATTCTCTCTTTTGCATATAAATCTTAAGGGGAGAGGGAAGCAAGAGTGGCAGATGTGGAAGTTGGCAGAGCAGCTAGCGAGGTGCTAAGTGGAGACACTAGCGTGGGGAGCAATGAGAAGTTGGCCTCAGAAGGCAATGAGATGTCCAGGGCCAGGGGTGCCACTGGGATCTGAGAGCCTGAACAGCTGTGAACGCCACCCCCCCACCAAGTTCTCCACAAGGTGTGGTTGTGTGGCTGCTGAATGTTCCTTTCCATTTTCTCACTTTCCTGTTCATTCTTACAATAACCCCCAACCACCAAATTTGGGTCTGTGTCCCTTGAACCCAAAAGAATCTAACATTGGGTCACAGTTTCTATCAAGGATCTGAGGACTAGGGGCAATTTAGTGTCCCTATATGTTAGGACTCCCACTTAAAGAACTTGGTTTTTTGATCCCAACAAGTTCCCTGTAAAGAACTCCATATTATCTCTCTTCAGTGAGTGAAATAATAAAAATGCAAATCTCCACTCTTCCCCTGTGTGTCAAAGACATTCCTTTTCAAGGAGGTTCATTCTGAAGTGACCTCTGAGTAACAGTACAAAGTAGTAGACAGTAGCTTAGGTATTTTCAAAGGAACGGGTATGCCTAACAGTATCTAACATTTATTGTGTGGTTCTTTAGGCTCTGAACTGAATATACATTACCTAATCTAATTCTCACCACAACCCTTTCAGATGGGTATAATCCTATTCCCTGTTTATATTTTAGTAAGTGACTGGAGATCACCCAATTTAGTTAAGTGGTAGAATTGGGGTTCAAATTTGGTTTTAACTGTAGAGATTGAATTCTTAACCAGTGTGCTATACTAAAAGCAAACTCTGAAAAACACATCTCATCCAATTTCTTGACAGGATATTTCTGTTCCCAGTGATTTATTCTATTAGTAGGTCCAAGTAGCTGAGCCTTTGGGCAACTCCCAGGACTTTCTGCAGTGGCCTCCTGTGACCCCTGCACTGTCTAGTGGAACCAGGGTATGTGTTCTGTGTTCCACTGAAAAATCACAAGGGATAACCTACCACTCTCAGCTTGCTTTTTGAACGCTTTAACCCAGATTTTTCGAAGTCTCTACTTTTACCTGGTTCTTGCTTTTTACTGCAATTTCCAAGGGATCCCTGCCTCAGGCCTTTTTTCCACCCAGGGGAGAGAAGATGTGCTATCATATGATTTTATTAGACAAGAGAAATAGGCCCAACATGTACTGTAGCATTAAGATAGCAGGTTGCAGTGGCTTTTTCGGTGGTGAAACATTTCCAGAAATAAGAAAATAAGTCCCATCACCAGGTCTCTAGCTGTGTTTCTTCACACTGGCACCAGACAGAAGCTCTGGAAAATGTAACGTATAATGTGCCAGCCCCCAATGAGGCCTCATTGGCAGAAACACCAACAAAAGTCACACAACTCTGTTATGATAATGTCAAGCATCTCTCATCAGTATGCCAGCTCCAGGGCCTCAGTCAACAGATGTGAATGGGAGGATAGTGGTAATTCTCTCAATTGTTCACTCTGGGGACATTTTCATTCAGATGCTTATGTGTGTTTCACTTGATCCTTCTTACAACCTCAGTGGGAGGCTGGGTCAGATCGGGGACAGTTTCCCAAGTCAATAACGACTTCCTAGAAGGAAATCTAGGGATTTTTCTCTCTTAGCCACAGATTCACAAACATACCCATTCTTTAGTTGTCTGTAATGCCATTAACAGCAATTATTTCAATCTATGTATATAGCATTACATGTTTGCACATAGATATATTTGCTTTACGTGCACCTTTGTAAGAACACACCTCTTGCTTACAAGAGTCAAACTGTGTCTTTGCTTTAGTGTCCTAATTGAAAAACATACACGTAGACCAAAAGAGGTGAACACAGATTCTCAGAGAAGGGGTGGAAAAAGGGAGTGAGTGCGTGGAGGGAGTCCTTTTCAGAATCACCTGGGGATTTATTCAAAGTGCCTTTCCCTTGCTGCCCTGACCACCCCACTGCACCCCAGAAGGAATCATTACAATTGAGGGCATGCTGAATCCCTCAGACGCATTGGAGTGGAAAAATTCTTCAGTTACTACAATATAAAATATTTTCAATGAAACTATGATAACTAGGTGCCTGGGAATGGATTACTTTTGTAGCAGGTATGGTTCTCAGTCTACAAATTAAGGTATGCAAGCAATACTAAATCTCTTTATTTTCTAGAAATCAATTAAATTTGACTAATCTCTCCAGGCTCATGAGAAAATATAATCTGAGTCATTGTCGGAGCCTCCCCTCCCTTCTCAAGGTCATGTCAGTGCCCAGCATATTCTGCAGTGTGAAGGTGTCTATGGAGACTCGGTGTTTTCATCTGTTCCACAGGTTTCCACGAACACTTCCGTTGTCCACGATCTTAAAGGCTTTTCAGGACTGCTGACATTTCGATGCTTCCAAGCCACACCTAAGACAGGGGACTCTCTTGTAAGATGGCTTAGGGGTGTTGTTTGCCTAGATACTGCATGCAGCTCTTTCTCTATGGGTTCTTGTTAGGGAGGAGACCACCCCTCATATTGTCTTATGCCCAATTTCTGCCTCCAAAGAAAGAAGAAGTAAAAACTAAAAGGCAGAAATGGAATCCACAGGCAGATAGCACAGCACCGCGTCCTGGGCCTGGTAGTTAAAAATCAGCCCCTGACCTAACTGCTTCTGTTATCTATAGATTTCAGACACTGTATGGAAAAGCATTGTGAAAATCCCTGTCCTGTTCTGTTCCGTTCTGATTACCGGTGCATGCAGCCCCCAGTCACGTACCTACTGCTTGCTCAATTGATCACGACCCTCTCATGCGGACCCCCTTAGAGTTGTAAGCCCTTAAAAGAGACAGGAATTTCTCACTGGGGAAGCTCAGTTTTTGAGACGTGAGTCTTGCCGACGCTCCCAGCTGAATAAAGCCCTTCCTTCTTTAACTCAGTGCCTGAGGGGTTTTGTCTGCAGCTCGTCCTGCTACACTTGCAGCATCTTTTCTTGTCTATTCCAAGGCCTCCCTTCATCTCCACTTCTGGTGCAGGAACCTTTTTTCTACTCTAGGAAGCCTTCTATTCCTCCAGTTATCCTTTTTGTTTCTTCTAACAAGTCTCCCATTTTTTTCTTCTTTATTGTAAACGCTCTAAGTTCTACGGTGAGCTCAGGCTTCTGGAAACAAAACCCAGAACTTCTCTTTTTTTGAGATGGAGTTTCACTCTTGTTGCCCAGGCTGGAGTGCAACCGCACAGCCTTGGCTCACTGCAACCTCCGCCTCCCAGGTTCAAGCGATTATCCTGCCTCAGCCTCCTGAGTAGCTGGGATTACAGCCATGCGCCACCACGCCCAGCTAATTTTATATTTTTAGTAGAGATGGGGTTTCTCCATGTTGGTCAGGCTGGTCTCACACTCCTGACATCAGGTGATCCGCCAACCTTGGCCTCTCAAAGTGCTGGGATTACAGGCGTGAGCCACTGTGCCCGGCCCAAAACCCAGAACTTCGTGGAGTTATTTCTGTTTTCTGTGCTACCAAATAATTTCCTTGAGCCCATATGAAACACAACCAGCTCCAAGTTTGAGTGAGAGAAACATACAGAAAAGAAAAAAAATACAATTTAGTGACCCCAAATTTCATTTTTTTTTTCTCATTTTTATACCATCTTTACTAGTGATTCTCAGTTCTAATTTCCAAATATACACAGAAAGATGGTTTGGGGCTGTTGCAAAAATTCTCTAAAACTTTCAAGATCAAGTTAATGCTGGAGAAATTTAAAATTCCAAAATAAATAATGGTTCTTGTTAAAGCTCGGAGATTTAAGAAGTTAGAAAAGTACTTCTCCCATTCTAACAATGAGAAAAAAAAACTAGATAAACTACAAAATTAACAACTTTTTTGAACCTATGAGAGAACTTATGTTATATTGTTCTTAAAACCAAGAGAAACACAAGGGCCTGCAGGGAGAAACAGTATTCAAGCATACGCTTACCTAGAACAGATACTGCCAAATGCCATAAAAAACTGGTAAGAAGATTATGCTAGAAATGTTTAAAGAATTGCTAAAGGCCAAGTGTGAGCTAGTATCAGAGGCATTTGAACCGGAGCAACTCCAAGGGGCTGGGTAAAATGAGGCTGAGACCTACTGGGCTCTGTTCCCAGATGGTTAGGCATTCTAAGTCACAGGATGAGATAGGAGGTCTGCACAAGATATGGATCATAAAGACTTTGCTGATAAAACAGATTGCAGTAAAGAAGCCAGCTAAAACCCACCAAAACCAAGATGGCCACGAGAGTAACCTCTGGTTGTCCTCACTGACACACTTTCACCAGCACCATGACAGTTTACAAATGCCATGACAACCTCAGAAAGTTACCCTGTATTGTCTAAAAAGGGGAGGCATGAATAACCCACCTCTTGTTTAGCATATCATCAAAAACCATAAAAATGGGCAACCAGCGGCCCTCGGGGCTGCTCTGTCTATGAAGTAGCCATTCTTTTATCCCTCTACTTTCTTAATAAACTGCTTTCACTTTACTGTATGGACTCGCCCTAAATTCTTTCTTGCACAAGATCCAAGAACCCTTTCTTAGGGTGTGGATCAGGACCAGTTTCCGGTAACACTAGCATGAGAGTGTGAAGTCCCAGGGGCTGCAGACACAGAGGGTTCACACTGTCTTACAGTTTTTCCCTCCAAGAACAATAGGAGCTCACAGGGTAGATCAAGGAGAAGCCTCAGAAAATGTCCTCCAAGATGCTGGCTGGAGAAGGGGAATAGCAGCCACTGTCCAAACACCACCCTGATACATTCCCTTCATCTTCCCTACCCAACAAAGCTTTAATCTGCAAAGGGAAGTTGGTCAAAACTGTACCACTGGAAACTGACTGCAGCTAGGAGAGGAGAACATGAGGGAAAAGAAGCTTCACTTTGGGGGCAGGGCAGGAATATTTGCTAGGCCAGCACTACAGCTGGAAAAGTTGCAGGAGCCACTGAGACCCAGGTTTTCAGTTTCTGCTAAGACTGATGCTTCGTCAGAATATAAGAGGTCACCCCTCTCCCTCTCTCGGCCACCATGCTAACAAGAGTTGCATCAGAATATAGTTTGGAGAACTACATGCAGGCTCTCTCTGGAGGATAGCACAAAGGGGAGACTCAAAACTAAGAGAAGAGACAGAAACAATATATCACTAGGGGAGTTTAAAGCTTCTGGACCCCTGGGGTAACCATAGCAATAACAAACTTCCAGTCCAACTCTGGACTAAATTAACACAAATTCCCACATTAAAAGTCTAGCAGAAGGAAAGGCATGCTCAGTTCCGAGCATAAAAATATTTACATAGTATCTACTGCCCTGTATAACATATTTACCTTTCATCAAAAAATCCCATGGTACACAAAAAGGCAAGAAAAAACACAGTTTGGAAAACTGTGTTTTCCAAAGTAATCATCAGAACCAGCCTCATAAACATGTTGGATTTATCAGACAGGGAATTTTAAATAACTATGACAAATATGTTAAAGACTAATGGAAAAGGTGGACAACATGCAAGATCAGATAGATAAGTTCAACAGAGAGATAGAAACAACAAGAAAGAATCAACTAAAAATGCTAGACATCAAAAACACAGTAGTAGATATGAAGACTGTCTTTCATGGGCTTACCAGTAGACTTGATATAGTCAAGGAAATAATTAATGAAGTGGAATATAGGTCAATAAAATGTACTCAAACTGAAACAGAAGGAGAACAGAGTGGAAAAAAATAGAACAAAATCTCCAAGAGCTATGGGACAGTATTAGACAGTCTAACATATACATAATTTGAAATCCCAGAATGAGAAGAAAGAATGGGTAGAAGAAATGTTTAAGAAATAATTGCTGGCAAATTTCTAATTACTGACAGACATTCTTATGTTCTGAATGTATCCCCCTCAGATTCATGTGTTAAAAACTCAATCCCTAATGCAACAATGTCTTAGAGATGGGTCTTAATGGGAGGTGTTTAGATTATGAGGGCTCTGCCCTTGTGAAAGGATAAATGCTGCTATAAAAAGGGCTTGCAGGAGTAGGTTTGCTCCCTTCCACCTCCTGCCATGTGAGGATGCAGCAAGGAGCTCTAGCTAGCATCTGGCTCACCAGATGCTAGCACCTTGATCTTGGACTTGCCAACCTCTAGAACTGTGAGAAATAAATGTCTGTTTCTTTAAAATAAATTGTCTAGTCTGTGGTATTTTGTTATAGTAGTCTAAAACAGACTATGACAGAAATTGGTAAGAGAGGAGTGAGGTGTTGCTGTAATAAATACCTACAAATGTGGAAGCAACTTTGTAACTGGGTAATGGGTAGAGGCTGAAACAGTTTTGGAGTGAATGCTGGAAAAAGCCTATATTGCTGTGACAATACATTAAGAGCATTGAGGGTGATTCTGGTGAGGGCTCTGAAGAAGAACAGAGGTGTAGGAAAAGCCCCAGTCTTCTTAGAGATTACTCAAGTGGTCATGAACAGAATGCCGGTAGAAGTATGGACAGTAAAGGACATTCTGATGAGGTTGTAGATGAAAATGAGGAACAAATATTGGAAGCTGGAGGAAAGGCCACCCATGTTACAAAGTAGCAAAGAACTTAGCTGAATTATGTTCATGTCCTAGGATTTTATGGAAAAGGCAGAACTTAAATGTGATGAACTAGGATATTTGGCAGAAGAAATCTCGAAGCTGAGAAGTATTTTAGGATGCTAAGTGGCTTCTCTTAATTGCTTATAGTAAAATGTGAGAAGAGAGAAACAATTTAAAGATGGAATTTACAATTAAAGGAAAAGCAGAACATAAACATTCAGAAAATCTCAGTCTGCCACGTAAAGAATAAGAAAACATGTTTAGGAAAGAAAATCATGGGTGTGGCCAAGTGACCATTTGATAAGGAAATTAGTAGGGATAGAAGGAATCCAGGTGCTATTCATCAAGACAACAAGAGAATGGCCCCGAAGGCATTTTGGAGATCTTTAGAGGCCACCATGCCCACCACAGGCCCAGAGTGCTAGGCCTAGAAATATCATCAGAGTGATCAGATGAAAGGAAATAATATAGAACATAAATAAATGAAATTGAAAATAGGAAAACAATACATAAAATCAATGAAACCAAAAGCTGATTGATATAGTTTGGATGTTTGTCCCCTTCAAATCTCATGTTAAAATGTGATTCCCAGTGTTGGAGGTGGGGCTTGGTGGGAGGTGGTTGGGTCATAGGGGCAGATACCTCATGAATAGCTTGGTGCCCTCCCCACAGTAATGAGTTCACATGAGATCTGGTTGTTTAGAAAGGAGCCTGGCATTTCCTCCTCCCTCTCTTTTTTGCTCCTGCTCTAAGTGACATGTGTGCTCCACCTTCACCTTCCACCATGAGTAAAAGCTTCCTCACCAGAAGCCAAGCAGATGCTGGTGCCATGCTTGTACAGCCTGCAGAATAGTGAGCCAAATAATCTCTTTTCTTTAGAAATTACCCAGCCTCATGTATTCCTTTATAGCAATTCAAATGGACTAATACACTGATTCTTTAATAAAGTCATAAAATTGATAAGTCACTGGTCAAGCTGGCCAAGAAAAAGAGAGTGAAGACACAATTTCTCAACATCAGGAATGCAACAAAGGACATCACTACTGATCTCACAGACATTAAAAATATAAGAGAATAGTACAGACAACACTATGTCCATAAGTTCAACAATTTAGATAAAATGAAACAATTATTTTAAAGAGCCAAACCACCACAACTCACTTAAGAAAGATACCTAACCTGAATACTCCAATATTTATTAAGAAATTGAAACTATAGTTTTGAAACTTCTAAAAAGGAAACTCCTAGCCTAGATGGTTTCACTGATAAAATCTACAAAACACTTAAGCAAGAAATAATCCCAATTCTACATAATATCTTCCAGAATATAGAACATTTATGAATTCATCTGGTGAGGTCAGCATTACCCTAAGACTCAAACCAGCTTGCACATTGCAAGAAAAGAAAACTATAGCCCAAGATACCTCATGAAAATAAATGCAAAAAATGCTCAACAAAATATTAGCAAATCAAACATTGCAATATATTAAAAGAATACTATATAACCAATTGGGGTTTATATCAGATCCCAGGAAAGAAAATCAGGCTTACATTTAAAAAATCAGTCAATGTAATTCATTATATTATATACATTCATCTCAATAGAAACAAAAACAAAATCAATGAAATTCAACATCCATTCATGACAAAAGTCTCAGAAAACTAGGAATAGAAGAGAACTTCTTTAACTTTATATAGGAAAGCTATGAAAAACCTACAACTAACATCATACTTAAGAGTAAAATACTGAATGTTTTACCCTCCAAAACTGGGAATAAAGCGAGGATGTCCTCTCTGACTATCCCCAATCAACACCAGACTGGAAGTCATAGCCAGTGAAATAAGCCAAGAAAAACAAATAAATAGCATACAGCTTTGAAAGGAAAAAGATAAGCCTGTCTTTAATTGAAGACGACATGGTTATCAATGTAGACAATTCCAAAAATATACAAAACACTCTGAGAACTCATAAGTACATTTAAAAGGTCAATATACAAAAACCAATCATATTCCTATATTCCAGAAATGAGTAGTTGTCATTTGATATTAAGAAACAAGATCATTTACAATTGCACTGAAAAAGTTAAGTACTTAGGCATAAGTCTATTAAAACATGTGCATGGTCTATACGTTGAAAATGACACTGATGAAAGGTATTAAAGAAAAATCTAAACACATTGACAGATACACTGTGTTCATGATTTGGAAGTATTAATATTATTAAGAGGCCAGTTCTCCCCAGTTTGATCTGTAGATTCCATGAAATCCCAATCAAAATCCAGTAAGCTTTTTATAGATGATGACAAGCTAATTTTTAAACTTACATAGAAAGGCAAAGGACCTAGAATAGCCAAAGCAATGCTGAAAAAGAAAAAAAAAGTTGGAGGATTCATGCTGTAGGATTTCAAGACTTATTCAAAACCTATACTAATCAAGACAGAATTGAATAAGCTAAAGGACAGACACATGGAGCAATGGAACAGAAAAGAGAATTCGTAAGTAGATCTACAGAAATATTGTCAGCTGATTTTTAACAAAGGTGCCAAGACAATGCAATGGACATAGGATAGTTTTTCAGAAAATGATGCCAGAATAGTCCATTTGCAAAAAATGAATCTCCCTGTACCTTAAACAAAAATTAACTAAAAATGGATAATAAACCTAAATGCAAAACATAAAACTATAAAATGTCTAAAAGAAAACATAGAAAATTTGTGTGATCTTGGGTTTGGCAATGGGTTGTTAGATACAACAATAAAAGCACAATCCATAAAAGAAAAAAACTGATAAATTTGGCTTTATCAAAATATAAATCTTTGCTTTGCCAAAGATGCAGTTGAGAAAATAAAAAGACTGGCACAGAGACAAGGCACAGACTGGGAAAAAAATTGCAAATCACATATCTGACAAAGACTCGTTTCCAGAGTGTATATATAATATGTCTCTCTATATATAATGACATGTTAAAACTCAGTAATAAGAAACAACCCAATCTTACAAACGGGCAAAACAGATATTTCTTTAAGAAGATATCAATAGCAAATAAATATAAAAGAGATGTTCAGCATCATTTGTTATCAGAAAAATGTAAATGAAAACCATAATGTGATAGCACTACATACCTATCAGAATTTCTGGAATAGAGAAAAACCTGGCAGTATGGTGAGATGCAAAGCAACAGGAACTCTCATTCATTGCTGTTGAGCATACTAAATAGCACAACCAGGTTGGAGGACAATTTGGAAATTTCTTATAAAGTTAAACATATACTTACCACATGATCCAGAAATCCCAATCCAAGGCATTTATCCAAATGAGTTGAAAACTTATGTTCATACAAAAATTCATATAAAAGTGTGTATAACAACTTTATTCACAGTCATTCCAAACGAGAAACAGCTGCAATGTCCTTCAGTAGGTAATGGAATAATGAACTGTGATATATCCATACAGTAGGCTATTGCTCAACAATAAAAATGAATGCATTATCGATTTACACAACAACACGGATCTTAAATGCATTCTGTAAGTGAAACAAGCCAGACCCAAAAGGCTACATATTATATGATTACATTTTTATGACATCGTGTAAAAGGCACAACTACAGGGATAGAAAACAGGTCAGTGGTTCAGTGGTTAGCAGGGTTGAGGGAAATGGGAGAGGTTTTCTACAAAGGGACTGGATGAGAAGTAATTTTTAGCGTGATGAAACGGTTCTATACATTACTTGGGCAGGTGGATACATGGCTCTATGCATTTTCAAACCCCATAGAACAGTAGTCTACAAAGAGTGAACTTTACTGTATGCAAATTGAAAAAAAAATCAACGAGGATGTTTAGGGGGAGATCCCAATAGGCAACACAGAAAAAAGTTATTTGCTGAGCAGCAACTTTTAAAGGTGCCAGAGAGTTACAACAAAAGAATACAAAACAAAAAAACAAAACAGCAATAAATATAGTGGCATGACTTCAAAAAAGTTCATTTATAATTTCTTCACTTGTGTCCACTGTGGTGAATTCTGTCAATGTGAGCTCCTGAAAAGCAAGGCCTGTGTTTGTCTCCCTCTGTAGGCCCACGCTTTACAGTACAGCATTTCTCAAATGAGTTATATGCAGACCCCCCTACACTGTTAGGAGAAAACAAACCTCCCGTGGACTTCTAATGCTAAAGTCTTTTATATCTTGTTTTAAACATATGTTTAAACATACAAATATATAAATGCTTGTGTTTACAATTCTTATACACCTAGGAGACCATAACAAAATTATGAATTAGACACAAAGAACTGTAGCCCCAGTAAAGCTCAATCTGATAACATTCATTGGTGAAACTCAATCACTGCTCACAATGTGACTCTGCTCCTGAGGCCTGTGGTCCAGTCTTGGAAGTGGGCAGCCGTGATAAATGTTGGAACTCAAATGTTTCCACCTTTATTCTCTCTTCTAATGATTACACAAACATCATTTTCACAGCAAACCTTGATGTTGTATAGGATGGCTTGAAGAAGTTGAAAATCACTTCCTACATCAGCACCATCAAAACTACTACTAGACCTTGTTATGATTTTCCTGTTCCCACCTGCATCTAACCTGTGATAAACAAAATTTAGTTTATGTTAAATTTGGCCCTTGTCCTCTAAGGAGTGTTAAGTGTGAAGCCATCACAGTGTTGCTGATGAACAGAATTTACCTCTGTTCGAAGAGCAACGACTCTGTGATTATGTGGGAAGGCTCTGCTGTCTTTGTCCTCAGTCTTTGCCTGCTTTAGCAAATTCTGATAGGAGGAAGATGCAAACACCACTCTCAGGTGGGATTTCAAAATCCTGCACCATCAAACTGATCTGTTTTGAACTATATGGAGCTCTCTAAGGTTACAATAATTCTTTCTACTGTGCTTTCAATAGTGAAAAAAAATCACTTATTAGTGGACAATTCAACCAGCAATTTAAATAGAAATTATTTTTAAAAACATGCTTGACACATAGCCAGACATAGTGGCACATGGCCATAGTCCTAGCTACTTGGGAGGCTGGGGCTTGATCCCAGGAGGTAAAGGGCAGCTTGCATAACATAGTGAGACCCTGTTTCAAACAAAACAAATGTTTTGTTTGAAATGCTTGACAACTAATTATGTTGATTACCTATGATTCGGAGAAATTCATGCTATAACAATGAATAGTCAAGTGTTCACTCTGGAGTAATCCAACACTGCTGTATTCCATATGAAAATAAAACATGTCTTTGAATTTTTACAAGGATGCAGCCAGCTTTTGTTTGAATCTGTGAAATGGCAAGTTTGGGGCTGGACTAGGACTGTATCAGGGAAAGAAGCTGTTTGGCATGTTTTTATTCTGTAGTGTTGAGCATTGCTGCTTGTTGGGCAGCTCAAAGGACAAGATATTCAAAGATCTCCCTGCCAGCAGGTGCCTCCAACGCCACACTTGAGAAGTGGATATGCGTGAGCCAAGTCCTGGCAGCCACACTCACCAGCCATGTAGTCCTTGGGGACATCACCAGACTCCTCGTGCTTCTGCTTCTTCACCAGTAATGGAAGAACAGTGGTGATAAGTTTTAAATGGGAAGATGCAGGGAACATGCTGAGAAGAAAGCTTAGCACACAGGACATGCTCTATCATGTTAGCTCTTCTTACTGACACACTTAACACATTGGATTACAGTCACCCATCTCCTATTTTTGCTTTAAACCTAACTGGTCTATCAGTTCTTGAGGAGCAGGGACCACAACTTATTCCTCTCTGAATCCACAGTCCTGAGCATACAACACTCAGTGTTTTGAACTGAAGAAAGGGAATAGAATTGGAAAATTGTTCAAAAAAGAGCAAACTGATGAACACAACCAAGCAAGGGACAAAAATGAGTAATTTTCACCTCAGAGTGTAGGATAATAATTTCTGTGTGCCACCTTCGAGTCGACCTCTGTGCCCAACATTTTTTCACCTCAATGCATTTAACAAATTATTCCTCACAGTTCATTTGGGTACACTACTGGCTGCAATCCTGTAATTACAAGTTGTTTTTTCTGCTTCAAAATTGACCTGAATGCTAATAAGCAAAACCAACTAAAAAAATTTTTACCCTGAAGTTCTGGAAATGGTTTTGATCTGGGTGTTGGATACATATTATGTATCTGTACTCTTATAATTTGCACACTTTATTGTATGTATGTTATACCCAATTAAACATTTTTAAAAGCCCTTTGCCTATCAAGAGTGATTCCATCTGACACATGTCTACAAGACTGTCACTGCCACCCTGGCTATCCCTTCCTTGGCATCTCCCAACCTACTGCTCCCAAAAATGTCCTGTATCTACTTAGCTTATAATCACAGGAAATCTGTATGCACTTTGAACAGCAAAGCCCTCAAGGCTTCACAAAGTTGAAGCTTTTACAGAACCAGAAAAAACAATCCTAAAATTCATATGGAACCAAAAAGAGTCCACACAGCCAAAGCAAGACTAAGCAAAAAGAACAAATCTGAAGGCATCACATTACCCAACTTTAAACTATACTATAAGGCCACAGTCACCAAAACAGCATGGTATTGGTATAAAAATATGCACATAGACCAGTGGAACAGAATAGAGAACCCAGAAATAAACCCAAATACTTACAGCCAGCTGATCTCTGACAAAGCAAACAAAAACATAAATTGGGAAAAGGACACCCTATTCAACAAATCATGCTGGGATAATTGGCAGACCACATGTCAGAGAATGAAACTGGATCCCTGTCTCTCACCTTATACAAAAATCAACTCAAGATGGCTCAAAGACTTAAATCTAAGACCTGAAACCATAAAGATTCTAGATGATAACACTGGAAAAACCCTTTTAGACATTTGCTTAGGCAAAGACTTCATGACCAAGAACCCAAAAGCAAATGCAACAAAAACAAAAACAAATAGATGGAACTTAATTAAACTAAAAAGTTTCTGCATAGCTAAAGAAATAAGCAGAAGAGTTAACAGACAATCCTTAGAGTGGGAGAAAATATTCGCAAAATATACATCTGACAAAGGACTAATATCCAGAATTGACAAATAACTCAAACAAATCAGCAAGAAGAAAAACAAACAATCCCATCAAAAAGTGGGCTAAGGACATGAATAGACTATTCTCAAAAGAAGATATACAAATGGCCAACAAGCATATGGAAAAATGCTCAATATCAGTAATTATCAGGGAAATGCAAATCAAAACCGCAATGCAATACCACCTCACTCCTGCAAGTATGGCCATAATCAAAAAATAATAGATGCTGGCATGGATGTGGTGAAAAGGAAAACTTTTACACTGCTGGGAACTGGGAATGTAAACTAGTACAGCCACTGTGGAAAACAGTGTGGAGTTTCCTTAAAGAGCTAAAAGTAGATCTACCATTTGATCCAGCAATCCCACTACTACGTATCTACCCAGAGGAAAAGAAGTCATTATACAAAAATAATACTTGCACACGCATGTTTATAGCAGCACAATTTGCAATTGCAAAAATATGAAACCAGCCCAAATGCCCATCAGTCAATGAGTGGCTAAAGAAAGTGTGGTATATGTATATATATACCATTTACTCAGCCATAAAAAGAAATAATGGCATTTGCAGCAACCTGTATGGAATTGGAGAATATTATTCTAAGTGAAGTCACTCAGGAGTGGAAAAACAAATGTCCTATGTTCTCACTCATATGTGGGAGCTAAGCTTTGAAGATACAAATCTTCATATGATATGTTGGACTTTGTGGACTTGGGAGAAAGACTACACATTGGGTCCAGTGTACACTGCTGGGGTGCTGGGTGCACTAAAATCTCAGAAATCACCACTAAATAACTTATTCATGTAACCAAACACCACTTGTTCCCCCAAAGACCTACTGAAATAAAAAAATTAAAAATTAAAAAACAAAAAATGCTGAAGCTTTTTGTTAAAGAGCACTTAAAATTAAGGTTCCCATAATTTATCCACCAGAGGGAGCCAACAAAGCCACAATAATAGGAACATGCTGACCTTAGTGAGCTACAAATCAAGATTTTCAGACAAGGGCTGCAGAGTTGAGACATAAGCAAGTATCAATTACTTGGTTCAAGGAAGGCATGTGAAAATTTATTGAAGTCAGATTTAATTCATGGCTTTGTTTTCTCAATAGTAGACATGTTTTAATAGTAAGAGTCAAATGACTTTGAAAGTTTTAACACTAATAAATGCCTCGTGAGGATATGGACATGAAAGTATAAGAATAGCTCACCTTTAAAAAACACTTTACAGATTCTGAATAATTTTCAGTTAGAGAGTTGAGTGCTGGCAGTTCTCTTCATTAATACAAGAATTTAACAGATAAATACAGTTTGTGCCCATTGGGATGAAAAAAACAGTTTTTATTGCATCAATGCAGCTCACGGCTGGTATATATGCAAATTAGGAAAAGGCATACCTGGGAGGTTTAGGGCTTGGTTTGGTGAGCAGAGCATGGGATGGATTTCAGACCCCACTTTCCATTATTAGGCAGCTCTGTGCAAGGCTAACATCCATATGTGGCAGCCCTCAAGTCTGGGCAATGGTGGCTCCAAGGGGATGCTTGGAAGAGTTTTTAATCTTTCCTTTCTCCAATTCTTTGATAAGGACAACAGCATTTTCTTAATCTAATATAAAATGCATTTCCAAGACTAGTTGCCCACCTCTCTTCTGCCAATCAGAATGTTGACCCAGGTTCTTCCTGCAGAAAAATTCTGGATTCACCACTGAACTATGAAAATAAACATTTTCCATCCTGTTCTCCTCTGCTTCCGATCCACCCTGCTGGAAAAGAGTTGCTCATAGTTCCCAAGTGGCCTTTTTCTTTATAGTTTTCATTTCCTGATCACTCCCCACTTCCTTATTTTGTAGCCACTATCTTCATCAGATTTTCTCGCTGGTTAGAAACTGAAACCAGACATCCATTTAAACATCTTACATGGGATCATCCCTCAGTCCTTACCTTATTTGATCTGACCACTTAACACTGTTGATTACTCTGTCCTTTGGAGATAATTTCCTCATTTGGCTTCCAGAACATGAGTCTTTTGCTTCTTCCCCTTCCAAATTGGCTGCTGCTTCTCAGTCTCCTGGTTTGATTCCTCCTCATCTTCCTGATTTCTAAGTGTGGACAGCTACAAGGCATCTGTCCTGTGGCTTTACACACCTTCACAGCTCTCAAGTTTATATCTCCCCTAGCTTCTATCCTAAACTCCAGACTCATCTTCACCTGCTCACTGAACATTTCCATTTGGATTTTGTATTATCTGTTCTCACACTGCTTAAAGAAACATCTGAGACTGGGTAATTTCTAAAGAACAGAGGTTTAATTGGCCCACAGTTTCTCAGGCTGTACAGGAAGCATGGCAGCATCTACTCCTGGGGCAGCCTCAGGGAGCTTTTACTCATGGTGGAAGGCAAAGCTGGAGCAGGCATCTTACATGGCAGGAGCAGGAGGAAGAGAGAGATAGGGGAGGTGCCGCACACTTTAAAATGCCTAGATCTCTTGAAAACTTTTATCATGTGAACAGCACTAGTGGGATGGTGCTAAACCATTAGAAACCGCCCCGGTGATCCAACCGCCTGCTACCAGGCCCCACCTCCAGCACTGGGGATTACATTTCAACATGAGATTTGGGTGGTGACACAGATCCAAACCATATCAGATGTTTAAAAGCATCTCATACTAGACATGCCCAAAATCAAACTCTTAAGTTTCTCCTTCTATGTGTTTCATAGTCTTTCTTACCTGAGCTAATGATACCTCCCTTTTTAGTTGCTCATGCCAAAAACTCTGGAGTCATCTTTTTTTTTTTTTTTTTTTTTTTTTTGAGACGGAGTATTGCTCTGTCACCCAGGCTGGAGTGCAGAGTGCAATGGCATGATCTCAGCTCACTGCAACCTCCGCCTCCTGGGTTCAAGCTATTCTCCTGCCTCAGCCTCCCTAGTAGCTGAGACTACAGGCATGTGCCACCACGCCCAGCTAATTTTTGTATTTTTAGTAGAGACGGGTTTTCACCATGTTGACCGGGATGGTTTCGATCTTCTGACCTCTTGAACTGCCCGCCTCAGCCTCTCAAAGTGCTGGGATTACAGGCATAAGCCACCGCGCCTGGCCTGGAGTCATCTTTGACTGATCTTTCTCTTACTCTCCATATTGGCAAATGCCTTTGGATCCGGATTTGAAATCTGTCCAGAATTTGACTACTTTATACCACCTCAACAGCGACCACTCAAGTCCAGATCACGGCACCATCTCTTGCCTGGATTACTGCAATAGTCTTCTAAACTCACTTCCCTGACTCTGCCTTCCCCTACCCCTCACCCTTTAACCAGTGTCTATTTTCTTCACTACAGTCAAGAGTCATCCTGCTATAACCAGAAGCCTCTCTCTGCATAACGTACCCCATCTCACAGAGTGAAACCCAAGGAACTTAAAAGGGCCTGTGAGGCTCTACATGGTCTGTCCCTGATATATTTCCAAACAGCACTCAAACCTCCCTGTTCTAACACCTTCTTTGGGCATGCCAAACCTGTTCATGCCACCTCAAGGTCTTTGCACTTGCCAATCTTTCTGCCAGCGTTCTTCCTTCAGATGCCCTCGGGCTGGCTCCTTCAACTCCTTTAGTCTCTCCTCCAATGTCATTGCATCAGCTAGGCCTTCCTGACACCGTATATAAAATAACACCCACACTCCTATCACTCTCTGTGTGCCTTGCCCTGCAATTTTTTCTTCATAGCACTTCTCTCCTCTCCATTGGATGTGTGTGCGTTTAGGTATACATACATGTGGTATATATATTTGTATATACATATAGTGTATATATTTGAATACACATGTAGTATATATATTTGTGTATATATATGTCTATCTGTTTAATCATTGTCTGCCTTCTCCACCAAAAATGTAAACTCTGTGATTAAAAGTATTTTGTTTCATTTATGTTATAACCTCAGTGCCTGGAACAATGCCTAGCACATGGCAGGTATTTGATAAATATTTGTTGAATGAATGTTGACTGAATCTAGGTAACTTATATACTGACTAAAAGTTACATACAATGTGTAAAATAAAATGTGTTAAACTTTGCCTTAAATTTTTCTGTGTTGCCCAAGCAGAACTGGGAGTCTCGGAAGGCATTTAAAGAAATACAGTGTTTACCCTGGAAGAACAGTGGATGCCACATGAATATTTGATGAATGTGGAATGAAATCTGACATCTTGTTGCTGGAGTAGATGGCTTAAAGATAATTGGACAAAACAGGAAGCTACAAATCCACATCATTTAACCCCTTGTTGTTATGTTGAATTAGGAAACATTATATATACTGCATTTTGTTTTTACCAATTGCTGCCATATTCTCTTACTATTATTATTAATATTTTTAAGAGAAAGCGTTTTGCTCTGTCACTGATACTGGAGTGCAGTGGTGTGATCATAGCTCACTGCAGCCTTGAACTCCTGGGTTCAAGTGATCCTCCTACCTCAGCCTCCTGAGTAGCTGGGACTACAGGCATGCCACCATGCCCAGCTAATTAAAAAAATCTTTTTTGTAGAGATAGTGTCTCACTATGTTTCCCAGACTGGTCTCAAACTCCCAGGCTCAAGCAATCATCTTGCCTTGGTATGTGCTACCATGCCCAGCCAAATTCTATTATTAAACAGAATTTGTATGCATTATCTGCCTACTTAAATAAGCATATTATGAATGTCATGCTTCATTATTGCTGATGCTGAAGAATCCAGACTGATGTCTTATAAGAGAATATCCATCAGTAAAGTCAAGAATTGTGTTTCTATTTATCACTTTATTGCCAAAGCTAATTGCTTATGTAAAAATTCCTGTCTTGATGTGAGCTGTTAGCATATTGAAGTATATTTACTGAAATTGAATCCATAATTTAAATGACATATAATTTAAATACACTTGTGAAAACAAAAAGATAAATTCACTTAAAACAGAATATAATTAAGGGAAAATTTTAATTGAAAAAGCACTAATAGCGAAACTGTTTTTTTTCCTAATTTTTATTTTATTGTGGTAAGAGTGCTTAATGTGAGTTCTACTGTCTGAACAAATTTGTAAGGGTACAGTACCATATTGTTAACTACAGGCACAATTTTATGCAGCCGTTCTCTAGAACGTATTCATCTTGCATAACTATGACTTTATACCTATGCAATAGCAATTCCCCACCATTTCTCTTCCCCTCAGCCCCAGTACCATTCTACTCTCTGATTCCATGAGTTTGACTATTTTAGACACCCCATGGGCCAGACATGATGGCTCACACCTGTAATCCCAGCACTTTGAGAGACCGAAGTGGCTGGATTGCTTGAGCCCAGGAGTTCAAGACCAGCCTGGGCAACATGACAAAACCCTGTCTCAAAAATAAAATAAATAAAATAAAAAACAGGAAATCTTGCAATATGCAACAACACGGATGAATCTTGAAGACATTATACAAAGTGATTATTTCACTTGGTATGTGTGTATGTTTAGGTATATATACATGTAAGAAATCTAGAATTTCCTAATATTTCCTTTTTACATCTTTATTACACCTTTGATTTTCATCTTTAAAATGAACATGTAGAGGTAAAAACACAATATGCATATTAATCAGATTGTGTATTTTAATGCCTATGTGTTATAGAAGCCGCCACTGTGGTGAGAGTGTGGGCTTGGGACCTGGACTGCCTGGGCATGGATCCCAGCTCTGCCACTTCCTGGCTGTGGGTCATGAGCAAGCCATTTTGTCCTCATGTTTCTGTTTCCTTACAGAGTTGTTGTGAGGATAATGAGATGATAGAGGTAAAACACTGAGAATAGTTCTGAACAAAGAGTAGTCACTCAATAAATACTAGCTATTGCTATTAGCTATATATAATGAAAATAAAGTTTTACCATCACATTCTCCTTTTGTAGCTAATGGGTTGAATTAATCCAATTTGCACTAATTTGTCAAAAATATCCAAATAGTTTCGCATGAAATTACTCCTAAAGAAAGAGAACCTTTTATACCAAAGAGGAACACTTGCACCTTCTTTAGAGATGCCAGTTTCTCTCCGGGAATCTCCTGATTGCATACACTCCAGATGTCATAATTGGTACTGAGAGCTCTTAGAGATATTTCCCTGGTTATTGTTCATACAAAGCTCTGAGAAAGCCCATAGCAAACACTGGCTTCCAATGTTCTTCATTATTGATATTGATATTTTGAGATCATGACAAAGGGAGTGTGAGAATGATGATTAATTTACTAATTTTCCTCATTTTATGCTTTCTTCATCTCTGTAACCCCAATACCGATTAGCATGCACACACACAAACATACACACACATTTATATCTCACTGCCCACTTAAAAAATGAGATTTATTATATATTCATATTGACCTCAGTGTTTATGCTTTTGAGTCCTGTTTTAGGGAAGATTGTTTCAATAATAAAGATGTGCATTCTTACCTTGACCTCCTTTGATGCAGGTGTATTCTGGCCCTCTTGATTCTGTGATACATGGTACACTAGTCTTCTGTTGAATTTGAATTGTAAAGTAGTTACAATTTAATATACTTATAAATAATGTATTTATTCATACTATATAGAGACAGGGACACCATGGATAATTTTTTCTCTGAATTGTATTTTTTAATCTTATTTTAAAGTTGGTATAAAATTCACATAATATAAACTTAGCCATTATAAAGTACACAATTCAGTGGCATTTAGTGATATTCCCAAAGTGATGCAACCACCACCTTTCACTAATTTCAAAACTTTTTCATCACCCCAGAAACACACCCCATAGCCATTAAGTAATCACTGCCCATTCTCCTCTTCTCTCATCCCCTGACAACCATCGACCTGCTTTCTGTCTCTACGGACTTGCCTTTTCCAGATATATCATGTAAAAGGGATCATAAAATATGTGGCCTTTTGTGCCTGGCTTCCTTTATTTAGCATACTGTTTTTGAGGTTTATCTAAGTTTTAGCATGTATCAGTACTTTGTTCTTATTTACTGCTGAATGATATTCCATTGAATGTATGTATCACAATTTATTTATCCATTTCTCCATTGATGGGCATTTGGGTTTTTTCTACCTTTTGGCTACTATAAATAATGCTGCTATAAATATTCATGCACAAGTTTCTGTGTGGACATATGTTCTCATTTCTCTTGGGCATATATGTATGAGTGCAATTGCTAGGTCATATGATAACTCTATGTTTAACTTTTTGAGGAACTGCCAAATTATTTTCCACAGTGGCTACATCATTTTACATTCCCACCAGCAATATACAAATGTTTCCATTTCTCCATATCTTCACCAATGCTTAATTCCCATTTTGTTTTGTTTTCATTTTAAATTAAAGCCATCCTAGTGGGTATAAACTGGTAGCTTATTGTGGTTTTGATTTGCATTTTCTTCATTACCAAAGATGCTGAATATCCTTTCATGTGCTTATTGACCATTTGTATATCTTCTTTGGGGAAATGTCTATTTAAATTCCTTGTGCATTTTTAAAAATTGTGTTGTTTGTCTTTTTGTTATTGAGTTGTGAGAGTTGTTTATATATGCTGAATATTAAACCCTTAGCAGATATGTGATTTGCAAATATTTTTTCCCATTCTGTACATTGGCTTTTCACATTCTCGATAATGTCTTTTGATGCACAAAAGTTTTTAATTTTTATGAAGTCCAATTTATCTATTTTTTCTTTTGTTGCTTGTGCTTTTAGTGTCAATCTAAGAATCCTGTGGCAAATCCAAGTTGATCCACAAATTCATAAGGAACTGCAAGGGACTCTAAATACACTGAGCAATACTGAAAAAGAAAAATAAAGTTGGAGTACTCACACTTCCCTAAATTCAAAATTTACCACAAAGCTACAGTAATCAAAACAGTGTGGTACTGGCATAAAAGTAGATGTATAGCCCAATGGACTAGAAATGAGATTCCAGAAATAAACCCAAACATCTATGGCCAATTGAATTACAACAAGAATACTAAGACAATTAAATGTAGAGAGAAGAATCAAATAGACGCAATAAAAAATGATAAAGGGGATATCACCACCGATCCCACAGAAATACAAACTACCATCAGAGAATACTATAAACATCTCTATGCAAATAAACTAGAAAATCTGGAAGAAATGGATAAATTCCTCGACACATACACCCTCCCAAGGCTAAACCAGGAAGAAGTAGAATCTCTGAATAGACCAATAACGGGCTCTGAAATTGAGACAAATAATAGCTTACCAACCAAAAAAAGTCCAGGACCAGACGAATTCACAGCCAAATTCTACCAGAGGTACAAGGAGGAGCTGGTACCATTCCTTCTGAAACTATTCCAATCAATAGAAAAAGAGGGAATCCTCCCTAACTCATTTTATGAGGCCAGCATCATCCTCATACCAAAGCCTGGCAGAGACACAACAAAAAAAGAGAATTTTAGACCAATATCCCTGATGAACATCGATGCAAAAATCCTCAATAAAATACTGCCAAACCGAATCCAGCAGCACATCAAAAAGCTTATCCACCATGATCAAGTGGGCTTCATCCCTGGGATGCAAGGCTGGTTCAACATATGCAAATCAATAAATGTAATCCAGCATATAAACAGAACCAAAGACAAAAACCACATGATTATCTCAATAGATGCAGAAAAGGCCTTCGACAAAATTCAACAGCCCTTCATGCTAAAAACTCTCAATAAATTAGGTATTGATGGGACATATCTCAAAATAATAAGAGCTATTTATGACAAACCCACAACCAATATCATACTGAATGGGCAAAAACTGGAACAATTCCCTTTGAAACCTGGCACAAGACAGGGATGCCCTCTGTCACCACTTCTATTCAACATAGTGTTGGAAGTTCTGGCCAGGGCAATCAGGCAAGAGAAAGAAATAAAGCGCATTCAATTAGGAAAAGAGGAAGTCAAATTGTCTCTGTTTGCAGATGACATGATTATATATCTAGAAAACCCCATCGTCTCAGCCCAAAATCTCCTTAAGCTGATAAGCAACTTCAGCAAAGTCTCAGGATACAAAATCAATGTGAAAAAATCACAAGCATTCCCATACACCAATAACAGACAAACAGAGAGCCAAATCATGAGTGAACTCCCATTCACAATTGCTTCAAAGAGAAGAAAATACCTAGGAATCCAACTTACAAGGGATGTGAAGGACCTCTTCAAGGAGAACTACAAACCACTGCTCAATGAAATAAAAGAGGATACAAACAAATGGAAGAACATTCCATGCTCATGGGTAGGAAGAATCAAGATCGTGAAAATGGCCATACTGCCCAAGGTAATTTATAGATTCCATGCCATCCCCATCAAGCTACCAATGACTTTCTTCACAGAATTGGAAAAAACTACTTTAAAGTTCATATGGAACTGAAAAAGAGCACACATTGCCAAGTCAATCCTAAGCCAAAAGAACAACGCTGGAGGCATCATGCTACCTGACTTCAAACTATACTACAAGGCTACAGTAACCAAAACAGCATTGTACTGGTACCAAAACAGAGATATAGACCAATAGAACAGAACACAGCCCTCAGAAATAATGCCACATATCTACAACTATCTGATTTTTGACAAACCTGACAAAAACAAGCAATGGGGAAAGGATTCCCTATTTAATAAATGGTGCTGGGAAAACTGGCTAGCCATATGTAGAAAGCTGAAACTGGATCCCTTCCTTACACCTTATACAAAAATTAATTCAAGATGGATTAAAGACTTAAATGTTAGACCTAAAACCATAAAAACCCTAGAAGAAAACCTAGGCAATACCATTCAGGACATAGGCATGGGCAAGAACTTCATGACTAAAACACCAAAAGCAATGGCAACTAAAGCCAAAATTGACAAATGGGATCTAATTAAACCAAAGAGCTTCTGCACAGCAAAAGAAACTACCATCAGAGTGAACAGGCAACCTACAGAATGGGAGAACATTTTTGCAATCTACTCATCTGACAAAGGGCTAATATCCAGAATCTACAATGAACTCAAACAAATTTACAAGAAAAAAGCAAACAACCCCATCAACAAGTGGGCAAAGGATATGAACAGACACTTCTCGAAAGAAGACATTTATGAAGCCAAAAGACACATGAAAAAATGCTCATCATCACTGGCCATCAGAGAAATGCAAATCAAAACCACAATGAGATACCATCTCACACCAGTTAGAATGGCGATCATTAAAAAGTCAGGAAACGACAGGTGCTGGAGAGGAGTGGAGAAATAGGAACACTTTTACACTGTTGGTGGGACTGTAAACTAGTTCAACCATTGTGGAAGACAGTGTGGCGATTCCTCAGGGATCTAGAACCAGAAATACCATTTGACCCAGCCATCCCATTACTGGGTATATACCCAAAGGATTATAAATCATGCTGCTATAAAGACACATGCACACGTATGTTTATTGCGGCACTATTCACAATGGTAAAGACTTGGAACCAACCCAAATGTCCAACAATGATAGACTGGATTAAGAAAATGTGGCACATATACACCATGGAATACTATGCAGCCATAAAAATGATGAGTTCATGTCCTTTGTAGGGACATGGATGAAGTGGGAAACCATCATTCTCAGCAAACTATCGCAAGGACAAAAAACCAAACACCTCATGTTGTCACTCATAGGTGGGAATTGAACAATGAGAACACATGGACACAGAAAGGGGAACATCACACACCGGGGCCTGTTGTGGGGTGGGGGGATGGGGGAGGAATAGCATTAGGAGATATAACTAATGTTAAATGATGAGTTAATGGGTTCAGCACACCAACATGGCACATGTTATATACATGTTGTATATATATATGTAACAAACCTGCACGTGGTACACATGTACCCTAAAACTTAAAGTATAATAAAAAAAAAGAAAAGAAAATGTGGTGAAAATACAAATTTTCTTCAACAAATAAATTTTGGGCAACTGGATATCCAAATGTAAAAGAATGAAGCTGCATCCCTACCTCTCACTCCATATATAAAACTTAATGCAAAAGAAATCAATAGCCTAAGTATAGGAGCTAAAACTATACAACTAGTAGAAGAAAACAAAAGGGAAAATATTCACCATGGATAATTTAAATCCACAGATAATTCTCTACCTCAGTTAAAAGTGAGCCTCTTTTCCATTATAACTTTTGCTCAGTGAATATGGGGATGATAGCAATGCTGACTAACTTTTTTTTTTTTTTTTTTTTTTTTAGATGGATAGTCTCGCTCTGTTGCCCAGGCTGGAGTGCAGTGGCGAGATCTCAGCTCACTGCAACCTCCACCTCCCGGGTTCAAGCAATTCTCCTGCCTCAGCCTCCTGAGTAGCTGGGATTACAGGCGTGTGCCACTATGCCTGGCTAAGATTTTGTATTTTTTTTTTTTTAGTAGAGACAGGGTTTCACCATGCTGGCCAGGCTGGTCTCGAACTCCTGACCTTGTGATCCACCCGCCTCGGCCTCCCAAAGTGCTGGGATTACAGGCATGAGCCCAGCCGAGTTTTCTTTCTTTTCATTCCCCCATCCATTAGGATAGACATTTCATAAGAAATATCCTTGAAGGAAATCAGAAAGAAGACAAAGAATCAAGTGCTTAGTCAATCCTATCAAAACATAAAGTTGGTTGTAAATAATAAAAACAAAACCAAGTATATGCATTAAACCAAATACAACCTTTGGTTTACAAATTCTTTTATTAAGTCAATTAACTCTTCTCTTGCATCCCCTCCCTCACGTGATAATTTTATTATGAGTAGATAATACAATGGTTAAGAGCACAGACCCTACAGCCAGAGGCAGGAAGTCCAATCTTAGCTCCACCACTTGCTTAGCTGCATGACATTTTGTCACTTTTTAAACTCTCTACATGCCTCAGCTCCCTCATCTTTAAAATGGGAATAATATTAGTGCCTACCCGTAGGACTGTTGCCCAGCACATAGTAGGCATTTTAAAAGTGCGTGCCATTATTTCTAGGACTGACAGAAAATGGATCAGCCAAGAGAGGAATTTTTATGCTTCCTAAAATACTGGTCCATGATTATATACAGAGTTGCTAGAAAAAGCAGCTCATGTGGTTGCCCTGAGCCTGTGCCCTGTAGACCTCCAACTACAGGGAGTGTAACTAATCAAGGACCTCAGCTACTGTGCTCTGAAATCCATAACTACATTTGCACAGAGGTCTCACTTTCCGCCAGCTGCTCCCAGCCAGTAACTAAGTGCTGTGTGAAAACTAAGGGAGGTCATTTCTGGGAGACATGGGACTCCTCTTATGGTCAACTTTGGCTCAAGTATTCTTTGACATCTTTGTCAAAATTTCTTTATTCTGATGATTAAGCTGGACCTTCCATTCCACTTTGTCTTCACTTCACTTCACTTTGTCAGACTTGCATCATGGGCTAATGTCCCTCCAACCTTTCTGCCTCCCTCCCTATTTTATCTCATCCTTTTAATCCCATCTTGGTGTCTGATTCTTAGAGGACTTGAACTAACACAATCTAGCATTCAAACCACTCTTAGATATGACATCCTATTTTCCACCATATCTCCCACCTCTTATTTACCTGTATCTCATACTCTTGGTTTCTGCATGTGCCCAATGCCTTCCTGTCTCTGAGCTTTTGCCCATACTCCTTCACTGAGAAAGCACTCACTACCTGACCAATTTTGCCTGTTGAATCCCACTTTTCATTGATCATGCATCTCAAATGTCCCCTTCTCTAAGCCTTTCAGGGTCCTGTCAGCTGCATATATTTTTTTCCCTTCTGTAAACCTCCAGGATTCTTGTTTTTGAACACTTTTATAAGCTTATTAATAGCAAATAAATAAACCTTTTATTTTGAACCTCCAAAGTGCTCAGCTTGTATAGAATAAGCACTCAATATTTGCAGAATATAATTGAAAAATTGGGGGAATTCTATTCTAGTGAATTTAATTTTTAAAATTCAGGATTTCCAACAGCTCACATCCATTCTGCTTGATATAGTAACAATGAACTTGCCTGAATAAAAAAAATTATATGTATCAAAGCACTTAGTGCAGAATGTAGCATGTAGTAACAATTTTAATATCTGCTTAAAATGCTTCATCAAATGTGACTATTTTTTTCCACAAAGGAGTGATTATTTGAAATTCTAAAATAGTTTTGCTTTGTGTCTGTATACAAATGTGAACTAGGGCACCTGGATAAATAGTTGTAAAGAAATACTTCCTCCTCAAACAAAGGGTCCCTGCCTAAGGGCTAGTGAAGCCAACATCTCTCCTCTTGGGCTCAACTCCAGAAACAGAAAAGGGAGACCCTGTTGTTTCAATGAACTTTTACAGCATGAGGTGTCTGAACAGTAATATGAGAGAGTATTGATGAGCTCAACATATAATCTTATTTCTTCATATATGCCATATAGAGAATCTTATTTCTTCATACATGTACCAGGCAGTTTCCATTTAATCCTCACAACAGACTTATTCTCATATTACAGATAGAACATTGAGGCTCTGAGGGGTTGTGACTTACCCCCAGGTCATGCTCTGGTCATTGATAAATCCTTGAGAAGTTTACCGTGGGTATCTAAAAGATATGTTAATCATATAAAGTCAATTTCTTCCCCCAACCTTATCCTTACGCTTTTTGGGCAATTTCCTTGTGCAATTCAGCCTAAGGAAACTTGAAGGCAGGGTTTGGCATCTAGCCAGGGTACAGCAGCCATGCCAGCACAGCAGCCTCCGGTCAAGGGTTGTAAGTCATTAACTTGGGTCTCCTACCACTTCCGGTTAAGAATGCAACACTCAGGTAAGAACTTCTCAGGTGGAAAGCAGGAAGAGGGTGGCTAGTGCAAGGATCAGATAGCACCTGCTTGGAAGTTCACTGATTAATGATTTAACAAGGGCGGTCACATGGGACAACTGCTGCTTTTCTCTGCCCTCATTTTTCTTACTAACAGGTCTGAAAATTGAACAAGATGGACGGGTCCAGGAAAGAGGAGGAGGAAGACAGCACATTCACCAACATTTCTCTTGCAGATGACATAGGTAAGGAAGAAATGGATAAATTCTCAAACATACAACAACAGCTCAGTTTTTTAAAAATATAACTTTTATTATTTTCAGTATAATGATAAAGCATACTCATTGTAGAAAACTTGAAAAAATATAGTTACAAAAACAGGTTTTAATTAAGAGCTGTTTTTCTTTTTCCTTTCAAATTAAGTGATAATTTTAAAGTTGCTGTCATTATATAACATGTACTTTTTAAAATAAATAAAAACATAAAATATTTATTTCCTAAAAGTTCAGGAAACATGACGTCAAAGTTGCTACGAAAACAACCTATAATATCGCCACATTTTGTTCAATTATAGTCAGTTTCTTTTCTATCTTGTAAAATAATTGTATCATTACTGAAAACTGAACTAGACTATGCTGCAATTAACTTTAAGGATTATTGCAGAAAATGTCTGATTTTTAAGGCTAAAGTTTGCTGAATTCAACATGAGAGAAGGAACCAAGTGGGAGAGCAGTTCTAAAATGCTGATGGAAAGGATAACCATGGTTCATTCAACATCTTGGAAAAAATAGACAGTGCTGAATTGCACAATGTTAACTGGAAACACTTCAAACCTATAAGCACCCAAGTCCTTGGGTGTGTGTGGGGTGTGTGTGTGTGGTGGTTGTTGCTTTCTATCCAAGTTCCTTTAGCGCAATCATAGTATGAAGCCAGCAAGACTGCAGCTAAGCAATGGGGGTTACTAATTTTGATTAACAGAGAGCAAGAGCATGAATATTTAACATCAATTGCTCTTTCATACAGCCACGCTTCTCCACTTTCTCCCTAAATGCTTAGATTCAAAAAGCGTCTTTCTAAAGTGCAGCCAGACAATTAACACAAACCACCAGCCAGACCTAAGCTTCCCTCCTGGCACTGCATAAACATGCTGGGGTCTTTGGAAATCAAAGAGGAGTATTTTCAGTCTTTATAAGGGGAGGAAAGGTACGAGGTACTGGGCTGTTGAAGAAATGGGATACCGCTGTCCTTAACATGCTCCCACCAGGGTGTTTTAGAAAGCAGACAGAGCTGCAGAAGGCAGTGAAGGAAACAAAGACAGGGGAAACCCATGTTTCTTAGCTTCGGGAGGCGAGATGAGCATGCGTATGGGGAGCCCTATATGCTGTGGGAGGATGCAGTTCGTATAGAAAGCTTGCTTGCTTAGAATGTGACTCAGCCCAGAATTTTTTCTGCATGGGCTGAGCCTGAAAGTGGGGACTGTTGGTGGTGCCAGGCCTTTCTACAGCGACTCTCTGACGCACCTCATCACACCCCTTCAACTCTCCCCTCCACGTGTCATCTTCTGCCACTTTCACACTTCCAGTGGAGGAAAGAGCAAAAGGGCAGGAAATTTAAGTTCAGGTGTCCAGTCCACTGTTGGCACTGGTTTTGAGAGGGGCTGCATAGGAGCTGCTTGCTAATGGAGCCTGGGCGTGTGGGCATGGGCGCTGAAGAACTAGGAAAGAGTGAGCAACGCTCTCTGGTTGGTAGTGAGAGTGCCGGCAACCACACGAGAGGACCAACGTCTCCTTGCTCCCAATTGCCGCCTCCTTCTCCTTTGTTAGACTGAGTCACAAAATCTCAGTGCACAAAAGGCCTTTGGAGCTGGTCCAGCATAATAACCAGTGGTGGACTCAGGAACTAGTATTAATTTCTGCTGTTTCCATATTTCAAAATGGTAAATGGAAATTGTTCATATATTTGTGATGAAAATGTGCCAGTTAACAAAAACACCATGTTTCTTTGGCTTTTGGAGACAATTTTATTCATTTGACATGGTAACACTGGTTCATCCTTGTTAATAAGACGTTCTTGGGCTTTGATAACTAAAAATAGGAAAACAAATTATTATAAAAAAATGGAGCTTGTTTAGCAGACATCATTCATTCAAACTGTGGAATCCTTGCAAAAGTAAAGCATTAAAAAGGTATGCTTATATTAAAAGAAAGTTTAGTTCAATTTCTTACTTTTTATAATATACATATATGCATACATATGTGTACACATACATGTGTACATATACATATATATATATGTAAGGGAGGCCCAGAGAGTCTAAGTGCCTTGCCCAAGAGCACAGAGCCAATTAAAGGCAGAGCCAGACTACCTAGAAAGGAAGCATTTCTCAAACTCCTATGTTCAATAAATTCATAGAGTCAATATTAAATGCAATAGTTTCAATACATTTACTGGATTCCAGATACAATGCTACGTCCTTTTAACATCTTATTTCATCTTTACAACATCATCATGATATTATGGTCCTACATTACAGATGATAAAACTGTAGCTCATATTTTTTTAGTAACTTGCTTAAGGCCTCTCCAGGAAGTGAGAGAGCCAAAGTCCCAATCCAAGTCTCCTATGGTTGCAGGCATTCCATCTGAGCACCCTTCTCATCTTACAGTTTCCGCATGGATATTGAGTGGCGGTGGCGGTGTTTGTTCATGCTGGGCTTTTTGGTAGATTGTTGGAGCTGGATACCAGAGAAAGCCTTGCACCTTTTAGGGAACTCTAAAAACTGTAAGGATTATAGGCCCTAATGGGTTGGCCTTGGTGATTGTCCAGAAAGACATCGGCTACTGGATGCCAGCCGAGTGCGGTATTGGAAGCTGCTGGATACGGAGGCTCTCATACAAGGACCACTCGTTTCTAATTCTGAACAGAAAGGCCTCGAGTCCCCGGCACTGATCCCTGTGTGACTGGTCAGACCTATCGCTGTCTCCTTTTACCCCCATCGCCTCCCCCTTATACTGCTTCTTTTCTTATTCAGAGGAAGGCCAGAGAAAGGAGAAGGAAGTTTTTACTAACTCTTGAGAAGGTTTGTTTGAGGAAAGGATTGAAGGCATTAGTCAAACTTTCATTTACTTTGAATTTTATTTATTTAAGTAATTCTACTTCCTGGTAGTATGGAGCAGTGAGAACGGGCAATGCCAGTAGTTACTCAAGTCACAAACCAGTTGTGCTTCATAAATTTACTTGTACGTGAGTTGTATGGATTCAGAACAAATGTCCCCAAAGAAACATTACAAATGATAGGATTCCAGACCTGTCCATGCCGTCTAACCACATGGCTCCCAAACTGTGTGCCAAGATGCTCCAGGCCACTGCAGCAAACTCACAGGGGTTCCATGAGGGCATCTCAACCTCTCTCAGACACTGAAAGGACTACTGGCTGGTGGTCACTCATTGTTTCACACTAGAATGAACTATGTATCTTTCAATGACATCATCTCTTTCAATCCTGGGTTTTCTGCAATTGCTGTGATAAAAAGCAAGTTCTGTATGAAAGTCAATTGTAGAACAGATAATGAGGGCGGCAGTTTGAGAAGGCTGGAGAAGTTATGCAGTGCCCAACAGGTGCACACATCCCATAAATAAGTGCGTTCCTTTAAGAATGAAATAAAAATATATTTTCTTTCAATTTAGGTACAGTAATTTTTTTAATGGCTACTAGGTTTTTTGGACATAACAATGTTAATAAGATGTTTGGATCTAAACACTTAATATATGGAACTGTTTGGTGTTTATCTTGGCTTTGGAGTGCTGTGAAAAAATTACTGAGACACCAAGGGCACCATAAACTAAGATAGTTTAGGAATCTCTGGTCTCAACTGTACTGTAGCTGAACTGGCCCCACTTCTGGGACCTTAGAGGTGGGAGCCATACAGTGCAGGACAAAAGACATTAGACGGCATTGATCTCTCCTTCCTTCCTATGCTTCCGCTCCCCTGGCTTTGATGCCACCGCACGGCTCAGGTTCCTCTTCAGCCTCTTTCATCTTTCATCTCAGGCTCTTTTGGGAACCTGTGTCCTCCAGCGTTTCCCTAAGACTCTGTCCTTGGCTACTGTTGTCTCTCTGGACACATGCTTTGGATGATCCTATCTACTCCTAGTTCCATTCTCACCACCCGTTGCTATATCCCAGCGACTCTAAAACAGAAATCGCAAATTCAAACACCTTCAGGGCCAGGCAATGTGTATGTGGGAAAGGGGCAATGGTATATCATACTTTTTTTCCCCTACTTTTCTAAAACAAGCTATTGACATTTCAATTCTGTTTTTAGTTTATCAAGTTTTTCATCATGTATCTTTTACATATACCAGACATTGCTCTTACTATGGTTTATTTCACAATGGCATCTCAAGGTTAATTCTTTCAAGGACATGCTTTGTTTGCATGTTAAATTCATGGGAACATTCTTCATTTCTCACCATTTTCCTTAGGAGACACAGTCCTCTTGGACTAGATTTCATTTTCTACTTTTTTTCTTATTTACTAAATACAAATAAAAATTGTATATGTTTATGGTTTATGGTGTACATTATATATATAATGTAGTGGAATGGCTACATATACATATATGTAGTGGAATAGCTAAATCAAGCTAATGAACATATAATTTACCTCACATAGTTACTTTTTTAGTGGTGAGAACACTTAAAATCTACTCTCTTTGAAATATTTAAGTATACAATATATCGTTTTTAACTATAGTTGCCGTGATGTACAAAAGATCTCTTAAATTTATTCATCTTGTTGAACTGAAATTTTGTATCCTTTGGCCAACATCTCTGCAATATCCTCACCCTCCAACCTCTGATAATCATCATTGTACTGTCTGCTTCTATGAGTTCCAATCCACTTTTTTAGATTCCACATAGAAGTGAGATCACATAGTATTTGTCTTTCTGTGCCTGGCTAACATAATGTCTTCCAGGTTCATTCATGTTGTTACAAATGGCAAGATTTCCTTCTTTTTTAAGGCTGAATTCTTCCACTATATGTATGTGTGTGTGTGTATGTGTATATGTATGTATATATATGTGTGTATATATATGTATATATATACACACACACACACACACACATCACATTTTCTTTATTCATCTGTTGACAGACATTTAGGTTGTTTCCATATCTTGGCTATTGTGAATTATGATGCAATGAATACGAGCATGCAGATATATTTTCAATATTCTGATTTCAAGTCCTTTGGATATATACCAGTAGTGGGAGTGCTGGATCATATGGTAGTTCCAGTTTTAATGTTCTGAGGACCCTCCACACTTTTCTATAGTAGCTGTACTAATGTACATTCCCACTAACAGTGTGCAAAGATTCCCTGTTCTCCACATCCTGGCCAACTCTTGTTATCTTTCATCTTTTTGATAATAGCCATCCTAACAGTTGGGAGATGTTATCTCATGGTGGTTTTAATTTGCATTTCTCTGATGATTAGTGGTATTGAGCTCATTTTCATATACCCATTGGCCATTTGTATGTCTTCTTTTGAGAAACATCTATTTAGGCTCATTACCCATTTTTAAATTGGGATATTTGTTTTCTTGCATTTTCCACTTTTGACTGAAGTAAGGGAACAACATAGTTTACTTTCCTCTTAACTCTGCAGTAAGAAAACAACAGAGCAATTGTGATGACAGAATGACAACCAACACTGAGCCTTGGGTCCAGCCAGGAGGGTTGAGGGTTGAGGCTCCCTGGAGAGCATGTGCCTGGCTCAAAAGGCAGAGCTGCCTTCTGCTTCTGGTTCACTATTGTCATGGAGGGACAGAAATGCAAATAAGTGGAAACTTTAAGAGACACTGGATATTTCAATTTTTTGTACAATTTCCTGGTTTTTCCATGTTTTTCACCTAATCCTAGTTTTAAAAACAATAGCATACAGATCCAAACAAAGCACATCTGCAGGACAGATGTGACTGCAGAGGAAACTATTTTCAGACTTCTGTTCTCAAATCTTGTCTTCACCTCTCTTCTGAGTTTATGATTCATAATCCAATTGCTTGCCTAGATATCTCCCAGGTGTCAAATAAACTTATCTTCTCCCCCAATCTATTCCCACTCCTATATTCATAATTTTAATTAATGGCCCCACCATCCACACAGTTACAAAAGCTAGAAATCCATATGTCATTCCTTCTTTCTCACAATCTGATCAATTACCAATTCTTGTTGACTTGCCCTTGGAAATGTTTCTCAAATAAATCTGGCCTTCTCCATCCCTGCCACCACCTCCCTCACCAGGTCCTTATTATCCCCAACACAAACCACAGCACCTGCCTCCCAATGGTTTATCTTATTTCAAATTTTATCCCTTCAAATCTACCCTCCACAGTGGCCACATCACTACCTCTGCCTGTAGAGAATAATCAATGCCTCACAGCCCCTGAAGGATAAAGTCCGATTCACTCAGCATAGCATTGAGGGTCTCCCTTTTCCCAGCTCTCCCTATCTTTTCAGTGTCATTTCCTGCCACACCATTTGAGCTCAGTAGGAGACACTTAATGTTCCCTCCACACAGTGCCTAGTCCATGCCTCTGCATGCTGTGCTGCTTCTCACTTTGGAATAACACTACCCACCTTTCTTTTTGTCTGGTCAATTCCTACTCACCCTTTCAGACCCCATTCAGGCAATGCCACCTCCAGGAAGCTTTCCCTGATCTTCCCAGGCTGTGTTAGATTTCCTTTCTCCTTTCTGAGAACCCCTAACTTATCTCTATCTGCATTTTTTTTCATAGTATATGAACAGACTATTCAATAGACTGCGAGCTTCTAAAACACAGCCTGGGTTTTCAAATATCTGTATTCCCAGCATCCAGCACAAGTTGAATGGCTTAACATCTTTTGATTAAAGAATTCTGATGGAATTTGTGTGTGCTGGGATAAGTGCCAGTTTAGGCAGGCCAACCCCTAGCTGAGAGTTGACTCCTAGGGTTGGTTTTCCTAAATTGTCTCTACTTTTTAGACACTTATTTTCTATTGTCTCTTTTCTATTGTCTCTTCTTCCTATCCACACTTCTGGGTAAGTTTAGTTCTGTTTTCAGAACGCATTTATTGAGCACCTACTGTCATATGCCAGATAGTAGGCAGACCTGGTTATTTGAAGAATTGGCACAGGGGAGTGTGGCAGGAAGGGCTTGAACTTTGAAGTCAGAAATGCCTGGATTTGAATCTGTTAGACTTTGTGCAAGCTATCTGCCATCCCTGAGCCTCCATTCCCTCAGCTGCAAAATGATCATAAGAATAAGTCTCAGAATTGATTTGAAGATTAAATGAAATAATAAAGGTGGTGTCTTGAACTAGCCTGGCATAAAGTGAGTGCTTGGTACATTTTCCTTCCTCTGTTGCCCACTTCAAGGAGCTCACATAAAAGTTTCCTAAAAGGCTCTGAGATCTGGGCCAGGCACAGTGGCTCACACCTGTAATCCCAGCACTTTGGGAGGCTGAGGCCGGCAGATCACCTGAGGTCAGGAGTTCGAGACCAGCCTGGCCAACATGGAGAAACCCCATCTCTACTAAAAAAAAAAAAAAAAATTAGCTGAGCGTGGTGCCAGGTGCCTGTAATCCCAGCTACTCGGGAGGCTGAGGCAGGGGAATCGCTTAAACCCGGGAGGTAGAGGTTGCAGTGAGCCGAGATCGCGCCATTGCACTCCAGCCTGGGCAACAAGAGCGAGACTTTGTCTAAAGAAAAAAAAAAAAAAGAAGAAGAAGGCTCTGAGATTTGGCCACATCAGTTCTCATGGTAACGACAGTGTCCTGTGGACATGGCGCTGTAAGCTGGGACTGCCTGTTGACGTCCTCCTGATAAGGAAGGGGAGGTGGATATGAAGGAACTCTTTATACAAGAGCACGATTCTTTTCTGATGAATATAATGAAGCCACTCTTTTCTCTCTTCATGCCGGCCCTTGCCGCCTCCCCGTCGATGTCCTTCCCGTCGTTCCTCTCCTTTATGCCTCAGTCTCCGTCCTGACTCTGCTCTCTAAAACCTCTCCTGAATAATATTCAAAGCTGCGTCTGCGTCTGCTTTTGGTGTCGGCCAATTAGCCCTCATTGTAAGGTTGTAATATGCTTCCCAGAGAAGTGGCACAATTGTTGTGTGCTTTTATTCAGTGATGCTTCCTACCACTATATGGAAAATGTAACAATACCCCCTCACGCCCTGCTGAAAGCAGCCCGGGTTTGAAAAGCTTTCAGAAGGCCATCTGCCGTCCCCTCAGCCAAGCAGAAGATCAGACACGAGGCCCTGCATTAGTTAGCACTCTAAGTAAAAGGTATCAAGGGTCTGTATTCCTTTTCATCTCATCCTCCATTATAATATGGGCTAAAGAAGGAAATAGACTTGTGGCTCCCCAGCTGAGAGAACACTGAGCCATAGCAGGAGTCTTGTCGGTGAAAAGGGAGCAGGCCTTTCTTTTCTGATATGAATGGAGCGAGTGTTTGCAGCCAGCGCCACGCTCCCAAGTGTCTGCCAAGCGGCCATTGCCAGCTTTGCTGGGTTACACTGGACATCTTGGGAGACAACTGTGCAGATGAGAGTCCCAGAGTGGAGGCATGGTTAAATAAGTACACAAGGAAGTGGCGAGTGCTGGCTGAGCGTGTTCTGGTCAGGACTAGAGAACCCCCTGCCACCAGTGCCATTTCTCTTTACACCCTCCAATGAATTTGGCTATGAATACTAATTTAAAAGATTATTCCCATATCCTTAAGGGTCTTGAAAAAGATCATCTCTAGTATGTTGGAAATGTTGTTTTTAGTGAAATCAAACAAGTATGTTAATTGCACCAGCAATGGCAAAAAGTTTCAGCAAATCTTAATTGGCATTTGGGATCCATATAAGTATGGATAATGCCATTGGCAGAGTAAAATATCTGTTCCTGTAAGCTAAAGATAATATGGACAGTGGCATTAGGAATACCTCCCCTGGCCCAGCAAAATGCCTTAGAGACTTAGCATAAGAGATTCAATAAGAAAAAGGAGATTAACTCTGCTTCTCAGCAGCTTCTGGGAGTGGTATGGCTCTAGGGTCACCAATGTATTGCTAGAAATTGTAAGTGCTCTTTCTGCAGAGAAATCTTCAATCAGAAGAAATCCACTTAACTGAAATAAATGATCTAGCATAAAGCAAAAACTAGTTTCAGTAAACAAGCTTAAGAAATGGCATGTTAGCGCAGTATCTAATGTTTTCAGTAATCAAGAGTGTTCTCTAATTTTCTCAGCAAAGGATAAGTAGTAATATTTTGACTCTTCCTTTCAAAGACAAAAAACATCCATCGGTTGCCCATATGTTTTTTCTACGTCATTAGAATAACCACAAAAAAAAGGGAGGGGGGCATTAGAATTTTCTCATGTTAAATTTGTACAAAATCCTTCATAGTTATGGTGAATTTTTTCCAGGGAGAAATCCAGAGGAGATCCTGAAAATCAGGGGTGAATTTTATTTACCTGAGCTCATGAGCTAATAAGATGCTGACCTGTCTCAAGTCCGCATTCCTGAAGAGGGGCTGACACAGGGCCCTTCATTTCACAAAGGCTCCAGTTGGATGGGATCAGCTTTGGACATACTTTCCCTCACAGGCTTCCTGCCTGCTTGACTTGTTCAGAATTTCAGGGTCAAAGCCTGGTTTCCTTAGAGAACTTAAGGGTTCCTTTGGCCTTCAAAGGTAGTCTGGGTACAGAGAGAAGGAGGACATGGGCCCCAAAAGAACAGGACAAACCAGATGAATCAGCTTCTATTGGGCTCCACGAGCCTAGAAATAAACATTTGAAATGATCCAAAAGCTTTATAAGTGACACTGCTGAAACAATATATCCACCAATCACAGAATCAAAGTTATTGTAAAAACTGTTCCAGAAAGAGGTGTTTTGCTTTCCTAGATAGGCGTTAGTATTCATTTTCTTTTTTTCTTTTTCTTCTTTTTTTTTTTCTTTTTGAGACGAAGTCTCTCTCTGTCGCCAGGCTGGAGTGCAGTGGCATGATCTTGACTCACTGCAACCTCTGTCTCCTACGTTCAAGCGATTCTCCTGCCTCATCCTCCTGACTAGCTGGGATTATGGGTGCACGCCACCATGCCCGGCTAATTTTTTTGTATTTTTAATAGAGACAGGGTTTCACCGTGTTGGCCAGGATGGTCTCGATCTCTTGACCTCATGATCTGCCCGCCTCAGTCTCCCAAAGTGCTGGGATTACAGGCGTGAGCCACCATGCCGGCCTAGTATTCATTTTCAGTCCTCAACATTGGGAACATAAAAGACTCAGTGGTAGCTCACATGAATGGTCTGGAAGAACAGTGAGCCTCTCTTGCCGCCTTTCTGTTACAGTGACCTGGGTCTTCCCTCCACCAGCCTTCTTGGGATGCACACAGTCAACAGCAGGCTCTTTTCAGCCCTTACTCACTTTCTTCCCCATTTAATCATTGTTCCCTTCTTTCTCCATACACATGTTTCATTGTCAGCTTAATGACTTTGGCTCAGAGCACTTGACTGCGCACATGCGTGGTTTTCATTGCTGGTAGTGTGACGTTAGTAAAAGTTGTTTGAAAAGCTTGTATTTTAAAACACATTCTTCTTTTCTTATCCCTCTTGAAAATCTTTACTACCTTTTCTTAGCAGACAAAAGGCTCTACTATTGTTTGTTCCTCCGTGTGAATATTTTGCTTTCATCTTCATTTGTGGTTAGGAGGTTAGCTTCCTTTATAAAAATGTTTAGAAGATTTTTTTTTAACAATGTTTCTTATCATTCTTTTCTACTTTGGAATTTTAAATGACTTGAGCTTTGTGCTGTTACAGTGTTTCTCATCTGACACAGTGGATTCCTGTCCCTTCTGCTTTGAGCCCTTTGCCATACTGTAAAAATGGAATTTCTGTAATAAAATGTTATAATTTGAGAGACTCTTCAGTTTACAGTGACTGTTGACCCCTAACCACTACATTTCTCAGCCAGTGTCTCTCTGTGAAATATTTAGTGATCGTCCACATACAATTGCCCTGGGAGAGCCTACATTTCAAGGAATTTCTCAAAGAACTTTTCTTTCTTTTTTTTTTTTTTTTGCAGGATATTTTTTACCAACAAACAGTAACTCCTCTATTTGTCCATTTTGTAGGTTGGGACATTTATGCTTTTTAGGTAACGTGTAATCATTTGACTGTGAAAGGAATTCGACAAATTCATAACTAATTGATTATTTTTAAAAAGCAAACTGCATGTTCTAATGATTATATCCTTAAGAGTTTTTTTTTAAACCTTTTTGAGGGAGGAAGATTAATGCAGGAGTTGGAAAAAATGATTAATCAAATGTCTTCTAGTTTTCCTGTAGATTCTCAATTCTGGTGACAATTAGAAAATCAGTTGGTTTCTTTGGAAATCCTAGTTAACTATTTGGATATTTATTTCTATCTAAAAAGCAACCCGTCATCACTCATCACAAATAAAACTAAGAGTCTCAAATGTTTGGAGTAACCCCACACTTTACTAACTAGTCATGTGTCTCTGTGACGGTTAACACTGTCAACTTGGTTGGATTGAAGGATGCTAAATATTGATCCTGGGTGTGTCTGTGAGGATGTTGCCAAAGGAGATTAATATTTGAGTCAGTGGGCTGGGAAACCAGACCCACCCTTAATCTGGTGGTCACAATCTAATCAGCTGCCAGTGAATATAAAGCATGCAGAAAAATGTAAGAAGGTGAGACTGGCCCAACTTCTCAGCCTATACATTATATGTATATATATATACATATATATATGATATATACATATAATGTATATAAAACAATGTTATAGAACAATGATACCCTAATACAGTCTCTTAGGTGAATAATGATAATAAGCATTCATTAAAAACATATTATATGCCAGGCACTGTGCTAAGAAATTTATATGCATTATCTCAATCCACACAAATATCATGCTATTGATATTATCCCTGTTTTTCAGATTGAAAACTGGGCTTGGAAAGGTTTAGTACATTGAACAATGCAGAGCTGGGATTCAAGCCCAGGTCTAGGTGACTTCAAAGCCTCTGTCAAATGACAATGCATCAGAATTGAAATTACTAGATAGATAGCATTTCTGCATTGTACTGACTAGGTAGAAGCAATAAGGTGCCTGCATTGCAGGTACTGAATAATGAAATATGGTCCTCTAGTTATGTTATGAGGTCATTGTTTCAAAAATGTAATCATAGAATCAGATGGCAAGAAGAGCCCAGAGGCTGTCTACCAATATTGGAATATGCTCAGACATGAAAGATAGAATATAAAATTGTATCTATGTTGCGATTACAACCATGCAAAAGTAATTTATATATATGGACTAGAATGGGAAGGGAACTTGGAAAAATGTATGTATTAGTGTGAAGGGATTACAGGTTATTAGATTTTCATGTTATATTTATGCAATTTTTTTCATAAAAAATGCGATTAATACTAGAGTTTTTCTAATATATAGAACTAAGGTATTAATCCTAACGGGTGATAATTTTCAGAAGCATGTGAAAATATCAGTGGTTGGATTATGGACATCTATCGCAACACCACTATGGTGATGCATGTGAAAAGTTGTTTAGGAAAAATAAAATGTAGAAAGTGGCAAATTTAGCTACAGGATATTCAAGGCATGGAGGGTGGAGAGTAAAGGAGACACGGCACAAATTGTAAATGACACCCTTCAGCACAGTCATGTCTTTTGCATTTTATCCCTTATTTTGAAATAATCTCAAACTATAGACAATTTTCAAGTAACTTAAAGAAGATTCTGTTTTGTTCCCAAGTTATTTGAAAGTTGCCTGTGCTCTATCACTCCTGGATACATTAGTGTATATTTCTTACAAACGAAGACTTTCTCCTTCGTAACCACAATACAACCAATAACATCAGGAAAATGGCATCCCTACATCACTCTCACCCAATCTTCAAAGCCCACTGAAGCTTCACCAGTTGTCTTGATAATATCCTTTACAAAAAGTATCATTTTAAAATCATATGTTGCATGTAGCTGTCATGTCACTTTCATCTCCTTCAATCTGGAACAGTTCCTCCATCTTTACTTGACTTTCATAACTTTAAAAGATTATAGAGCAGTCATTGTGTAAAATGGTTCTCAGTTTGTGTTTTCTGATGTTTCCTCATGATCAATAAGTTTGGCAAGAATATAGCAGAATGATACTGTGTTCTTCTCATTGCATACTGTCAGGTGGTATATAATTTCTATTTTCCGTTTACCAGTGAGGTTAACTTTGAGCTCTTGATTACGGGTGGTGTCTGACTCATTTTTCCTTCAGTAATTAGCACGTATTTTAGAGGGAGATATTTTGAGACTATATAAATATTTCATTTCACATCAAACTATTTATTTATTTATATCAGAATAGATTTACTTTTTCCCAATTTATTAAGTGAGTTATAATCCTCAGTATATCCTTAGAGAAGGATAAAAGGAAGAGATACATAGTACCTTAAAATCTTTTATTTATTTATTTGTTTATTTATTTAGAGACAGGGTCTTGCTCTGTTGCCCAAGCTGGAGTGCAGTGGTGCAATCTCAGCTCACTGCAACCTTCGCCTCCCAGGTTCAAGCGATTTTCCTGCCTCAGCCTCTGGAGTAGCTGAGACTACTCCAAACCTGCCTCCAAACCTGGCTAATTTTTGTACTTTTTTTTAGTAGAGACAGGGTTTCACCATGTTGACCAGGCTGGTCTCGAACTCCTGACCTCAAGTGGTCCGCCTGCCTCAGCCTCCCAAAGTGCTGGGATTACAGGTGTGAGCCACTGCACCCAGCCTTAAAATCTTGTATATATGGTAATCAGGTGTACAGAGATTCTATTCCTACTGCCTTGAATTATTCAAATTTACACTTATATTCACTTCATTTCTTCTCCAGTAAATTTGTCTTCAAATTTTTCACCAATAGAGATAGGGAAGGGCATTCAACAAGGAAAAGTGGAATATTCCTTTATCCATTCACCCATTACATACCCAGCTGTCAGTTCCGTGTATCTGATTTGACTCTCAGCCTGGCACCTCCTGCAGTGAATGCCAATGGATGGAAGTGGGTGTAGACAATGCATGTTCCTATTGCCATGTGGGTGGGCTCCTGAAGTTGTTAACCTTAATTTCCCTAAGGAGATAAGGTGTTTATAAACCAAACACTGGTATTTTCACTTGGATCTCAAAGCCAGGACTCATATTAGGATTATGACCTTAAATTCTACATATCAGATATGCCACTTTGTCAAAATGGTGAGACAGATCAGAGCTGCCTTTGCCATCTCACTATACTACTTTTCCTAACCCATCGTAGTTGGTATTATTTTGGTCATTCTAATAAAGAATGACGAATAGTAGCATCTTTAATTCGTTATACCCCACACCTTCTCTTTTTCTCCCCTTTTCCTCATTCCCTCAACAAATGTTTTATCCACTGTGTCCTTTGTTGTAATCTTGCCTCTGATCCTCTCTTGAGTGCTTTCTGTGGTGTATGTCTCCTTTCCATTGCTGTGTTCTGTCTTCCTTCCCTTCCTTTCTCTCTCTCTCACACCTATGCACTCCTAATCCCTTTGCTTTCTCGCCCTGGTCTCAGGGCCTGACCTTTGCACTCCACTCTTCTGTCCTTCCCCTGATTCACACTCCCTATTGTATTGATGGCTTACAGGTTTGGAGATAAAGCAACACCTGAGTTTAATACTTTTTTAAAAAGTTTTACCTTTATTATTTTAAGTAAAAGGAAAAAGAAGTCTTTGGCTCAGATAACTTTGAGTTTACGCACTTGTAATTTGCATTACCAGATAGTTACAATCATTGCTGCTAAGTCCATTAACTGTTCACATACAAACATTGCTGCTAAGAGCTAACATTTCCCTTGTTTATTACCCATTTATGGAGTATTTTTCTTAGAAACACTGAGTAATGACTAAGTTTCCAAGCTCTAGAGTTGAAGTCCCTGCAATCAAACCCTTGCTCAGCTAGCTGTGGTAACATTGGGCAAATTATTTAACCTCTCTAAACTTCAGTTTCCTGTTGATAACGCTACTGTATGGCTGAGTTAGCCTATAGTGCCTCCCAGCCTTCTCAGCTTGGGTTCTGAGAGGGAACTAAGCCTTCCTAAGGTGTTCATTGTATGCACTGAATTAAATTCTTTCATTGCATCTAGAAAGGTACTAGTTATAAAACACCCTTGTGAGAATTCAGAAAGTAGTCACTCAAATCCTTTTCTGTGTTCTGTGGTTCATTTGGGGAAACCTGGTTGAGAAAGGCTAGGATTCTGAAATAGAAAATTCCCTTTGGAAAACTGCATAAAATTTACTTAGCCTTCTTAAAATAGAATCACCATTCCATTTTAATCACCATTCTATTAAATGGAATCACCGTTTCAAGAAAGAGGAAGAACTTATATTTCTGTCACCTAGAATACCTATTCATTTGGACCAAGAACTCTTTGATTTATGAAAGTTGAACAGATTAACTGTAATTCCACCAGGATTTAACATGTATATGTTATTTTGCATTTTCATTCAGTGTTTGTTACAGAATGAGAGAAATGTCTTTAAGAAACTATTTGTTCTGTATATTATGGCTGTGTAACAATTTACCCACAAGTTTGTGTTGTGGAGCGACAGCGTTTCATTTTGCTCACTATTTTGTGGCTGAATGATTCAGGAAGGGCTTAGCTGAGCAGTTCTCCCTTAGGGGTCTCTCCTGCAGCTACAGTCAGATGTGGGTGGGGGCTGCCGTCATCTGAAGTTAGACAGGCTGTGTATCCAAGGTGGCTCACTCACACAGCCATGGTGGAAGCTGGCTGCTGGCTGGGAGCTGAGCTGGAGCTGTCATTTTGAGCACCTACATATGGTCTCTTCAGTATAGTGGTTTGGGGGGAATTGTATTTCTTCTTGGTGGCTAGTTTTCCCTAGCATAAGTGTTCTAAGACCAACAAGGAAGGTTGTGTGTACTTTTTATGATTGATCCTTAGAAGTCACACAGCGTCACTTCCATTACACTCTCTGGGTGGAAGCAGTCCCAAGCCTGTTCAGCTTCAAGGGGAAGGAACGTAGGAGAGGATGTCTGTGAGGGCATGTCAAGGGATTTGTGACCATTTAAAAAATCACCACAGCTGGTCCTCTGGACACAGATTATTTATATCCTTCTAAATTTACATCCTTCCAAATGCAAAATACATTTACTCTCTCAAGACGCCCCAGAAGTCTCATTCAATATGACATCAGACTCAGGCTGGAGACGTGGGATCTAAAGATGCCCATGCAGATATGAGTGAGGCTCCTCAGGGATGGTCCTTCAGATGCTTTGTACTCTCTCTAAAGACCTGTGAATTAAAGGCTCCTCACACACCCAGGATACAATAGTGAGGGATAGGACAGCATCCATGCTCTTCCTCCGCATGGAACTCTAAACAAGATCCCATTTTTTCTTTAGTCGCTTGGGTTCTACTACCAGGCAGGCAGTGTGCTAGAGTCAGAAGACTTTTTGTCGCCCCCCTGTGGTGAGGCTTCAGGCAAGCCACTTGACTCCTCCGGGTCTCATTTTCCAGGTATAATGAAATAATGGAATAAGACTGACAGATCCCTTGAGAACTATTTCAGCTCAAAAGTTCTGTGATTTCGTGAAATGCCAAAATTGTGCTACTTGGATATGAACAGACACAAATCATTGTGCATAATTAAGAACATTCCACAAGTAGAGGATGTTACTAAATAAAGGATAAAATTAAAGTATGAATTAATAAAGAAGTAAATTTTGTGGGAAATAGAAGCTGATTTTGAACCAATTTTGCCACTAGAGGTCACCAGCATACCATCTCAAAGAGAATAAATAGGCTTTTGTCACTAATAGTTCCCTGTGTAGAACCCCTAAGTGGCATTCACGGTGTCTTTTCATTTACTTGGAATATCTCCTGACAGTTGTCAGAGACGTATGTTATGATGAGGTGATGTCAGTGTCCCTCTAGGTGATATTCCAGGTGTGCCTAATGTTCTGTAAGCGTGAAGAGCCACCACCGGAACAGTAAGGAAAATGACTTTCTAGGATTTTCTGCTTTCTCACTGGGATGCGATGAGGGGCAGAGAGATAACTTGGTAGGAAGTAATATAAGCTCTGAGGCAAAAAGGCAATGTGGAAATCCAGTGTCATCCTCAAATGCAGCACAGACATGTCAGCTTTTTTATGACACAGAGAAAGTACGGACTGGGAACAGAGCACTCGTTTATTCAGCCAATGTCTGTGGACCTGCCTTCAGGCACTGTGCTTGGCAGGGGCTATATCAATGGAGAAGATGCAGTTACTACCCTCAAGGGATTTAAGAAATGAAGTACAGGAGGTTTCTATTCAGATTCAATATTTTAATAAAAAATGTTTTTATTAATGGCCATTGACTTCTACTGATGCTTCCTGAATCTCCAGCTCGTGTGGTTCTCTTCCTTTTTGAACTTTAGATATCCATCCAGCACCTTCTGCGACATTTTATAGTATTTCCCTTAAGATACTGTATAAAGAAGGAGGAAGAAAAACAGGAATTTGACACAGAACTAAAGATTATTCCATTTAGAGGTTTTTGGGAGAAGCAGGCTGGGATGGGCCCTGAGTTTCGCTACATATTTTTGCTGGTATGCCAAGAGTACTGACACCATGCCAGGCAACTTCTCTCAGATTTTCTTATTTTATCTTGCTGACAGACCTGTAGGGACAAGCACTGTAATCACCATTTCTGTCAATGGTCCCTTGCAGCACAGCAGTGGGGGTTTTGTTTTTTTTTTTCTTTCTGGAAAGTGATGCTAAGAGTACACTTTAGGACTTTTACATCAAAGCTAGAACTGACTGTCACGTGAAAATGTTAAAATGCTGACTTCAGTTGCGGCCAATGGTGCTTGTTAGGAAAAACTCTTAATTAAACTGTATTTTAGGCCAGCGCAGTGGCTCACACTTGTGATCTCAACATTTTGGAAGGCCAGGGTGGGAGGATCGCTTGAGCCCAGGAGTTTGAGACCAGCCTGGGCAATATAATGAGACCTCATCTCTACAAGAAATAAGATTAGCGAGGCATGGTTCTGTGCCTGTAGTCCCAGCTATTTGAGAGGCTGAGGCAAGAGAATCACTTGAGCCCAGGAGGTTGAGGCTGCAGTGAGCCATGACTGTGCCACTGCACTCCAGCCTTGGTGACAAAGCGAGATCCTGTCTCTAAATAAATAAATAAAATAATGTATTTTAACGTAAAACTCTTTGGGTGGGACAAACAATGCTCCAAGTGAAATTAATACCTTGAAACGTAAAGAGTCACGGAGATCTCCTGTGAAGAAACTTATGTGAGTGACAAGAATGGATTCAGAATACCTCTGAGGACTACAACTATTTTCTCCCAAAATGAAAGCTACAGGATACGTTCTTGTAATGCGCTTCATGTAGTACAACAAAAAGAAAATCTACAAACTCCAGAACTCATAATTCTATAATAAAGAATGAGTTGCAAGGAATTCTGGGCTCTTTCAATAACTTGAGGAGCTATTTCTTCTAAGGCTGAAGGGGACTTGAACTTGATTTAAATTGGTTGTCATCAGCCTTTAGAGCAGACACTGAGAGTGATTCTGAGCACGACACAGACACAGCCCCTATCCCTTAGTAGCAAGGCTTTCTTTAGTTTTCTGCCTTCACTGAAGAAGGAAAAAGAGAGCGTGGCCATATCTTTGCTTCACACTGGGCATGATTTGCTTCAGTGTGATGAGTGTTACTAACTATCCTGGTAATTACTAATTTTAAGCAATTGTTTTAAAACAAACTAAAGACCGGCTAAAGGCAGGTGTGTCCTTACTTCTTCTTCTTCTTTTTTTTTTTTTTTTGTGAGAGTCTCGCTCTGTTGCCCAGGCTGGAGTGCAGTAGTGTGATCTTGGCTCACTGCAACCTCCACCTCCCGGGTTCAAGCGATTCTCCTGCCTCAGCCTTCCAAGTAGCTGGGACTACAGGCCAAGCCACCATGCCCGGCTAATTTTTGTATTTTTATTACAGACAGGGTTTCGCTATATTGGCCAAGTTGGTCTGGAACTCCTGACCTCAAGTGATCTGCTCACCTCAGCCACCGAAAGTGCTGGGATTACAGGCGTGAGCCACTGTGCCCAGCTGTTACTTCTTATTGTTGTAGGGTTTGGTCAAATAGTGGAAAAGAAAGGTTAGGGAGGGAGCTACAAAAATACTACTTGACTTATTTTAAAAATATTTGTATTAATGGCCACTGACTTCTACTAATGCTTCTTTAATCTCCAGCTGGTGTGGTTCTCTTCCTTTTTAAACTTTAGATATCCAACCAACATTTTCTGAGATATTTTGTAGTATTTCCCTTAGGATACTATATAAGGAAGGAGGAAGAAAAACAGGAGTTTGACACAGAACTAAAGATCATTCAATTGAGAGGTTTTTGGGAGAAGCAAACTGGGATGGGCCCTGAGTGTCACTGCATATTCTTGCTGGTATGCCAAGAATACAGGCCCCAACCCAGGCTTTACTCAGGTATGTTTTCAGAGAGCAACTTTAAGGGATGAGGTAATGCCTCTCTGGTTAAAGAGCAAGCTTGCTTCCACTTGCCATAAAAGCCAAAGATTCCCCAAACTCAATGTTCCTCTCCTATATCATAACCCACTGCATGTACACGCATCTACAGGGGCCCTCTGTCTCATCCCTGTGGGACTTGGGGGACATAGGTAACAGCAACAAAGCAGCACGAAGCTCATGATGAGCTGGGAGTAAGAGAGTCCTTAGACTCTGACCCAGACATCTCATATCTTCCGCCAGCATTCATGAAACAGGCAATCGTTAGCTTGTAAGTGCAGGTGACCTTTGAACACCATGGGTTTGAACCGCATGAGTCCACTTGTATGCATTTTTTTCAGTAAATATAATGGAAAATTTTTTGGAGATTGTGACAATTTGGAAAAATTCACAAACTTCATAGCCTAGAAATATATAAAAAAATTAGGTATGTCACAAATGCATAAACATATGTAGATACTAGTCTGTGTTACTATTTATTACCATAAAATAGCACAAATCTATTATAAAAAGTTACAATTTATCAAAACTTATGCACATGCTTACAAACCACACATGGCACCATTTGCAGTTGAGAGAAATGTAAACAAATGTACAGATGCTGTATTAAATCATAAGTGCATAAAATTAACTGTAGTACATACTGTACTACTGTAATAATTTCACAGCCACTTCCTGTTGCTATTGCTGTGAGCTTAAGTGCTGTGAGTATCCACTTAAAATGCCATGGGACGCTAATTATCTCTGTGTGAGCAGTTCATCTCTCTGGTAAATTGCCTATAGCAGTAAAAAGTAATCTCTTGTGGTTCTCTAGTGTTTTTTCATTGTGTTTAGTGCAATACTGTAAACCTTGAAAAACACCATGGCACCCATACAAAGTGCCACTAGTGATGCTGGAAGTGCTCCCAAGAAGCAGAGAAAATTCATGACATTACAAGACAAAGTTGAATTGCTTGATATGTATTGTAGATTGAAGTCTGCAGCTGTGGTTGCCCACCGTTTCAAGATAAATGAATTCAGCTTAAGAAAGACTGTAAAAAAAAAGAAAAGGAAATTCATGAAGCTATCACTGCAGCTACACCAGCAAGCATGAAAAACTTACACTTTTTGCAAAATACCTTTTTATCTAGTATTGAAAATGCAGTTTTTCTGTGGGAATGCAGGATTGCTATAAGAAAGGCATACCTACTGTGATGTGATTTGAGAAAAAGCAAAGTCATTATATGACAACTTAGAGCAAAAGGAAGGCGAAGGATGTAAACCTGAAGAATTTAATGCTGGCAAAGGATGGTTTAATAATTTTAGGAAGAGGTTTGGCTTTAAAAATGTCAAGATAATTAAAGAAGAAGCTTCTGCCAATCAAGAGACAGCAGACAAGTTCCCAGATGCCATTAAGAAAATCATTGAGGAGACAGAATATCTGCCTGAACAGGTTTCTAATGCAGATCAAAGTGCCCTATTCTGGAAAAAAAAAATCCACAAAGGACATTTATTAGTAAGGAAGATAAGTGAGCACCAGGATTTAAGGCAGGAAGGGATAGGCTACCTATATTGTTTTGTGCAAATGCAGGGGGGTTATGATCAGGACTGCCCTTATCTATAAAGCTGCTCATCCCTGAGCCTTGAAGGGAAAAGAAAAACATCAGCTGCCAGTTTTAATAGCTGTACAACAAGAAGGCCCAGACAATGAGAACCCTTTTTCTGGATTGTTTCCATCAATCCTTTGTCCCTGAAGTCAGGAATTACCTTGCCCATAGGGACTACCTTTAAATTTTTTTCTGATATTGGACAGTGCCTCTGGCCACCCAGAACCCCATGAGGTCAAAACTGAAGCTGTCAATGTGGTCTACTTGCCCCCAAACACAATGTCTTTAATTCAGCTTCTAGATCCTTGGCTCCTAAGAACCCCTAAGCCTTATTACACAGGGTACTCAATGGAAAGGACTGTCAATGCCATGGAAGAGAATTCTGATAGAGAGAGCATCATGACAGTCTGGAAGGATTACACCACTGAAGATGTCATCGTTGTTATAAAAAAAAGTTGTGAAGGTCATCAAGATTGAAATAATAAATTCCTGCTGGAGAAAACTATCCAGATATTGTGCATGACTTCACAGGATTTACCACAGAGCCAGTCAAAGAAATCATGAAAGATATGGATATGGCAAAAAAAAAAAAAGTGAAAAGTGAAGGGTTTCAAGATCTGGATCTTGCAGAAATGTAAGAGCTAATAGATACCACACCAGAGGAATTAAAAGAAGACATGGTGGAGATTGGTGCTTTCAAACCAGTGCCACATGATGAGAAAGAAGACATAGAAGAGGCAGTGCCAGAAAACAAATTGACATTAGACAATCTGGTAGAAGGGTTCCAGTTATTCAAGACTGCTTTTGACTTCTTGGACAAAAAGAATGGCATGCCTTCTATGATACAGGCACTGAAACTTCTTTGATAAAGGCACTGAAACCAAAACAGTGGAAGAAAGGTGTTACCATATAGAAACATTCTAAGAGAAATGAAAAGAAGCAAAAAGTCAGACACAAATTACAATGTATTTTCATAAAGTTTCACTGAGTGTCTGACTCTCCTTCCTCCCTTTTCCTCCTCCATGTCTTCTGCCTCTGTTGCCTCTGGGACAGGAAGACCAACCCCTTCTCTTCCTCCTTCTCCTCAGCTTGTTCAATGTGAAGATGAAGAAGATGAAGACTTTCATGACGACCCACTTCCACGTAATGAAAAGTAAATATATTTTCTCTTCCTTCTTACTTTCTTAATAACATTTTCTTTCCTCTAGCTTACTTTATTGTAAGAATACAACATATATACAAAATATGTGTTAATTGACTGTTTATGTTATTGGTAATGCTTCCAGTCAACATAGGTTATTAGCAATTATACTTTGGGGGAGTCAAAAGTTATACATGGATTTTCCATTACACAGGGTATTAGCACCTCCTAAGCCCCACATTATTCAAGGGTCAACTGTAGGGTAACATCCCAGATCCTGACAAAAGCTGACAGAGGAACTCTAACAAGTTGATTATTTTTATCATAAATGGTTACCAGGGAAACAGAAAACTGTAAAGATCATGTTTGTATAATGCAATTTTAAAAATCCATGAGCAGCCTAGCATTTTAGAGCCTTGCTTGCATCTTGGGTGCCTCCTTTTCTTTCTTTCTTTTTTTCCCCCCCCCCAAATAGAACTTTTATTACTTTTCTAATCGCCTCTTTCTTGCCAAATGCTTTTGGAGCAGGTGCTTTCTGGGCTGGAGCTTTTTGACCCTTCTGAGCTTTTGGAGGAGGCGCTGCCTTCTGGCCTGTGGCTTTCTGGGCAGGAAGCTTCTGAGCTGGAGCCTTCTTGCCTGCAGCGGTCATCTTTTTGCTAGAACTTTAGCAGCAGCTGCAGCAGCAGTAGCACGCTTCGCAGCAGGTGCTTTTTTGGGAGAAGCTTTTGGAGAGCTGCCTTTTGAAGCTTCTTAACTTCATTCTTGATTATTCTGTTCCTCATTGCCTTCATAACTTTAAAATGATCAAAATCTGTCATCTTGGCTTTCCTTTCTCTGGCTTCAATCTTCTTGGCCCATCGTGTGGCTGCCCATTTTGTATTGATGTTTGCCTTCTGCCAGGTTTGTCTGACATACTTCTGGTGGGCTCTGTGTGGAAACTTGAGGTTGAAATCAGTGAGCTGCATGCACTTGAAAGGCATGGTCTGTCTCCTCACTTGAGTGCAAGGTCCATCAACCAAAGCCCTGTTTTGATCAATAACATCTACAGTTGCAACCAATTTTCTGGCACGAGGTCCAGAGGGGATGTAGCCCACACGGCCAACCTCCACGAAGCGCCTGAACACCATGTTGGTGGCGTTTGGCAAGAAGGAAGAAGGCCAGGTGCATTCTTTTATAAAATATTAGTTATCGGCCAGGTGTGGTGGCTTACGCATGTAATCCCAGCACTTTGGAAGGCCCAGGTGGGTGGATCGCTTGAGGTCAGGAGTTTGAGACCAGCTTGACCAACATAGTGAAACCTCATCTCTACTAAAAATACAAAAATTAGCCGGGTGTCATGGCAGGCACCTGTAATTCCAGTTGCTCGGGAGGCTGAGGAGGAGAATCACTTGAACCTGGGAGGTGCAGGTTGCAGTCAGCCAAAATCGCACCACTGCACTCCAGCCTGGGCAACAGAGCAAGACCCTACACACCAGCCTGGGTGACAGAGTAAGACCATTTCTCATAAATAAATAAATAAATAAAAATATTAGTTATCACTGTAACCCTGACTTCTATGCTCTTCAGAGAATTACTTTATGCTTGTTAAAAACAGAATCTCCTTTAATGTCCCAGACACATATGATTAATCTTGATTTTAAAGCCAGATTATTTTTTTTTTTAGATGGAGTCTTGCTGTGTTGCCCAGGCTGGAGTGCAGTGGCATGATCTTAGCTAACTACAGCCTCCGCCTCCCAGATTCAGGCAGTTCTCCTGCCTCAACCTCCCGAGTAGCTGGGACTACAGGTGTGTGCTGCCATGCCTGGCTAATTTTTGTATTTTTAGTAGAGACGGGGTTTCACCATGTTGGCCAGAATGGTCTTGATCTCCTGACCTCGTGATCCACCTGCCTCAGCCTCCCAAAGTGCTGGGATTACAGATGTGAGCCACTGTGCCCAGTCTAAAGCCAGATTATTTTTATAAAATTTTAGTGAGCAAGTACCCAGCTGACATGATTGAAAATGTAGATTCGCGTTTAGAGAATCACAGAATCACAAAATCACAAAAGCTGGAATGAGGTGGCTCAATTACAACTCACTCAGAAAATATGCTTTGAGAACCTGTGGCAGGCAGGGTGCCAAAAGCTGGATGGTCAGACACAATCTTATCAGCAAAGATTGACTCTTAAATATAGGGAACCATTCACTTAACTCACTGGTAGTGTTGTTTGATACAGTTCTTAATGTTATTTTACACCATGTTAAGAAGCTAAATGAACTCTCTTCCAAGCCCTCACTTGAGGAAACAGGGGTGGACAGGAAAGTGACTAACTCCCTGCAGTCTCATGGTTAATTTCAGATATTTGAATGCTGCACAGTATCTAGTTCACGATATAGTCACAAAACTAAACTTTTAAATGAGCAAAGAATGGAATGAATTCAATCTAGGCTGAGCCAGAACAAGAACCCAGGTTTCTTCTTCTTCAAACCAATGCTTGTCACGTTGTTGGTAGATCAGAGTTTTCTGAACCAATCATATACCAACATCATAATTTTTGCCACATTAAATTAACCATTTAATTAAAATCAGTTTTGAACTTAGCTTTATTCTAAGCAACATGTTAACATCTGTGAATTGAGAATTACTTGTATTATTCATATTTATTATAATAAAATAAACATGTAACTATTTTTAAAAATTCATCTTGTACAACCAGAGGTATAAATACCAATTCTGGGGGGAATGCTAATTTGAAAATACTATCTAGAGAAAAATAAGGACTGTAAACCAAAAAGTATCTGAGACAGGTCTCAATCAATTTAGAAGTTGATTTTGCCAAGGTTAAGGACATACCTGGAAGAAAAGAACACAGAATCACAGAAACTGTCTCTGGTCTGTTCCTTTATCCAAGGATGACTTTGAGAGCTTCAGTATTTAAAGGGGAAAAGTGGGTTGGAGAGGTAAGAGCGAGGGTATAGTAATCTACGTTGCAGGAGAAAAGGCGCAGGTAGGGGAATGGTGAATGATGCATTCATCTTGTGTGCAGCAAATCAGCACTTTACATGAAATAGGGTGAACATAGAGTAGCTACCTATGGAGATATTTAACCTTTTATCTGTAGCTATCTGCTTAGGAACAGAAGAAAAGGCAGCTTCTTGCATGACTCAGCTTTCAGCTTATTTTTTTACTTCTGGCAGAGTGAATTGGAGTCTCGAGTTTTTATTCTCCTTTCACAGCACCGAGACTGCACAGAATCATTCCTAATTATTTCCGTTTTTATGATAAAGTCCAAAGCTTGATTCCATAAAGACCTTGAAATCCTTTGGAATTCTTGCTTGAAAAAACTCTAAAAGTACATTGGTAATTTCTTACATTTCCTCTACCTATTGAACAAATAAATGAAAATGACTGATCAAATTTATTTACTCTTGGTTATTATCAGAAATTATAATCTTGAGAAAAGTATACATGAACACCTTAATTTACCAAATAGCTATATGGTACACTGTTGAGTATAGTATACTAGTCTGTAGTATACAATTACGTCTGATTTTGAAATCAAGTTTTAACAAATAGGTTATATTCTTTACTCACCAAATTCAGAACAGCATTCATTCTCCAATGAATTCAATAACCTTTCAAGTGAAAAAAATGAGTAGAAAAGAAAATGTGAGTTCTTATTTAGGAATGAGATGGAACATGTTTTGCAAATTAATGAGCTTAAAGCATCAGACAACACACCTGGTTATACTTGAAAGTTATCAAAAATGCTTCCATTTAGCATATTTCACCTTAAAATATCCACAGTATGTTTAGAATCCTCTAATTAAGACAAAATAGCAGCTTGTATGTGCACAATGAGAGTGTGCCAGACTGGAACATCAAAAAGATCTTGGAAGTTCTCTATTTCATTATTTATCATTTCTTCCCCCACATAATACATTGCCTTGTACAGTTTTCAATTAGGACTTCCCCCATTCTCTATGAAAAAAATGTAATTTTGTGCCTTTATTTAGATGAACTATATTATCAATATTCACATAGTCCAGGTCGCATGAATGTTCACCTTATAATCAAATATTTCTATGCAATCTCAGTGGTTTCTATTTGTACTTATAGCCTTTCCTTACTCAGAAGGGGCATTTTTTTTTTTTTTTTTTGAGATGGAGTTTCGCTCTTGTTGCCCAGGTTGGAGTGCAATGGCGCCATCTCAGCTCACTACAACCGCCACCTCCTGGGTTCAAGCAATTCTCCTGCTTCAGCCTCCCAAGTCTGAAAGCTGAAAATAAGCTGAAAGCTGAGTCATGCAAGAGCTGCCTTTTTATGTTTACATTTTAGTTTAAAATTACTTTCTAATTTTTTTGTGTGTGACTTCCCCTGTGACCCATGGTTTGTTTAGAAGTACATAGTTTGATTTCCAACTATTTGGAGATTTACAAATATCTTTCTGTTACTGATTTCTAGTTTAATTTGCGGGTAGAGACAATAATTTTTATTGTTTCAATTATTTTAAATTTGCTGAGATTTGTTTGATCATACACAGTGGAGTCTATTTTGATGAATTTTCCAAGCACATTGGAAAAGAAAGCATGTTCTTCAGTTATTGGGTGCAATGTTCTACAAATGTCCATTAAGTCAAGTTGGCTGATAGGATTGTTCAGGTCTTCTATATCAATAGTTCAGAAATTTGCCAGCCTTTTTCAAAATCACCTTCGTAACTTTCAAAAATACTAATGCCTGTATCTCACTCCTTAAGACTGTAATTTATTCTGAGGTGTGGTCTGTTCACTAGAATAATTAAAAGATTCCCGGGTGATTCTAATCTACTGAAAAGTTTGGGACCTGAGTTCTGTATACTTAAATTATCTGTATACTTGTTTTACAAATTGCAGAGCAGGGAGTAATGAACTGTTTGAATTCAATTAATTTTTGATTCATTTCTATTTTGTAGCACTGTGGTTAGGATTTCGCGTCTTCTTGATGAATATGCCCCTTTATCTAATTGTTTTAATGTTATTTTACCTAATTATTAGTGAAGGTAAACATTTTTTAAAAACCTTTCTGGCCGTTCAGTTTTCCTCTTCTGTAAGTGGCCTACTTATGTTATTTGCATATATTTATCTTGAGTTGTCTTTTTCTTACTGATTTGTCTGAATTCTTTTTTTTTTTTGAGACGGAGTCTTACCCTGTCGCCCAGGCTGGAGTGCAGTGGCATCATGTCACTGCAAGCTCTGCCTCCTGGGTTCATGCCACTCTCCTGCCTCAGCCTCCCGAGTAGCTGGGACTACAGGCGCCCGCCACCACGCCCAGCTAATTTTTTGTATTTTTAGTAGAGACGGGGTTTCACCGTGTTAGCCAGGATGGTCTCAATCTCCTGACGTCGTGATCCACCCGCCTCGACCTCCCAAAGTGCTGGGATTACAGCCGTGAGTCACCGCGCCTGGCCTGAATTCTTTATATTTTGAGAGTTTTACTATATTCTGCCAACCTGTGGCTTGTTTTTTAACTTGATTAGAGATGGCTTCTCTTCTGTTTGTAAAACTTCCAAATTTTAAAATAATCAATATTTTACATCTTTCCTTAATGAATCGTGCTGTTTCTTCCCTACGGTGATATCATACAGACATACGCTTTTCTTCTAAAAGTTTAGAGTTTTGTTTCTCACATTTTGGATCATTATTTCATTTGGAATTTAGTTTTATTTCTGTTGTGGTATCAGGATTGAATTTCTTATTTTTATATAAATAGCCAATTTAACTAGAACCACCATAACTTGTGCTTTCTATATCCCACGAACAGTTACTATACTAATTTACACTCCCAACAGTAATGAATAATAGTTTTTTCCCCACAACCTTAGAAAGAGTTATTCCTCACCAGACATCTTTATTGTATACCAACTTCCAGGTATCCTTTTTTTCCTAATTTTCTTTTTGTCTATTCTTGTGTCAATACCACTTTTTTAAAAGTTGCTTTAAAATAGAATTACCATATGATTCAGCACAAATTAATACACACTTCTGGGTGTATATCCAAAAGAACTGAAAAGAGGGTCTCAAAGAGACATGTGCACACCCATGTCCATAGCAGTATTATTCACAATAGCCAAAAGGAGGAAGCAACCTAAGCGTCCACTGATAGATGAATAAACAAAATGTGGTATAATACACATAATAAATGATATATAGAACTATTCAGCCTTAAAAAGGAAGTTCTGCAATATGCTATGCCATGGATGAACTCTGAGGCATTATGCTAAATGAAATAAGCCAGTCACAAAAGAGCAAATTCTGCATTATTCCACTTAGGTGAGGTATCTAGAGTAGTCAAACTGATAAACAGAAAGTAAGATGATTACTGCCAGAGGATGAGGGGAATAGGAAATGGAGAGTTGCTGTTTAATAGGTATATAGTTTTAGTTTGGCAAGATGAAAAGAGAGATTGGTTCTGGAGATTGGTTGGAGAACAATGTGGAATGTATCTTATACTACTGAAGTTAAAAATGGTTAAGATGGTAAATTTTATCCTATGTATATTTCACTACAATTAAAAATATTTAAAAATACTGTTCTAGCAAAAACAAGTTGCTTTTAATAGTTTCTCTTGATCTTTGGTGTCCTGCAATTTCACCGTTGCATAGAATTCTTATATTAATCCTGCTCAAGAATAAGTACTTCTTGAATCTGAAAATTCAAATACTCCACAATCTTGGAAAATTCTTAGTTATTACTCTTTGAATACTGCCTACATCCATTCTCTCTAGTCTCTCTTTTTTGGCACTCCTATTAGATTTATGTTGGATTTTTTTCATTTATTTAGCTCCTACATTGCATTCTAGTAAATTTCCTCAAACTGAATATTGCAGTCGCAGCCAAATGCATAGTTCTCAAAACACTGAATAGAAGATATTTTTATATAGCTCTTAAAATGATTAAGGCGATGTGTCAGCAAACTGTGCCAGAAGTAAAAAGTCAAGAAACAGGGAGACATAAGGCTTGTCTCTACAGCTTAGGAGGCTGTGCCAAAGCCAAAATAATAATGTATTGCTGTGGATGTCTACCTTGTACTCAACGAATATCAAAGCAGGATGCCGCTTTGTGTCAAGTGCTAGATTACGATGAACGGTGTCACGAAGAACACTCTACTCTTGATACCGTATATGTGACCTTGAGCAAGAAATGTATTCACGCTCAGGCTTCAGTTCCTTTCTGTGAGTTGCTGTGAGGCTCCACAGGGGTAAGGTGAGCACAAGTGCTATGCCTCAGTACCACTAGGGTATTTTCTCAATTCTAAAATATTAAATGGCCACGCACTACAGATTTAATAATAGTTTGGGAGGAGGGGCGTGAGGAGAGGAACATTCCACTAGCTCAACTATAAGCTTTCCGATTTCGGAAATAAGAAAAATATGAAAAAGTCTGCTTTTAGAATTAAGCAACGACGGTGTCGCGTTGACTTTCTCTGCTTGGTTCGCAAACGCTCTTTTCTTGAACTTGAATGACTTCTCTGTCGCTCATACCAACCTCTTTCCTGAATGACTTCTCTGTCGCTCATACCAGCCTCTTTCCTGATTTTCCACACTGGGATTCTCACTCCAATTCTCAGGTTTCCTAATAGACCCGATGAGCCGCTTCACCAGCGCTGCTTAGCTTCGCTTCTTTACTGTCATTGGCTGTCGCTGTTCCAGGTCCCGCCCACAGCGACCTCAATCCTGATTGGATGTCAGTGTCCTTTTGTTATGGCAAAGGTGGATCCCGGTGCTTTGAGATTGGACGACTGGGGGGAGGCGGGCAGCTAATGCGCAGGCGTGTATTCTCGAGTCAGGATTGGCGGGCGAGCAGCTGGGACGGGACGGGATTCTTCTCACGGCGCACGTTCTGTGGGCGGAGTGGGCGGAGCTGCCGGCGTCAGTTGGTCCAAGTGTCCCGGCTTGGGGTGTCGGCCGGATCCCTCCCTCTCCCGGCGCCTCAAGCGGAAGGTGAGGGCCGTCCCGGGCAGCGGAGGGCCTGGCTCCAGGCGACTAGAGCTGCATCCTCAGTACCTCCGAGGGCCTGGAGGGCGGGACGGGCTGGACGCGGCCCTGCGCACCGGGGGCCCGGGAGGAGCGGTCTCGGGCCTGGGCATTTGGTGGGCGGCGGAGGCCTGGCTCCCGGCAGAACCCTTGTGCAACCTCTTTTTCTCCTGTTTTCGTTGTCAGGCCCAGGCGTTCTTTGGGAGAGGGACCTCTTGCGGTCCCTGACGCAGACATCGTGCAGCTTTCTCCCCGCAGCTCCTGGGTCGGGAGCCGCTTTGCAGCTCTCGGCTCTGGAATTGGACTGCGGGAGGGGCGTTTGGGTAGAATGGGACCTGGCACGCCTGGACCTTCCCGTGGCTGCTCTGCGAGAGCCTGAGAGATGGGAGGGGAGGCTGAGGTGGGGAGGGAGCCTAGAGAGCCGTAAAATAAGGATTGGACCATTTTTCCAGGCGGCGAAAGCGGCACCTGGGTTTGTTTCGGAATCGTCTTCTCCCCCAGAGTCCTGCTGAACAAGTTTTGGGAAGAAAGGTTTGGAAAGGAGAAAGAGGATACATTCCTGAAAGGCAGGGCTTCTGTTATACAGTGAGTCAACCTCAGACTATTACGCAACAATAAGGACAGATGCCATTCCAGGTTGCCAACACGTTGTCTATGCCCGAGGACCCAAAGCTGTGCCCATGTATTCTGGTACCTCTATTCCTGATTAAAATCAGTGTAGCTAGCCATTCTCTGAGAGTATAGCTTCCGTTTAAATCCTCATTTGGCCAAACAATTCCTTGATCTTGTGGAATTTGAAACTGGATTTATTTAACCAGGACAAGTCAAAGCAGAACTTGAACAGATCTGAACAGACATTATATTGAAGTTGACGTAGCTTGAAGGGAATGGAGTTTATTTTCAGTTGCTTAGTAAAGATTCCAGAGGAGTTTGACATCAGTGGTAGCAAAATGTTTGGCAAACTTAAGATTAGGGCCATATTAAAGTTTCTTCCATTGCATAATGGAAAAAGCATGGACTGTGAAGTTAGACCTGGGTTCAAATTCTTGGTAGAGACATTGGCTGTGAAACCTCTGAAACAGCTTTTCTGAAAGATACATAGACTTTCTGAAATTTAGTGTCCATATCTGTAAATTGCAGTTTCCTTCTGTTGATTTGATGAAATAACATATGCAAAGCATTTAGCACATTAATGCACGAAGACATTATTTTAGCAGTCTTAGTCGTTCTCTAGTATGACAGATGGTGAAATCAATTTTAGATGCAGAAAAGTTGAGTGGCTGAAGATGGACGGATATTAGGAAAAAGTCTCAAAATCTGCAGGTTCAGATGTGACAATAGTTGTGGTGGAATGGTGGAAAAAACACTGGGCATTTGTTGTAGTCTTGGCCCTGTTGCTAACTACTTCTGTGGTCTTCAGTAAGCCATTGTCATCTTTGGCCTTGATTTTGTAAAATGAAGCAGCTGGACCAGATGGTTTTCTTTAAATTCTTTCTGTTGCCCAAATTAGAGCTAAAAGGTAGAGAAGACGATAGCAGACATTTATTGAATACCTACTATTTACTAGGTACTGTTGCAAACATATTGTATCTATCCACTCATTCTCACAACAAACCCATGAGATACGTACGGTTATTATCCACATTTTACAAATGAGGAAACTTAAGGCCGAGGTGTTAACCTTGCCCAGGGTTCCAGAGCTTATAAATTGCAGAGCTAGGATTTGAATCCAGGTAATCTGAATCCATGTTGTTAATCATTGTGCCAGGCTGCCTCTTGAGGAGAGTGATATTGTGGATATTGTACACTATTAGAGATACTGTAAAATAAGATAGGGGCATATTTGGTAAGATGATCGTCTTTGGTCACAGGTGTGTGTTCATGGCAAAAATTATTTAATTAAATGGGTCTTGTCCCAATGTTTGCCACATTTCCTGGTTTGTATTCTCTCTATGCGTTCTGCCTCCTGGACTTAAATAATCAAAAAATAATTCTAGATTCCCTTCCACTAACCAAGGCTAGATACCCGAATTTACTGTGTTTTTTGAGAAACCTTTGAAAGGTCTGACCTAGCCATACATCAGAGCCGAAGAATCTCAGCGAACCATGTCCATTTCTGGGGTAAGGTGGTTTAGGATAGGCAGAGCAGCCTCAGCGCCCCAAATTCATTTCAGTGTTCCCACGCTTGAGCAGACTTGGTCTTAATTTTCTCGTTTTTCATCAGATTTGCGTTTATATATAGGAGCAGAAGGAGTTGAAAGTGAACTCTTAAGAGCATATTTGACATGGAATTAGATTGATGTTATAGCAACTATAGGTGAAAAAGGATTTTATAGTTGAAAAATTTGAAAAGCTCAGTATTAAGTATCTGTTATGATGTAGTACTGTGTTAATGTAGACTTTGGGCAGTTTGAGGATCAATACTATTTTAAAAGAAAAAATCCATGGCTTAAATACTTTGACATAAAGAACTCAGCAAGTCTTTTGATCCCATATGTCAAACAAATCAGTTTATTGCCCGAAATCTACTGAAAGACTTTGAATATATATTAATACAATAGTAGCATTTTGAGATGGGTCTATTTGATCACATCACAATAAAATACAATTGCTTCTTGTTCTTTTGTTGTGGAGAGGCAGCAGGTAATGCTGTGGTCCACTGTACTAAAGAGTAATGCCCTTATGCATAGGGCTGCCAGATACAGTGGGCGGGTTTTGCACTGTGCAACACTTGGGGTGCAATCTTACATAGACTGTGGTGTGAATTGTACTCTCTCGCGTTGTATACCCTATAGCACTGTTCTTGTGGCACTACTTTTGTGCTCCTGCCTCTACCCCAATCTTGAGTGTAAGAGTAATTTTTCCTTTAATAAGCCCTCTCCACCCTGTTTTTCTGCTTTTTATTTTCTTTCACTTTTTCGGATGAAGTCACACTGTTGCTAAACCATGCATAGGTTTTCTATTGTTTGAATTATATGTGGTCAGAATTTCAGAAACTGGCTTCTTTTTCTTTACCTCTTATATTGGTGAGTTTGGAATACTTGTGTTTTTGCAGACTTTTTGGTTTAATTTAAATATTAGTCTGAAACATAAGCAAAAGAAGACTACCCTATCACTGTATTATATCTGACTTCAAAATCAGCTGTGTCGATTTTCTGATTATCTGTTGCTTTGGCTTGTATATCTTATAACTCTTCTTAGCTATCATGAAAATTCGTTCTAGCTGTAGCCTTAAAATCATTGGATATGAGAAATTTGAAGCACTTTTAATTTATTATTTAGCAAAGACAGATGCCAAATTGCAGCTTACTCTTGCTGAGCACTCCCACGATCACTTTTGCTTTTGGCTGTTGCCTCTCTCATCTTACTCAGACCTCTTTTGGTTGGATCAGTTGTTGAAATGGTATGAAAAGAGAATGACTGTAGTACCTGGTTACAGGTGTGCTTCTCTGTCAGGGAAATGTCAAATCAAGTTTTCACTAACACTCTTCCTCTTCAATTATAGTTAAAGAGACATGTTGATTCAATGGAGAGGAATAGTTTTTGGAGTGTGGTCTTTAAGTACTACAGTAGGCCGAATAACTTTTAAAAAAAGAATTGTTGGAAAAATTTTAGTAATCTGAAATGCAGAGAACCTGAGAATTAAATCATGTGAAAAAGAGGTCGGGCAGAGCAACTTTAAGTGCGTTTTAGATAAGGGGAAAGATGCTAGAAGACTTGGAGTAGGTTTATTCAGCATTATTAAGTTAATTGTATACCATTTGTAGTTAATTATTTAATAATGTTATACAACGGATATTTCATATTTTTTTCTAGACTAGTGAGTGCTATCTAACTTGAACTATAAACTTGCAGTTTATGTATATGTATATGTATATATACACTGGGCATTTTAATTTGAAGTTCATGTTAGTATCTAAAGTGTAACAGGATTTATGAGGATGTACACTGGGCATTTTCAAATTTCATGTTAGTATCTGAAGTACAACAAGATTTGTATTAACAGAAGCTGTGAGAGAATGTGTAATACACTGATATCTCTTTATTGTGATTCTAGTTCTAGTATGTAGATATCCTTATTTAATAGGTCTGCTTTCTACTGTTTAAGATACGGAGGCATAACAATGCCTTGGGCATAGAAGATATTCAGTAAATACTTGTTGAAAGAATAACACTGACAGGTCTAGGTTGCTTCAATGTAGTAGATTAGATTGGTTAACAGATCTGTTTTCAGTAATAATCTGGTAACATTATTTAATATATTTTGAACACATTGAATGAAATGATTGTTAGCAATGGAGCAGAACATGTTTTATAGAAATTTTTTGTTCTAATATTTGGAAGTCTTTATTGTAATAATAAAATGTTAGTATTTATTTACTTATTTACATCCTGATTAGTCTGTTTTGATTTAACCCTGACTAGGAGCTGATGAATGGACATTTTTTCATTTATTCCACGTTAATATTTTAGATGGTCTAGTATTTATCTTTTGAATTTTATTTGTAAAAAATTAAACAGTATATGTAAAGCAATACTTTAATGAAGAAGAATATTTGAAAAAATTTTATCTTCATCCATACCGTCATCCTTAATATCAGAGCATTTTTTCATTTTCATGTTTTTTAATGCATATTTATATATATTTCACATAATTTACATCAGTGAATATACAATTTTATACACATTCTTTCATGTAGTATAGTCATAATTATTTTCAGTAGCCACTCCATTAGAAATTATAACTGTAGTCAGGAGGCTGAGGAAAGAGGATTGCTTGGGTCCAGGAGTTTAATACAGACTGGGCAACTTGGCAAGACCCTCATTTCTAAATAATAAAAATATATCTTCTTAAAAAGAAAATCACAACTGTAATTTACCAGACTTTGAGTGGGCAGTTATGTTGTTTCTGATTGACTTCGTTGTAGATAAAATTGAAGTGATTTTTATGTATATAACTTTCTTTGCATTATTGTCCTTAGCCTAAATTTCCAAGAGTAAAATACTCAGTTAAAAAAGATTTAAATGTTTTTATGAATCTTATTATCATACTGCTTTCCAAAAAGATTACATATTTAAAATTTGTGTCCAATGTTTGTGTATTTGTTTTTCCATAACTCTTTGCTAGTATTGATCATTATCTCCTTTAAAAATAATAACAGTACAGTGGTATTTATGTATTTTTTGATTATCAAGAAGCTCAACATTTTCTCAAACTATTTATATCCTTTGCTTATTTACCCATTAGGCATTTATTTTATTCTTAGTAAAGCATATGAAAAGTCCTACTATGTCATAGTTAACAAAATCATCCTCCTTTGAAAAACAGGCTTATAGTTTATTGCTGTATGTGTCTATATTTCTGAATTTTTCTTATTGTAGACCATTCATCAAGAATTTTGTATCCAAGGCCCAAAAGTTTGTTACCCAAGATGATGAATGCTGACATGGATGGTATGTTCTTTATTTTCTTTTTTGTATACTCCTGGTTTTGTGGATGCTTTTGCTTTATTAAGCAATGGAAAGGGCAGAGAAACCATGTTTAGAAGACTTTGATCTTGGCTAATTACTTATTTATATCTCATCTAGTGTTAGAAAGGACCAACCAAAGCAGCTTCCATTCCTTAGCTATGAGAGGTTGGCAAGTTGTTTTTATCTTCTTTACCTTGGTGGTGTTATCTGCAATTTGGGGATACAAAATTTTATTTCACAGGGCTCTTGTATAAGTCAAGTAAGAATGAATATAAAACATTTTGCAGATTTTTAAGTGCTACCCTACACAAATGTACCTAATGCTAATTAATAGTAAATTTGAACCTTTGTATTACAGCAGTTGATGCTGAAAATCAAGTGGAACTGGAGGAAAAAACAAGACTTATTAATCAAGTGTTGGAACTCCAACACACACTTGAAGGTTAGCTTGCATTTTGTAGTTTATTTGAATGACAGCCAATTAATTGAACTTGTAAACATTTATATTGCTAAATTTTGTTTGTTAGGATGTATAATTTTTAAAAGAATGAACCTCAAAGTACACATATATATATCTGTCTTCCTGCTTTGGTAGTTTAAAGAACAGATACACTTCAGTCAAGTCAAATGTTGTTATTGTGCTTCCGTCTTTGAAGCCTAACATAATGCTGCCTAGTATGAGACCCCCTTTTAAGTCCCCATAATGTGTTACTAAGTCCACTTTAATAAAGCTTATTTTAAAGTAAAAACAATGTATTAGCCTTGGAGATTAAAAAGGAATTCATCTGAATTTTTTCATTTTCTAAATCTTGCATAAAATTAATACACTGAAACATCTTTTGAGTTTTAATGAAATTAAGAGGTTGTGTTTTTGGTGCCACAGTGAGCAGATCATGTCACTCAGAACCTCCCACTGATTTACATTTTACAGAGTTAATAAAAGTCATCTGTGACTTCCCTATTAGCTTTCTTTTTTTTTTTTTTTTTTTTTTTTTTGAGATGGAGTTCACTCTTGTTGCCCAGGTTGGAGTGCAATGGCGCAATCTCAGCTCCCTGCAACCTCCGCCTCCCAGGTTCAAGCGATTCTCCTGTCTCAGCCTCCCGAGTAGCTGGGATTACAGGCACCTGCTACCATGCCTAGCTAATGTTTTTGTATTAGTAGAGATAGGGTTTCACTATGTTGGCCAGGCTGGTCTCAAACTCCTGACCTCATGATCCACCCGCCTCGGCCTCCCAAAGTGCTGGGATTACAGGTGTGAGCCACCATGCCCAGCCGGGATTAACCTCTTATGTGATCATCAGGAACTGCATGTGTTGAATGTCTTGATAATGTTACAATACAAGATGATAAGTTGCTTGGAAACTGACTGCCTGTATTCAGTATATGAATTCAGTTGTGTTAACCTGATATATATCTTAAACATTTCTAGTAAAGATGTTATAGTTTTATGTTGATGAGACATGAACCAAAATTCACATTTTAAAAACAAAGTCTTTTTAAAAAATTACTCAACATTAATGCTATTTACGAAGAATAGCATTTAGTCTAATGTGAAATATCTTTTTAGGAATTTGTCTACTAATTTGTACTCAGTTTGTTTACCTTGCTGTCTCTAAAATCCGAATTCTTAAAATTTAAGGATTGTATTATCTCTTTTAAGAATGAATCCTAAGAATTTTGTAATATGGAATCATTGTCATTGTTTTATTGATAATGGGCATTTTTATTTTTTATATAGATCTCTCTGCAAGAGTAGATGCAGTTAAGGAAGAAAATCTGAAGCTAAAATCAGAAAACCAAGTTCTTGGACAATATATAGAAAACCTCATGTCAGCTTCTAGTGTTTTTCAAACAACTGACACAAAAAGCAAAAGAAAGTAAGGGATTGACACCCTTCTGTTTTATGGAATTGCTGCTGATCATTTTTTCTTTAAAACTTGGATAGATTCCAAAAGTTACAGTACCTTTGTTTGTGGCTTCATTGAATATTTATGAAGATAATGTCAGATGTAGACAAAAATAACACAATAACAGGAGACTTCCATAAGTTTGTGTATTATGTTAGTCTATGAAAACGTGCAAATGTATTGTAGAGACTTTATAATTAGAATTGCATATATTTATGAAACTTAAAGATGAATGTTTTATTGAATTTGTAGGTTTAGCACTGTCTTTTATTATAGGATTAGTAAGATATACAAGAAAATAACCACCATGTTGTGAAAAAGTGGCCAAAATCATGTACTAAATGCACAGCTTTATGTACCCTGTCCACCATCTTGTGCCTCTTCTCCATTTGCCTCTTCCTTCCTATTTCCCTTCCGCTAAGGAAAAAAATTGGTGTCACATTTGTAAAAGTAATTTTAATAGTTAATCATCTCTGAGAGTAACCTGTATTTTAATTGTTGAAACTTAACCAAAATAAGATACTGTCTCAGCTAGGGCTTGTCATTTGTGTATTTAGTGTTAAGATAGGAATGCTAGTGTCTCTTTAATTAATTGGAAATAGATGGAGGCTAAAAATGAAGGTTTTTCTTTGAAACTGAATTAACTTGGGAATATTTGTTGTTAAAAACTTCTTTTTGCCCAAAATAACTCATTTTGTATTATCTGAAAATATATAATTTCTGGTCATGTGTATGTTTAAAATAGAAAATTTTGAGGAAAAATGGAAATAGGGTGGAAAAGTACTCGGTAAACAGTAGTAACCAAATATTTTCACTCCAGATTTGTGTTTTCTCTGGCACAGAGTAGATCTTTTGGGAAATATATATGAAAGTGGATTAAGTTTGACTACCCTTATGTAAGCCACATCTGGATGAGAACAGTTACAAAGAGTTTGGTCTCTAAGTTGATTCGTACCCAGTGGGTCAACTTCTGCAAAATTCCATAACGGTGTATTAGTATTAGAATAGTGAATAAAATGGGAAAGTTTTACATGTATACTTATTATCTTGCTCAGTATTTTATCTCACTTGTTCTAGAATTTTCTGTAAACCCTGCTACTGGGTTTGAAGAGTTTTAGTCATCCTTTAACAATTTTTAAAAATTTAGCTTCTAGATTCCATTTGGTAAGGAAATCAATATTGGAAGTATTGCTAAAATCTTATAATATGAAAAGAGATCCACTAATATAGCTTATGGTTATTAGATTTGGGCTTTTAATCATGTAATAATCTTATGTATTGGTGTAAGAGTTGATGAATGACTTTAGCTGTGTGAATATGTAATAGTCAAACTGCAAACATTTTGCATCCCTTTTGTGACCTAATTTACAGACATTTAAATTGTGTTGCAGTTCTGCTTTGCCATTTAATAAAAAGCTATTTCAGAGGTTGTGTGTGTTTTGATATAGTTGCCTAAGTAAATGGGGTATTTAGGTATAGTGGTGTATCCAGGGTTATTCAATGCCACAGAATAGTGTATCTTATTTAAGTACCCAGTTACTGATTATTTAGGGGAATAATATTTTTATTAATACAACTATAACTGGTTATCAATATAAATATCATAGGCTATTATACATTAATTTAGAAAACAAAAGCAAAGCACTCAAAGGATCCAGTATCTCCAGGGAAAAAGGAAGTTGTATTTTTTAGGGTAGGCTAAGCTACTTTAGCAAGAGACCCAGTGATAAAGAATATAAATATAGAAGTTTCTCTCCCAACCAGTGGTTCCAAGGTCAGCATTGCAGGCTAGCAGCCATTGTTCACACAGTTATTCAGGGACTTTGGCTGAGGATGGTGCTGCCATTTTAAATCATGGCTTTCAAGTCACTCTAGTTATTCTTCTAATTTGCAGAAAAAGAACATGGAAGTGTACATATGCAAGGTTTTATGGGCTGTGCCTGGAAATGGCTCGTATATCTTCTCATATTCCAGTGGTGTGGAGACTTAGTTACATCTAGATACAAGAGGAGCTGAGAAATGTAGTCCCTGGCTGGGAAGCCATCTTCCAGCTATAAATACAAGATTTTGGTGGGTGCTAGCAGCCTCAGCCACAGCTCTTCTTGTGCTACCAAGTATCTTCCCTTACATAGAAAGTAATCCCTCTTCATCCAGCTAGTGATTCAGCTCACAATCTAGGATCTCTATTAAAGGTCCATCCCTTTACATGTGGCTTCTAATAGTCTGACAGTCTCTAAACTGATAGGCAAATTATTTGCTCTCACCCTTGCTGCTGCCCGTTTATAATGTAGTTGGGACAGGATGGCCAAATAAAAAGTCTCAATTTGGAAAATGGAATAAAGGGAAACGTAAAAATTGTGGAATGCTCCTGGGAGATGTATGAAGATTTTGTCCCTAGTAGTGGAGAAGTTCCTTGATTCAACTATGATTCTGATCTCTGGCAGGGGACTCCCTTGTTCATTGAACTCCATGGTTTCCCCTCTGGAAAGTTACTCCTTATCCATTTTCTTCCATGGCTACCTCGGAAGTAGAGATTTGGTGTTCACGCCATGGGAATTGTGAAGACAGTCCACTTCCTGCTGGTGTGAACTTGGTGCCCATCATTCTAAGGCCAAGCTCATGTTTCTTTGGAATACGATTCTCTCAAAAACTCAAGCCTTTTTATCAGTGTGCTTCTGATTGCATATGCCGAGGATCCACAACCAAGCTTTTGACCAAATTCTCAAAGTATGTATTATTTTTGCCTTTCTCTAATGGAGGCTATCTTGAGATCAGCTAAAAATAAGATTACACTGGGAATGTTACATGCAGATCATCACTGCAAAGCTGGGTTCCTTTGGCTTAACAATTGGTAGAGAAGTCTTCATGGGCTTCCCCCCAATCTCCCCCACCTCAAAAATAATTTTGAACCTTTGCTGCTATTCAGACTTCAGAAACAATTGGCTTAATTTCATGAGGTTCCTTGTATCAAAACTTTGTCTATTCCCTTCCATCTTTGCTTGAAAATGTCAATTTTTTTTGATACCTTGCTGAAAGCAAGGAATAGCCAATTCACTTAACATTCTGGCTTTTTCCAACTAGAGCTATCAGATTAGTAGGTGTCAAAATATATCCCCACTGCTTGTCATGTTAATGGTAAGCTAATGCTATATACTTACTTAGTTTTTGCTATGCAATACTTCAGGATAATTTCTTCATTAGAAATATAGGTGGTACACAGTGTGCACAGGGACTGTGTCCAGCTTCTGGAAAAGACTCGACCAAATTTTAGACAGGCACCTCTGAGCCCTGTTTTTGACTAGTCCAGTTTTAGCAAAAATCCTGCTAAATGAGTTTAGAGATAATCCCATCCTCAATAACTGATGATCGTCAACCTGGCCTGTCTTTGGCAAGAATCACCCTACTCTTGATGTCTCCACTTAGTAATTTTCCATCCACTGACCTCATCATCACTGCTCATTGACTATAAATCCTCAGTTGTATTTGCTGTGTTAGTTGAGCCCAGTTTCTTTCCCTTATTGGGTGATGGTCTTAACATATACAGTCCTCAGTAAAGTCTTCTTTACTGCTTTAACAAGTGTCAGAATGGTTTTTCCTTTAATACTTCCTAGTTTACATGCTGGTAGAATAATGTTTGGTAGGGAAAAATCAGCATACTGCTTGTTATGGACTGAATGTGTCCTCCCAAAATTCTTAGGTTGAAATCCTAACCCCAATGTGATGCTTTTAGGAGGTGGGGCTTTTGGGAGATAATTAGGTAATGAGGGTGAAACCCTCATGAATGGGATTGTGTCATTAAAAGAAACCCCAGAGAGCTCTCTTTCTGCCACATAGAAGACAGCAGTCTGCATCTTGGAAGAGGGCCCTCAACACTGATCTCTCAGACTTCCAGCTTCCAAAACTGAAAAATAAATTTGTTTATAAGCCACCCAGTCTATATTTTGTTATAGCATCCCAAATAGTTTAAGGCACCCATTTTCCCCACTGTTTCCCAATACGAATTTCCCCAATATTGACGCTGCCATTCTATGCAAAATGTGTCCTCTTTATATTCCCTTTGGACTCACAGCAGGTTACTACACATCACAGATCCTCGTCTGAAACTTGTAGGGCCAGATGTCTTAGAATTTGGAGTTTTCCAGATTTTATAAAATATTATGGCTCAGACACCAATATGGTTTGGGGCAACACCTATAATCAAGTATATTAACATTTCTGTAGCAAAATGAGTATTAAAGTAGGATAAAGAAAGACTACATATGTACATAAAACCTTGCCGGGGAAGTCAGGCTCAGCTACCAGGTGAGTTTTGTTGCCAAAATGCTAGGAAAATCTTTAACTTTTCAGAGATTTTTGGTCATGGAATTGTAGCAACAAAACCTTTTGTAGAAGAGTAACCAAAATCATGTATGCATTTAGTTCCAACTAGTTAATGTCGCAACTCTATTCCTGTCACTCTTCCCTGTGATCTAGTCCCTTTTGTAAGAGAAATATGGTAGTTGAATTATAAAATCTAAAATTAATTTTGTGGTCCGAAGAAAAGCAAAATAGATCTTAACTTTAGAATGCAAAGCCATTCTTTACTTTGCCCAATAAAAATTTTGTTTTTCCCTGAACACTTTGTGGTGATTGTCATCAGATTCTTCTTCAATGTGCATGCATCCAAAATTATTGCCAGTGGACACCAGAGATTAGTTGTTAAGACCATTTGTAAATCATAAAAGAACAGATAATGTGAAGACATGAAAGGTTAAGAATTGGAAGAAACTTAATTCCCTCTTACTCTTATCAGAAAACTAGCTGTAGTTTATTTCACTGAAATCAGAGATTAATGGTATTTAAAAGACCAATTTACAAGGCTAGGTGTGGTGGCTCACACCTGTATTCCCAGCTCTTTGGGACACCAAAGCAAGAGGATTCCTTGAGCCTAGGATCTTGAAACCAGCCTGAACAACATAGTGAGACCACATCTCTATGAAAAAAGATTTTTTAATTAGCCAGGCATGGTGGTACTTGCCTGTAGTCCCAGCTACTCGGGAGACTGAGGTGGGAAGACTGTTTGAGCCCAGGGTTCAAAGCTGCATGGTGCCACTGCACTCTAGCCTGAGCAACAGAGTGAGACTGTGTCTCCTCAAAAAACAAAAACCAAACCAAACAAAAAAGGCACATTTAGTATAACAGGGACTTTATGTTGGCCATTGGCCTTTGGACCTATGAAAGGGTGGGTTGAGAGAAAACAGAAGCTGAAGTTGTACATTCATTGTAATCAATTTTACAATGTATTTATCTTGTTTTAAAATGTATACTTTATAGATGGCTTATCAAGTACCATTAAAACTTGGAAATATCCCCAAATTTTACCAAAAAAGTATTCATTTAACAAACACAAAATATGTGATAACTATGTTAGGTGGTAAAAGCCCATTTTTCCAGTTATCATGTTGCCCATCTTCTCTAAAACTACTCTGCTTTTCCATGCATTCTCTCCCCCATCAACTTGCCCCATATCTAACCTTTCAGATTAGGGATAATTTTATTTCCCAAACTCAGCTTTCATACTATGAAATACATGGGAGTTATATACTTTTGGGGGGGAAGAAATTGTTGAAATGTATGCAGATATTCTTTTATGTTTTAATAAATCACATATAAAATATTTAGTTCTTACTTCAGCCATCTTATAATCTTTAAATCCTGCTAAAGTTAAAACATATAGCCACAACTGAAAAGAGAACAAAAAATTGTTCACAGATCCCTAGAGTGTAATGTATTTATGTTTTAACTATTCTGAATAGTTTCTATTGAATACAAAATCATTTTTGGACTAGAATTCTGAAATTTTACCATACATTAAATTCATTTCTAGTGGTTCATTTTAGCATGTAAGCAGTTCCATCATGTTTCTCCTCCAAATGTGGACTGATACCTCAAAAAGACTAATTCTAGAAACATGAAGTTTTCCTGGAGAAATGATTAATGGAAGCAAGACTATCAGTAAAAAATATTCAAGAAAAGGGATGCTACTTTACACTGATCAAGTTAAAAAGCCTCTGAAAAGGCAAACAAAAATAAAGAAAAGCAAAATACACTATTTCTCTCCTTTATGGATAAAATGTAGGTCATTTTGAACAATAAAGTCAGGGAGTAAAAGGAAAAAGCCATTTGATTATTAAGAAAGACTGTCTATTGCATGGATATAGTACAGGTCATACATTAGAGTTTTAGTTTTGGTTAAACCTGTCAGTTACGGTACATCCACAAACAAGTGTGTGCACAGGAATTAGCAGTGACTTGGGAAATTCAGTTGCTCAAATTTTACCACTGCAAGCTCATGGAGTTTAACCAAACAAATGAATCTGCAATCAAGAAAGTAAAAAAACATAAACAAGCTTTAAACAATCTTTAGAAAAAATGTTCACATGCAAGAGACTTCCCAGGCAAGAAAGTTTTGATTAAAAAAATTTATCTCCCAAAGTAGTGATTTACCTTCAGAAATATTCTCATCTAGGATTATTACACTCCAAATGTAAAGTGAGCTAGAGAGGGAGAATGCTTGCAAGATGTGTTCAGTTCATATTAAATAAATACAAAGTATGGCTAAATACTATGTATTAAGATTTTCTAGCACCGATTTATAGAAGTTCAGAGTATAGCAATGGAGTAAATAACTTATTTTCTTTTTCAATTCACTCTTTGAAATAAGGAGTGAATAGTATTAGCGGCTATGTTTGGCTTCCTTCAGTAAAAGCAGAAGCTAGAGACTTATTTTCCTTATTCATAAGTTCTAAATTTACCTACTGGGGAAGGAGTTGTATGGGAACCTGTAATAGTTTAGGGCTTGCCCAAAGATGGGGTATGTGTACGTCTATGAAGGAATCCAAAATCTTACCTAACAAGCGGAAAGTTTTCTAGGTAGTTAGTATTCAAGTAGTTCTGTGGTCTCAAAGATTTAGATCCTCTTCCAAAGAGTCTAAACCTGTTACCCAGACATAAGAATTTCATAAATAAAATATTTTAAGTGGAACAACACAGCTCCATTTTAATGTAGTCTAGTGATGTGGTAACTGCTTTAAAAAGAAGAGCAATAATAATAGTTGCTCCTATCCGCCTCAGTGGCAGCTTTGAAGCTATTCATAGATGAGATGACAGACTTAAAATAGATTGAAACTTGTTCAGGAAAAAAAAAGATAAATATACAAAAGCATTCCAACCCCACTGGAAACAAGAAAAAAATATATATATAAAAGCATGAAGAATTGAAATCAGCCATTAGAATACCTTAGTAATAAGGAAAATAATATAAAGCCTCCCCAATAATAACCTGTCAAATAGGGTATTCAGGATGAAAAAATATTTAAATTTTATTTTCAATAGCAATGTATGCATAAGAAATTTTGTGAATGGGGTAAACCACTCTGGCATAAAGCAACTATAAAAACTTGAAAAAAAATCTGTACATCATTTTGTTTTGATAAAACCCATTATCCTTGTATTCAAATGTAAAATATGCTGCAATATGATCCAGTGATTTTATGAACAAGGCATGTCTTTAAAGGAATCTATAATTTAAGCGAACAACTCACTGTAACTATAATTTGACACAAACTAGGTAAATGTGGGTCATATACAACACTTTCAATTGTAGATAGAATCAAACAACCACACAGAAACTTTATTGCATTTAGCTCTTCACAACAGAACATATGCTCATTTTTATTATAGAACTACCAGTTATATTGTTGTATAGCCATTTAAGTGGAAATTCCAATAACTGATTTTTCCAATAGCAATGAAGCTGCTACATATTATTTTGTTCTGTACAAACCAAAACTATCTCCAAACAACTAAAACTGTATAACTTCTAATGGTATTAATCTCTTAGATCCGATATGTAATGTGCCACTTTTATTCTAAATTCAAAGATGAGGTAACTTCAAAGTTGCTTGTTTTTCCTCTGAAATGAGGGACTAAAATAAATGTCTGCAAGAATATAATGTTGCTAGATATTAGAAACAGGATGTGCAGACTGATTAAAGTTCAGGTCTGGCATGCTGATTTTTACAATGCCAAACATCCCTCTCGGGAATTAAAAATATTTCAATCTAGTTTAGTCCTTTCGTACTCTTCTTTTGCGTACTGACTTTATCGGCCCATCTCCAGATCCTGTGCTCTCATCTGCTTCTTTCATCTACAAAAAATAATTATGAAAAGGTTTCTTTTAGTATAACACGTAACTAGTAGATAGTAGTAAACAATATATTTATTATTCTCTAAAATATATGTGCTATCAATCAAGTGCTATTATGAAGGTATTATATGAAATAAAGTTATAGTTATTTCTCAAGGCTATACAAAAATCGATGTATTCTAGCTCACTGACACATACACATAAGAAGACGGAAAGACTGAAAGATAGAATTAAGATGTTTTCGAAGGTACACAAAATGTTTTGTAAAGTAAATGTAAATAGAATACATATTCAAGTAAATGACTGCAGGTATTATTTTAAGAAAGTCACAGCAGAAACAATGATTATTTAAAACTTGGCTCTGGAAGAAATTCTCTTCACCTAGCTCTCCCTAAATATGGATATTCATACTAAATAATGGTCCCAAAGTCCCTATAAAAACTCAGAGGGCAGGAAGACCAGCAACCAGTATGTGTACTGATTAAACATTAGGAAAGACTTAACAATAATTGCAAATTTATTTGGAGGATTTCTTTAAATAGATAAAATACAAAATTTATTTCATCACATGCAAGAGCAGGCAGAACTGTACTTTTATCCTACCTACATAGTCGGAATGTAATATGTTAGGATGGTGACTCTGTGGGGTAAGGCTATGCAGCTCTTTAAGGGCCAGAGAAAACTGGTTTTTGGTTTATGCTGGGTTAAAAACAAAAAAGAAAAAAGACAGCTCTGGCTCTAATTATACTCTGGATTTCTCATTCCATAATAACTTACAAAAAAAAAAGCACTGTGCAAGTTTCCATTTTATATCAGGACACAAAAAGGGGTAGACTAATAAGGGGGGAGAAAAGTTCACTAAAGATTTGAGAAAAATACCCTATAGGCAGATAGTACTCAACTACCCAATGAATGAAATATTTTAAAATGTGAGAGTAAAATGATGAGACAATAAAGATGTTTTACAACAGCTATAAAAATTATAATAATGATAATTATCTTTTAAATATTCAAACAATGTGTTTATTATGCTTTTCAATAGAATTTCAATGAGAAAGTCATAATTTTGGATACATGTATTCTATCTTTATATTTTGTATGTCACAGGCTTGCTCTATACTGTTTTACTAGGCATTGAGACAATATAAATTACAGTATTTTTCTTTCCTTCCTTATGGATATGTTTTAAAAACAATATAGAGGCTCTTATAAAAGCTAAGAGAAATATGGCAAAAATTCTTTCATAAACCATATTGGTGCTTTTATTGAAAAAACTTTTTATGGATAACAACTATACATAGAAACCAGCTTATTTTCTATTACCTCATCCTCTGACCCAGACTTATTTGATTGATTACTTTCTTCTTGCCCTTCTATGATTTCAATTTCTTCTTCACTCTTTTCCTCAGGTTCACTTTCCTCTTCTAGAATACAGATTTTGTTAAAAGCAAAGACTCAATAAATTAGAATTTTGCTACTGAAAAGTATTAAATACAATAAAGGGGATTTATTTAAATTCCAAGATTTATTCCAAGATTTAGAAGCAACTTCTTCCATTCAAAATTTTAAAAATTATAAATACTCATTATATTATCATATTTTATAAATGAATCATATTTGAGTTTGGGGACAAGTTTAAAAAATTCTTAAGCATTCAGTCTGTATGTAATATGAAAACCAAAAAATAATAATCTTTCCTGTGTTCCTGTCTTGGAAAATACTTCCTTTAATTTTTGGTGATCTTTTAATCTTCAATATGTTATTTACTTATGTTTGTTCTCTGTGGACATCATGCATTTTTTCAGTTATTGACCCTCCTTAGGATTCCATTTAGCAGAACCTCCAACTTTTGTCATCATTATTAACCAAAAGATATTAAGCATGTCCTAGGAGCTATATAAAGTAAAAACTCCTACCCCACCAAGAATGGGCTTTGGGGAAAGGGAAGCTGAAAAATCAACTCTACTTCTTCCACATAGTTCCAGTGTGGGACTACGTGTATAGGTGAAAGTGGTGAAAGTACCTTTATACAAGCAGGCCCCTCTGATACTTAAATTCCCTCTAAATAAGGCTGATCCAGACATCAATATACTAAGCACTAAGAAGTTACAAAAACAAGGCTGGAAACTTACAACCTGAAACATTTGTTGTTTTAGATACCTATCCTAATACACACATGAACATGTGTATGTATATGTGTGTGTATATATATATATATACTGTCTCTTAAAAAATAGATAGACACATATGTGTTTTTAAGTCAACTGTTTCATTAAGTGAGTTAAACATTGTGCTTCAAGACATTTGGCTTGGGACACTGGGCAAATCAATAGTTTTATTTCTACCTTATGTAAGGAGGTCTCAGCGGAGAGCCACCAAAGGGTGACTTCAGTTCTAACATCTTCAAGAGTTTAACATAGGGTGAGAAGGGGATATAGGTTCAGCAATCCTTTCAGAAAATTAAGTAAATTATTTCTTCTATATGATAAGCATCTGATTAACAATAGCTGTTGGAAGACTTGGTGTTGATTTTGTTGCTGCAATCATCTGTTTTATATCTATTCCTTTTCTACAGAGGCCGTGATATATACCCTCTATCACCCTCCATCTCATCTTCTACGCTCCCAGAGCCAAGAAACATCCTTGCAAAAAGCTATGGCCTATGGGATTCATTAACTGCTAGGCTCTCAAGCAACTGAACACTACTTAAATCTCCTCCTTCCTAGAATGCAAAAACTATAAACAGGGTGGCTGCTCAGAGGACTATTATTCCTTCTTGCCACAGTCACATATTCTTGGGAGATTCAGATGTATAAACTTGATAATAAACAAGTGTAATACCTAGTTATTTCAAGGCAATATACTATTTTATGAGCTTTACCCAGAGTCTCCATTATAAATCACTCTCATCATCTTACCTTTTTCAAGCATTTCACCATCATTTTGCTTTTTTTCCTCTTCCAGGTCCATTGGTTTTTCCAGGGCTGCTTTCTCTTCCTTTTCTTCTTGCTCTAGTACTCCTTTTGTTTGTGGTATACATATGTCGGTTTTTTTATACCCTGTATCTTTATATTTTTTCTGTGGTAGTTAACATAAGTTATTTTTACTAAAGGCAGAGTGCTATTTTGAAAGTTTTTTTGCAATAATTGATAACATACATAATGAACTATCAGTAAAACTTATGAGACATTTAGTTTATTACTTTTAAGAATCACTTGCTTAATTTATAGAACTCTTAAACAACAAGAAGTTTGGGTGAAAAAAGTTGAAGGAAATCCATTTTCTTTACCTTTACTTTTCTTGGCCAACAAAATGAAGTAATTAATGCTAGTGGCACTCCTGCTGTCACAAGATAAATCAACCAAAGCCATGGATGCCCTTCAGCAGCTGCCATTAACTGTTTTAATACACCAGGCTATAGACGAGATAAGCATAAAAATGCAATTCAAATTTTACAAACCTTTACTGGGTAACACAAGATACAAAAAAACTTATTTACTCAGGCATTTTACATTAAGGAGTGATGAACTCGTAAGTAAAAGAAGTTTCATTTTCCCACCTTATACTTTGTAAAGTCTAATTTAATTATTAGCATGCATCACTGAGTGAGACTTGATAGCAGAAGGTATGTTATGACAAAAGTGGAAACTTCTAACATACTGGCAAGAAAAATGGTAATTCTCCTTTTTGGTAAATTTCAGAATAGAACTACCTTTTATGGATGTATTACCTGGTTTATTTGAAGTGATCATTCATCCTGTACTCTGATCATTCATTCTGTACTTTTAAAGAACTTACTAAAAATCATACCTCAGAATTGTTTTCTTTTTTATATAAACACATTTCACACATAAGACCCTCAGTAAGGATATTATTTCTCTTATTAAAATAAAATTTAAAAAATCAAATGTTTTAGTTACAAGAGGTTCAAAACAAGAATCCCTCTTCACCTACTCTTTTGATGGTTTTTCGCTAGTGACCCAAGGAACCAAATGTAAGGTAAGAATTTTTCTTTATAGCAACTGAATTTAATGATACATTTTCTAAGATGCATTGTGTTGAAATATTTAGCCCAACCTTTTCTAAACAGTGTTAAGGTTTCGGGAAAAAACTGGAACAGAATTTAATAATGTTAAACTATAAATTCTTTGTACATTCCTCTAAGTAAAAAATAGTTAAATAAACAGTAATATTTAGATTATCATTGTCACTTAGGTCTTGAACTGGCAAGATGACAAAGATATTAAGTAGTCTTCTTCTATGAACGGTAAATAAGCATTAAATCCCATTAGCAATATTATAATTTAATGAATAAAATGAGGAGTTACATATGCATATATAGCTCATAATGAAGTAACATAAAAAGCAAAATATTCTGTCTACATAAACTTATTCAAACACATTTCCTTGGCATTTACTAGTTACTGCACATTTATTTGCATTTAAAAGAGCCATCTGAATAACCTACAACCAAGACCAAGTATTATTATTCATAGTTATATCACTACTGCTATTGGTCAACACCATACCTTATTAGCATTTGCTATCATTATTTTCCATCTCCAACCATCTGCAGCCCAGTGATCTGCTACTTCCTTTTCCGAACAGATAATAAAATTATCAAAGTAGATATCAGAAGTCATAGACCAAAGCTCTAAACCAAGAGCACTGAAAGAAGTCAGAAGAAATGGATGATCATCTTCGAAATAATCTGGATTAGGAATTTTTCGAGGACTCCAGATTCCCTGGAAGAAAAGTAATTGAAGACATTTTCAAATAAAATAACTTCATTATAAATGCTGCTTAATAAGTAGCTGCTGTTGAATGAAATTCACAATGCTAACTGGAAAAAAGAGAATTTTAACTGATATTAATTCATTAGTAATATGCTGGATATAAAATCTTGTTTCTTTTGCTGTGTACACAATGTTCCCTATGAGTGATACTAACTTTAAATTCTGCAAAAAAAGGAAAAGGGAAAATCCAACATAAACAGAAACGTGAATAAATTTCACAATTTGTCTACTTTGGACAAATTTTTAGATTTAGTAAAGTTATTCATTGCAAAATGTTATTCAAGTTGTCCAAATCAGAAAGATCATTGTATAGCAAAAATGGAGTTACTCCATTTAACAGGTACCCATGACAGATATCATTAATCAGGTATGGTTGAATCTCAGCACAACTACTCAACCTAAAACTTCCATTAGATCTTAAATGATTAAACTGTCAATTAAATCAAATACATTCAACAATATCATTGCTCACTGACTCACTCCACCATCACATGTATGTATTCTGGGCCAGGCACTATGCCAGATGATGGAGACATACATGGTTCCTGTATTACGGAGTTTAAAGTCGAATAAAAGAGACAGACATTAAACAAAAAAATTTACCAAAAGAAACATTTTGTGTTAAATGCTTTTAATAAAAACTACAGTGAGTAATTAGAATATGAAACTGCATATATATAATGTTAGAACGTATCCATAAATAATTACAAAGATAAAACTAGAGGGTTAAGTGGATAACATAGAAACTTTTAATATAAAAAGCTAGATACACTCAAAAGATGTCGATTGATATCAGAAAAAAATCAGGGCTGGGTTCGGTGGCTTACTTCTGTAACCTGAGCACTTTGGGAGGCCGAGGCGGGTGGATCACGGTCAGGAGTTCGAGACCAGCCTGACCAACATGTGAAACCCCGTCTCCACGAAAAATACAAAAGTTAGCCGGCGTGCTGGGGTGTGCCTGTAATCTCAGCTACGTAGGAGGCTGAATCAGGAGAATCGCCTGAGCCCAGGAGGCAGAGGCTGCAGTGAGCCAAGATCACGCCAGGCCAGGTTTTTTTTTTTTTTTTTTTTTTTTTTTTTTTTTTTTTGAGTCTTGCTGTGTCGCCAGGCTGGAGTGCAGTGGCACGATCTCAGCTCACTGCAATCTCCACCTCCAGGGTCCAAGAGATTCCTCTGCCTCAGCCTCCTGAGTAGCTGGGACTATAGGCGTGTGCCACCACATCTGGCTAATTTTTTGTATTTTTAGTGGAGACAGGGTTTCACCATGTTGACCAGGGTGGTCTCCATCTCCTGACCTCGTGATCTGCCTGCCTTGGACTCCCAAAGTGCTGAGATTACAGGCATGAGCCACCGTGCCTGGCCAAAAATCAGAATTTTAATAATACTAAATAATAAGTACATTAATTAAGCACAGGCATTAATGACTAAAATGTACAATATGAGTCTATTTGATCAAAATTCACTTCTTATATTTACTTCTAAAATAGAACTTTATTTCAAAGTGAGCATCAACTGATAATTAGGGAAGAATATAGTATGAAGTGATTTATTTCCCCAGAAAATTAAATAATTGATGCTCTACTTTTAAAATATAAATTAGTTGGGGTCTATTTTCTTTGACATCTTAAAATTAAAAATGAAACTTCCAAAAGTTGACATAGGTAATTAGATATTTAAATAGAAAAGATCACAACATTTTCAACTTCACTAAATAATTGGAACAAGCGGTTGTTACCTGATAGTTAGGATTATCGACCAGTGGAGGTCTCCATACTCCTTTGTATTTTGGGTTATCTATCATGGGAGGTTTCCACTCACCACACCCAATCCGACATGCTGGATTAAGAATCTGAGGTGCCTCCCATTCTCCATCCATGTCTTCATTCCTTAGGATATTAAAACAAAGCAAATACAGTAACCTCAAGTCTCAGATCAGTCATATAAACTAGTAACAAAAATGCATGTAAGAAACATTTGAAATTGACATTTGAAGATGAAGAGTGCTTACCAGTCACCAGGTTTTTCAGCATTAGGATCAGGGATAAATTTTGGTTCATCATCAAGCCAGCCAGCAGGTTTAACAACACTCGAATCTTCTATTTGGGCAGGTTCACTTTCATCCCTTTAAATACAACGTTTTATATTACTAATTATTCAAAAAGTTTAAAAATGCATGTTACAACACTAAGAAGGTACCATAAAATTATTTCCCTCCCTTTTGTTTGTGCCTGTTATTTGTCCTCATCTACCACCCACCTAAATCTTTTGCTAACTTGCCAATTTTTGGTACATATTCCCTGTTGTGCTCTATGCATACATGCACACACGTATACATTCTTTTTTTTAATACAAATGATAGCATTCTATACATAATGTATTAGACCTTGCTTTTGTTACTTAAAAACTCAGTCATTCATCAACAAATATATATTGCATGCTTACTATGTGTCAAGACTGTTCGAGGAGCTCCATTATTATTATTTTTTTCTTGAGGTGGAGTCTTGTTCTTGTTTCCCAGGCTGGAGTGCAATAGTGCGACCTCGGCTCACTGCAACCTCTGCCTTCTGGGTTCAAGCAATTCTCCTGCCTCAGCCTCCAGAGTAGCTGGGATTACAGGCACCTGCCACCATGCCTGGCTAAGTTTTTGTATTTTTAGTAGAGATGGGGTTTCACTATGTTGGTCAGGTTGGTCTTGAACTCCTAACGTCAGGTGATCCACCCACCTCAGCCCCCCAAAGTGCTGGGATTACAGGCGTGAGCCACCATGCCTGGCTGGAGCATATATATATGTATATATATATACATATATACATATATATACACATATATATGTGTATATATGTATACATATATACACATATATATGTATGTATACATATATACATATATATGTATGTATACATATATATACATATATATGTATGTATACATATATATACATATATATGTATGTATACATATATATACATATATATGTATGTATATATATATATGGCTTCATTCTTAACAGTTGCATAGTTTTCTACTTGAGGATACACCATAATTTATTTAGCTTATCTCCTCTTGGAGGACATTTAGTGTTTCCAAAATTTTACTATTATTAAAACAAACAATGCTATAGTGAATGTCCTAGAATATATGCCATTTCTTATCTGTGAAAATATAATTGTTAAGAGTATGGACATTTTAAATTTTGATAGTAACATCCAAATTACTCTCTATAATGGTTACACTCCACTTCCGGTTCTACCAGCAGCAGCATGCAAAAGTACCTATTTTCTCCTGTCCTTGCGAAGAGTGTTACCAAACTTCTTGATTTCTGCCCATGTGGTAGGTGAAAAATGGTATCTCACTGAACTTTGAATGTACATTTAGTAGCATAAGTGATACACAAAAACTATTTTTTCTTAGCTCATTACCTTTATACTAAGAAATTAGCTCTCTGTCAGCTATATGATTGAAAATAATTTTTCCTGGTTCTTGTGTGTTTTTTGAAATAGTTTAGGGAGGTTTTTTTTTGCAATATACAAATCATTTATTTTCATGTAGTTGAACTTATTTTTAAAGGATTCTTGGATTTTATGTCATATTTTCATATTTGGAAAGTTCTTCCCTATTCCAATATAATTTTTAAAACTCTCCTTATTTAATTCTAGCATTCTTATTTTAAAAAGAACACTTAGGCTGGCATGGTGGCTCAAGCTGTAGTCTCAGCACTTTGGGAGGCTGAGGCGGGAGGATCACGAGATCGGGAGTTCGAGACCAGCCTGACCAACATGGTGAAATCCCATCTCTACTAAAAATACAAAAATTAGCCGGGCGTGGTGGTGCATGCCTGTAATCCCACCTACTCATGAGGCTGAGGCAGGAGAATCCCTTGAACCCAGGAGGCAGAGGCTGCAGTGAACTGAGATCACGCCATTGCATTCTAGTCTGGGTGACAGAGCGAGACTCCATCTCAAACAAAAACAAAAACAAAAACAAAACACTTAGTAAATTCTGAAGTATATAAACATAAAGTACTGAACTACTAATACAATTTTCATCATTACAGAAAGATAGAAATTTTAAACAAGAGGCCACTTCATGATTTTCCAAATGAGTTACAAAATAAACAGAAATAATCAACTTTACAAATGTATAGATTTGTGCTTGCCTGATACCAATGTCATCTTGAGTTTCTGAGTGCTCAGAGTAACCAAAAGTTAAAATTTAATGGAGCATTTCTTTTAGTACTTTGTAAAACAAATTCTAACACATTTCAACAATCAGAATGAAGCAGTTATATGTGGTTTCTCTCATTTAAGGGCTAACATACTCTTTTTTTTTTTTTTTTTTTTTTTGAGACAGAATCTCGCTCTGTCACCAGGCTGGAGTGCAGTGGCACGACCTTGGGCTCACCGCAGCCTCTGCCTCCTGGGTTCAAGCAATTCTCCTGCCTCAGCCTCCCGAGTAGCTGGGATTACAGGCACCCGCCGCCATGCCCGCTAATTTTTGTGTTTTTAGTAGAGATGGGGTTTCGCCATGTTGGCCAAGCTGGTTTCGAACTCCTGACCTCAGGTGATCTGCCCACCTCGGACTCTCACACACATACAATAAAGATCAAACTAGGAATGAAAATTAAAGCACTGGTATTTTGATTTATGAAATTTTTTATCCACAACATTGAAAACATAAAAAATAAATATATATTGAAAAATGCAACATAATTATCAATAGAAATAAAAAAATATTACAGGGAGGGAAGTGTAAAATCCATTTTAGAAAATATTTCACCCAAAATACTAAAAATAAGTAGTTCTGATGTTTAAAAAAATAAACTTCATGGGTTGTAAACTTCACTTATATGTTGTTTCATTACCTAGTTATGCCAGATAATGCTTTGCTACCGAATTATTTGCTTACCAGTCTTCTGGTTTGATAGCAGAAGGATCAGGAATTTTTGCTCTTTCATCCCATTCCTCAGGTTTTTTATCATTGGGATCTTCAATTTCTTTGGGAGGTTTGATAGGAGGAACCACATCCTCTAGGAGGCTTCCTTTGTTTACAACTGTTTGATCAACTAACACCTCAAATGTGTCATCTGGATTCATCACTAAGGGATCAATTTAAATAAATTATAGTTATCATTTTGATATACGCTTTAAAGATAATCTTCTAAATAATGTAACTACCCTTAACTCCATGGGTAAAGCTTTTTTCCCAACCAGAAATAGAGGAATAACCAATGTATTGAACTAAAACATTCTAAAATCACTAGATATATTTCCTAAAGATAAAATTTTGTTTTAAACTGCATTTTTTACAATAAAATGCTCCATTACTTCTCAAAGAAAAAATAATACCAAATAGCTCTGTTTTGGGACACATAACGAGTCAGCTTCACTCTTTTATAGTTACAAAATACAAGCTAATCTTTTTCAGCATTTAATTTTTTTGATACCATCTTAAAGTGTTGTAAGTATAACACAAAAAATTAATTTATTCTGTTCTAGTAATATTTTCTCATTATTTCTACAGTTTACTTGGTGTTCCCCAAAATGCCTAGTTTTTTCAATTATTTCATAAAGATATTTATTATATCACATCTGATATTGAAGATGAAATGGGCATTGCCCGAGCAGACAAAATGAATGTTTCTACAACTGCAGCATTTGGGGAAAAAGATTGAAATACTTTAATCTTGGGTGGAGTTGAGACGTGAGAAAGGAAGCCAATAGGGCCATTTCAAAATGTCCTATTAGCTTCCAATATGCTCTGATTTTGATAGTGGGCTGACCAGAGCTCTACAGCCATTATACTTGAGAATGGGAGAAACAACTCCTTATGATGTCCCTCACCCCCATATCTATGCAAATTCCTATTTACTTAAGTATATTAATATATGGCTGCTCAATGCTTCTCCTTTCGAAGTACATGCCACAACCAACACAAGGTAGGACATAACAATAATCACAACTGCCTATAGAATAAAGTCTAAGCTTTTTAGTCTGGCATTAAGGGCCTTTTCCTTTTTATTTTCTAGTTTTCTGTTCTGGCCTCTTCCTTTTTATTTTCTAGTTTTCTGTTCTTACAGCACCACTGTCACAACGTCTAAAATGTCCTTTCACCCTACTGTCTTCGACATTCTATCTGTACTTCAAGAAGAGTTCAAATATAATCTTTCCTAGCTTTGTTCCAAGTCTCTAAGCTGGAAGTAATATTGCTTGTGAACTTTTAGCTGTGCCTCATCTCTCTTTCTTATGTGGTACTTTATTTTCTACCTGTGCTGTCATTATACATGTCCTATTTTCTGAAAAAGATAAGCTCCTTCAGGATGGGGTACACGTTTGTTTTCTTGTAAAGCACTTGCCACGAATATATCAATAGTCAGCAAATATTTTTGAATACATGAATGAATTAAAAGGGTATACCAAGGGTATAAAGATGAGTCTTCCTGTCTGTAAAGAACTTTTTAAGGTCTACATCTGGAGGTTTGGCATGTTTCTCTTCGAAAACTCCAGTTTTGGGATGTTTATGTCTGAAGATAAAATGAAGTTTATAATCTTCTCCGCATTTATCTGGTCCAAACATAATGATATAGGATGTTTTATCATAAAAGTTTTCCTTCAAAGAGAGATGAGTGTTGGCATTAGTCCAGAATCACAGACTATTTAATGCATTTCTGTATTTTATCCAATGGGTAGAGTTTACAAAAATATATTAAATGGTAATTCACCAAAGAGCTAGCTATTTAATACAAGTGACAATAAAGGACATGGAAAAATGACAAATTTTACTTTAATATAGATTTTTTTAAGTACACACTACTTCCTGAAGATGTGGGACAGAAGCGGAAAATACTCTAGCAACACCATAATATGCTTTAACTCTCTATGTAAATCTATATTACTAATATTTTTATTGAGAGAATTAGGCATTAGAGGAAAGCATATTTATGGCCTTAAGACTAAAATTATTACCCATTACTATTATTTAGGAAGATACCAGAAAATGACCCTCTGAGCACAAGATGAAGAGAGATTCATTCAGAAATAAAAACAGACACGAGGACATGAATTTCTCTTTATTTGGCATGGCATAGTGGTTAACAGCATGGGGTATGGAGTCAGATACTGGGGTTCAAATCCTACCACTGCCTCTTAAACTAGTTGTGTGTCACCCTGAGTCAATTTTTTTAAAGCTCTCTGCACCTCCATTTCATCACCTCTGAAGTATGGAGATGATAATAGTACCTACCTTATAAGAGTTCTCTAAGGATTAAGTGAATTAATCAGATAAAGTGCTTATAGAAATACTTGGCATTAGATTTTTTTGTCATCCTACCTTCAAGTGTTCATCTAAAACAAGAGCTTCAACATATACTACAATGGCCTCTCCTTCACTTGATCCTAATAATAATGAGTAGTACATGAAAAAGTCTCCCATCTACATTTCATAGCTTATGTACAGCTAAGTGTTCTGAAAAATATACCCCTGATGTCTCATCTATCGTATTTCTGTTATATGCAGAAAGTCTGAAACAGCCTTTTACAGGAGAAGGCTATAAGAAATATCCCCAACTTTCCAATGGTCCTAATACAACCTCTTAGAAGTATAAACCTATTTCATCATGAAAAGTTTTTAAAATTAGTTACTTTCTGTGGGTTGCTAACCCCTTTTAATTTGGTTCTTTGGCCATTTTGTTTCACTGCTTTGCTTTGTTATACTTCTCTAAACAAACTTAAGAGTCTTATTCTGTAACGAAAATAACTCTAAGCTATATTTCAAAAGAACTTATAAGTATCACGTAGTTTTTGTCCTACAGACATGGTAAACTTTTTCATGTTGTTAAAGATTATAAAATTGATGCAAAATTGATGCCTTCAAGTAACACAGCTTTATATAAAACTTGAAGGCGAATTGTAAGAGCTATGTAAATTCACATTGAAAAAAGATATCTACAATTCTTTTCAATTTCAGTTGAAGACAAAATTTTCAGTTTTATCAATTGTTCCTTAAAAATACTTATTAACTTTAATAAGGTTTTCTTAAATATTAAAATATCATACCAGAATCAAATCATCAGTGTCTGCTAGGAGTTTAATGTATGCACCTCCACAATCAATACCATCTTGAAAATTTACTTCATATCTGAATAAAGGGAAAAAGAACCGTACTACTGATAAGTAAAAATTACTAATTGCTCTTTAAAATGTAATCTTATTATTCTCAATTCATGTAAGTATAAATTTTTTTCCATTATCAGAAAGCTCATATAAAGCATATCTACAACCTATAGGAAATAAGCAGAAACGCTTTTCTACTACTCTAAAACAAGACACATCATTAAAATATTAAAAATAGAATGATTACAATCAACTGCAGACAAACCAATCAATTTGTTTAATTTTTTTTCCATCAAAACTGATAAATTAAGCATCAGATACTGTGACTAAAACTACAACAGGAAATTTCAAATTCTGATAAGGTAGGCACTATACTTACACTTTATAAACTAAAAAAAAACAAAGGCCGTAAGAACCACAGCTACAGCAAGATTTCTACAAAATTGCTAATGATCTTAGATACCTAGAGTTCATTACACCTTACCATGTTAAATAAGTTGTACATTTAATTAAATAGCTCCAGCAAAGAGATTCATAATCTCAGTCAATAAGCTGGATTTCAGACCTAAACAGCCAGGAGATATGGGAAATTTTCACTGTTTAGTATAACAGCTAAAATAATGAACATGAGAGTCTCTTATGAATTTACAACACAGTGTAATTCTCAGCAAAGTTTTTTTTCTTTATTGGTAACTTTAAAAGGAAATAGCCTTGCTATGGCAATGAGGCATAGACTTACGAGATTTTTTGTTGTTAAATTAATGAATTATATGTGACAAAAATCAACGAGGAAATGGCTGTCAAACAGTAAAAACAAAAAAGGTTATGATTTCATTAAATGAATTAAAACAAAAAGACATGAAAACTAGAGAAATAACCAGAAATAATGATCATTTTAATAAAGGACTATAGTTGTAAATGTTTCTGAAGAAATTTAGTGACAAGAAGGTAAAACATGATAGCGTACAAAATTTTAACAGTTTGAACTCAATTGGTGTACATATTTTGTATTAAAAAAAGAGGAAACAAAATTTTAAGTATCTCTGATTTGAAAGGGGTGATTTTCTCCTATACTTTTTACTATGCTTTATTTCTTAAGCTATCTATAACAGTGGCCACAAGCATGTACTTTAAAGTCAAAATGACCTGAGAGTTATTCTTGATTCTGCCACTTACTCTAGTGACTCCTTGGGTAACGGCAAGTCATTTAAGCTCTAAGTCTCTATTTGCTCATCTATAATATGCAGACATGGCCCATACGTACACATCAAAGGATTGTTATGATGATTAAAGGATATCATGCCCAATGAGGGGCAAATACATGCTCAAAATGCTTCTATGATAATCAGAAGGAAGGTATTCTTTTGTTCTTTTTCGTTTTTTAAATAGAGGACAGTTTGTTTTCCTCAAAGTCTTATCTTTATTTTAAGCAATAGCTGACAAAATTTTGTTTTTCATGGAATTTAAGTATTTGAAGACTATAAGTAGAACACGTGGTGCATGATATGACTTAAAGGTCACTGTTTTTAGGAAAAAAATTAAAAAGATTTTGCTTTATAATAGATTATCTCAGGACAGAGCATTCTGTAAAAAGGTAAGAATTGGAAAAAACAATTTTGTACAGTGGCTGCATAAATGTGAACATAGTTTCATTGTTCCATTATGCCTAGATTCAATCACTTTGTCCATTTCTTATACTGCAAACTTTGAGTTTTCAAATAATTAACTTTTACCTAGTATAAATGATTCACAATGGATTAGAGGATCAACAAAATGTTTATCATACAGCTTGACTACTGCTAAACTTCCAGTCATAGGAAAACCAAGGACATATGCAGAGTATATGGTAACCTTAATTTCTTTAGAGTATCATTTCTCAAATTGTTCCATGAAATAGCAATTATTGTTAGATGGGAAAATAAACTTATGTGATCAAATGTGTTTGTGAAACACAGTAGTAATGCTGAAAACAGGTTTTCATATGTAGAACTTCTCAGTCTTTAATGAGCTAACATACTTCCTTTTTTAATTTTATTTTTATTTATTTATTTATTTATTTATTTTGAGACAGTCTCACTCTGTTGCCCAGTTGCCCAGGCTGGAGTGCAGTGGCATGATCTCGGCTCACTGCAAGCCCTGCCTCCCGGGTTCACGCCATTCTCCTGCCTCAGCCTCCCGAGTAGCTGGGGCTACAGGCACCTGCCACCACATCCGGCTAATTTTTTGTATTTTTAGTAGAGACAGGGTTTCACCATGTTAGACAGGATGGTCTTGATCTCCTGACCTCGTGATCCACCCACCTTGGCCTCCCAAAGTGCTGGGATTACAGGTGTGAACCACTGCGCCAGGCCTTTACTTCCTATGTTTTGAGTCAGGATATTCTTCATCTTCAATTATATTCATATATATTAACATGTATACAATTTGGGAAAAGCAGCTTTATAGTAAAGTTATATTGTAAATCAGCATTTATAGCATTGAATATAAATCTCTTCATTTTATTTACCCCATTTCATTTTATCAATATTAAGAGGAGACAAACATTCACTCTCCTTTGAATTGTTTTTAAACATATGAAAGACTGCTATTCAATTCTTGGTCCTCTTCTTTCTTTCTTTCTTTCTTTCTTTCTTTCTTTCTTTCTTTCTTTCTTTCTTTCTTTCTTTCCTTCTTTTTCTTTGAGGCAAGATCTCATTCTGTCACCCAGGCTGCAATGCACTGGTGTGACCTTGGCTCACTGCAGCCTCGACTTCCTGGGCTTAGGTGATCCTCCCACCTCAGCCTCCAGAGTAGCTGGGACTACAGTCGGGCACCACCATGCCTGGCTAATTTTTAAAATTTCTTTGTAGAGTCGGGGTTTCGCCATGTTGCCCAGGTTAGTCTTGAACTCCTGGGTTCAAGCTGTCTGCCCACCTAGGCCTCCCAAAGTGCTGGGATTACACACATGAGGCATGAGGCACCATGCCAGGCACGGTGGGGAGGTGGAGAGGTTGAAAGAAAGGATTATCTATGAGAAGGTGACCTTTAAAAGGGGTCCCTGCTTGAAAGACACTGGTATTCATAAACATTTATTTTTGAAATAAATTTTCTGCCTTTGAATCTTATCACTGGTTTAATAGCAATATTTATTATTCTGTTCTGAATATATTAAGTTTAATATTTTGATAACAAGTAATTTTAAGGGTAAAACAAAAATGGTGATTTTTACTATGCATTATATAGTTTATGACAGCAGAATTGTATATATTACAGTATATATCACATAATTTTTAAATTTTTTTAAGAGAGCCAAACAATTTATTCCTCATTTAGTCAATATAAGCACTCACACCAAAGGAAATATACTGCTTAATAGCCCACATACAACTCCTTGAAATAAACAAATATAAATATTAGTACTAGGCCATAAGAATGGTTGATCTTTGTATAATTTTATCATTTACCTGCTTTTTATTGAAAGGATGGGTATGTTTGTGTATATATGCACATTTGTGTTTTAACTAAGTGAAACGAAAAAGGAAGATCTAGATTTTCACATCCATTTTCAAAATACAAGCTATATTCAGAAGCCAAAGCTAATACAAAATTCAGAAAAAGTATTCAAAAACATAGCAACACTTACTGAACTATCAAGGGTTTATCAGCAAAAATGAACGGTTTTGCTAATACAGCAGATATCGCATGATGCTTTGCTCTAGATTTTAATACCAGTCCTCTGTCACCAGGTACCTGGTTTTCTTTCAACTCTTCAATTTCCCATCTTCCTAAAAAATAAAGCAAAGCAAATTAAACTAAAACAGAAAACATTGACCTAAGAATTATTTATCAGCAGTTGTGAACAATAATTTTTATCCAGGAAGGCTGACTTGGGGAAAATAAAAATTTTAAATCAGGAAATATCTTCAACTATATATGTATGCCTGCTCATTTATCTCTTTTTTTCTATCAAAGAATGATTTCATCTTCTTAACTAAAGTTGTGAAAACTAATAGCAAACACTATAGTGTCTAAGTCACTCTTAAAGCTGAATTAGTTTGGTTTTTCTATGAAAGAGTTTTTAATCAATGAAATTATAAAATGTGGTTTGTCTCAATAGGGTATGTCAATATTGTATTTTTAAAATGACATATTTGAAACTGCATATGACACATAACACAAAATGAGTAGTCTATTTATTTTGAAATGCACAATACTCATCAGCTACTTTTCTTACTTGCAGCAGTTATTGTAAAGATTTAAAGTTCATTTTGAAAACTGCATGCTTAATTCACACAAACCCTTCTCAGGCTACACTAATCAGCTCTCAGAACTTTTGGCCAGGAAGGCAGCAAAGCACTGCATAAGTGCTAAGCTACAACAAGGCAAAACTGAGTTAGGCCTTCTCTGGGTTACAGTTTTCCATGTTAAGATCAGGACATTCCTGAAATTAGATTATGGGCCACATACAATGCAAAGCTAGGTGGGCTACCTATAGCCCAAAAGTTATATGTTAGACTTTACTCCTTTACTGGTTTTAGAATAGAAAATCAACTTATATTAATTTGTGTAAAATCTTCTGTTTTGAAAATGATAGGTATTGCCTATTCCAAGAAAATTCAATTCGACAAAACTGGCTATTTTCCAGTATTGTGTCAACTCAAAATATTCATTAATGAGCACCTTTGAATCACAAATGCTCTTATATCATTTTTTTTTCTTTCTAAGAAAAATAATGCAAGAACCAGACACAGTCTTATAAATCAAAGAGTGGTAATTTTTGGACTGTAATTGTACATACATTTTTAGACCTTTAAAAATGTGTGTGTTTTTATTAAGTTTCCAAGTTTCTTTTCTTTCTCCCCCTAATTTGGTCATATTATATTTTTTTGAAAAAGATTAATGTACTTGGTTTTCTTTCTCTCACACTGATGGTGAATTGTATTATCACTAACTTGTAGTTTGCCTCTCGCCCCCTATAAAGGTCTTATTTTAAGAAGTAACAACTTTATCTGGAAGTCCTAGCCAGTGCAATCTGGCAAGAGAAAGAAATAAAGGACATACAAATTGGAAACGAGGAAGTCAAGCTATCACTGTTTGCTAATGATATGATTGCATACCTAGAAAACCCTAAAGACTCATCCAATAGACTACTAGAGTTGAAAAATCAATTCAATAAAAGTCTCAGCTTACAAAATCAATGTACACAAATCAGTAGTACTGCTACATAGCAACAACGACCAAACTGAAAATCAAATCAAGAACTCAATGACTTTTACAATGGCTGCAAAAAAAAAAAACAAAAACCCTAGGAATATTCTTAACAGAGGTGAAAGATTTATCTATACAAGGAGAACTACAAAACACTGCTGAAAAAAATCATAGATGACACAAACAAATGGAAACACATCCCATGCTCATGGATTGGAAGAATCAATATCATGAAAATGATCATAGCACCCAAAGCCATCTACAGATTCAATGTGATTCCTGTCAAAATACCAAGAACGTTTTTCACAGAATTAGGAAAAAAAATCCAAAAGTTCATATGGAACCAAAAAAGAGCCTGAATAGCCAAAGTAATCCTAAGCAAAAAGAACAAATCTGGAGACATCACATTACCTGACTTCAAATTATACAGGGCCATATTATCAAAACAGCATGGTAATGGTCTCAGGTAGACACACAGACCACTGGAATAGAATAAAGAACCAGAAGTAAAGCAAAATACTTACAACTAACTGATCTTTGACCAAGCATACAAAAATATAAATTAGGGAAAGGACACCCTATTTAATAAATGGTACTGAGAAAACTGGCAAGCCACATATAGAAGAATGAAACTGGATCCTTACTTGTCACCTTATACAAAAATCAACTCAAGATGGATTAAAGACTTAAACCTAAGATCTGAAACCATGAAAATTCTAGAAGATAACACCAGAAAAACTCTTCTAGACACTGGCTTAGGCAAAGAATTCATGACCAAGAACCCAAAAGCAAATGCAACAAAAACAAAAATAAATAAATGGGACCTAATTAAACTAAAAAGCTTCTGCACAGCAAAAGAAATAATCATCAGAGTAAACAGATAACCCACAGTGTGGGAGAAAATATTAATAACCTATGAATCTGACAAAGGACTAGTATCCAGAATCAAGAGACTCAAACAAATCAGCAAGAAAAAAATTAATCCCATCAGAAAGTAGGCAAATGACATAAATAGACATTTCTCAAAAGAAGATATAGAAATGGCCAACGAACATGCTTAGAAAATGCTCAACATCACTAATCATCAAGGAAATGCAAATTAAAACCACAATGAGATACTACGTTACCCCTGTCAGAATGGCCATTATTAAAAAGTCAAAAAACAATTGGCATGGATGTGGTGAAAAGGGAACATTTATACACTGCTGGTGCAATGTAAATTAATACAGCCTCTATGGAAAACAGCATGGAGGTTTATTAAAAAACTGAAAGTAGATCTACTGTTTGATCCAGAAATCCCACTACTGCTTTTTCTGTGCATATGGTGGTGTCCTTTTTGGAGTTGATAAGCATATATATACACACACACACACACACACATATATATATATACACACACATATATGTGTATATGTATATATATTTGTGTATATATGTATATATGTGTATATATATACACAGGGGATTTGCTGGGATGGCGAACACCATGCAAAGGAAGACATGCAGGTATGATCTTTATCTTACACTAAACAGAAACTATGAAAAGGAAGCAGACAGCTGACATCCAACATGCTATCTGTTTTGCTGTTGTGATGTAACTGCTTATCAGAGTCTGAGTGCAGGGCCACATGTTTATGAGTATGAGGTCCTCTGAGAAAGAAGAAATTATCACTATCAGTCACTGTGAGAAGAGGCTGATCTTGCTTCAGCATATAACAATCAAGGAGGCTGGTTTTTAGACCACAAAGAAGAAAATATTTGGTCATACTCTAGGGTAGTCCTATTAGGGAAGACAATATGACCCCTGCCTATAGGACATTTCTTTCTAGAGCTAAGGTTGAAGATAATCCTATTAGACACCCTATGATAATGGATATAGACCTGGAGATGAGGATTCCAGAAGCAGCCACATATCTTGTAGCTCTCATTAGCTATCCTCTGCTTTTTACTTGCTAGGAGAATCTTACCATAAATTATAATTTGATCTAGGTGTGTCTATGCTTGAGATGAAACCATAGAGACAGCAGTAGCCTGGGAAATACTGCTTCAGGAAATGCAAAAGACTAACAGCTGTAGAGTGAAAATTCAACTGTTCAGTTAGAAAACTAGATTAACTGGCTTAAGAGTGAGATTTTCAGAAATAGCGAAGGGTTTTTCAGAAATATTGAAGAGGGACAAGACAAAAGACTGAACATTTTATTGTGAGGCAGGGTGGGGGACTCCAGCCAACAAAATCTAACAAAAATCTAATCTCAAAGGTTAGTGAACTCCAGGCCATACTGGTTATATCTAATACTTAAATAATATTTTACCATCGTATATTGAAATTTCCTCATCCATGTCATCTTTCTTTGCTTTTGATAAGACCCATCTGTAAATAAAGTTGAACATACATATATGTCATTAACAATAAAATCAGCAATTTATAGATATAAGGCATACAGAAACACAATAAAAGATCACCCAATACAGTCACTTTTCATTCAACAATAAATTCATACTTAGATGCTAAATAAGGATGCCTACACATAATCCTGAAGGGCTAGAGTTAAACCGAATTTGGAATCTATAATTTACTAGCTGTATGATCACAGGTAAGGTATGAGAAACCTCGGTTTCTCCACCTGTAAATTGGGGATTAAATATGGTAATTATCTACTTTTTTAAGGACATCTGACACATAATAATCATTTTAATATTAACTTTTGTTTTTTCCATTATTTAGAGTAGAGCAGTACTCATATTTGTCATCTGAACTTAAGAGTGTTAATCTGTCCTAGAGAATAAAGAAATGTTATAAATTTCATCTTTGCATTTGGAATTAGTATATTTTCTTTGAATAAATAACTATTCAAATTAAACATTCTATCAATTACAAAAATATACTAAGTACTGATTTACACTGTCAATTAAACTACTTTAAAATTTTTTGTAGATCTGTAGTAGAGATAATTTTCATAGGCCAAAACCTAATAACTTCAAAAAAACTAATAAATCAAAGAAAACATTCTCTTGAATGAATACTCACCCAGCCAACCTTCCACTATCAAAAGTTTCTGCAAAATATACTTCTCCTATAGGTTGAGGTGTCTTATATTTAATCTAGGAAAGAGATTTTCCAAGTCTAAAGTTACTCATTTTCACAAATATTTCAATTAAATAATCTTCCTAGTGAAGAACATAGTATGTAATGCACATACAGGTAATACAGATATGAGGTGACAAACTCAAATAGGATACAAAACTTTGTATCCTAGTAATGATAAGGTACAAGAAAATATAACAAATACCATGATGACAAAAATACTGTACGTACAAACAGTGGATACACTGACCCCTTCTAACACAGAAGGAACAAAGGGACTCTGACAAGTGACAATATTTATGGATAAAACTCTTTGGGAGCAAAGGAAACTGCATAATGAAAAGCATGTAAGATGTAGAGCTTAGTAAGCACATAGGCTTTTAAAATTAACTCTTAAGTTTTACTGTTAGGTACCCTAAAAGATAATAATATAATTTTCCAAGATTAGGAACCCAGAGAGTGAAAAGATTCTATGGAGATAGCATTGCAAAGCAATTATCAACAAAGCGTTGTTTCAAGTGCCTTTGAAGTGTTAGCTGTTAGGGTGGCAATAATGATGATGGTGGCAGTGGTATTGCTGATGATATAGTGGCTCCTTTAATTCTTATAATATTTCTGTGGGGGAAGTGTCATTAGTAACCACTTTATATATGATGAAACTGGGACAGACAAAGTAACTTGCTTACTGCTGTCCAGTTAGATAATTGTAGAACTTACATATAAAGCCAAGACTGGCTCCAAAACTCATACATTTTTACTACATGATACAGAATTTACCAACAAAATAATTTAAAAGAGTAAAGACTGATAAACTATCAAAAGATAATTTAAACTGAGGATGAATAAATAAAAATTTGCCTAAAGTAACAGGTTAGTCTGGATCCTCTCAGAATCAGCCTGTTGTGATTGTATCTGTATGATTAGTGAGATTAGATTGTATCTGTATGATTAGTGAGATTTCTTCCAGAAGGCTTTAGGGAAAAGGGTGCAGAAATACTTTTTCTATTTTCACTGTCCCTATCCTACCCTGATAGCAAAACACTTCCTGTCTGTTTAAGGGAGGGAAATCAGTAATTACACAAAATTCCACGTAATTACTGACAGGGTCAAGATTCAGCTACCAAAATTGCCAATCTTCTATGAAGTTTACTGAATTACAACTTTACTCTTCTCTATATTTTTATAGATTGACAAAACGGGCAGTGGTGTCACAAGAGGCTTCCCTCTGATAGGCCACCCCTAAAATCAGTTTATTTTGCCCTTTATTTATACTTCACCCTATGTAGATTACTCATGCTATAAAATTAGAAGCATCAAAAATCATTCTTTCCCACTTCCTATCATATTCTCAAAGTATCACCAAATAAATCTAGTGGTAGTTACCTGTCAATTTCTTTGAAGTATTAATATTAACCTTCAAAGACCCTGTAGTAACTGTATCCAAGTCAGTAATTATTAGTACTCGGAGTACTTACTTTCTGCAGATTATAGAAATAGGCTTTTAAAAAAATTGTCCTTACAGAGCTTCAATTTAACAGGGGAAACATACTAGTCACCTTAAACAATGAAACAACACATTTGCAAATGAAAAATTCTTAATAAGAGGAAATGAAGTAAAGAAGTCTGTAACAACTATATATTATTCCCTTAGGCCCTTCAAACAGTAGCTGGCAGAATACAATTAATGCTTTCTCACCATCAAAAATATTTCTGATTATCACAAGGTTAGATATGAATATTCCTCAATGTAAAAGCTCTTATGTATCATCAAGGTATACAAAAATCCCTGCAATTTCTCAGACTCCTGTTAATCACTACTTCAAAATATACGTTTTAACAATGCTGAGAGAAACACGAGTCAGGTTTACTAAATGCCCACCCCTCACCCTCACTTCCTTTTCTAATTCATCCTCCTTCTTAGCATTTTCTTTTCTCAGAGAAATAAAGACAAATACTTTACTTCTCAAAGAATCGCAAATTATATAGCCTTTTATTTGAAAAGATCTAGCAATGTCAAAAGTATGAATAAAAACCTTACTATTAGCTTAGTTCTCTTTAATCAGTGACAAACTCCTGTTTTGATAGTAAAAACCTCCCCCATATTTATTTGTTTAAGAAACTGTGCTAGATGCCATGAACAAATTTCTGAATTACATGGGCACTCTAAAAAATAAAGTAATAAGATACTTAGAAAAAAAATCAATGTTTTTCTATCTATCTCTAAAATGAAGATTATTTGAACTGAAATGAATCACCAGAGGTCAATCACTTCATTGTACTATGTAAAGGAATAATTTATAACTCATTTCTCAATAACCATACCTCTGAGGAAAGTTCACCTTCATTAACATCAATTTCTTCTGAATTTTCTTCAAAGTCTTCCGTCTTAACATCATCATCCATAAATTCTGCATTAATTGAGATGAACAGAAGACCCAAACATAGCCAAAAGGCTTGGAAACGCATATTGATTATCTGTGAAATTAAAAGTAATTAGTGAAAATAAAACAAAGTTGTGAGAATCAGTGTTAAGTATATGCAGAAATAAATAATTTCTCCATAATAGCTCCTTTATTCTAGGATGGCTTTTAAAACAAATCACTGACAAAATTATTTAAATTGTGCTTTGAGCAAGTGAAAATACAAACTTCAAATCTTGTAGGAAACAGATTCTACAGCTGCAGGCCTTCATCCAAAAACAAAGAGCCAATGGCACAAAATCTAAAGATAAAGATGATAGTAGTTATCAAACACAAATAATATGTAGACCTTTTTAAAAGTATCATGATTCCTAAATGTTCGCTGAAATTGTTTTTATTATAATGTTGCTTAAGTGTATATAAACATAAAAATGGAAATTTTATAATTATAAAACCAAAATACATTTATATATAAATGCTGAGAAAATATACAAAAAATTTTTTATCACAAATTTAATGTGGTAGTGTTTTACTAAAATCAAACAGTCAAAAGATCAAACAAATATAGGGCTTATTGTAATCAGGTAGACTGCTATGGAGAAAGTTATTTTGCATATATAATTCCTATAATTCCACAATTACATAATTACTTATATATTTATGGACAAAGACAAAAATGATGGGTGCTGTCATTAACTAGGATTTGATCTCTCTAAATCACAAAAGAGGTATAACTGGGATAGGAAGTAAATGTAAAGGGATCAATTTGACACAATGAAATAGGCTTATTTCCTTAATTTCCTAGTTATTGGCACAGAAATTTGTATATCTGCAAATTGCTTGTTAACTGTGAACTCTAAAAGCTTCATTATTCTAAAAGTCTAAGGGCGTTCCATGTTACATAGTAAAAGGCACTTTGCTTGACTGGCTATTAATCATTTTTGAGCAAAATAAAAACACATAAAATAATACTAGTAATAATGAACATTAATATAACTTTAGACCCATATCCTCTCTTTCAAATGAATGTACACTTTAGGTTCCAAATAATTAATTTGTTGAAAAAAATACATTCTAAGTGCTTTGTTTGAGCTCTGGTGTACTGGGCTGCCAAGAAAGAGTTAAGAGGAAGCCAAGCAGGTAGTGCTCTATCTGGAACTCTACCCTTAACTCAACCAGAGCACCCCAGTTTTATTTGTATTCTATATTATAGTTTTTCCTGACTTTTCCTTAGAAATAGTTGCCAATGCTTCAGAAAAAAGTTCAGAAAACACTTTATCTTGAAAGTTTGTTTCTTCTTTAAAATTCAATGATCTTATATTTACATCAAAGAACTAGCTAATTTAATCTTTGCAGCCCAGGACATGAATAGCATAGGTACTATTCCCAATCGACAAAACAAAAACAGAGATTTTTAAAGAACTGCAATTGGTTAGAAGGCATTCTGTAGACAATGCAGTTCTATTGTTTTTATTTGTTCTTTTTTTTAAAAAAAATCAGAAATACAGACTTAATACTTTCTGCGTAATGCTGCAGTATCCTATCATTCTTCAATGCTGCACCAGCTGACAATTGAGAATTAGATCATGAAGTTCACAGTATTGAAATCTGTCTCATAATGGTGCCAACATGTTATTAAGTTCCAAACAAAACTATGAGGTTTGTCACATCTCATTTCTTAGAGAGAGGTATGCTATTGACAAGTCTGTACTGAAACTCTGAGAGGCCAGATGCTGGGGTAATACTACAAGAAAATGAAGTAGTTAATTTATGCATTTAAAATTGTTTTAAATCACGTGGTAAAGCATATTCTCATTGTTGTACAACTAATTTCCAAAACTTTCTTCATGCTCTAAAACTAAAACGCTATACACTTTTAACAACTCCCCACTACCCTTCCCTCCAGCCCCTGGAAACCATCTTTCTAATATCTATCTCTATGATTTTGACTACTCTAGGTACTGCATATAAGTGGAATCATACAGTATTGGTCTTTCTGTAACTGGCTTATTTTACTTAGCATAATGCCCTCAAGCTTCATTCATGTTGTAGCATGTATCAAATTTCCTTCCTTTTTAAAGCTGGACAGTATTCCATTGTGTGTATACACCACATTTTGTTTATACATTCATCTGTTGCTTCCACCTGTTGGCTGTTGTGAATTATCCTACAATGAATATGGGTATACAAATAACTCTTTGAGACCTTGTTTTCAATTCTTTTGAGTATATACCCATAAGTTGAATTGCTTGGTCATATGATAATTCTATTTTTTTTGAATCCTCTTACTGTTTTCCACAGTGGCTTTACCATTTTACATTCCCACCAACAAGGCACAAGGCTTCCAATTTCTACACATCCTTGCCAACATTTGTTCAAAATTATGTTTTTTTAAATAGTAGTCATTGTAATAGGTCCTAATATGGCGTAGTATCATATTGTGGTTTGATCTGCATTTCCCTGATGATTAGTGATACTGAGTATCTTTTCATGTGCTTGTTGGCTATTTATACGTCTTCAAGGGAAACATGTCTATTCAAGTCCTTTGCCTATTTAAAAAATCAGGTTTTGTTTTTGTTTTGAGTTGTAGGAGTTCCTACAAATTCTGGATACCGACCCCTTATCAAATATATGATTGGCAAATATTTTCTCCCATTGCATAGGTTTTTCATTTTGTTGTGTTCTTTGATGCACAGAACTTTTTAATTTTGAGTTTTCCAATTTATATATATTTTCTTTTGTTGTCTGTGCTTTTGGTGTCATATAAAAATTACTGGCAAATTCAATGTCATGAAGCTTTCCATGTTTTCTTTTAACAGTTTTATAGTTTTCTTATGTTTAAGTCTTCAATCCATTTCGAGTTAATTTTTGTCTATGATTTAAGGTAAGGTTACAACCTCATTCTTCTGCATGCGGATAGCCAGTTTCCCCAATATCATCTCATGAGAAGACTGTCCTTTCTCACAAAATGGTCTTGGAACTTTTATAAAAAAACATTTGAACATGTATGTGGGAATTTATTACTAGGCTCTTTATTGTATCCCATTGATATATATGTCTGTCTTTATGCCAGTCTCACACTGATTTGATTACTATAGCTTTGTAATAAGTTTTGAAACAGAGATGTGAGATTTCCAAACTTATTCTTTCCCAAGATTGTTCTGGCTATTTGGGGTCCCTTGAGATTCTATATGAATTTTACTATTCTTGCAAAAAGTGCTATTAGGATTATGATAGGGATTGCACTGAATCTGTAGATTACTTTGGGTTGTGTTTCCATCTTATTAAGTCTTCCAATCCCAATGAACACAATGTCTTTCCATTGATTAATATTTGTTTCTTAATTTCTTTCAGTAGCATTTCATAATTTTTCATGTACAAGTATTTTACTTCCTTGATTTATTCCTAAGTATTTTATTCTTTTTTATGTTGTTATAAATGGAATTGTTTTCTTAATTTCCTGTTCATTGTTAGTATACAGAAGTGCAACTAATTTTTGTGTGCTAGTTTTCTTACCCTGCAACTTTAGTGAATTCATTTGTTTGTTTTTTGAGATGGGATCTCACTCTGTTACCCAGGCTGGAGTGCAGTGGCACCATCATGGCCCACTGCAGCCTTGAACTCCTGGACTCAGGTGATCCTCCACTTCAGCCTCTCGAGTAGCTGGGACTACAGGCAAGCATCACCATGCCCAGCTAATGTTCTGTATTTTTCTGTAGAGATGGTTTTTGCCATATTGCGCAGGCTGGTCTTAAACTCCTAGACTCAACTGATCTGGCTACCTTGGCCTCCAAAATTGCTGGGACTACAGGCATGAGCCACCATGCCTGGCCTTCATTTATTATTTCTAACAGATTTTTGTATTGTGTTCGTGAAATCTTTAGGGTTTTGTACATACATATAAGATCATGTTATCTGCTGAGATAATTTTACTTCTTCCTTTTCAATTTGAATGTCTTTTTTCTTTCTTTTTCTTCCCTAATTTCTCTGGCTCGGGAGAAGTGGAAAAAGCAGGCATCCTTGTCTTATTCTAGATCTTAAAGGAAAAGCTTTCAGTCTTTCACGATTTAGTCTGATGTTAACTGTGGGCTTTTCATATAAGGCCTTTACTATGTTGAGGTGATTTCCTTCTATTCCTAGTGTACTGAGTGTTTTTCATTATGAAAGAGTGTTGAATCATGTCAAATGCTTTTTCTGCATGAATAAAGATGATCATGTGTTCTCCCCTCCCTACATTGTAAATGTGGCATGGTACACTGATTTTCTTATGTTGAATCATCCTTGAATTTTAGGAATAAATCCAACATGGTCATAGTATATAACTCTTTTAACATGCAGCTGAATTTTGTTGTCAAGTATTTTGTTAAGAATTTCTGCATCAATAATCATCTGGAATATTGCTCTGTAGTTTTCTTGTAGTGTCTTTGGCTTTGATAACAGGGTTATGCTGGCTTCATAGAATGAATCTGGAAGTGTTTACTCCTCTTCAATATTTTGGAAGAATTTGAGGAGGACTGGTGTTAATTCTTTCAATGTTTGGTAGAACTCACCAGTGAAGCCACCTAGTCCCGGGCTTTTATCTGCTGGGAAGTTTTTGTTTACTGATTCAATCTCCTTACCAGTTATAGGTCGGTTCAGATTTTCTACTTCTTCATGATTAATCTTGATAGGGTGTGTGTTTCTAAGAATGTATCCATTTAATCTAGGTTATCCAATTTGTTGCCATACAATCCTTCAGCGTATTCTCTTATAATCCCTCTTATTTCTGTAGAATCAGATGTAATGTCCTTTCATTGCCAATTTTAGTTATTTGAGTCTTCTCTCATTTTTCTTAATCTAACTAAAGGTTTGTTAATTTTTTTGTTGACCTTTTCGAAGAATTAACTCTTGATTTCACTTGTTTCCTCTCTTGTTTTTCTATTTTCTATTTCGTTTCTCTCTGCTCTAATCTTTATTATTTCCCTCTTTCTTCCAACTTTTGGGTTTCATTTGCTCTTTTTCTAGTTCCTCAAGGTGTAAGTTAGGTTGTTAACTTGAGATCTTTTGTTTTTCATGTAAGTGTTTAAAGCTATAAATTTCCCTTTTAACACTGCTTTCACTGTATCCCATAAGTTTTGGTATCTTTTGTTCTCCTTTTCATTTGTCTCAAGATGTTTTTCTAACTTTTCTTGAGACTTATTTGGCTCATTGTTCAAGAGTGTGCTGTTTAATTTCCACATATTTGTGAATTTTTCTTGTTTTCCTTCTACTATTGATTTCTAGTTTCTTTCCTTTGTGTTCAGAAAACTTACTTTGTATGATTTCAATCTTTTAAAATTCATTAAGACTTGTTTTGTGGTCTAATATGGTCTATCCTGGAGAATGTTCTATGTGCAGTTAAGAAAAATGTGTGTTCTGCTATTGTTGGGTACAGTGTTGTCCATATGTTTATTATGTTTAGTTGGCTTGTGGTGTTATCTATTTCTTTATTGATCTGTATGGTTGTTTTAAGTTATATAATTTTAGTACAGCAAGAATTTGTTTATATGGTATAGGGTAGAACATTTAGTGCTAATGTCACCCTCTTCCCTCCTTATAAATTAAAAGGTAGCATGCCCAGGGTTCCAAGCTTCTTATGTATTCCTCACTCCATGAGGCTTGCTGAGATCACTAAATATCAGTTGTGACTTCATAAGAAGGGACGCACTGAAGAACTGCATCCTTCTGCACCAACACGTATCTTTGATCTCATGTATGTTCTCTGCACTGCTTCTGTGGTAGTTCAATAACAAATTGAAGCACAAGTAACTTTATCCATGAATGAGATACCATTCTTCCCAATCTTTGAAATCTAGATCAAGTAGTCTGGTCTACTTTAAATAATTACACCAATATCTCCTAAAAACCCTACTGGATCTCCACTACCACCCCCAAATTACAAATTATAAAGTGCAGCTCATGTACTGGTATTGAAGTAATGCTCACTGTCACATCAAAGGTAAGTAAGGCACACACAAAAAAGACAATCACAGTATATGCAATATGTGTTGTAAAGTGTGGGAGAAGTTGCTGGCTGATCACAAGGGTAATTTCCTTGGCACTAGATGTGACCATTACCTGGTTCCAGCCAACAGAATGTAAATAGAAGACCTGTATGCCATTGTCAGCCCTTGCCCATAAAAACTTCCTATAATTATGAATTATAATTCTTTATGATCTTTCCCCTTCTGGTTTGATGCAAGCAATTTTGAAGGTCATGGTTGAAAATGGCAAAATTCCAAGGTAGAAAGTTGCAGAATCCCTGAATCATTACTTGGAGGAGAGTCATTTTATTAGTCAGAGTTCATCAGAGAAGCAGAATCAATAGGGTGTGTGTGTGTGTGTGTGTGTGTACATACAGGCATACCTCATTTTACTGCACGTTGATTTATTGCATTTTTCACAAATTGAAGGTTTCTGGCAACACTGCATTGAACAAGTCTACAGCTGACATTTTTCCAACACTATAGTCACTTTCTGTTTCTGTGACACATTTTTGTAATTCTTTTTTTTTTTTTTTTTTTTTTTTTGAGATGGAGTCTTGCTCTGTCACCCAGGCTGGAGTGCAGTGGCACAATCTCGGCTCACTGCAACCTCTGCCTCCTTGGTTCAAGAGATTCTCCTGTCTCAGCCTCCCGAGTAGCTGGGATTATAGGCGCGCGCCACTATGCCCGGCTAATTTTTGTATTTTTAGTAGAGACGGGGTTTCACCATATTGGTCAGGCTGGTCTCCAACTCCTAACCTCAGGTGATCCGCCCGCCTCGGCCTCCCAAAGTGCTGGGATTACAAGCGTGAGCCACCGCGCCGGGCCTTCTTTCACTCTCAACACACCTATTTAACACACTTCTCGTACATGCTATTTCTTATAACTGCGATGCCTTTCTGCTGTTATTCAGTTTTAATGGCTGACTGAGGATCAGACCAACACTGGTATATTCCAGAAGTGGTGTTTGACAATCACCTATTACTTAAAGTTTTAGTTGTCATGTGGCTTCAGGAATGCAATGTAGAATGATATAATAAAAAGTACACCAAACATGGCACCATCGCACCAAGTTTCTAGTTTTATTATTAAAAAGACAAGTGATAAAAACTGCTCTGGGCCTGTTTTCTCATTTTTGACGTGAACTAGACAATCCAAAGATTCTTTAAAGTTCATAATTCTAGTTTTCTATTTAAAAACACCAATATTTATTAGGTACTTAAAAAGTACTACAGCTAACTTACAACACTTCAATTTCTACAGATGTATCAACATACTTACATCATTTACACACAATAATTAACCTTATCAACTAGCTAAGACAGAGAGTACAGAATATCTTGTTCTGAGGATTTGGAGATGAGATCTAAATGTTACTGGAAGATCAAACCAATAAGACGTGAAGGCAAAACTCCAAACTGAAAACAGGTCAAACTTACAATGACCCAAAGGAGGGCTACCTCGAGTGATGTCGACGTTTGTAAAGCAAGCAAAATCATCAGATGAGATCGGGATTTTGCCTGCTTTTAAGCAACAAAAAGTTTATACGTTAATGAACTCTTTTCTACTTTGAGACTTCTTCCGTGGCCACGTTATTTACCTTTTCTCTCCCAGTCCTGAGCTTTGGTTGCCATTTGCTTTTAACTCCCAAGCAAACACCTCCTCTTTGTTGCTTGGGCAGATGCTATAAATAAAATCAGCGAAAGTGTCTGATTGATGGTAAACAGGCCTGGGGCGATAATGAGTCTAGTAATTAGGGCCTCTCTGGATTCAACCCAGCCCTTTCGCCCGCCCCCCGGCGGCGCACACTGGGCTCTGCGCGGGTATCGAGGGAGCGGCCAACAGTCCCTGGCCCCACCGCCGTGAAGTGGGGTCCCTTCGCTTCCACATAGGTGGAGACTGAGACAGCCGAGCCTATTTTGATCTCGTTTGGGTTACTGTAAGGAGCAGTCAGCAGAGTGAGCAGCGCCCAGACGCGCCCCGGGCCCCCTCTACAACCCTTGGGAGAGCGCCCCGGGGCTCAAGCGTGGAACGGGGCTGCAATGGCAACCGCTGGAATAACGGCCTCCGCTCCCGGTGGCTCCTCAAGCCCGCAGGGGAGGCCGGCCGGGCTAGGCACCTAGCTGTCCCCGTGCTCGTCCGCCCCAGCCCGGGCGCAGCAGGTGGATGCGGCGGTGCTGGAGACACAAAGGGTCCCAGGTGGCACCACCTCCTGCGTCCACCCACGGGGCCGCCAGAGCCCAGTCAAGACCCTAGCTCGCTGCAGCCCCATCGCCAGACTCAACATCCACCCTCACTTGGCCCCGACCAGTTCAGCCCTCTGGCGGCAAAGTAACGGGGTGCCTGGGGGAAGCAGCAACGACTCCGCTTCCTCACCCCAATCTGCGCGCAAAGGGCAGCGGGACAGCGGGAACGCGGCCTGCTGCTCACGCACCTCTCTTGCGGCCTGTTTTCGGCAGTGACAGCTCAGATGTCCAAGTCGTTGCCACTTGGTCCCCGCGTCTCTTCAGACCAGTCCCGCCGGCGGCCGCGCAGCAGCGACTACTAACCGCGCGTGCGCGTGCGGTGGCTGGCCGGAGGCGGTGGCTGCCCGAGGTGTGTGCTGCGCGCTCCTGCTCCGAGAGGCTCAACCGCCTCCAGGGGGAGCCGCACATGGAGCCTGTGCCGCCGCCGGCCGGTTGTGGTGTGGACCCCGCTCCAGGGTTAGCCCAGGAGGAATTCCGCCTGCAAGTCCGAAGACTTTTCCTCCTCTGAGCTCCCGCCCTCTCTGCAGACCGTGCTACCTCCTGTTGCGCAATGATTGGGTCCTGAATTTTATGTAAATCATATTTATGAACAACGTCCAGTAATAAGTGCAGCAAGATTAGGGCTCTAGGCTTTCTCCAGAGTTCTAGATGTTAACAGATCTGCGGTCATGGTGATTAATAAGGAGCTTTCCTGTCCGGTGTGTGTATATGACAAATACAGATACGTTAAGTGTTAATAAATACATTGTATATAAAACAATATGTTCTTTTTCTCTCGAACAACACTATTAATAAGAGCTGCTAACATTTATTGTGTTCATTGTGCTCTAAGGGGCTTACATTCATTGTTTAACCTTCGTGGCAACCCAGGTGATGAAACTGATGGCAACTTGCTCGAAGTTACACAACATGTAAACAGTGGAAACAGGATGTAAATCAGGCCTGTCTCTCTCAGAGCCTGTAGTTTCAAACACATTGAAATAAAACTTAGCATAAACGTAGTTTATGCTATGATTATGCAATCACAAGCTGCTTTGCCTTTTATATATTGGATCAATATTAATTTTACTACTTAATATTTTATAGTAAATCTTGACTTTGAATTTGGTATAACAATTTAATTTTATTGGAAGATTAATTAACAACATTTAATTGACTTGTGAGTCTAACACCCTTGTTGAAGAGTTTCAATCTTAAGGGTTTGGTGGCATTCCGTGCACAACGTATCATTATTGGCTAGGGGTCAAGATCACTGAGTTTTCTCACTTGCTTCACTAATTAAGATTAGCGTTTCTAAACTTTTGACTTTGTCACCTCTGGGAGAGTGTTTGGATAGTGTTAAAATTTACTGGTTAAAAAGACATTTTGTTTGAGATACTTTGTAACAATATTATCCCCTTTATTTCTTTCTTCCATCCTTCTGACTTCTATTATTCAACATACTTCTGTGGCCCATAACAAATACACTTGAACTGCTAGAGAGGAATTTTTTAAAGGATCCATTCAAAGTTTGCAGTGAGGAAGCTGAAAACTAAAAATGTAAGAATAGTGAATTTTTGCAAGATTTAGTAGTAACTTCTTGGTCACATAGTACTCAAAACCTTGAGAACATTTTTTTACTCTTTGGCTGCTACATTCACTGCTTCCATAAATTAAACTCTAACTCCATAAAATCATCTAAAAGAGGTCCTCACCCCCTTCAGTACCTGTGCCATTTCTCTAGTTTAGATTCTCACTACTTTAGAAACTGTTGTTCAGAGTTACCTAACTAGTTGCCCCCATTCAGAGCCTCCCACCTACACTTCGTAGTTTAATCCTCAGCTCATTCAGTAGTTTCCAATGACCCTTCATTACCCACAGCATGAAATCTAATCTCTAACCTTGAAATTTAAGGCCTTAACATATCTCCAAAATTATTTGCCACTTATTGAAAGGATGATTGAATATAATATTTATAATTTGTTTAATAGGCAACTTTTCATCAGAATAATACAGCGTGATAATGTCAGAGGAGAAAGAATAATCTGAAAATAAGACCGGGGTATGGCTTTTGAGAGTGATGTAGTGTTTAATAATACAAGCGGAGGAGTCCCATAAGGTAATGCTGAATGGTAGAGTCGTGAAGTGTTCTGACACATCAAAATTGAAGAGAGATTTGGGAAGAGACCAAGGCAATGTAATCAAGATTGGAGGGACTAGAGTAATCAGAAATCTAGAAAAACATAAAAAGCAGGAAAGGTGACGTGGCATGGTGGCTCATGCATGTAATCCCAGCTCTTTGAGAGGCTGAGGCAGGTAGATCGCTAGAGCCGAGCTGCCTGAGACCAGCCTGGGCAACATGATGAAACCCCATCTCTACAAAAAAATACAAAAAAATTAACTGGGCATGGTGGTGCATGCCTGTAGTCCTAGCTACCTGGGAAGCTGAGGTGGGAGGAAGCTGAGGTGGGATGAGCCCAGGAGGCAGAGGTTGCAGTGAGCCCAGATAGTGCCACTGCACTCCAGCTTGGATGGCAGAGTGAGACATTGTGTCAAAAAAAAAAAAAAAAAGCAGAAAGGTTCATGCTGCTTGATGGAACAGAGTGATGTCCTGTTGGAAGCCTGTTTTGTAATCAAAATCAGAGCTGTGTTTTATTAATGGTCTACTATGTGCAAGTTGCTATATGCAATTGACCCACAGGTATCATCCTTATTTTACTTATGAGGAAATAGACCCAGATCAGTTACATAACTTATTCACACAGATCTTAAGATGCAGAGTGAGGATTCAAAGCCTGTGCTCTTTCCACAACACCTTGCCACTTGAAAAATGCAGAATATAGGAAATGCCTCGATTATCAGGATTAAAGAGCTATGCAGAATGAAGTTTTAACTCAAATACAATGAGTGGACTCAGAACCTAGATAATTCAAATAATACTTTAAAAATGTTTGTATATTTTCATATGTTTAGGAATGTGCTTTTTAATGGTGCAGAAAATAGAGAAAAGGAAACAAGTATTCCACAAGTATTTCCAGTGGGTTGACTTTTATTTTCAAGATGTATAATTATGTCTATGGCAGAAAATGATCTTTTCTTTCTTATATTTATACTTATTTTCTGAGGTTTTTTTCCTTATTACTTTAACAAAAATATCAAACAATAGTAAACAATAGTAATGACAATAGGCATCATTGTTTTTCCCAGAATTCGTCTGGTTAAACTATATAGTTGGCAGAATGAGCCCATGCTGAGTTTTTTTCTTGTGTCTCAAGATAACCCCCCTCAGAAACACTACCCGACTTTAGGATTTATAGAATGATATACAGCTATAGTTATCAAAGAGTTATCAAAGAGTATTAGTATCAAGGCAGACAAATCAATGGAACAGAATAGATTCTATATAGACTTACATGTGTATGTATTATGGCCTGGACATGGTTGGTTTGTCCCAACCAAAACTCATGTTGAAATTTGGTCCCCAGTGTGGCAGTGCTGGAAAGTGGGGCCTAATGGCAAGTATTTGGGTCATGAAGGTCCTGTCCTCGTAGGTGGCTTGATGCCATTGCAGTAGTGAGTGAGTTCTTACTCTGACGAGACTGGATTCATTCCCATGAGAATGGGTTGTTATAAAGCTGGATGCCCCTCAGGTTTTCCCTCTTTGCATGAGTCTGCTTCCCCTTTGACCTTCTCTGCCATCTTTTGGCCTAGCACAAAAGCCTCACCACAAGCCAGAGCCATGTTCTTGAACTTCCCAGCTAGCCAAACTGTGAGTTAAATAAATCTCTTTTCTTTATAAATTACCCAGTCCCAGGTGTTCTGTTATAGCAACACAAAACAGAATAAGACAGTGTGGGGAACTGGTTTTCAACATAGGTACACATGCAGTTGGTAGAGAAAGCCTAGTCTTTTCAACAAATTGTGGTGGTACAATTGAATATTCACATGTAATAAGTACATTTTTCAATCCATACCACACAGCATATGTAAAAAAAGAGACTGGCAGCATTTTGCCCCGTCTTAGATATTTGTGGAACTTTGAACTTGAGGGAGATGATTTAGGATATATGGTGTAAAAAATTTCTAAGCAGCAAAGCACTCAAGAGGTGACTTGGGTGCTATTAGAGGCACTCAGTTTTAAAAGGGAAACAGAAGATAAAAGTTTTGAAAATTTGCAGCCTGACAATGTGATAGAAATGAAAATCTCCACTCCAGAAATTTTCATAAGTAACAAGAAGCCAAACGTTAATCCACAAGACAATGGGAAAATGTCAGAGGTCTTCATGTCAGCCCCTCCCATCACAGGTCCAGAGACCTAGGAGGAAAAGACAGTTTTGTGGGCTGGGCCCAGGGCTCCTCTGCTCTGTGCAGCCTAGGGACTTGGTACTCTGTGTTCCAGCTGCTCCTGCCATGGCTAAAAGGGGTCAACGTACAGCTCAGGCTGCTGCTTCAGAGGTTGGAAGCCCCAAGCCTTGGCAGCTTCCAGGTGGTGAGCCTGTGTGTACACAGAAGTTGAGAATTAAGGTTTAGGAACCTCTACCTAGATTTCATAGGATGTATGGAAACGCCTGGATGCCCAGGCAGAAGTTTGCTGCAGGGGCGGGGGTCTCATGGAGAAGCTCTGCTAGGGCAGTGCCAAAGGGAAATGTGGGGTCAGAGCCCCCCACACAGAGTCCTTGTGGGGCACCACCTAGTGGAACTGTCAGAAGAGGGCCACCATCCTCCAGACCCCAGAATGGTAGATCCACTGACAGCTTGCGCTGTGCACCAGGAAAAGCTGCAGACACTCAACACCAGCCTGTGAAAGCAACCGGGAGAGAGGCTATACTCTGCAAAGCCACAGGGGTGCAGCTGCCCAAGACCATGGGAACCTACCTCTTGCATCAGCGTGACCTGGATGTGAGACATGGAGTCAAAGGAGAGCTTTAAGATTTGACTGCCCTGCTGGATTTCAGACTTGCATGGGGCTTGTAGCCCCTTTGTTTTGGCCAATTTCTCCCATTTGTAGCGGCTGTATTTACCCAATGCCTGTACCCCCATTGTATCTAGGAAGTAACTAACTTGCTTTTGATTTTACAGGCTTATAGGTGGAAGGGACTTGGCTTGTCTCAGATGAGACTTTGGACTGCAGACTTTTGAGTTAAATGTTGAAATGAGTTAAGACTTTGAGGGACTATTGGAAAGGGATGATTGGTTTTGAAATGTGAGGACATGAGATTTTGGAGGGGACGGGGTGGAATGATATGGTTTGGCTGTGTCCCCATCTAAATCTCATCTTGAATTGTAACTCCCAGAATTCCCAAGTCTCATGGGAGGAACCTGGTGGAAGATTAATTGAATCATGGGAGTGGGTCTTTCCCATGCTGTTCTTGTGATAGTGAATAACTCTCATGAGATCTGATGGTTTAAAAAAAACAGGAGTTTTCCTGCACAAGCTCTCTTCTCTTGTCTGCCACCATGTGAGGTGTGACTTTAACCTTCTGCCATGATTTTGAGATCTCTCCAGCGATGTGGAACTGTAAGTCCATTAAACCTCTTTCTATTGTAAATTGCCCAGTCTTAGGTATGTCTTTATCAGCAGCATGAAAATGGACTAATAAATATATAAATCAGTGGGGCCATCTGGCTCTACATTTGGGGTGGAAAGATTTAGAGTTGGATTTTCTACCATTACACACACACACACACACACACACACACACACACACACTATTTTAATGGAAATAGAGACCTAAACTTTAAAAATTATAGAAGTTTTATAATATAATATATGGGACTATATGCTTGATGTGGGTAGGTAGGTTGTTTTAAACAATATAAAAAGTGCAAAAGTCATAAAAGAAATTATTAATATATTTGGCTATTTCAAAGTTGAAAATTTTGTATGTCAAAAGACAATACAAAATAAGTTTAAGACAAAAGACTTTCTGAGAAAAGTAATTTTAGCATATATGACAAACTATTAATATTTAGTTTAGGAGTTTAATTAGGTTCCTGTATGTGTTTTAAGAACCTCATATTTAAATGAAGAAGAAGAAGGCAAATATCTCATTAAAAAAATCAGGATTGGGAGGCCGAGTGGAAATAAACACTCTCATACACTGCTTGTGGGAATAAAAAACGACACGATTCCATGTACCTACAAGACATCCCAGCCATTCCACTCCTAGTTATTCAAGAGACTTGAATAACTCTGTATTAGGCCTTTTTTGCCCTCATCAGGAGCTGAGCAGATGTATGTGCCACGTGGTTATGAGAAGAATGTATATCTTGTTTTGGGGCAGAGAGTATACATTCTTAACAACCATGAGCCAATTAAACCTCTGAACTTTCTGAGGCCTTTTTTGCATTACTATAAGGGAATATCTAAGACTGGGTAATTTATAAAGAAAAGTTTAATAGGACATAAGTTGAATTTTTTTCAAAGGCTTCTTAAGCATCTGTGGAGGTAACCGTGTGATTTTTCTTAGTCCTATTAGTATTGTGCACTGTAATAGTAGGTTTCCTAACAGAATGCTAACAGGTTCTTGCATTCTTTGTATAAATATCAAGTCATGGTTGTGGTGTTTTTTTTTTGAATGTTGCTTGGGAATCTATTTCTAAATTGTATTTCAGATTTTCGCATCAATTGTCATAAATGATATTGCTCTATACTTTTCTTTTTTTTTTGCTGCCATTACCAGGATTAGGTGCTGATGTTATATTTATATCATTAAAATAATTTAAAAATTTTCTTTATTTGCCATGCTTTGAAACAATTTAAAAATATTGGGACTATTTGGTCTCTAAAAGTTGGGTTGAATTTCCCTGTGCAGATGACTATCTGGGTCTGTTGTCTCTTTGTGATCATTTGTTTTTTCTTGATAACTTTCTCTATTTCTTCTATGAAAATTGGTTAGTTTAAGCTTTCTGTCTCTACTGGCATTAATTTTGGTAAACTGTTTTCTAAGAAATTATACATTTTATCTGGGTTTATAGAAAGAAGACTAATATCAGCACAACAAAAATCTGTCAGCTTATATAAATTTTCTGATAATTCATTACCAGAGTTACCATTAAAATGAACACAGTGTCTAAAAATGTAAGCCAAGGCTGTTTTTTAAAAAAGGAAACACAAGGAGATGTGTTCCCATGGGAATGCCTGCCCAGATTTATCTTGGTAAATTTGTTCACAATTGTCACAAACCTACTACAGGGTGAAAGGTCTATGCAAGAGTACACAATTAACCCTGAGACATTTTTACACACCTATGTTAGTAGAGGGTGTCTCTTTCTCCTCTACCCAAGAGTGGAGCCACATTGACTATTGCTATTAATTACTAATTATTAGTAGTAATATTTCTACATTGCTATTTACTTCATATAGTCAATAATAAATAATGCAGGTGTTCGTGGCTTTCTTATCTCAATACTTGAGAGATAAATTTTGGCAATAGAGATAATTTTACTTATGTCTCTAATGTTTGCAGAGCTTCTATTTGCTTCAAAAGTAGCTTTATGAAAAAAGATTTCAGGAGAATCTGGTTTCTACAAACTTATCTGTTATACATCATCATTTGTCTTCATGTAGGTTTGAAGAAGAGTGATTTTAATAAAGCAAAATCAGCATAAATGCTATAAAACAAATGCCCAAACCAACCAATGAAGCACTATTTGCTCTGCTCTACTCCAGATTAAGTGTCTGGGGTTCTCCAAATCTCCCCTTCCTCATGTATCTCAGACCAAAGGCCATGGATGGTAAATGGGATCCTCTAAGCATCCACATTTGCAAGCAGCAGGGGTGAGGACGGAAGTTAGGGGCATCTCCTTTGGCTACATTAGAAACATTTTCTAGAAATACTTTGTGCTGGCCACCCACTCTTAATCAAGAATGATTTCTTTAAGGACAATGGTAATTGGGTTGGACTTTTAAGGCTGTCTTTAACTCTCTTCCCCCTTTTTTCTTCTAGCATCTTTCACTCTCACTGTATCTCAGTCAGGGTTCAAATGCCTCTTTCTGAGCACCGCAGCAGCATTCCCTTGGAATCATCTCAGCTTTCTCTTGACATTCAGCAGAATGTTGGATAGGCTCTTTTAGTATTTATCCTAGCTTATGGTCCTAATCATTTAGGTATTTTGTTCTAGTCTTCAATGGTAGGATAAGAAGTCCAAGTAAGCACCTTTTCAAGGAATGTTGCTATCTTTTCAAGAAATACTGTTCCTAGACTTAGTTGTAATTCTTCATATTATCCGGGACTATGCTTTGGCAGATTTAATTTCCAAAGTTCAAAATTTAAGTCAAATTTAAAATCTTTTTAACATACATACAATACCTTATTTTCTTCTCAAAGGTGAGAATGAAATGGACACACAGAAATAGTTCATCTTTCATATTATCTTTATAAATTGGTATTTGATACAGTTCATACTGAGGCGAATGTGTGAGATCTTGGCACTCAAGAATAAGGCAACAATGTGAAATGAAGAATTTCACAATATTTGATTAAAGGATAACAAATAAATATCACTTATTATTGCTCAAAATAAGTAATACCTTACAGAATAACATCAAGAAGAAAAATAGATTTTAATGGGCCCCTGTAAGAAACTGATGGATCAAGCATATAGAAATTAGTAAGGAGTGAAAAGTTTTCAACAACCAAATTAGAAAGCCTGATATAAGAGAATCTTGCACCCAATAGATAGGAATACTTTTAAGAGATATTTTTAAAGCACAAAACCAACACTTTTAAAAACAAATGAATATAACATATTTAAAAGGGAGTATACAGAAACTATACATTCTTTCCAAAGTCATATGGAACACAAGGATTCACAACAATTCTCAAAATTTTATCACACAGGTAAAGTTCTATAACCACTATGCAAGTAATTTAGAAATTAACAATAAAAGATGGAGAAAACCAATATATTTGGGGGAAAAAAAACTCCCAAATAATCTGTGTGTTAAGAAGGCAATGATGAGAGAAACTATGAAATCTTTAGAACTAAATGACTATAAGAATACATACATATCAAGATGTTTGATAATCGGTTCAAATGGCACATAGGGATAAGTTTATAGTTTTAAATGCATCTATTAAAAGACAAGAAGACATTGTGGCACTGTCAGATCCAGGCTTGTTTAAATTTGTGCTTTCTATTTCTTTAGGTGTCTTAACAAAATGGATAACGGCATATACCAATTCACCCCAAACTTCTCCCTGACAATAGCAAGCTTTCGAACTTTTAACTGTTTATTGAGATTATGTGATGGTCTCACTATCGAAGTCAATAAAGTATGGTTCTTAATTTAAAAAAAACTTCCTTGCCTTTAGTATTTTTAAATTAAATTGTAATAGGGTAAAAACAATATAAATCAATGTTCTACCTTGTCTTGACATAAGAAGTCATTTAGTACTTTCAAGTCTACTAGTTTATTCATTGTTTACTTATCTGCTAGATAATTATGTATTTTCATTACTACAATTTCTGAAACATGCCATTAGATATCAAGGTTATCTGAGGTTCCAGGTATTATGGAGTTTCTTCTTATTTATCTTCATATTTTCTGAAATGAAAATAAAAAACGTTAACATCTAGAAATAATATATTAATTCATAAAGATGAAATTATTTTCATAGCAATTTCTTAATCATATTATTTCCTTATTGTATCCTCTTTGATACCACCCACTCTTTCTATATAGAGAAGGTAACTTTATGTTGGGAGAAGATAAGATTCTCAAGATGTATTAGACAATGCCAATTTTAACACTCTTATGTTGTTAAAATGATTGAAAGCAGATTTCCATCTGTGGGATTCTGGGGAAATCTTTATAGTCAGATTATCATTACAGCCAACAAAACATTGTAGGTAATATATAAATAGTTTAAAACATTTATTTTATTTGATTTTTATAACAAAACTATAGTAAAGGTTTAGGGTAATTTAAAGTGAAAACACAATAATCCTTTAATAATAATATATGAGAGAAAGCCAGAGATTAAATTTAAAATGAGGACTGAAGAAATTCTGCTTTTAATATAAGATTATATGGATACTACATATCATATGAAATGAGTTTTGAATTTCTTGTTAGTCAAAGGGGAAAAAACCCCACACAAAACCAAATAAATCATGACAGTTTTTTGAGAAATATCTTTTCCCAGCATCAAATTCTAAAAGAGAATTGTTGCATGTATTTTCACATAAAAGAGAATCATAAAACTTTAAATAACAGTTTTGAAGAAAATGCAAAAATGTTATACAGTACTAATATATCATCCTTTAATAAAAGTCAAGGGCATGACCTTAAGTAATAATGCAGTTAAAGTATTTTTTTTAAAAAAGCTTTTATTTTAGGCTCAGGGGTACATGTGTAGGTTTGTTATATAGGTAAATTTGTGTCACGGGGGTTTGGTGTACAGCTTATTTTGCTACCCAGGTACTAAGCATAGTACCCGATAGTTATTTTTCCTGATCCTTTCCTTCCTCCTACCATCCTCCCTCAAGTAAGCCCCAGTATCTGTCATTCACCTCTATGTGTCTATGGGTTCTCATCATTTAGCTCCTACTTATAGGTGAGAACATGCAGTGTTTGGATTTCTGTTCCTGTGTTAGTTTACTAACAATCATGGCCTCCAGCTGCATCCATGTGCCTGCAAAGGACATGATCTCGTTCTTTTTTATGGCTGTGTAGTATTCCATGGTGTATGTGTACCACATTTTCCTTATCCAGTCTATCGCTGATAGGCATTTAGGTTGATTCTGTGTCTTTGCTATTGTGAATAGAGGAACATATGTGTGCATGTGTCTTTATGGTAGAACGATTTGTATTCCTTTGGGTATATACCCAGTAATGGGATTGTTGGGTCAAATGATAGTTCTGTTTTTAATTATTTGAGGAATTGCCACACTGCTTTCCATGATGGTTGAACTAATTTACACTCTGCCAGCACTGTATAAGTGTTCTTTTTTCTCTGCAACCTCACCAGCATCTTTCATTTTTTGCCTTTTTTTTTTTTTTGATATGGAGTTCTGCTCTTGTTGCCGAGGCTGGAGTGCAATGGTGCGATCTTGGCCCACTGCAACCTCTGCCTCCTAGGTTCAAGCAATTCTCTGGCCTTGGCCTCCCAAGTAGCTGGAATTACAGGCACGTGCCACCACGCCCAGCTAATGTTTGTATTTTTTTCAGTAGAGATGGGGTTTCACTATGTTGGCCAGGCTGGTCTCGAACTCCTGACCTCAGGTGATCCGCCCACCTCAGCCTCCCAAAGTGCTGGGATTACAGGCATGAGCCACCATGCCCAGCCCTATTTTTTGACTTTTTAATGATAGCCATTCTGACTGGTGTGAGATGGTATCTCACTGTGGTTTGGGTTTAGTTTGCATTTCTCTAATGCTTAGTGATACTGAGCATTTTTTTTCATATGCTTCTTGGCTGCATGTATGTCTTCTTTTAAAAGGCATCTGTTTGTGCCCTTTACCCACTTTTTAGTGGGGTTGTTTGTTTTTTGCTTGTAACTTTGAATTCTTTACAGATCCTGGATATTAGACTTTTATCAAATACATAGTTTTTAAAAAATATTTTCTCCCATTCTGTAGGTTGTCTGTTTACTCTGTTAATAGTTTCTTTTGCTATATAGAAGCTCTTTAGTTTAATTAGATCTATTTGTCAACTTTTGTTTTTATTGCAATTCCTTTTGGAATCTTCATCATATGATCTTTATCAGTTCCTGCGTCCAGAATGGTATTTCCTAGGTTATCTTCCAGGGTTTTTATAGTTTCAGGTTTTACATTTAAGGCTTTAATCCAACTTGAGTTGATTTTTGTATATGGTGTAAGGAAGGTGTCCAGTTTCAATCTTCTGCACTCGGCCAGCCAGTTATCCCAGCACCATTTATTGAATAGGAAGTCTTTTCCCCCATTGCTTGTTTTTGTCAGCTTTGTTGAAGATCAGATGGCTGTAGATGTGTGGCATTATTTCTGGGCTCTCTATTTTGTTCCATTGGTTTATGTGTCTGTTTTTGTACCAGTACCATTGAAAGCCTATCATGTGGTTTTTGTCTTTAGTTTTGTTTATGTGAGGAATCACATTTATTGATTTGTGTATATTGAACCAATCTTGCATGCCAGGGATAAAGCTTACTTGATTGTGGTGAATTAGCTTTTTGATGTGCTGCTGGGTTTGGTTTGCTGGTTTTTTATTACGGATTTTTGCATTGATGCTCATTGAGGATATTGGCCTGAAGTTTTTTTTGTTGTTGTTGTGTCTCTGCCAGGTTTTGGTATCAGGATGATGCTAGCCTCACAGAATGACTTAGGGAGGAGTCCCTCCTTTTCAATTTTTTGGAATAGTTTCTGTGGGAATGGTACCAGGTCTTCTTTGAACATCTAATAGAATTTGGCTGTGAGTCTGTCTGGTCCTGGGCTTTTTTGGTTCAGTAGGCTATTTATTACTGATTCAATTTTGGAGTTTGTTGTTGGTCTATTCAGGGATTCACTTTCTTCCTGGTTCAGTCTTCAGAGGGTGTATGTATCCAGGAATTTACCACTTCCTCTAGATTTTCTAGTTTGTGTGCATAGAGGTGTTCATAACAGTCTCTTATGGGTATTTGTATTTCTGTAGAGTCAGTGGCAATGTCTCCTTTGTCATTTCTAATTGTGTTTATTTGAATATTTTCTCTTTTCTTCATTATTACAATTAAGCTAGTGGTCCATATGTCTTATTAATTTCTTTGAAGAACAAACTCCTGGATTCATTGATCTTTTGAATGGTTTTTCGTGTCTCAGTCTCCTTCAGTTCAGCTCTGATTTTGGTTACTTCCTGTATTCTGCTAGGTTTGGAGCTGGTTTGCTCTTGCTTCTCTAGTTTTTTTTTTTTTTTTTAGCTGTGATGTTAGATTGTTAACTTGAGATCTTTCTAGCTTTTCGATGTGGGTATATAGTGTTATAAATTTCCCTCTTAACACTGCCTTAGCTGTGCCCCAGAAATTCTGGTATGTTTTACCTTTGCCCTCATTAGTTTCAAAGAACTTCTTAATTTCTGCCTTAATTTCATTATTTACCCAAAAGTCATTCAGGAGCAGGTTGTTTAATTTCCATGTAATTGTATGGTTTTGAGCAATTTTCTTAGTCTTCATTTCTATTTTTATTGTACTGTGGTCTGACAGCATGGTTGGTATGATTTTGAGGTTTTGTTTTGCATTTTCTGAGGATTGTTTTATGTCCAATTTTGCGGTCGATTTTAGAGTATGTGCCACGTGGTTACGAGAAGAATGTATATCTTGTTTTGGGGCAGAGAGTTCTGTAGGTATATATTATGTTCATTTGGTCGAGTGTTGAGTTTAGGTCCTAAATATCTTTTGTTAATTTTCTGCCTTGATGATCTGTGTAATACTGTCAGTGGGGTATTAAAGTCTCCACTATTATGTATGGCAGTCTACGTCTCTTTGTAGGTCTCTGAGAGCTTGCTTTATGAATCTGGGTGCTCCTGAGTTGAGTGCATATATATTTAGGATAGTTAGCTCTTCTTGTGGAATTGAACCCCTTACTATTATGTAATCCCTTCTTTGTCTTTTTTGATGTTGGTTTACAGTCTGTTTGGTCTGAAATTAGGATTGCAATCCCTGCCTTTTTTCTGATTTCCATTTGTTGGTAGGTTTTTCTCCATCCCTTTATTTTGAGCTTATAAGAGTCACTGCATGTGAGATGGATCTCTTGAAGACAGCATACCAATCTCTTGAAGACTTGCTTTTTTATCCAGCTTGCCACTCTGCCTTTTAAGTGAGGGATTTAGCCTATTTACATTCAAGATTAGTATTAATATGTGTGCATTTGTTCCTGTCGTTGTGTTGTTAGCTGGTTATTATGCAAACCTGTTTGTGTGGTTGCTTTATAATGTCACTGGTCTGTGTACTTCAATGTGTTTTTGCATTGGCTGGTAACAGTCCTTCCTTTCCATAGTTAGTGCTCCTTTCAGGAGGTTTTGAAAGGCAGGTCTGGCGGTAATGAATTCTCTCAGCATTTGCTTGTCTGAAAAGGATCTTATTTCTCCTTTGCTTAGGAAGCTTAGTTTGGCTGGATATGAAATTCTTGGTTGAAGATATTTTTTCTTTTAGAATGTTGAATATAGGCCTCCAATCTCTTCTGGCTTGCAGGGTTTCAACTGAGAGGTCTACTGTTAGCCTGATGGGGTTCCCTTTACAGGTTACCTGCCCTTTCTGTCTGGCTGCCTTTAGCATTCTTTCTTTCATTTTGACTTCCATAAATCGGACAATTATGTGTCCTGTGGGTGATCTTCTAATATCTTGCAAGGGTTCTCTGCATTTCCTGAATTTGAATGTTGTCCTCTCTAGCGAGGGTGGAGAAGCTTTCATGGACAATATACTGAAATAAATTTTCCAAGTTGTTGGCTTTCTCCCTGTCTTATTCGGTGATGCTAGTGATTCATAGATTTGGCCTGTTTACATAATCTCATATTTCTTGGAGGTTTTGTTTATTCTTTTTTCACTCTTTTTGTTTATTTTTTACTATCTTATTTCAGGAAGCCAGTCTTCAAGCTCTGAGATTCTTTCCTCAGCTTTGTCTGTTCTACTGTTAATACTTACAAGTGCATTAGGATATTCTTGTAGTGTGTTTTTCAGCTCTATCAGGTCAGTTAGATTATTTTTTATACTGGTTATTTTATCTGTCAGCTCCTGTATTGTTATATTTTGATTCTTAGATACATTGGATTAAGTATTAACATTCTCCTGAATCTTGAAGATCTTCATTTCTAACCATATCCTGAATTTTATTTCTGTCATTTCAGCCATTTCAGCCTGATTAAGAGCCTTTGCTAGAGAACTGGTGTGGTCATTTGCAGGACAGAAGACACTCTGGTCATTTGAGTTGCTGGAGTTCTTGTGCTGATCCTTTCTTCTCTGTGTGTGGGTATTCTTTTCAGTTAAAGCATTTTTATGGGAAGTATCTTCTACTCCCTGCCCCTTCATCACCTCCAACTAGGCTTGGTAGATTTAGCAACAACTACTACAACAACAAAACAAATGAGACATACATGAAAAAAAGTCGTTGTTTAACTGAAATTCAAAGTTAATTGGGTGTCCTGTATTTTATCTGGCAACCCTACTGGCAGTACATTTAAATAATTGGCCCTATGCCCAGTGCACTGTAATAAATGGAAAATGACTTTTTGTATACAATGGAGAGGTAGAAAATCATAGAAATACACACTATTAGCTTATCAATTAAGAAAAAACTTTCTTTTAAGTTTTTATTTGCATTTTCAGAAAGTATGGTTTTGTTAACAAATGTGGAAATATTTTGTTTCCAAAAGAAATTTGTATGTTTATCACAGACATAGAATATGAAATGATAAAAAGCATTTAAACTGACAATCTAGGCAAATTTCAAAAAATTTAAAAACTATTTAAGAAAGTTCATCACTAAAAAGGCATATTTTTGTTTTATTAAATTATTATTTTTTGAACTACAAGCTAGATGAATAGAGATAAATAAAATTATTTTTCTGCTTAATAAAACTGTAGAAAATTTATCTTACATTTAAAAAATTTTATCATGGCCAGGCACGATGGCTCACACCTGTAATCCCAGTGCTTTGGGAGGCCGAGACAGGCAAATCACAAGGTCAGGAGATCAAGACCATCCTGGCTAACACGGTGAAACCCCATCTCTACTAAAAATACAAAAAAATTAGCCCGGCATGGTGGTGGCCGCCTGTAGTCCCAGCTACTTGGGAGGCTGAGGCAGGAGAATGGCGTGAACCTGGGAGGCAGAGCTTGCAGTGAGCCAAGATCGTGCCACTGCACCCCAGCCTGGGCAACAGAGTGAGACTCCTTCCCAAAAAAAAAAGTTTTATCATAAGGGTAAAACAAAATTTAACTAGTTAAAGAACAAATTTTACCCAAAAGTTTTTTAAAAAGACTTAAAGAAATGAATATTAAGGGAAACACAGCAACAAAAGTTGAACATTCATAGAATGTAATAATTTAAAATTAAATTAATAAATATCTGATGATTGTCTATATATTTATATCAATTTTCTTATACTTGCCACTTTATTGAAGGATTAATATTTTAAAATATGATGTAGTCGCTTAAGAAAGCTGAGAAATAGTCTAATCCTTATTATGTCATTATTCCCAAAGAATGATTTTGATACTTTTTAAAGCTTTAGAAACATGAAACTCCTAATAGACATCCTGTTAAAAATTTAAAAAATAATTTAAATATAATCACATTTGACATATTATTAAATTGTTATTGACTTCTATTTTGTGTGGTGTGAGGTATCAAAAGGAAAAAAGCCAGCATTATAACATCAAAATATGAATGTTTATGTCTACATTTACTTAATATGCCATGAATTTACAAAGGTGAGGTTAAAATATCATATCTGGCCAAAAAATATAATGAAAGAATCCCGTTATAATAGCATCAAAAAAGAGAATGGTATAGACCAATCTATTTCTGCATCACACCTACAGCTATGTATTCTGATGGTGTGACTTTTTGCACAAAGATTCACAACAGTTACATTTTCATTATTCCAGGCACATATTTGTCTTGTTGGACACATTTTCTTTATTGGATTCCACCTTGCTTGATAGCCAACAGCTAACATTTACTGAGTTCACATTATGTTCTAGGCATGGTTCCAAATCGTGCATTACAATACACAAAGTAGAAAAAGCAGAAAGAGGGAGAGTCATGAATGATAGGAAGATGTATACATCTATTTCTCATTCAATTGACAAAGGATTAAAGCAAGCATTTCTTTCATAGTGTAAAGACACTAAGGGTAGAGGTGTCGAGGGTAGAAGAAACCTGAAGGATCATTTAAACTCTTTGAAGCTTTTATAGATGAAGAAAGCTCAGAGGAGTGTTAGAGCCTGCCCAATATCATATATGTACTCCCTAGTTCACCAGGACTGAAAACTAGGTGCTTTGACCTTGAATTCCTTGTTTCTTCTACTACACTAAGGGGCTAAGTTAATTATCAAAAATATTATATCTGAAAATGATGCAAAATTTTAAGAATGACTAAAATTCAAGCAATGCTAAATTTTTCTTCATCTGGTAAAACAGTGGTCTGAAATAAAAATTCTGATACATTTAAATTAAATAATAGAGGGATTTTATTTTTGAAATATTCTAGTATAATTTTGAATTTTAGACTAAAAGAGTGAACTTTATTATAATTTTCAAAACAACTCTTTTTTAGTCTTCTTAAAATTGCACAACTGGGAACAGTAAGGCAAAATAGTTTATGTTATGTAGGCTTAATTCTTCTTACCATGATAGATAACTTGGGGCTTTAAAAGATGATTGCTTAATTTATAAATGCTCTTCACAACATACAGTACTGTCATAAGATGAATTCTGCTTAAACAACCATATTTTATAGTGTCTTATGTCACCACTCCTTTTCTAAATAGTATTTTATAAGCTTATAAAACATTGTATGTTACTAAAGTTACATTTCAAAATCTTACTTTTTCATATTGTTCTTTTCTAGGGAATGACGAATGTACACCCACATGCTGGAAAAGAGAAGGTTTATACTGAATACGTATTTGCTTCTTTCGTTTCATACAGTTTCTCTGGGGAAAAAGAAACAACAATCTTCTGTAAAAACCCAGGTATTGCTTTGTATTGCGTTTACTGACGGTAGAATTTTTATATATTAGTTTTTGCTAGAGTTCTATTTTCATATTTAAAAATATAAACAAAATATTTAATTCTTAGCTTTTTCTTCATAAGAATAGAGCAAAGGAGTTGGGGTAAAAAAGGGTTTTCATTACAACATGTATTTGCATGAACTCTGTCTTAGAAAAGCAGGTTAGTGTTGTACCAATTATATTTCCTCTCTTTCTTTTAATTACAATAACTCAAATAAAATTCTTGTCATTTTTCTACCCATATCTGTCAGACTACAGCATTCTTTCACTTCCCATATTCATTGACTAATTTCTTTATTGAATTATATCACCTCAATTTCTTCTTAGAGAGTAAAAAATATAATATTAAAACAAAGAACCAATTTATAGTCAATGAAAAAGAATCTGGATAATTTTCTCAAAAAGAAAAATAAGAAGGATGACCTATGGCACCACTCCTATTAAAAACAAACATTTGAAGGCCAGGCACAGTGGCTTATGCCTGTAATCTCAGCACTTTGAGAGGCGAGGTGGGAGGATTGCTCAGGAGTTTGAGACCACCTTGGGCAATATAGTGAGACTCCATTTTTAAAAAACAAAAACAAAAACAAAACAAACAATAAAAACCCCACAAACATTTGAAATAATGATGATCACTGAGAATTATTTTATATATTTTTATACATAGAAGATTCAGAAAAATAAATCTAAAATGTATATATATAGTAATTTTTTACATAACACGTTTATTTAGATGCATTTCTACCCAGTACTAACACATAGGAATTAACAGTTTCTCTTTTAACTGTAAAGTAATTTAATGGTCTAGAGTTAATTTAATTTGAAACTAAATTAGCATCAGATAAAATTGGTTGAGGAGTTACAGTTTAGAATATAAAATAATGGCTCTGCAAATACACCCTCAAAACAACCTGTTGATAAAGCTGAGCTTATTTCATATGGCTGTAAGGACAATCACTACTTTTATGGAGTCTGGATAGTGTCTGTTCAAATCTTTTGCCCTTTTAAAAATTGAGTTGCTTACCTGTTTTGAGAGTTCTATACATATACTGAATACATGTCCTTTGTTGGATATGGAATTTACAAATATTTTCTCCTAGTCTGTGGTGTCTTATCCTCTTAACAGTACCTTTTGCAGCACAAAAATTTTTAATTTTGATGAGGTCCAATTTATCAATTTTTAAAAATGCTTTTAGTGTCATTTAAAAAAATTTCACCGAGCCCTAGGTCCTGAACATTTTTTCTATATTTTCTTCCAAGAGTTTTAGTGTTTAGATAGATGATTTTTTGTGTTTAGATAGATGATTTATTTTGAAATAATGTTTGTATAAAGTGTGAGGTTTAGGTTGCATTATGGTTAAGAGATATGGCACCAATTGATCCAGTAAACATTTGTGATAAGATTATTCTTTCTCCATTGAATTGCATACACTTTGTAAAATATCAGTTCGTTATATTTTGTGGGCCTATTTCTGGACTGCCTATTCTGCTCCATGGAACTTTGTGCTTATCCTTTTGCCAGTAAAGGTGGCTTGTCTTGATTACTGTAGCTTTGTAGTAAGCTTTCAGATTGAATAATGTGATTTTCCCAACTTTATTCTTCTTTTTCAAAACTATTTTAGTAGATCTATTTCGTTTGTCTTCTCTTAAAAATTCTAGAATCAGCTTTGGTAGAATATCTACCAAAAAATTCCTGCTGGGATTTTGATTAGAATTGTGTTATATCCATAGACCAATTAGGGTAACATTCATACCTTTACTAGGTTGAGCTTCCCAATCTATGATCATGGTATGTCTCTCTGTTCCTTTTATTAGCATTTTAAGGTGTCCAGCATACAGACAATATACGTATTTTGTTAAATGTATACACATATAGATACATAAATATTTTTTATATAATGTTTTTTAAATATTGTAAGTAATTTTCAAATGTTGGTGAGACGGTTTGTCTCTGTGTCCCCACCCAAATTTCATGTCAAATTGTAATTCTTACATTTCAGGGGAGGGAGTTGGTGAGAGGTGATTGGATCATGGGGTAAATTTCCCCCATGCTGTTCTCATGAAAGTGAGTGAGTTCTCATGAGATCTAATGGTTTTATGTGTGGCAATTACCCCCTGGCTTTCTCTCTCCTGCTGCCATGTAAGATGTCCCTTGCCTCCCCTTCACCTTCTGTCATGATTGTAAGTTTTCTGAGGCCTCCCTAGCCATGCAGAACTGTGAATCAATTAAGCCTCTTTTCTTTATAAATTACCCAGTCTCAGGTGGTTCCTTAAGCAGTGTGAAAATGGACTAATACATTTGGTTTTCAACTTTTCATTGCTATTTTGCAGAAAAATGATGGAGTTTTGTGTGTATAGACCTTGTATCTTGCAACTTTGCTCAAACCCATTTATCAGTTCTAGGATGTATGTGTGTGTGTGTGTGTGTGTGTGTGTGTGTGTGTGTGTGTGTGTGTTTATTCTTTGTGATTTTGTACATAGACAATCATGGCATTTGCTTTTCAATTCATGTGCCTTTGTTTTTCCCTTTATTGCACTGGTTTGAACTTACAGTAAAATGTTGAATAGGAGTGGTGAGGATGGACATGGTTATTCTTTTCTTAATCTTAGAGAGAAAGCATCCAGTTTTCAACAATTAAACATGAAGTTGGCTATGGGATTTCTCTAGATGCACATTAACATGTCAGAGACATTTCTTTCTATTCCTAATTGGCTGGGAGTTTTTATTATGTATGAATTTTGAATTTTGTCAAATGATTTTGCTGCATCAGTTGATATTAACATGTGGCTTTTCTTCTTCAGAATCTGAAATTGGTGGGTTACACTGTATGAGTTTCAAACAAACCAGTTTTGTATTCATAGGATAAATACCAATTAGTATGGTGTATTTTTCTTTTTACATATTGCTGGATTCAATGCACTATTACTTGGAAGATTTTTCTGTCTATATACTTGAGGGATATGTGGCCTTGGTTTCCTTTTTTGCTCTGTTTTTGTCTGGTTTTCATGTCATGATAATGCCAGCTTCATGAAAAGAATTGGGATGTACCCTTTCCTCTTCTATTTTGGAGAAGATATTATATACAATTGTTATTATTTCATCTCTGTTTAGTAGAATGCACCTTTAAACCCTTTGGACATGGAAATTTCCTTTTCAGGATTTAAAAATAATAATTTAATTTCTTTAGTAGATATAGGACTACTCAGGTTACCAATTTCATTTTGGATGAGTTTCGATAGCTTACAATTTTTGATGGATTTCATTTTTAAGTTGCTCTTTTATATGCATGGAAGTGCCTGCAGTATTCCCTTATTATCCTTTTAGTATCTGTGGAGTATGCTGTGGAACTCCCACTTTCTTACTAATGTTGATAACCTGTATTTTTTGTCACTCTTATTAGAAACTTAGCAGTTTTATTGCTCTTTTTAAAAAATTACCTTTTGGTTTTATTGGTTTTCTCTATTATTTTTATGCTTTTAATTTTGCTGTTCTCTTTTATTATTATTATTTTCTTCCCTCTCTTCCTTTGCCTTTTATTTTGCCCTTCTTTTTTCTAGTTTGTTAATGTAGAAGTTGAGATTATGAATATGAGATCTTTCTTCTCTTCTAAGATATAGATTTAAGTCTATAAGCTTTCTCTCTAAGCAGTGCTTTAGCTGCATTCCAGAAGCGTTGTAACACTGTATTTTCATTCATTTCAAAGAGTTGTCTAATTTCCTTTGAAACTTCTTCCTTCACCTAGGGTTTATTGAGAAGTGTGTTGTTTAATTGCCAAGTGCTTGAGATTTTTCAGTTATCTTTATGTTGTTGATTTCTAATTTGATTCTATTGTAGTACAAGAACATACATTTAAAAATCATTTCAATTTAAATTTGTTAAGCTTTGTTTTATGATCCAAGATGTGGCTATTTTGGTGAATGTTGTATCTGTTTTTTGAGAATGTATTTTCTACTGTTATTGGATGTAGTGGTTTTTAAATGTCAATTAAATCCAGTTGGCAGATGGTGTTGTTCAGTTCTTTTGTCTCCTTGCTGGTTTTCTGCCTATCAGTTCTGTTGATTACTGAGAGAGAGGACAGTTGAAATCTCCAACTGTAATTGTAGATCGGTCTATTTTTTCTTTTAGTTCTGTCAGTTTTTGCTTCATGTATTTTAAGACTCTGTTGTCTTCTTGGTAAATTAACCCTTTTATTATATATAACATCTTTCTTGATCCCTAGACTGTCTTTTTCTTTGCTTTTAAGTCTATTCTGATATTAATATAGCTACTACAAGCTGGGCATTGTGGCTTATGCCTGTAATCTCAACACTTTTGGAGGGCAAGGTGGGCTGATGGCTTGAGCCTAGGAGCTTGAGACCAGCCTGGGCAACATGGCAAAAACCTGTCTCTGCATAAAATGCAAAAATTAGCTGGGCATGGTGGCGTGCACCTATAGTCCCAGTTACTGAGGAGGCTGAGGTGGGAGGATCACCTGAGCCCAGGGAGGTTGAGGCTGCAGTGAGCTGTGATTGTGCCACTGCAATCTAGCCTGGGCTACAGAATGAGTCTCAATAAATAAATAAATAGCTACTACTGCAAATCTCCTTTGATTTGTGTTTGTATGGTATATATTTTTTTCATCCACAAGTTTTAACCTATCTATAATATTTGAACTGAGTATTGACTTCAGTATTTGCATCATTTGAAAAATCTACTCTGATGAACTCTTAATAGTGTATTTTAATCATTCATATTTAATGTAAGTATTGGCATGTTTGAATTTACATCTATCATTTTTTTTCTATTTGTTCACTCTGTTTTTGTCCCTCTGTTTCTACTTTTCACTGCATTTTAGGGGTCTCTCATTACTTCATTTAGTAGGTAGAAAGATCAAAATTTGGGATATTAGAAATTTTAAAAATTGATGCATTCATCAGATTTGGTTTGGTAAACAAATTTTAGGTAATTACATTAGATAGATAATATTTTTCCTAAAATATTTGGTATTCATAAAGTAAATACTCACAAGATCTTCTCCTGTGTCACACACTTTTACCTGAAAAATGTCATTCAAGAGCCAGTCTATGGGTTTCTCTTTGTAGAACATTAAGAAAAACCGTACAAAGTGAGTTAAGTCCTCAGATCTAAACAGCTTTCCTATGGAAAAAAAAATATAATTAGATGCAAGTAATTCACATGTAGTTGTTCATTCCTTTAACATGGGAAAAAGCAAAAGTTATTAAAATTTGAATATGTCCCATTCCTTAGAAATAAAGATTAAAGCACGGCTGAAGTTAGACAATGATAAAATTAAACACTATATCTGCTTAAGTATTAAGGATTACCACATCTGAAGGAGAATATAAGCAGGTTTAGAATAGTCAATACTGTCAGGAAATCAATTGTGATAACTAATGTGAGGATTGATTGTCTAAATCAAGTGAAAGATAAGTGAATAGAACGAAATATGTAGGCGTTGTAATCTTTTACTTAATTTTGTACAAACTGTATTTTTTACCTGATTTTTGTAGCACTTTATCAATCTACTACATTTTTCGTTTTTAGTACTTAATTTTATTAAAGTACTCTCTTATTTCAATATTTGAGCATTATTTTAACAGGATGTTATTTTTCTTTTATATTTGTTATTCTTAAAGATTTACTATATTTTAAAATATTATTCCATTAGGTCTAATAATTTTTTTCTTATATACTGCATCTTTAATTTTAAAATGAAGTTGAAGGGATAAGATTCAAGTACATATTCACTTCAAAGTAAATAATGTAAAATACATCTAATGATTTGATAAATATGAAAGTAGGATGTAAGCATGCTTCATTCTTCACTAGAACTTAAGTTTATATGGGTCACTTAATAAAATGTATAATTGTATTTTAATTTTTTGCACCTATTTATGTAGTAACCAAAGCAAGTGATTTAATGACGTATAAAATAGCTGATTCAATTCCTAACCTGCTGTCACCATGCTGTAAAATTCTAGTTGGCAAGCTCATATTTTTAGCAAATAATGAATAACCGAATTGCTATTATGATAACTAAAAGAAAAACTTTTGTAAGTTAAAACTTGAATAAGATTTGGCATCCCATAAATAGTGCTCCTTGTTCAATGTGCTCTTGTGATCAGAATGTAAGCATTCTCTATGTGTCTCTTACTTGACTTTGCTGAGAGAGATAAATTTTTTTGAGAATTTTAAATTCTCAGACTAATCCATCAGCAAGATTATTTTGTCTCCATGCTTTACTTTGGGTATTACTGTTAACAAAAATTTTCCTTCTTATTTTAACCAAGGCTGAGGAAAAACCTTTGGGCCCTTAAAATTTTACAGAAAACATGAAAAAAAAAGTCATCGAGTGAGTATACGAAAAACAGATGGACCTCACTAGCAACCCCAGAAATGCTTTATACTGAGAATGGCAAATATATACATATAATAATAGATAAAACCAAGTGTTGTCAAGCATATGGGGAAGCACGAACTTTTACGCACTGCTTATGAGAGCGTAAACTGTATAGCCAATCTGTAAAGCAATTGGCAGTACTTAGAGCTATGTGAATCCTCAGTGGTCCACTCCAGGGGACATATATGTCACTTCATTTTTTCATGGTAGCAGAAAATTGGAAGCAATTAAGGTCTGCCACTCAGGAAATAGATAAGCCAAATGTGAGTGATAAGTGATAAGTCATCACTTCTTTCAAAGTCTTTTGGTGATGGGTCACTGTGCATCCAGTATTTAGTTCACTTGTAGACAGCAAAACGTGTGGTTGCCTTGCCTTGCCTTCTGATGATAAATCCGCATGACATTTAACAAAAGTAGGTAATCAAAAGAAAGAACTGGATGACAGATGAAAGCACAGAAAGTGAATGCTGGAAGTGAATTTGGATGTGACTATAAGACAGCTGATCATGGGATTGTTGATGTAAAAAAATTAAAAGCAGGTTACAGTTTTATATGCATGATCTCTATGTGCAAAACAGGTAGTCCTCACTTTGCACAATTCTGAATGTATAAATTTCAGTGACCATCATTATGCAGCACTTATGTAAGAGTAAAAAACCAATAAACTAAATGAACATAAAAGAACATGCTGATAATTTAGAAATCACGTTTTGAGGACAAAAATGTAAGGAATAGGAATATACAAACATGAAAAGCACCAAATATTTCACATGGATATTGTATATAAGTGTATTTTGAAGATATTAGAGTGAACAATATATTGAAGAGTGGCAGGAAGAGGGTGTAGGGATTGGGAATAAAAGGAAAGAATACATAAGGAAGAACTCCTGTATGAATTAATAATGTCATGCACCATAAAATAAGCAGTATGGTAATACTTGAGGTTCAAAGGAAAGAAAAAAGCATGGAAGTGAAGAAAGAAAAATTGAAGGATTTAAAAGGAAAATCTAAGGAAGGGTAGTAAAAAAAAATCTCATAATGGGTATAGTATTTGGGAATTTTCTGTGGTGGGTATAATTTCTATTATGTTTTTATATTTTTTAAGACTGTCAGCTTTAGCATACTGGAAATTGCAGTGACTGAGTTAAAATCCCTTTCTCTACAATTTTAATTATCTGAGTTTCAGTATTCTTGTAAAGCAGAGAAAAGTACATCTTAGCTACTCAGCTAACATGTGTGCCAGACTCACAGCAAGCATTTAATAAATGGTAACTCTTTTATGTTTCTATGACTTATGTGTCTAAATGTCAATTTGATCTCTCTAGAAAAACGTTTGGTTTAAGAAAATACATTATCTGGAATTTAGGTACTTGCATCTGATTATACTGTTAAGATAACAGTGTCTTTATAAAAATCATGCCATTCTTTTTCATTTAGTAATAAACAAACTGATAAACTGTTTAAAATGTTTTAAATTACTGTGTGCTAAAAAACTTGATCCAACAAAGTAAATCCATTGCTTACCTATGAATCCAAGCATTGAAAACTCAATAAAAAACCAATTATTTGAACTGATATTACCTACAAAATCTGTTATTTTTGTAAAGTACATCTCTTTAGCTATGATATCATCTTCTAGCTGAAAAAAAAAACCCAAAAAGACATTAGTACCTTTGATGCTTCCATTGAGTAAAGCTATATTAGCTTGAAAATAAAAAATACAAGTGAATATACTGAAGAAAATGTTTTTATAAAATAATAATTTTATTTCAGTTTCAATTAATTGAAGGTATTTACAGTTAGTTGATTTCCTTTTTTTTTTTTTTTTTTTTTGAGACAGGGTCTCACTCTGTTACCCAGGCTGGAGTGCCGTGGTGCGACTGCAGGCACGTGCCACCATGTCTAGCTAATTTTTACATTATTTGTAGAGATAGGGTTTTACCATGCTGCCCAGGCTGGTTTCGAATTCCTGGGCTCAAGCGATCCTCCTGCCTTGGCCTCCCAACTCCTGGGCTCAAGTGAGCCTCCTGCCTTGGCTTCCCAAAGTGCTGAGATTACAGGTATGAGACACCACACCCTGCTCCATGTTTGATTCTGAGATTAACCAGACAAGAGAGTATCTGTTTCTTTCCTAAATACTAAACATTCCATCTAAATCCCTCTTTGAAAGAGTCTCTTTATCTAAATCCACTTTCATCCTCACAAATACTTCAGTTTCTAGTTTAAGAATGTCTTAGTTCATTTGAGCTGTTATAACAAAATACCATAGAATGGGTAGTTTATAAACAACAAACATTTATATTTCATAGTCCTGGAGCCTGGGAAGGCCAAGAACAAGGTGCTAGCAGGCTTATGTCTGCTGAAGGCCTATTCCTCATAGATGATGGCTTCCACTGTGTCCTCACAGTAAAAGGGGCTAGCTAGCTCTCTGAGGTATCTTTTATAAGGGCACGAATCCCATTTATGAGGCTCTGCCTGCATAATCTAATTGCCCCCCACAGGCTCCACCTCCAAATACTATCACCTTGGGGGTGAGAATTTTAACATATTAATTTTGGGAGGGAGGCCAGGAGCCGTGGCTCACGCCTATAGTCCAAGCACTTTGGGAGGATGAGGCAGGCAGATTGCTTGAGCCCAGGAGTTTGAGACCAGCCTGGGCAACATGGTCAAACCCTGCCTATATAAAAACTACAAAAAATTAGTCGGGTGTTGTGGTGTGCACCTGTAGTCCCAGCTACTTGAGGCTTCAGTGAGCTGCGATTATGCCACTGCACTCCAACCTGGGCGATAGAGCAAGACATTGTCTCAAAAACAAAACAAAACAAACAAAAAAACAAAAACAAAACTTTGGGAGGCTTTGGGAGAGATGCAAACATTCAGACCATAGCTAAGACTAAGTAGCTTTATGCTTGTGATGAAAGGTGCCACGTTTTATCTCCAGATAGTTCCCAGCAAAGAGAAGCCAAAAAGCAACCAGCACTCTCATCCACAACTCCACAACTAGCTGGTTAGAATAATGGTGTAAGCCTAAAAATATCCTCCATAAGAGAGAGAGGGCAATGGAAATGAGTTTTCTTTTTTATTTAATATATATTATGCATAATCTGTAGACTAAGAGGGCCTCATAAGTAATTAAGAAAAATGTGGCAGTCCTCAGGCACACTATGAGGACACAGAATAGAACTGTGGTGTTTCAAATTGGGAAGAGTACATTGGCTGGATCTTGTGTTTTCATGACATTGCCACTAACTAGGAATCAAAAGGGACCTTTTTTTTTCTTCCAGTGAAAGAGAAGACCTTGCTTTAGGCCTTTCTCTAACTTTCTCTCTAGTCTACAACTCTCTTCTGCAAATTCTTCGAATAAGAGCACATTGTCTATGTAGTGTGGTCCATACTTACTATTTAGAAGCACAACATTATTATTTAACAATGTGGAGAGATTTATAGGGTACAAACTATATATAAGTTATTTACTTTTACAAATACAGTAAGGCACTGAGAACTGTGTTACTCATAAAGTATTATGAGTAAATTTAGGGTAGCAATGATAAGTGTATACAATGTCTGACAAATGCTCAAAATGCATTTGCTTAATCTAATAAAATTGTAAGCCAAGAAATAAATATAGGCACTACAATTTCATTTTTTTGAGATTTTCTTTTCATTTTGCTTCAGGTAACTATAATTTTCTCTGTAACAGTGAACCTAGTAAGAATATTCATATATAATCAATTCTAAACTTCCTTTGGCATTTTAATACAGTGAGTATTTTCTATTTTCTGAATATAAAGTAAGGTGGAGGAATACAATGAGGAAGAAGAAATTACAGGAAGGAGGGAGAAAGTAACACTTTCAATTTAAATTATATCTATCTACAGATATAATTGGCATATATACACACACACACACACACCCCAATTTCTGACCTGTAAATAATACTTGGCCTTGGGTTGGGCATACAGCATCAAAATGCAAAAATCCAATACCTGTTTGATTCGCCAACTAAAGGTAATCAATAAGATCTGTTAATATTTGTCATTATTAATTTTTATTTATAAGCATACTTTAGTAATTAAAAAACTCTGGCAGTTTACTAACAGAGTACTAGCTACAATTAAGTAACTAATTTTACTTAATTAATTTCAATTAAGTAAAATTGAATATGCTTATACTAAAAAGTTTTCCATCTTTATTCAATGAACAGTGTCTACCATTGCTAAACCAGGATAAGCACAACCCATTTGTTTTACATTTCTATCTAGATAAGTTTTGATCTAGATAATAGTGTTAATATTCTGATTTTAGGTCTTGTTCAAATGAAAGTATAAAGAAACTTTATTCTTTTTTCAATGTCTCTCCTAACAGCTTTCTTTATTGATTCTATCATCCAAGAGTTTTCTCCCCAATTCTTAGGGTTAACTATCTGCTACAGAGTATTAATATTTCTTTTTATGGGTCTTTAAACCATTTCCCCTAAGTCTTACCCCTTGGTTTACTTGGAAGGGAAAGGTTGCTTTTTTTGTTTTTATTTTGAAAGTAGTCTCCACAAGCCTCTGGAACTCTTCATGGTCCTCTTGAAGAAACCCAATGTTAACTCCCTTCACAAGGTGACTTTATGTTTGGCCTCTGATGAAATATGTGAGCACACATTGCCCCAACTCTCCCAATCCTAGGGAATGGAGTAATTGTATGAATTACTACTCTCCAGCTGATTGATTGTGGCCAAATTTGGGGCAATTTGAACTCTAGGGAGTCAAAAATTTTGAATGATAACTGAAAAGAATTAAGGAGACAATTATAGAAAAAAAATGGCGGATAGGAGACAGGACTAATGTGCAGCTCCTGCTTGGCCAGGCAGAACAGTGCCTGGAGACTCATATTGTGAACGTTTGCTTCAAGAAACACTGCAGCAACATACCAGGAAAACCTAAAGAATTCACAAATCCTTTGAAAGAACTGGCTTGCCACTGCAAACTCTGTGAGATGGCTGAAAAACTGCAAGTTCCCAAAGAGTAAGGGGGGAAAAGTTGGCCTCCATACACACATCCCCACTGAGGAACCTGAAAATCCAGAACATGAGAGAAGGATTTAACCTTACCTAGAGCTGAAATGGATTTAGGAAGCCAAGAGAAATATAAAAGTAGACGAAGCAGCGGGAAGAGCCCTGTAGGCACTCCTGGTCCCCAACTCCAGCCCAGGGACATCATTCCTGGCCTTATCTCACAGAGTTCTTTGGGGAAGGGAAGGCAGCCAGTGGAACTGGGGAGGGGTCACAGGGTGAAGGAAACTCCTAGCTGAACTTTGTAATAATTTTGACTGAGCACAAATTTTGTTGAGCATAATCTGGGGGCAGGGTGAATGGGAAATGCAGATATGAGCACAGAAGCCACTGCCAAAGGTGCGAAGGTGTGGGCAGGCAGGAAGGGGTGAGGCATGAGAGCCCTGCTTGCTTTCTCGGTAGGGAGGCTTGTAGTCTGGGGCAAGAGCTCATCCCTGCTCATAGGGTTGCCTGGATATAAACTCACCCAAAGAAACTTTATTCTTATACTAAGCTAGAAACCAGACCAGGTCCTGAATATAAAAAAAGCAGTACCCAAGGTCATTCTTGCCCTTCTGTGTCTCATAACCTCATATAAAAAAAAGAATAAAATTACAACAATTAGATAAGTGCTACGTGAAGATATCAACAATGTTGGCTATCTTACAGTAAGTTTTCAAAGTTGTGGAAAGGGTGGAAGAGCATGCCACTTAGTTTTAGGGCACAGAGAGCTGACAGAAGGAAGTTAATGATTGCAAGGTTGGCAGACCAGATCATGAAGGATATTTTATGATATGTGGGAAACTTTGGACTTGATCTCATATGAGAAAATATTCTTCTGGGTACAGCATGAAGAATGAATTGTAAGAGAGGCTAGGTTAGGCTAGGATTAGGGACTCTGTAATGGTGAAGGCCTGAACTAAATCCAAGCCAATGGAAAGAGGATGAGAAGGACAATGTGTAGAGAGATTTTTAAAAAGAAACAATGACAGAGATATAAAAAGCTGAAGGAAAAACAAAGATCCAGGATGACTCCCAGCTTTGTGACTCTAAAAACTGGGCATAATGTGGACCACTAATTAAAAGCAAAACAAAACGCTTAAAAGATTCCTAGATTCTGACACACCATTTATAATTTTAACACAAAAGAAGGCTAATCGGTTTCCTGGGATAAGACCTTTTTCTGATTTCTGGCATGTCTTTTTCTTTATTAAGTTTTGAGGGACCAACTTATTACATTTCCCATAATACTTACCACACTAATACCCCAAATTATAATCCTTTGTATGTGTATAGAGCTTTTAATTTTTTAAGATTCTTTCACAAATATATTTTATTCTCATAATGACTCTTCCAATTATGCAATATAGGTGTCATTATACACACTAGAAAGTTAGGAAAGCTAAGAAAAAAAGGTGAAATTACCTGCCTACAATGACCAGCAAACAGAACAGCTGGGACTAGAATCCAGCTGTAATGAGTTATAACCCAGGCTCTCCCCCTCCTCATTATTATGCCTTTGCTAATTATTGTCTGTAAACGTGAACATAGACCATCAGTGGTGTGCTGGTAAATGTTTAACAACTGACTTGGGGGTGGAGGGATGGACATCCTGCTTTGTAGCTTTTGCCCATTTCCATGGTATAAATACTCCTACTGTGGCTAATGCTATCAACTCGATGTTATTGAACACAGAGTTGGGAAGTGATGCACATAGTTGGGTCTTGCAAGCCAGTAGAAGCCAGCTCCAGAACACCACTGTGTCTGAAATAGTTTCTAATATGAGCTGATTCCAAGATTTTATCAGATGAAGTTAGTTATTTAAGGCTACTATTTTCTAATATGACATACCTGGCTAATTTTTGTGAGGCCTCAGCTAAGTGCTTGGCATTTAACATGCTTGAGTATAAAAAGGCAGGTATTGAAATGACCTCTAAGGATCCAGACCTCACTTGCCTTTTGAATCTATAAATAGAAGTAAATGCAGACTTATAATTGAATATTTAATTTTCCAGAATAACATAAATACTTAAAAATAATTTTCTTATGCATGGCCACATAATATTTGATTTGAATTATTTCACATGTTGATACGTGATACCAGCATCATAAAACTAGCCAAAGCATGTTTTTTTATAAATTAATAACAGACATATTAAAATACACAATATAAAATTAGTTTCTTCTTATAAAAATTACAGGTACTTTGACATTTTTAAAGTTTATAGCCAGATGTGTACTCTGACATTTGAAACAATGAAACTCATGGATTATGAGAACACAGTGACTGCAAGAAAGCAAGAATATTTGATGATTTTTAAATGCATAATTTTGAATTTAATAAGAGTCCTACTGAATAGCAATGTGGCTCCTGAAACTAGATTACCCCAGCCAGCAAGGATTTAGTCAGACTCTTGTCCACAACTCATTGGAGGACTATGTATACTCTTTAGCATCTTTATTTTTAAACGTTAATGTTGATAGACCAACAAGGTCATCACTAAACTACATAAAATATGATTCACAAAAATTCCAATATAAATCTTGTACCATCAAGGTAAAGGATGGGAAACCAAGTAGAAAATTTTAAATGGTCTTCCTTTAGAGATAATATGATTTTAAATGAGATTGGAATTTAGGCATTACATTATTTATTAACATGTTAAAGGTTCAAGGAAATGTTTATTTTGTACTACATAAAAAATTTAAAAGCTTACAGTTTTATATGCATAATCTCCATTATGGGCAAAATAGTCCTTGCTTTGTACAATTCTGAATGTATAAATTTCAGTTACTGTGTTTTAGTTAAATAACACCAGTCTCCCACAACAACACTGTAGTCATGATATATTGTGAACAATTGTGTGAAGTACAAACTTCACTGCTAGCTCTTCAATGCACAAATCACTATATAAATAGCAGATGCACATCATCATTAGTGACTAATTGCATCACTTCTTTCAAAGTCTTTTGGTGACTGGTCACTGTACATCTACTATTTAGTTCACCTGTTGACAGCAAAACATGTGGTTGTCTTGCCTCGCCTCCCAGTGATAAGCCTACATGATATTTAACAAAAGTAGGTAATCCAAAGAGGAAATTGGCTGACAGATGAAAGTGCAGAAAGTGAATGCTGGTGGTGAATTTGGATGTGCTGTAAAAGAGCTGATCATGGGAATGTTGACACCTCCTCTATTTGAGAGATTCTAGAGATGCAAAAAAGGGAACTTAGTGAAGGTGAACTTAACTGACAAATGAGAAAAATGGTTGTGGTAAAATTATGTCACATAGGAAATGATGCTGCTGAAAAACTTCACATTAAAGGAACTCTCAGAGATATTTCATGACATTGAAAACACAAATGATAAAATGCTGGAACTGATCCAAACTTAGAAAGGAGTATAACAATTTGCTGAAGCATAGAAAAGACATTTGCTCAGTATTTTAAGTTCTGTGATAAGAAAAAGGCAAGGACCATTTAAATTACTCTTGATAAAATTTTTAAAAGAAATAAAATCGTTAATACTCAATAATTTTAATGTTTTAAATTACAGTGTAATAAATTAGCTTAACAATATTTTTCATTTTTCTATGTATTTATAGTTGACAGAGAGTAATGTTTTAACATACGTTTAAAGGTCATGGAACAATTGTGATTTTTTTCCCATTGTTTGTTAATATTGGCTTGCATGGTTTCAACTTGCATAATCATTTTTATGGCCCCATGCTATCTTGCAAATCAAGGATTGCCTGAGTATATATAAACACACACAAACACACATGGAAGAAAGCTCATGTTTTATAATGGGTATGTATCACGAAAATGGGGTTGGAGTAGCATATTGTGCTAGAGAGAATATGGGTTTTAGACCTAGAAAAGTCTCTGTGCCAATTTTGCTTGTTTTACTTCCTAACTTCAAGGAAGTAATTTATTTTTTCTGATCTTTAATTTCCTCATCTGTAAAACTGGAATAGTAACTTAAAAACTTGGGGGGAAAGAACTGTTCAAAATACATGCTGGAATTCTTCCCAGGCTCTGTACATTAGTGGAAAGGTTTTTGGTCATTTATTTTGGTGGGAGCATAAGTGGAGGAGTGAAGGGGATGAAAGTCTTACTGGCTGCCCTCTGATTTTATGATATATCAAATGAAAAGATTTTTAAAAAACGAACTCTAATATGTTCCTTGGGGAATAGAAAATACTGGCGTGGAAAAAAAAGAATGGAGAGTTTGGTTGTTTGCTTTGTGGTAAAAGTTAGTAACATAATATCTAAATTTTTAAATGAATTTGTGTAACTTTAAACTACAAGATCTTGTGCGGCAATTTAGTAGAGGTAAAGGGAAATAACATCAAGTTGCAGCACACACAATCATCAAAAAGTTTAGATTACAGAGATACACAAATTTTGTCCTCTAGAAAATTCCATCTAAAGTCCAAAAAGCACCAAAAGTTAAGTTACAATTTCTACTTTGATGATATAATTTCCCAGTCATGATGGAGAGAAAGATTCCAGTCTTGGTTTTATTCAATCTGTTTTAAGCAAGATACTTGAAATTTTGTGTGTTGACACCTTTCTAGGACTCTCTAAAACTTTTATAGCTTGTTAGGTTATTTATATACAGCATCAAAAGCCCTTGACCTAATTATATGGGAATTGCTAGTTTCCAATGACTGGAGAAAATAATATAACTCTAGGTTTTTGCCATTAAAAATGAGTGATTTTACCTCATAGTCATACAAGAGTGGAAATCTTACAACTCTATAGGTTTACGTAAAGTGCATAGTTATATACAGTTTCATATGAGGCTATATACAAACATAGATGAGTCCTTTAAAAATTATATAGTTTCAATTTAGGACTAATCCAAATATAAAATAATCTCTCATTACCCTAATGAGAAAACCTAGGAAAAGGGTTTTTAGCTAAATTAAATAGGCAAAAGTTTAGACATGTAAATTTAAAAGTTATATGTCTATATTACCTTTGATAATGTTTTAAATTTAATATTCACTATTAAATTATTCTATTATAATTTAATAATGAATATTAAATAGTGAATATTCACTATTATATTATTCACATTTTAAATTATTGCTTTACTCTACTTTCACAAAAAATAATTTTATTCCAACTCTTTATCCTGCATTGGTATTATCAATATAATTATCACCACTAGAATCACTTTTTGAATCACCTGACATAGTTTTCCAGTATCCTTGATTTTCAATTCTAACTACAATACGGCAATTTCTAAAACCAGTGACATTGTCTCTGAAAATTTTGTAGCAAATCAGAAGTATTCTCATACATTAGGTAATGTTTTCATTGGAGATCTTTACAAGTAACCACATACTCTAATTTTTTTAAGTGATCTTCAAAAGGCTTACAATGATGCGGTCATATCTCCAGGAATTGTTTTACACCTTTGCCTTCTTTTTAATTGATTCTGTCAGGAGTCTCCTATAAGAATACCAAACTAGCATAGATTGAGGCCACTTCAGGATAGTAGTTTATTGTTCAGAATAAAGCAACTGAGAAGGCATCTTTGAGTATGAGAAGATTTTTTAAGGGTTCAAGTATAAGGTAACTTTTTTCCTGGGGAGTCTTTTAGGGGAAAAACTAGATGTATATGGTGTTTTGTTTAATCTTTATTTAATCCCTCTCCCTTCACATAAATCACCTATTTCAAGCCTTCACTACCCTAAGTTCCTTCACTGCCAATGAATCCCTTCTTCTCAACACAGGGGCTTACCTCCTTCACAGAGAAAAGAGAAATCTTTAAAAAAGGATTTTTAAGATGATTACACTGTCTTCCCCCCAACAAATTAATTTTTCTACTCTTTCACCTGCTCTCACCTCCTCTTTGGTCTCAGTGCTGTCTAAAGCTCCCTCCACCTGAGTCTCCAGTTCCCTCCTGCCTTGCTTCATCAGCCCCTCCTCTCTCTACTGCAGCACAAGTAAAAACTCCAGGTGCTTCCACCTCAAAACCTCCCAAACAGTATTTGTGTCCCTTAAGACAGGTGTTTTGACTTTTCTTCCTATCAGTTGAATGTACTGATAATAGTCTACATTCATTTCTTTAAATATGTATTATAAAAATTACCAAACATCCACAAAAATAGAAATATAATAAACCCCAAATCAGTTTCCTTCAATAAGCATTTATTTTCTGCCACGTTTGTTTCATCTACGCAGCTGCCCCTTTTTTGCTTAAGTATTTTAAAACAAATGCTGGATATCATTTCGCCCTTACATTCTTCAGTGTGAATATTAAAAAGGACATTTATTTAGATAACCCCAATGGCATTATTCACACTTTGCAAAACTATAAATGATTATTTAACATCACATAATAGTCAATTTTCAAATGTCCCCAGTCGTCTAAAAAGTGCCTATTTTGGGGGAGTAGGCGCTCAAACAAGTACCCAAATAAGGTCCCTCATTGTAATTGATTATCCCTATTTCTTTTTAAAATTTATTATCTAGACCGGTCACCGTCATTTTTCTTTCTTCCCCCATCCCCATTCCACTTTTTAAAGAATCTGGGTCAGTTTTCTACAGAAGGTCCCACATCTTGATTGTTTTGCCCCAGATGGCTTCCTTTATTTGCTGTGTATCCTGTAAACTGGAATTCAGCTCCTAAGGCTTGATTGCATTCAGGGTTTTTTGTTTTGTTGTTTTGTTTAAGTCGGGGGAATAACTCTCAATAGTTCTTTCTTGGCATCATTTCCATCGCCAGACTTTCAGCGACCCCGAGCTGCTGGAGGTGAGGGTGGGGTCCCTGGACCCTGGCTGCTCACAGCTCACACTGCACATCGCACCCCTCTGCTCTGCAGTGCATCCTGTCCTGCGGGACGCCCTTGCTAGCGGGGTACCGGTTGGCCTCTGCCTGCGGGAAGCAGTAAGTGACAAGAGCCTGGAAGGCAGTCGAAGCCAAGGATGCGCCTCTTCTTTCAGCTCCCGCGGTGGCGGAGGTTCCAGCTGCTGAGGAGGCCGATCTCCAGAGCCTCTGATCCCCGGGTTTAATGTCCTCTCCTTCCCGCTGCTCTGTGCTGTTTCTTCTCCCTTCTGTGCTCTCAGTCCTCTGAAACTTGTTTTGACCAATTGTTTGTGTGAAATTGCCTGTTTCCTCCATTTGAACGACCAGGAGTTTTCCTGTGCGGACACTGACAGGCATACCTTCCTCGTAAAGTTCCCCCAACTCTCTCACTTAAAGCGCGTTTTGAATGACGCGCTTCAAAACGGTGATTCTCCAATTCCATTCGTTCTACACTTACTAGCTGGAATTGTTTTGACTAGAGCAACTAACTGCCTCAGCCACTAGAGCTATTTGGTGAGGAAAAATAAAACAAAGCAAAACACTTTACTGGCTAAACAAAACACGGCCTGTCAGCCAGATTCAGCCTGAAGGCCACATTTGCAGCCCTGGTCTACAGCACAGACTGCATATTTCTTAGCATGGTGCATAGGCCCTTCGTGATGTCAACAGCACCTGCCTTATCTCCCACCAGTCCTTCCGCCTTAACTCCAAATACCCATTTCCAAAATAGACTTACATGTTCAAAAGTCTAGCATGCTCCTTCTTTGGTCTCTCTGCCTTCCTCAGCAATTCTATTTATCAGGCATGACATTTTCCCCCTGTCTGCCTGAAGAATGTCTACTTATTCTTTCAGACTCTGCTCAATTATTACCTTCTCAGGAAAGTCCTTCTTGATATTTGCAGGTAGAGTTAAATTAAATACTTCTTCGTCTACATGTTGTCATATTTATTCCCCATTACCACTAGGACAGTGCTAGCCTCTTCTTTCCTTTCTTTATTTTATAATTTTTTTTTTTTTTTTGAGATAGGGTCTCACTCCATCACTCAGGCAGGAGTGCAGTGGCATGATCTTGGCTCACTGAAGCCTCCACTTCCCAGGCACTGGCAATCCTTCCACTTCAGCCTCCCAAGTAGCTAGGACTACAGGTGCACACCACCAGGCTCGGCTTAATTTTGGGGGCTATTTTTTCAGTAGAGACGGGGTTTGGCCATGTTGCCCAGCTGATCTCGAACTCCTGGGCTCAAGCAATCCACCCACCTTGGCCTCTCAAAGTACTGGCCTTACAGGTGTGAGTCACCATGCCTGGCCCTCCTTTTCCTTTCGTTTCTCCTTTCTCCTTTTTGTTTCCTTCCTTCCTTCCTTCTCTCTCTTTTCTTTTCGTTTCTTTTTCAAGTTGTATCACCTATTTGAACTTAGGATTTGGAAGGCAGGGTCCATTCCACAGCATCTTGCTTGATAAAGAGCTTCATATTGGTTAATCCGTACGTGCTTCGGCTGCTTACAGCTGAAGGAGATTATAAGCAGAAGTGGTGAAATAACTTCATACAGTAAAGGATACAGGAATGTTTTAAAAATAACTCAATGGGCTTCTCTCGGTACCAATGGTTATCATGCAGGATAAACAGTATAACATGAAAAATATAAATTCTAATTGGTAGATATCCAGCAAAATTGGGAAAACCATTAAGCCATACTTCATCACAGCTTAGAAAGGACTACAGGTTCTTTCTGCCAGCTATACTCATTAACAAGAATATGATCACTAAGAAAATAATTATACAATTGGACAGAAAAAATAAGATAGAAAAACGAAAGAATGGCTAATTAAAAAATATATCAGACAGTACTTACTTTTTTGTAATCATTTTAACAACAGAATGTAAATAATCTTCATTACTCTAAAAATGAGAAAAACATTTTACTGAAACTAAGCATGTCTCATAGTTCTATTAATACAACTTCTTTTGCTACATATAAATCTAATTTGTGTGTGAAATGCTATTGCATACTAATAATTTTTAGTGTTTTTACTTTCTATTAAAAGATTTAAAAATATCCATGTTCTTAAAAAATTTGACTTGAATACAGGAAATATTTCATTCTTTTCTCTTTGCCACAATGTGAAATATTACAATCCAAAATTTACCCTTAAATTTATATACTTTTTAGATATATAAGATTACATAAAATATTATATATCTAAAGATGTTTTTAGTCTAAAAATGGTCATCTATGAATGGCTTATTTCAAAGAACTACTCCTTTTGAAAACTACTCTTCATTTCCTGAGTATTATATGACAATAAGCTTACTTCAAAATTACATCATATTTCTCCAGACAGTATTACTCAGCTTGATTCCAATTTGCCTTCCTGACAATAAACTTTGTGGACCTGCTCTTCATTGAACAGTGTGCTAGATTAGATGACAGACTCCTGCAAAAAGCTTTTGATGGTTTACCTCTTGGGATAATTTTAAAAAAAATAACGTGGCATTTACAAGATGCAGCCTCAGGGCCCATAAGCATTTCCAACACAAAATTTTGAAAATATTTGGAACAATCACAGTTCTGTTGTTGAATCTGAGTACTCTGGAAGGCAACTCTGGATGTATGTACTCAGGTTTCTTGTTTAAAAATAGCAGACATGATGTAGATAAATCTCTTATAGTACTGGAGGCTCTTAACCATAAATTGAATCACTAGCTATTTGTCTCACACTGAAACATATTGTATTTTAAACACGGTGTCAAAGTCATATTTCATAAGCATTTTATATTCCATTTAAAAATCTTCCTCCAATGTTTTATTACAAATCTAAACATTTTAGACAGACATGGGTTGTGCTAACAGCAAAGAAGTAAGGATTCTAATATATAAAATAAGGCAATAGGATGAAACATTTTGGAGATTATGTGCATGCTTTCTTTTAATATTAATAAATTAAACTGGGATGCAATGATTTTAATCTTTCATTTCTATTTTTCTAATAGTTCTTCTATTGCTTGTTCTGTTTCAAGTTTTTTCTGCATTCAAAGACATCTTTATTATAGAAAATTCAAGCAATAACAAAAAGAATAAAGAAAAGATAATAAAGGTTCTTCTTAATCCCAGCATTTAGAGATAACCATTATTTATATTAATTATATCTTTATATCATTCCAAAGTTTGCTCATTTTCTTTTTTCTTCATATATTTCATTTGTTTCTATATATTTCCCCTCCCTCCATCTTTTCCTTCTTTCCTTCATTCCTATTTAACATAATGATAACATTATGTTAAACATGATGCTTTACAGCTTTTTTTCACTTAACAATAGGACATGAACATCACTTTGTATCAGTGAGTATAGATATTCATTCTTCTTTCAATGCCTACCGAGTATTGCATTGTGGAGATATTTAGCAAGGTATTTTATCAGCCTCTTATGGGTAGATATTCTGGTTGTTTCCAATATTATGCTTTCATAACCCAACAATGCACTGAAAATCCTTGAAATAATTATTTATTGAGCACTTACTATGTGCCACACATCACTCTAAGTACTTTAAATATATTAGCTAATTTCATCCCCCAACAACCTTATGGCATAGGCAATATGATTATCACAATTTTAGAGATAAAAGAAAATGAGGCATAGATAAATTAAGTAAGTTGCTCAGGTTCACTGGTTGGGAAGTAGAGAAGCTGGCATTTTAACCTTGGTCTTCTAAATCCAGAGTCTGTTCTCAACTTCCATACTATACTGCCATATTTTTACTGGTTTTTGTTTGCTTGTTCATTTGTTTGTTTTTTGAGACAGGGCCTTGCTCTGTAGCCCAGGCTGGAGTGCAGTGGTGCAATCATGGCTCATTACAGGCTCTACCTCCTGGGCTCAAATGATCCTCCTACTGCAACCTCCCAAGTAGTTGGGACTACAGGTGCACACCATCATTTCTAGCTATGATTTTTTTTTTTTTTTAGTAGAGAAGGGGGTCTCGCTATGTTGCCCAGGCTGATTTCAGACTCCTGAGCTCAAGTGATCTTCCTGCCCCAGCACCCTAAAGTGCTGGAATTACAGGCATGAACCACCATGCCCCACCATTTTTACTGTTTTTATACACTTGCCTGATTATTTCCTTAGGATAAGTTCCCAGAATTTGAATTTCTGAGACAAAGTACATATACATTTAAATTTAACACACGTTGCCAAATTTCTCTCCAAAAATTCTTATGGTGCTAATATTCACACAGTACTTTATAGTTTTAAATGGTATTAGGAACAGTGGAAATCTTTGGGGTCATTAGAGAGACCTAGGCTTGAATCTGCCCCATTAATTACTGGGCAAGTTACTTACCTTCTGTAAGATCTAGGTCCATTATCCCTAAAATCAGGACAGTAATAGCTACCTCACAGGGATGTAATGCAGGTTATAAATGTGTATAAAAATCATCTACAATCTCTCAAGCATAAGAAAGTCTCTCAATCATAGGTGTTGTTGCTTAATACAAATTATCTCTTGATTCATATACCAAACTCTTATTGGACTGGGCACATTTTATTACTAGCATCGATTTTAATAATTTTAATTTTGTTTGTAAATATAACTTCTGAGCCATATAGTAGGCAGGGATTCAGGGATTCTATATTAAATGCAATTCAAATTTAGCAATCTTATATTTCCCACATGAAGCCATTATGATGTCCTTTTAGATTTACATATTTAATTCCTTCTCAGCAGTATCGAAGAAGTATTAAGTATGTTGTCTGGTATCCAGAAAAGGCATCTATGGGTAGCTTTTTAAAATTAAGAAAACAGTTTTCAACATGGTACAATGATTATTACCACTGAGGAAGGGAATTTGGAGACCATAGAGTGAGAATAAGGAGAGCTCCTTATTTTGTATACGTACATCTGCGACCAAGACAATCACTACAGAATCCTTCTCTTGGGAGAGCGTCATCTTGGAGACAACAGAGGTCAGTGTCTGTTTCAGGTAACTATAATTTCCTCTGTTAACAGTGGAAATACCCAGCGCAAAAGAAACTGTGGACATAGGAGTATGAAATCATCATTCCATACCACAGAGAAAAACATAGTTTAGCATTCATTCTATGCTTATTCCTATGTTTGGGTTAGTCTTATGGTAATAAAATGAGTGTTTGAAACTGTATTACAAAAGTAATCCAAACTATGTTAATTTTTATCACATATTTCATTTTCTTTTTGAGGAAATTTGCAGTGGATTGTTAGTAAAAGCACTAAACAGACTCCAAGATGTTCTTATGTTAAAAGATTTTGGTGTAGCACAAATAAAACTAACCACTTTCCACTTACTATAGCTTCATCTAACTGAGTATAAAATGTCACATATTGGTCGATTCTCTCTTCTTTTCCTAACAAGACACTGGAACCCAAAACAGGAAAAAATTACTATGAAATATTTTCATCTGAGAAAGAATGTATGAAGTAATTTCTAAATGATTTGATGGAATGAATCCACATCTCTAAGTAACTTTTGTTGCCCAAAAATAGCTGGAGCACTAGGGCTCCAAGAGGTACACATCTTGGCTGTACGGGTGCAGCTAAGATTGAGGCTACCAATCGTAACTATACTGGTACCTGGCCATATGGGCTTAGGCAAGATACACAACATCTCCAGCCTTATGTCCCCCTCTTTAAGATAGGGATAAGAACTTCCAGAATGGCTAAGTGAGAAACTCAGAAAATCCTCTTTCTAGAAAGCAGTAATAAAACTGCAAAAAAAAAAAAAAAAGGTGAAAACAGTCATTTCAGGGCCCTGATAAACTGAGAAGTATTTACTTAAGAAAAACTGTGGAACTTTGGAAGGAACAGCTGATTGCTATTGAGTTTGAACATATCTTCACATGTTTATTGGCTTTTTTTTTTTTTTTTTTTTTGAGATGGAGTCTCACTCTGTTGCCAAGGCTGGAGTGCAATGGCTCAATCTCAGCTCACTGCAACCTCCACCTCCCGGGTTCAAGCTATTCTCCTGCCTCAGTCTCCCAAGTAGCTGGGATTACAGGCATGCACCATCATGCCTGGCTAACTTTTGTAGTTTTAGTACAGACAGGTTTTCACCATGTTGGCCAGGCTGGTCTCGAACTCCTGACCTCAAGTGATCTGCCCACCTCAGCCTCCCAAAGTGCTGGGATTACAGGCATGTGCCACTGTGCCTGGCCACTTATTGGCTTTTGGCTATTCTTTTTTGTAAAATCCTTGTTTAAGCTCTTGCCCATTTCTCTAATGAGTTGTCCGCATTTTTCTTATTGATTGTATTGATACTCTTTATATATTCTGAATACGAACCCCTTGTCAGTTATATGTGTTATTAAATATTATCTCCCACTCTTGGTTCCCTTTTCAATGTTTTGCCCCTTGATGAAGAGAAATTCTTAATTGTAATGTAGTGCAATTTGTCATCCATTTTCTTTGTTCGTTGGGTTTTCTGGGTCTTGTTAAGAAATCTTTGCTTATCTTCAGGTCATAAAGACATTCTTCTGAGTGATTTTCTAATAGTTTATTGTTTGCCTTTCATATTTATAGCTGCAATCCACCTGGAATTGATTTTTATGGATAGATTGAGGCAGGAATCAAGTTTCAAGCTGTAAGATACAGTATAAAAGCAATTCCTGGAATGGCTTCCTATGCCTTACAATGCATTTACAAGAATTTAAAAGGCCCTTAGTGACCTGGTGCTGATCTATCCCTTTTTTTCAACTACCCACACTTTTCGAATTGACCAAATACCACTCTTATCTCGAAGCCTTTGCACACGCCATTCTTTTTGCCTAGAATACTCTTATTCCTCTAGTTTCCTTTGATAATTCTACTTATTTCTCAGGATTCAACTAAATATTAGTCATTTTGATCACAAATTGATGCTTAATCCTTTCACCAGCTATGCATTCTTACCTTATCTTTCATAGTACTCATCACTCCTTTTGTTGTAACTCATTCCTATCTAGAATGTCAGCTTGAAGACAGCAGAGACACCTTCATGTGTGCTTATATTATAAATCCAGCACTAACATAAAGACTGATACATGGTAATGATAATAAGTTGAAATTGAATAAATAATACAGGGGCAAGCCCCTTTATTATTTGGCCTGTGTCTATGGTCTTGCTACTAATACCCTCCAGCCCCAATTGTGCATGCAAGACACACATCCTTTCTAGGCCTTCTTGCCATCTGACTTTTGCATGTTTCTTTTCCTCTATCTGGATGACCACCCTCTACTTTCCGCTATCCACCACCTACCACTTCCCTACTTAGTCTACTCCAATTCTTTTGCCCTTCATGTCACTTATATGACACTTCTTCCAGAAAGCATGGCATAGGATTTTGGCTCCACCCTGGTATTTCCCTTATCACAGCACCAGTCACTTTATATTATAATTACCTTATCATTTGTCTCTATGAAGGTGGGGTCTATGTTTTGTTCACCCCATATCCCAGGGCCTAAGAAGTGCCCAGAACAGAGTAGAAGCTTATTAAATGAGGAGACATGGAAGAATTCACAGAGAAGTTGTCATTTAAGCTGAAAAGTCATATTGTATAAGGGAGTCACATTACAAATCAGTTATGGTTTGCCAGAGGAGGTATGTTCATTATAGGCAGTGGTTAGCACATGCAGAATATATGAAGCTTGTCCTATCTGTTCTCAAAGAGCTTGGCCTATCTGTGAGAACTGCAAGTGGTTTGTGGTTTCTGGAAAGGAGAGGCATGGCAGAGACTGAGATTTGAAAGATACAGCCTTTTCTGCATATACCCTGCCAAGGGGCTAACTTCACCTCATGTGCACTGAGGGTCTACTGAAGGATTTTAAGCAAGAGTCAAGTATGATCAGTGATGAATTTTACTAACATATCTTCGAGGAAAGTATGAAGAATGGATTGACTTTGGTGATACTAAAATCACAAGATAAATTATAAATATGTTTCCATAAACCAGGCACAAAATGATGAGGGGTTCAATAAAAAATAGTTATAGAGGGGCTACAGAGAGCAGAAATTATCCAAGATCTATTAGAATACAGAATAAACAAGACTGATGATGGATTCCCTAGTAGGCCTTGCCACAGGCTTCAATCCTCTTACATATGTTTCATGTGTTAGGATTTTTTTAGTTGCCTGGAACAGAATCTTCCTTAAATCCCGTCTGGTAATTGAGAAAAGCCACCAAAAGGGCCTCAAAAGAAGGATAAATACATACACCATGATTGGAGATCAATAAATAGTTGGGGAATTAGAAAATTATTCTGGATTTAACACAGCTCTGATAACTGGGTTATCTCAACCCTCCAACCCCCTACACAAGGAGGTCTATTGCTCCTCCCAAACACCACCATGTCTCTCTCTCCTTCCTTTCGCTCTGTGTCATGGGCTTCCACTTATATTTGCTGATGCTTATGCAAGGTTATGTTTATTCTTGGTGTCTAATATCTTATCATTTCTATGCATTGTTTTTCTTGCGTGTGTCTTTCAACTTTTCCTTATCCTACAAACTATAGCTTTTGTCTAGCATGTACTTTCTCATACATTCACACAACACATATGCATGTATATGTATATACAGGTAAAGAGTTTTACAAGTATGAACCCAAGACGTTTCTTAATTTCTCTAAGCCTCAGTTTTTTTCAGGTGTAAAACAGATGACAATAATAGGCCCTATTGCATTGGATTGTGAAGATTAAATGAGATAATGTGAGAAAACATAGAACTCAGTAAGCGGAACACAGAATGCAATAGATAAACGATGTCATCAGAGGCATATGATACAAAACAACACTACTTATTCCCAAGGAACTGCCTAGAGCAGAGGTCAGCAAACTTTTTTTTTTTTTAAATAAAGGGGCAGATAGTAAGCATTTTTGGCTATTGGGTTATACCATCTCTGTTGCAACTACTCAGCTCTGCCATTGGAGCACAAAAGCAGACATAGACAACAAGTAAATGGATAAGCTTTACTATGTTCCAACAAAACTGTATGTTAAAACATGGAGCCGATGGGCCTGGCCTAGAGTGACTCACTCACTGGAATGAGTGAGGTTTATAGGAAAGGCAGGTATCCTGAGACTTAGCTTAATATTCCTGCTTCAAACTCCAAAGCTTCTTCTTGTCTTGTATACTTGGTGAACCTGAACTCATTTGTCAAGGCTTACCTCAAACATCACCTGTTGTATAAAGCTATTACTGACCTTGGTCTCCAGAAAGACTGGGAAACAGGAAAATAACCAGGTAAGAATAGATTTACCAAAAACAAGGAGAAAAGATTTGCCAAACATTTGGCATATACTTAATGTATATTTGACTTATATTACTTATTTTCAAAGCATTTGTGTTATGCTAAATTTGAATTCAAGTCACCAAGTGTTTATGAAACTATTATTTTCTGCCAGACAATATACTGACTTCCAGTAATCCAAATTAATGCCAGATAGGCTGTAGTCTGCATATCAGTGTAAGATAATAATGGATTACATCTTAAAACTTAAAAGCATGTCCCCAAAGATCAAAATACCTTTATTTAATTTTCCAATTCTAAGTTTTCTTACCACCAGTTTTCCCTTTGCCAATGATTACATCAGGATAAATTCTACCTTCTTTCCTTAGATGAGGAAAAAAGAACTTTAAGTCTTCAAGTGTATTAGATACTGTTTCATTTTTATTTAATATGTCTGCTTTCTGTGCAACTGAAAGAAAAAAAATAATGCTTCTGAGTATATGATCATAGGGATTTTTCTTCCCCTGGAATAATTTTTTCAAAGGGGTGTTAATAAACTCACAGATTAATTTAGCATTCAATGTATAAAAGAAACACTCTAAAATGTAAATTATTAAGATAATAATGTTAAATATAGCTCGACTATTATTTATTCATATTTATTTATAAAGTAATATTTAATTTAAGCCTAGAATTATAAGATACACAGAGGACAATGGAACTGTCAGTTCCAAATGAAAAAAGTATAACTGAAACATGCTGTAATTGGCTTACTCTGCTACTTTGATTAATATCACTTTATTAAATTTGTATCTTTATAACTTTGCTTTGTAGCCCCTAAAATTTAATGACTATATTTGTAAACTTCATTAGAAGTTGCCTCTACAATTTTGAAAAAGAAAATGTTAGAGGACGCACATTACCCAATTTTAATTCATAATACATAGCAATGTAGTCAAAACAGTGTGATATTATATAAAAAATAGATATATAAACAATGGAACAGATCATAGAATACAGAAGTAGGTTCACAAAAATATGGTTGACTGACTTATGACAAAGTTGCAAAGGTAATTGAATGCAGAAAAGACAGTTGATAAAGGTGTTTGAACACTTGGACATCTACGTGGAAAAAACTGAACATTGACTTGTTTTTCATGCTGTTTATAAAAATTAGCTAAAAATGTTCATAGACATAAATGTAAAACATAAACCTATGAATTTTTTTAAAAACAAAAAAGAAAACCTTCATGACCCTGAGATAGGTAAAGAGATCTTAGACACAATATATCAATACAAAAAACAAAACAATAAATAAAAGAAAAATTCACAAATCAGACTTCATCAAAAATTAAAAATGCTTGCCCCCTGAAAGCATCAGAAAGAGAATGAAAGAGTGTCACCAACTGGAAGAAAGTATTTCCAAATCACATATCCATCTGATATGTATCCAGGATAATATGTAGAACTCTCTCAAAACTCAATGAGAAAACAAAATCACCCAGTTAAAGAAACTGGCAAAACAGGAGTTTGAGAACAGCATGAGCAACATAGCAAGACCCTCATCTCTACAGACACACACACACACACACACACACACACACACACACACACACACACGCAGTGGGGCATAGTGGCATGTGATGTGCCTGGAGTCCCAGCTGCTCAGGAAGCTGAGGTGGGAGGATCCCTTGAGCTCAGGAGGTGGAGGCTGCAGTGAGCCATGATTGTGCCATTGCATTCCCCGTTTGAACAGACATTTCACCAAAGAAGATATCTGGATGGCAAATAGTAAAAATGTTCAACATCATTAGTTTCTGGGAAATACAACATAAAGCTATGAGATATCGTGACATTAGAATGGCTATAATAGGACAGGCATGATCCCGTAATTCCAGCACTTTGGAAGGCTGAGGTGGGAGGCTTGCTTGAGGCCAGGAGTCCAAGATCAGCCTGGGCAACATAGAGAGACCCCATCTCTACAAAAAATAAAATTAGCCGGGTGTGGTAGCACATGACTGTAGTCCCAGCTACTTGGGAGACTGAGATAGGAAGATTGCTTGGGCCCAGGAGGTAGAGGCTGCAGTGAGCCAGATTGCACCATTGGCCTCTAGCTTGGGCAACAGAGCAAGAGCCTGTTTTAAAAAAAAATGGCTATAATAAACTGGAGTGACTAAACTGTCATACATTGCTGGAGGGAGTGAAAAATGGCACAGCCCCTCTGGAAAACAGTATGGCAGTTTCTTATAACGTTAAACATATACTTACCTATGTCCTGTCAATCCTACTTCTACATATGAATTCTAAAAAAATTAAAACTTCTCTTCATACCAAACACATGTACATGAATGCTTATAGTAACATCTATTTGTAATTGCCCAAACCTGAAAACAACCCAAATGCCTTTCAATTGGTGAGAGGATAAACAATATGTCCATTGAACATCGATACAATGAAATGCTACTCAGCACTATAAACAGAACAACTGGTGACACGACAATTTGGGTAAATCTATGCTAAGTGATAGAAGCAAGTTTCAAAGGGTTACACATTGTTTGACTGCATTTGCATGGCTTCTGGAAAAGGCAAAGCAATAAGAACAGAGATCTGAGCAGTGGTTGCCAGGGATTAAGAGTAGGGGGAGGATTGGAGTACAAAGGGGATGCACAAGGCAGGACTTTTTGTCCTGGAGAAATGGAAAGCCACTGAAGGTTTATATGAGAAAAATTAGCTGTATGTTACTAGTCACTCAGGTAAAGCAGGAAGGTTGCCTGACTAACGTAGCAGAAATGATGATGGAAAATGTGGACAAATTTTTGAGATATATAGAATGGTGAATCAACCAGGATTGCTTTTACTGACATGGAAGTACGCAAGAGGTAGAGGGAGGGGTCAGAGGTGATCCTCAGGTTTCTGGTTGCATCTATTGAATGGATCATGGATGGTGGTGCAATTCACAGAGCCAGAAAGCACAGGAAGACTACTTTCGAAGTCAAGATGAGAGGAAGTAGGTCAGTGATATCTCTTACCTGATTTTTGCACGTCTCACAATAAAAGAACCAGTACTGATATAGTTAAGTTTATAGAGAGAAGAGGCCCTAAAATCATAAGACATTGAATCTACATTTCCAAAAACAAAACAAAACAAACAAACCACAATATAGAAAAACAAAATCAACACAAACCTAAGTTTCTGGACAAAATTTCTCTCTTTGTAATTTCATACTTCATTCGATTCAAAACTTTCATCATCTCTTGGCTATTTTTTTCAGTTTTGTTTCTTAAGTATAGCATATTTTCTTTAAACTCCAAAATATGGTTTCTACAGTTAATTAATTGATTATCTGCAATGAAAACATATGTATATATTTGTACATGTAGCAATGGTGTCACACAATTTTCTATAATAGGTAAGAATGTAAAGTATAAGTTTCAATATAGTTATATATAGTACTATATATGTATTATATGTGTATATATACAGTACTATATACATATAGTATATACCACATGTGTAAATACGTGCATAGGTACAAATATAAAAGACTGGAAAGAAAGAACAAAATGTTAAATATAGTGATATGAAGAAGGTGGGATTATAAATGATTTTTTCCTTTATTACTCTGTGCTCTTCTTTGTTTTACAAATTTTCCATGGTGTGCGTGTATCAGATTTGTATTAGAGTGTAATCCCATTAACCCCCCAAAAATACATCTAAGAAATTATCTGAAGAAAATTATGAGGAATATGTACACAGATTTGGACGAAGGATATTTAACATAGGCCGTAGTATTTAGCATTATTTTTAAAAATTGGAACTGACCAAAGTGCCCAACAGTAGGACATTTGCTAAATAAATTACAGAATATTCTTTTAAGAGTTCTGATGGCTCTGATGTCAAATCATGTATGATATACTTAATATTTGTGTTATCTGGGGAAAATTGCTTAATTTTTATTTGCCTCTGCTCCTTCTGGTGTAAATGCATACATAAAAATCTCTGCCTCAGAGCTGTTGTGAAGATGTAGTGATGATGCACATAAACTAAAGTTTCAGGATACAAAATGAACAGTAGAGTTTCTATCCACTAACAACAAACTATCCAGGAAAGAAATCAGTCAAACCACACCATTTACAATGGCAACAATAAAATACTTGGGAATAAATTTAACCAAGGAGGTGAAAGAACGGTGCACTGAAAACTATATAATCTGGGTGAAAGAAATTGAAGACACAAATAAATGGAAAGATATCACATGTTCATGGATTAGAAGAATATTGTTAAAATGTTTATACTACACAAAACAATCTACAGATTCAATGCAATCCTTAAAAAAATCCAATTACGTTTTTCACAGAAACAGAAAAACAACCCCTGCAATTCATATGAAACCACAAAAGACCCCAAAAAGCCAAAGCAATCTTGAATGAAAGAACAAAGCTGGAGACATCACACTACCTGACTTCAAAATACATTGCAAAGCTATGGTAATCAAAACAGCATGGTACTGGCATAATAACAGACACATAGACCAATGGAACAAAATAGGGAACCCAGAAATTCACGCATTTACAGTAACTTGATCTTTGACAAAGTTGCCAAGAACACACAATAGGGAAAGAACAGTGTCTTCAATAAAAACGTGTTTGGAAAACTAGATATCCACATGCAAAAGAATGAAATTAGATCTTTATTTCAACTCACACAAAAAATCAACTAAAAATGGATGAAAGACTTAAGTGTAAGACCTGAAACTGTAAGATTACTAGAAGAAAACATTAGGAAAAAGCTTATTGACCCAGTCTGAGCAGTGATTTTTCAGATATGACTCCAAAATAACAGATAACAAAAGACAAAATAAATGAATGGGATTACATCAAGTTAAACAAGCTTATGCACAGCAAAGTAAACAATTAACAGAGTGAAGAGACAACATGGATTGAAAATATTTCAACCCAAGAGACAATCTATGGGTTGAAATTTGTCCAGTGGGAGAAAATATTTGCAAACCATACATCTGAAAAGAGGTTAATATCTAAAATATATAAGAAACTCAAACAACAGCAAAAAAACAGTAAAAAATTGGCAAAAGATTCAAATAGATATTTGTCAAAACAAGACATGCATGTGCTTGATATCACTAATCATCAGCAAAATGCAAATTAAAACAAGGTACCATCTCACATCTGTTAGAATGGCTATTATAAGAGACAAAAGGTGAGAATATGGAGAGAAAGAAACTCTTGCACACTGTTGGCAGGAATATAAATTAGTGTATCCATTATGGAACATAGTATGGAGGCTCCTTACCATTCAGGACATAGGCATGGGCAAGGACTTCATGTCTAAAACACCAAAAGCAATGGCAACAAAAGCCAAAATTGACAAATGGGATCTAGTCAAACTAAAGAGCTTCTGCACAGCAAAAGAAACTACCATCAGAGTGAACAGGCAACCTACAAAATGGGAGAAAATTTTCACAACCTACTCATCTGACAAAGGGCTAATATCCAGAATCTACAATGAACTCAAACAAATTTACAAGAAAAAAACAAACAACCCCATCAAAAAGTGGGCAAAGGGTATGAACAGACACTTCTCAAAAGAAGACATTTATGCAGCCAAAAGACAATGAAAAAATGCTCGTCATCACTGGCCATCAGAGAAATGCAAATCAAAACCACAATGAGATAACATCTCACACCAGTTAGAATGGCGATCATTAAAAAGTCAGGAAACAACAGGTGCTGGAGAGGATGTGGAGAAATAGGAACCCTTTTACACTGTTGGTGGGACTGTAAACTAGTTCACCCATTGTGGAAGTCAGTGTGGCAATTCCTCAGGGATCTAGAACTAGAAATACCATTTGACCCAGCCATCCCATTACTGGGTATATACCCAAAGGACTATAAATCATGCTGCTATAAAGACACATGCACACGTATGTTTACTGCGGCACTATTCACAATAGCAAAGACTTGGAACCAACCCAAATGTCCAACAATGATAGACTAGATTAAGAAAATGTGGCACATATACACCAGGGAATACCATGCAGCCATAAAAAATGATGATTTCATGTCCTTTGTAGGGATATGGATGAAATTGGAAATCATCTTTCTCAGTAAATTATCACAAGGACAAAAAACCAAACACTGCATGTTCTCACTCATAGATGGGAATTGAACAATGAGAACACATGGACTCAGGAAGGGGAACATCACACTCTGGGGACTGTTGTGGGGTGGGGGTAGGGGGTAGGGATAGCATTAGGAGATATACCTAATGCTAAGTGACGAGTTAGTGGGTGCAGCATACCAGCATGGCACATGTATACATATGTAACTAACCTGCATATTGTGTTCATGTACCCTAAAACTTAAAAGTATAATAATAATAAAAAATAAAATTTTATTAAAAAAATTAAAAATAGAACTGCATAATGCAGCAATCCCACTGTTGGTTATGTATTCAAAGGAAATAAAGTCAGTATGTTGGATGGATGTTATGGCTCACACCTGTAAACCCAGCACTTTGGGAGGTCAAGGTGAGAGGATTGCTTGAGCTCAGGAGATCAAGGCCACAGTGGAGCCATGATTGCACTGCTGCACTCCAGCCTGAGCAACAGAGCAAGACCCTGTCTCAAAAAAAAAAAAAAAAAAAAAAAAAAAAAAGCAGTGATGATACATTTGGGTTGTAATATTTTTTCACTTATCTGTTTTGTCTGAACAAGAGCACACAAGTGGATAGCCTGTGGCAAAAATTGGATAATTCCTCTCCCCTGCTCAAAACCCTCCAAAATATTTCTCATCACACTTAGAAAAATAACCAAAGTCCTTACCATGACCCACAAAGCCCTGTGTGATCAGTCCTTGAGTTCCTCCCTGGTCTCGTTTCCTACCCTTCCTGCCTCACTCTGAGGGAGCCCAGCATCACCCACACTGGCCTCCTTGCTGTTCCTCACACGAGCCAAACACTCTCCTGCCTTAGGGCTTTGGCTTTTGCAATGTTCTCAGCACTGAATGCTCTTTCCCCATATCCTTTCATTGTTTTATCACATATCCTGTTGTGGCAGAAGGTCCCTAATTTCATTCAGTTTTCTGCTAAGACATTACCACCTCAGGGAAGCCTACCCTGCCACCCTTTGTAAGATAGCACAGCCGTCTTTCCCTTATTATTTTTTTTTATTATACTTTAAGTTCTGGGGTACATGTGCAGAATGTGTAGGTTTGTTACATAGGTATACATGTGCTGCACACATCAACCCGTCATCTACGTTAGGTATTTTTCCTAATGCTATCCCTCCCCTAGCCACCCACCCCCAAACAGGCCCCGGTGTGTGATGTTCCCCTCCCTGTGTCCATGTGTTCTCATTGTTCAAATAACTTATCACCACCTGACTTCATATTATGTATTGACTGCTTTCATGTTTCACTCCAGAGATTTCTAGAATGAGAGCAGTGAGAACTTTTTACTACTAAATTCCAACTATCTGAAACAGTGATTTGCATATAGTTCTTATACAAATATATGCTCGATGAATAAATAAATTAATGAAATGAATGGACTTGTCAGTATAAGAACTAATTTTAGTGATTCTTAAGCTGAATCATGCTTTAATCAAAAGAACTGCACCTATCCAGATAAGCCTTAAATATTCATATTGTAGATACTATTTGAAGATGCTTACAAACCTTAGAGGGAGATGTAGTTTAAGCTCATGATATTAGGGTTTCCCAGGTAATGTTCTCTTTGCAAAATGGATTGTGTGTTCCGAGTTAATATATCATGGGTGATGCAACCTATGTGGGTTTCTACATTGTAGGTCAGTCCCTAGGGATCAATTTGGTAAACATGAAAAGAAAGAGTTTTCTCCAGAGGAAGCAGTATTTACAGCAACAATCATAAAGAAATGTTAAAGGACATAATCTCTAATCTTAGATCTGCTTCTTGTACATTTTTCCCTGGTAATTCATTCATCAATATTCTATTTAAAATATTGAAATTACTTGTATATTTACCCAGGTATTTAGTGAGGATGAAATGTTATAACACTATTTTGCAAAGGTTTGAAATAAACAATAATTAGATGCTTTGAGTCAATTGGGCATCTCTGTAGTGAAATTATGAAAACAAACACCAGTTCAAGTGTGCAATGGGTGAATGTGACTTCTGCACATTAAAAATAGGTTCCAGGCTAGATCCTAAGTGCCACTGATTTGTGCCTCTCACAGCAAGGCTCCAAGGCATTGTGTTCCAGTAGAAATAAAATGCAAGCCACATCTGTCATTTAAAATTTTCTAGTAGTCACATTTTAAAAAGTGAAAAGAAACGAATGAAACAAGTGAAAGTAATTTTAAACAATATATTTTATTTAATACAATATATCCAAAATGTTTCAACATAAAAGTAAACAATGGGCTATTTTACATTTTTGTACTAAATATTCTAAATCCTGCGTGTATTTTACACTCACAGTACATCTCAATTCAGATGCTAAATTTTAATAATTACAGTGAAATGTAATCCTACCAAAACAGTACAGTTTTGCTTAATGGAGAAATATTTTTCACAATTTCAGTTATTAAATGTAGACTCAAACTAGTTAACATAAAATAAAAAATGCTGTTTCTCAGTTGCACTCACTAGCTGCATTTCCAGTGCTTCAAAGCCACCTGACTACCACACTGGATGGCATAAGTCTCTGGCATCAGCTGTGAGCTTGTTAGAAATGCAGTATCTCAGGCCTCACCCCAGTCCTCAGATGCAGACAATCAGATTGTGCATTTTAATAAGATTCCCAGTTGACTACTATGCACATTAAAATTTGAGAAGGGCTGTGACAGACCACTTTCATGGTTTTCTCTTTATCATCATTGATACTACCATAGCTCAAGCTTTATTGCCTTTAGCGGCACTATTATAATTGCCTCTTAATTGGTCTCTCATGTCCAATCCCTGATTAATCTTCTGGAAACACTGCTCAAAGATTATAAATAGTTCCCTGAGTGCTTACTTGCCCTGGTCTACCAGGTCCTATACAACATGGCCATGAACGTGACTTGACCTCACTTCATTCACTAAACACCTCCAGTAGCAAGAAGCATGCTGAGATTTCTATTCTTCCATTAAATACTTGCCATGTGCTATGTATGTGGTAGGTAAATAAACATGAATAAAATCTGGTTCCTGCTCTAAATTAAATTGATATGAATAAAATCTGGCTCCTGACAATCAGACTGCAAGGAATGTGGGAATGGTGCATATATTTAAACTTTACTAATTATAATATATTGTTAAAATGGAATTATCCTCAAAGTGCCACAGGCACAGGAAGGCAGGAATGATTAATTCTTAAGGAGAACTGAGGAGTAGGAGAGGTGGAGAAGGTTTCAGAGAAGAAGGAAGACTTGAGAACTTGTATGTACAGAAGCTTGCCTACAGCAGAAAGAAGGGAAGGGCATTCCAGCCTCAGAAAACAACACCATAAGTGCATAGAGTGTGAAATGGTATGGTATGTGATATAGTTTGAATATCTATCCCCACCAAATCTCATGTTGAATTGTAATCCCCAATGTGGGAGGCATTTGAGTCATGGGGGAAGATGATCCCTCATGGCTTGGTGCTATCCTCATGATAGTGAGTTCTCTTGGGATCTGGTTAAGTGTGTGGCACCTCCCTGCCACTCTCTCTCACTCCTGCTTTTGCCATGTGACATGCCTGCCTGCTCCGGCCTAGCCTTCTGCTATGAGTAAAAGCTCCCTGAGACCTTCCTAGAAGCCGAGCATATGTCAGCACCATGTTTGTAGGTCCTGCAGAACTGGGAGCCAATTAAACCTCTTTTCTTTATACATTACCCAGTCTCAGATATTTCTTTATAGCAATGCAAGAATGGCCTACTACAGTTTATCATGGGGAACGTATGTAAGTCACTCAGGGGGTAAATATAAGGGCAAAAGGTATAATGTTAAAGCATTGGCAGGTCACTTTAAATTTATTATTAGTATACTTGTACCCAATGTGCTTCCAAATAAAGAATATCTAAGGTAATTACTAGAAGATGAAACTAAAAACATAAAGTACATTTCAGATTACTCCCCCCATGTATGCTTTGCAATAATCAAATCAAACTATGTACTAAGCCCTTTAAATTCCCTGTGAGTGGCCCCTCTGTGCATTAGGTTTTATTGCAGAATATATTAGACATTACAAAGTGTATATAAGACAGTTTAAAGGATAATAATAAAAATGAACATCCATGAACCCATCACAAACTACCTTAGCCTTAGATATTCTACTTGTTTCCTTCCCAGATCCAATTCCCCTTCCTCCCTACCCCCAGATAAGCAGAATCCTGAATTTTGTATTAATCATTTATTGCTTTCCTTTACAATTTTACTATTTTTGCAAGTTGACTTACACTTGGTTTTATACATTAATAAATAAAACTCTGTGCTTGCTTCTTTAGCTCAATTTATGCTTTTGAGATTTATTTATATTGACGAATCAAGCTGTAGTTGATTCATTTTTACTGATGTAAAATGTTCCAATGTACTGAATATACCACAACATGTTTGTCTCTTCTATTGTTGGTAACAATTATAAGAAATGCTACCAAGAATATTCTGGTACACGTCTCCTAGTAAACATGTTCAAGAGCTTCCCTAGGATATATCTGGTGGTAGAGATGTTATTTAAAATATTTAACAACATGTATGGTATAGGTACTGATGATCAGTGAGAACATATGTTGGCCATAAACCATTGATAAGGCTGTACACTCATTTCAACCCTACTAGTAGTGGAATTCCTAAGACATAGGAAAGGCATATGTTTCATAACGGAAGAGACTGAATGTGTACTCCTCCAAGGGAAGTTTGAATTCCCAAAACTCCACATTCTCACTAAATGTCCAATTTCCTAATTTAAGGAACAGAATAGCATGAACTGGTAACTCATGTTTTAAACTTGCATTTTCTCGATTGCTAGCGGCTTTTCTATGTTTATTCAACATTTATGTTGCACTTTGTTTTAGAGCCTTCTTTGCTGATATTGATAAACCACAAGACCAGCCCAAACCAGACCTACTTTGTTGAAAGGTGTCCAGTTACCTTGTAGGTGTAGCAGAGCCCAAAACTGCAATTCATATAGCCTGGGCAAGTGCAATAGCAAAAACTTTGACCTCTAACCACACCCAGAACCAATGAATCCTCCCTCTGAATCAAGAAGCCTGGGACGTGACCAGAACCTGAACGCTGGAACTCTTTCATATGCGATGGGTCTGTTGGCCCAGAAGATCTGGAGCTAAAATTTGCCTCAACATACCTTACCATCAATGGCCAGACTGGAAGCCCTCCAACTAGACCCTGCCAAGCCAACGTTCCTAAATCTTTTCCCTTGTCCTATGATCCCTTAAAACTTGGCCCAGACCCAATAAGAGACAAACATTTGAGCCTGAGTCTGATCTCCTTGCTGGCTGGTTTTGCAAAAAAAAATTTCTTTTCTCAAAAGCCAGTGTTAAAGTTATTGGCTTCTGTATACATTGGGCCATGAGCCCATTTGCTTGATAACATAATACAGCTACATCAACTTTATTTTGGTTTGGGTTTGTGGGTATTTTTCCATCTCTTTTCTTCCAAAATTTCTGTCTTTAAAATTCAAATATGTCTCTTTTAGTAATCATCAAGTTGAATTTTGTCATATATCCAATCAGGAAATATTTTAATTTCTTTTTTGGGACACTTAATGCAATTAGTGATATAGTTATGCTATTTTACTATTATTTTAGTGGTTCAACTAGATATTTCAACATGAATCCTCGACTTAATAGTCAAATACCAATTCTTACATTCTTACTTCTCAATAGTTCTACAAGTCTAGTACAATTTAACTCCATTTCCCTCTCTTACCTTTTCTTGTAATTGCTGGCATACATTGTTGTTGTACATGTATTTTAAATTCCACAGGACATTTCAATTATTCTCTTGAATAACCCACATTTGGACCTTGGATTCTGCTTACTTACAGCTGCGTCTGAGAGCTCCTCTTCTGCCCCATGGACAGTAATAACAATCTATTTTGTCAGCATATTCCCACAAGGTCATACACATTGGTGAAACACTCCCCCAACTGGATGGAGATGAGGGTGTTTCCCCTCCATCAAGGGAAGAGAGATCCCCAAGAAATAAAGTTGGGTGCTCTAGAATGAGCCCTCTCCTCACCAATTCAGGGGCTGAGGAACATTTTTACCCTGAAAATTGTGGAACTGCTAGACCTACCAAAAGTCTCATGCTGCCAGATGAAAAGGGGCAGGAGAAAGGGAGAGATCCTACTAAGCCAAGAGGGGGAACATATGAAGTAGCCTGCAGGCATGCAGCTTGAAGCACTAAAGACATAGGAGTCGGCTGTGGCTCAAGTGAATATTGCAGGTCATCTACAAGAAGGTCATCTGCCAGGCAGAAGATTCCCAGCAACAAGGGGCTCTGGCAAAGGCAGAGGTAGGGAGGAAGAATTCAAGCAGCAGATGGATATCCCTTAAGGGAACAGAGAGCGGAGACACCACAGCAGGCCCTCAGAAGCAGCCACAAACTACCCCTACAAGAGCATCAGATATCTGCCACATCCAAGTGTCTTCCAGAGAAATTGAAACCACCAGGCTCCTGTCATGGAAGAAAACCTCTGTCCCCCCAGCTCTTTCCCACCCTAGTACCACAAGGGAAGCACAAGAAAGGAGGAGGGGGGTGCAGCAGACTGTTTCTCCAAAGATAGCCTCCAGGTCAAATGGTGTTGTGCACTTTGACCTTCCCAGTCAGTCATCAAGAAGTCAATTTCCCTACCTGCTTGAATCTGGGTTCACCCTATGACTGCTTTCACTATAGTAATATATAGCAAAAGTAATGCAGTACTAGTTTGGGGTATAGCCTTTAACTGGCTTGGCAGTTTCCACTTCCTGCCTTTTAAAAGGTAGTTGCCTTGTGGGGGGGAAAATGTATAATATTGCTAAGACCACAGTGTTGTGAGAAACAAACACAAGCCACAAGGAGAGGCTTTGGAGGATGCACCACTGTGTCGGGAGAGGAGAGAGAGATGCTGGAGCTGTGAGGGAAAAAGACTTCTTAGTAGTAGAGCCTTCAGCTCCAAATGTCCCAGTTGACACCACCTCAGATTATAGATAAACTGCCCAGTGGAGCCCTTCGTGAATTTCTGATTACTAAATCAAGAGTTTAAAAAAAGTGATTGTTCAAGATCAGGAGATTGAGACCAGCCTGGCCAACATGGTGAAACCTGTCTCTATGAAAAATACAAACATTAGCTGGGAGTGGTGGCACGCGCCTGTAGTCCCAGCTACTCAGGAGGCTGATGCAGGAGAATTGCTTGAACCCGGGAGGTGGAGATTACAGTGAGCCAAGATTGCACCACTGCCCTCTAGCCTGGATGACAGAGCAAGACTCTGTCTCAAAAAAAAAAAAAAAAAAAAAAAAAGATTGTTTTAAGCCACTAGTGTTTGTGGAAGTTTTGCCATTTTCTCATTTGACATTCCATTTTCCTTGAACCACAAGTCTTGCCTGTCCAGCAGGGAAAGGAAAAGAAAGTTTCAAGTTGACTAGGAGATTAAAGTTTTAAAAATAATGAAACAGGGTCTTTAAAAACAGGAATGAGACTGAATAACCAAAAGTGACCAAAAAAGACACAGAATAAGTCTTCATTGTCTCTCTAAACATCTAAGCAGAGAAGGGGGCTTAATAGAACACATATGAGGAGTTACTGGAAAAATAAAAAGTCATTTGTATTTATATCCCAAGTTGAACTTTTTCAAAAATACATTCTTATTGTTTTTACATCTTTAAGTGAATTGGGTACTGTATGTCTATCATTTCCATTTTCTTGCTTCCTTATTCCCACTATACAAATTATTTTAACTGATTAAAAAGTTATATATGCAAAAGAAGACATGTAATACATAGGTAAGTTCTGCAACATAATGTAAAATTAATAGCTCATCACTCAAGCTAATAACTTGAGTTACCCGATGCCTCTGCTTCCACCTCTGATTCCTCTCCCACCCCATCTCATGATGATACTACGGTACTCTCCCAAACTGTATCTGTTTATTGCTCCTTTACTTTCTTTTTTTTTCTGAGATGGAGTCTCGTTCTGTCGCCCAGGCTGGAATGCAGTGGTGCGATCTCGGCTTACTGCAAGCTCTGCCTCCCAGGTTCACACCATTCTCCTGCCTCAGCCTCCCCAGTAGCTGGGACTACAGGCGCCCACCACCATGCCCGGCTAATTTTTTGTATTTTTAGTAGAGATGGGGTTTCACTGTGTTAGCCAGGATGGTCTCGATCTCCTGACCTCGTGATCTGCCCACCTTGGCCTCCCAAAGTGCTGAGATTACAGGCATGAGCCACCGTGCCTGGCCTGTTCCTTTACTTTTTAAAATGTAATTTTATCATACTTATGGATGTCCCTATATAAGATGCTGTTTAGTTTTCTTTGTTCCAAGAGTTTCTAAAAATTGTGTCTGTTGACACTCTGTCTTTATAGGCCCCTCTAAATTTCCTTTGTATGATCAAACTGGAAACCTGTTGCTTGTCCCAGATTTCCTTGCAAGTGGTATTCTCATTATATTTTGCCAATGGGAGGCAGTTGTGCTAAATTAGAGGGTGTATGAAAGGAGGTAGTATTTCTCCTTTTGGTGATTCTTCCACCAAACTGCCAGCCTTTGCTGGGGTGTCAGACATTGAGGCAGTGGCCAGAGGCAAGAGTAGTAGCAGGCCAGCCACAGGGCCAGGATTGTCAATGGAAGTGGCAGGCAAGTGTTGGCTTTTCCAAGGGAGGTAGCTAGCAGATGACTAGGGGCTCCTGGAGTGGTTGCATTACCCAGGAAACACTCTCAAAGAAGAAAATCTGGAATTGGTTACCTGATGTACTTGGGCTTAAATGCAATGACAACCCACCACACTGCCCATGGAAAATAAGACACTAGAATTCCATGACAGGCACTGGCAAAACAGTTACCTTAATTATCATCTCCAGGTGACCCAGACGAAGTACTACTCAAACTGGGACTCTGGCGATCAAGGGCCTGCTGCATTCACTAAGAATGTGGGAATGATAACTTCAAAGATTGTGAGTGAGATGGCTTTTCATTACTAGAGAATGTTCTCTCAACATTATTTGACACTATTGCACTCTCCTCTTTGAAATATCTTCTTGGTTTAGCTCTTTCAGTTTTCTAGCTTTTCCTTTACTTTGAAATACTGAAATTCCCCAAGACTTACTCCTTTTGTTCATTCCCTAGGTGATCTCATCCCATTTCATGGCTTTATATGCTAACAGTTCTCAACTTTATACTGCTAATCCTGATGCAGACTGATATATCCAACTGCCTATTCAACACTTTCACTGGGATCTCTAATAAGCACTTCATACATAAGAGAAATAGTGACCTTACCCCCAAACCTGCTCCTACCCCAGCCTTTGCCATTTCGGTAAATGGCAGCTCCATTTATCTAATTATTTAAGCCACTCATTCTCAACCAGGGATGATTTCTCCCTCAGGAGACATTTGCCAATGCCTGGAGACACTGTCACAATGGGAGAGGGGGTGTTGCTCCTGGCATCTCCTGGATAGAACCCACGGATGCTGCTAAACATTCTACAATATATAGGACTGCCCTCTCCCCGCAAAGAATTACCCAACCCAAAATGTCAACAGCGCTGAGGTTGAGAAACCCTAGTTTAAGTTAAAAATTCTTGGAGCATCCCGCGATTCTTTTCTTTCTTTCACAGCACACATCCAATAATATTTAAATGTATGTGTGAGATCATGTTACTCTTCTGCACAAAACTCTGATGGCTTCCAATCTTACTCAGAATAAAAGGCAGAGTCCTTACTATGGTCCCCATGATATAATACTTCTATCACTCTCCCCCTTGTTCACATTGGCCTCCTGGCTGTTTCTCGAACAAATCAAGGAGATTCCACCGCAGGGCCTTTGTACTTGCTTTTCCCTTTGTCTGAAATACTCTTCCCCCAGATATCCACACATGACGCTTCCTCACTTCATTTGAGAATCTGTTCAAATATAACTTGCTCAGGTAATCCTTCTCTGACAGCCCTTTCCTTTAAAACAGCACTTTCCTTTCCCTAACCCTGCCAACACCTGATATCATATAGTAATTATATCATTTGTTTGTTGTTTACTTCCCGTAAGCAGAATGTAAGCTTCATGAAAGGGAGGGGGTGTCCTTTGATGCCGTTCACTTGGTGCCTACAACATGAATAGGTAGTTATTAAACTCATTGAGTCTTTCATTATTTCAACCATTCATTTATTCATCCAATATTTAGCACGCTCATTACATGCCATGTAGTTTTCCACATGCTGGGACACAGTAGTGAACACAACAGAACAGGTAAAAACAGGAAGTATGTTCTGTCCTCACAGAGCTTGCATATTTGTTCATCAAATTATGAACTGTTAATACTACGAGCTTATAAAAATGAACAAAAAGGTTATCTATCCATAAAATTTTGTTAATTTAATTTAATTTATTTTTTAGTTTTTATTTTTTCCAAGATGGAGTCTTGCTCTGTCACCCAGGCTGAAGGGCAGTGGCGCGATCTCGGCTCACTGCAACCTCTGTCTCCTGGGTTCAAGCAATTCTCCTGCCTCAGCCTACTGAGTAGCTGGGATTACAGGCGCACCACCATGCCCAGCTAATTTTTGTATTTTTAGTAGAGATTAGGTTTCACCATGTTGGCCTGGCTGGTCTCAAACTCCTGACCTTGTGATCCACCTGCCTCGGTCTCCCAAAGTGTTGGGATTACAGGTGTGAGCCACCCCACTGCGCCTGGCAAAATTTAGTTAATTTTAAAGAGGGAGAAAGAATAAAGCACTAGGTGGTGGCCATCTTTCTAATAAATGTTCCCAAATTTTCACTGATAGGAATGACAACTATAGATTAAATTTTTAAGACATTGGGACTATCTCTGGTGCTTTATAAAAATCATTACTTCAGAAACTAAGTGAAGTCTGTGTTTTCTTTTGTTGATGTGAGAACAGCTCATTATAGGATTGATATCCTAATTATTTTAGAGCTAAGTTCCACAGAAAGGCATACCTAAAAAATGAAAAAATCTGATTTGTCTGTTATTTTAAGAGTGTTTCATTCTCAAGAACAGTATCTTGCTTCTGAACTTGAACATATGAATGATGACGACACAAATGCTTTAAGGAATCAAACTTCTTTTTCCCTGTCATAACCAGAAAACACACCAAAATGATTGTTAAGGATCTCAAAGTCTACAGTTTCATTATAAAATCATTAATGGTATTAAAACTTCTGAGGTTAACATTCTAAATTACCTTCCAAAATTACTAGGCTGGGTGCGGTGGCTCATGCCTGTAATCGCAGCACTTTGGGAGGCCTAGGTGGGTGGATCACCTGAGGGCAGGAGTTTGTGACCAGCCTGACCAACATGGTGAAACCCTATCTCTACTAAAAATACAAAAATTATCCGGGCATGGTGGCACATGCCTGTAATCCCAGCTACTCAGGAGACTGAGGCATGAGAATTGCTTGAACCTGGGAGGCACAGGTTGCAGTGCAGTGGCCACTACACTCCAGCCTGGGCAACAAGAGCGAAAACTCTGTCTTAAAAAAAAAAAAATTACTATAAAACTTTACATTTTGCTTTCTAATTATAAGAAATCATTTATTTTTTGTTATAAGTGTGCTTATTGTTCATTGTGCTAAAATAGACATTTGGATGATGTTCTTTATAGAAAATGAAGAGGAGGGAAACTATGTCAAATGACTATAAAGATTAGTAGAAATATTATAATGCAGATAAATTAATATGCATTCCTAATCTTTGAAACAAGCAGGATATAGAATATTTTGTGTATATGATGATAAAATCTAGTATTAACTGGAGGGCTAAAACATGAAGCCACTCCCAAACTTCAACCTCAGCACTCCTACCAAGATTACCTCGTGTGCACTTAAGTCATACATGTGTAAATAAACGAAAATTTAACTGAAAACAACGTAAGAGCAATCGTGGAAGGCTGGGTTCATAATTTACAGGGTTCCTAAGTCTTAAACTGAAAAATTTAACTACTTGAATGCTAAAATTTTACACCGCGGACAACTAGGGTTAAAAGATCAAATATAGGATACCTGGTTAAATTTGAAATTAAAATAAAAAAGACGTAAATATTTTAGAATAATTATGTCCCATGCAATTTTTTATACTAATATATAATTGTTTATCTGAAACTGAAATTAAACTGGGCAACCTGTACCTTTGTTTCCTAAATTGGCACTTCTATGGGCCAGAAGAAATTGCATCTTGAGTGTGTGTGGGAGCGGAACACAGGCCTGCGGTCCATCGGAGAAGTCCAGGCGCCGGGCCGGCGCTGTAGGTGGTCAGGGACGTCCCTCTCCTTTCTACCACCTCTTTTCAGGTACGCAAAAAACACTCCAGGGAGGAGGGAGGCATGAAGCGGGGCCTGGTGATGTAACCCGGACCACGAAGGAGGAAAGATGCGGAAAGATGCTGGCTGTGTAAGAGCAGTTCTTGGGGTCAGACAGCCGGAGTTTCGAGAAGGAAGAACAGGAGAGGGGGAAAGCAGTGCACAGACGGGGTCCTTGAACCTTTGAGGAAAAGGGAGCGGCGGGTACCCCGGGCCAGATGCGTTAGCGCGCGTGCAGGCCGGACGCGGCCCTGGAGGAGGAGGTCGGGGCGCCGGTTACAGCCCAGCCGCTGCTGACCCGGGGTGGGCGCGGCCTCGGCAAGGCACCGACGCGGGCCTCCCAGTGCCAGCGCGGGCGGCCGCCGCCAGCTTCCCGCATCGCCTCCGCACCCGCCGACCCTGCCCCGCCTGCATTCCTGCAGCCCCGAAGCCCCCGCGGCGGGAAAGGAGGCGGGAGGAGGGCCCGCCGCTTACTGATTTGAGTTATCCTGTAGATGCAGAAGCAAGAGAAGCTGAACAACGCGACGGCGACCAGGGTGATCAGCAAGTTCACCTGCTTGGTCCTCATGGCGCTGGCCAGGCTGCGGGAGGCCGGCGGGTGGAGGCGGCGGATAGTGCCCGGGACGGGGTTGAGCGCGCAGAGCCCCCTCCCCGCGGTGCCGCGTGGGTCCCCAGCACACCCGCCTTGGGAAGCCGCCTTCCCACAGAACTTCTGCACCTTTTGCTTCCTGCTCTAGGGTTCAGCGCGTGCTATAAACCGCTGGCCAGGGCTACTGGTCGTTAAAAACGATAAACTAGGGAAAGCGCCCCATTGCCTGGCACGTGGTGGGTGCGCAATAACTGTTAGGTGACTTTCCTCGAGTGGCTTATCAAAGCTTTATCCAAGCTGAGAAACACTAGAGCATCAGTAGGATGAGACTCTCTATGGACTCCTTGATCTCTCCCCTCTAAGCTCTCCTCTCATTGAGGACTCACTGGCAGTCTGTTATAATATAAACATTCTACTTCAAATCAGCCCTGCACGTTGGAAGGGCTGGCTTCTGTCCCCTTGAAGGGGAAAAAAGATTTGAACATACCCCAGCCTGAAGATGCCATTATAGCCTGCGTGTTCTCATGTGCTAATGGCTAGGAGCTGTAACTTTCCATTGAGCCGGGACCCAGCCAGATCTCAAAACAAGGAGCCAGGAGAAAGAGACACCTCAACTATGTTCTCCTTCACCTCTTCAGTCTGTTGCCGGTGCTTGCCTTTGGCTGAGCTCTACTGAAAACCAGAAGACAAGAAAGTTCAGCTTGATGTACTGGATGGTCCAAACCTGGCTTCTAGGCTGTGGAGCAGGTTGGAGAAAACGTAGGGAAGATTAGGGTGGGAGAAGGAAGCTATTCAGCATAAAGAGAGATCTCCACACTCAGCATTTCACTGCCTTCTTACTTGAGGTCCAGTTTTTGCATTTTCAGTTGCCTACGCAGCCCTTCAGCTTGAATGTCCCACATCAGATTCAAGATGTCCAAACTTCCTCACCAAGCTATTAATAGCTGTTTTCCCAGAGTCCCTTGATTTTATCAGTGGCATCATAGTTCTTCTTACAATCATTTGGACTCTGGTTCATTATATCTCATTATTTATAAAATCTTTACTTACCTAAAGGATTGTGTTTCTGTTGCTAGCTACTATCCCCAATACTCAGATGATCACAGTGACATTCCAACTGGTCTCACTGTCTGCAGGATCTACCCTCTGCAATCCACACTTCAATACCAGATACTCTTCCTAGTTCACCACAGTCAGCTGTCACTGTTGTTTACGTAGCTCCACTCCTGAATGAAAATGGACCCACTCAATCGAAGGCCACTCACTGCTTTCTCATCTCCCAGGGCGCCCTTACATGCCTCTGGCACCTGCCAGACTCTTTTTTCAATCCTACTCTGAACATGTCATGTTCACTTCTCTCCTTCTGTGCCTTTTCTCTTTATGTCTGCCCCCTGCCCACAATGTCCAGTGTCCTCTCTGACCATTGAAATTCTTTCCACATCTTCAGGTCTCATGTTTCATCTGTTCCATGAATCAAAACCTGGCTACAGCAGACCACTCTGATTTCCCCTTCTCTGAATTTATTTAGTATGTAGGGCAGCGATGTCCAATCTTTTGGCTTCCCTGGGCCACATTGGAAGGAAAATTGTCTTGGGCCACAAATAAAATACACTAATACTAATGATAGCTGATGAGCTAAAACACACACACACATACACAGACACACACACACATTTCATAATGTTTTGAGAAAGTTTACGAATTTGGTTTGGGCCGCATTTGAAGCTGTCTTGAGCTACATGCTGCCCACCAGCCATGGGTTGGACAAGGTGATGTAAGGTCTCTGCCTTTCATTTTGATATATATCCCTAGGTACTTGCAGATAGGAGCTTCCAAAATGATCCTAAGTTACACCCATGGTTGAGGGAGAAATATATTCAAAGCAGATTGAATTACTGGTAGTTGTCCAAAGAAATGTACTTACACGTGTTAGCATAAATGGTTATGGAGGTCTAGGGAAGGATAGTTGCCGTAGATGCCTGAGAAAAGAGGGTTCCCTCATTCTTTTGCTGTGTAGTCATGCATGATACACAAGTTCTAAAAAGACCTGGCTGTGGGCAGAAGCTGACATCCCATTTCTACAAGGGAGCATGGGAAACAGAGAAGGAAAAGCTGCTTAAGAATTAACCCTCCCAACAAGGTTTCAGTTGGACAGGAAGAATAATTTCCACTGATCTCTTGCACAGCATGGTGACTATAGTCAATTATAATGTATTGTATATTTCTAAAGTCCTAAAAGAGTGGACTTGAAATGTTCTCACCACAAAGAAATAAGTATGTGACATGATGGATATGTTAATTAGCCTGATATGATCATTGAACAATGTATACATGCCTCAAAACTTCACACTATACCCCATACATGTATACCATTATTGTCTATTAAAAATAAAGACATTTCTAAAAGAGAACTAATGCCATCAAGTAAACAATAAATAATTGAAACAAGACGGCATACATAATGTGGGTAGGGTCAGTCCAAACAGTGGGAACCAAACAAAATTTTGATAAGCTTAATCATCTTGATAGCTTACAAGGCCAATGTTGTATGAAGAAAAACTGCAGTGTAAACAGGTTTACTAGGACAAGTACATATGCCTAAAAAAATAAAGTTCTGGGATCATTTCCACTGCTAAGTTGAGGAAAATTAGTTTAATAATCAAGAGGTTCTGGTTATTAAATCTTTCTAAGTTGCTTCTGAATATCAATAGATTTTCTAATTGCTTCTGAGTGTCAGTAGATTTTCATTGGTATCAGAGGGAGAAAACCAGTAGAATTATCTAAAGCTAGTGCTTTAGTTTATCCACATAGTCCATCTCTGTTGGAAAACCTGAAGAGACCATGGTGCTAAGCACAGAAGAATAATTAATCAAACCACTGAGACCTTATGTGACAAAACTCTTTAAATGCAGAGACACTATAACTGTATCAATATTTTTAGATCCAAAGAGTGAAAAGGAAAGCTTACTGCTTTTTAAAATTTTCTATACATTTGGCATTTGAATATAAACTATATACCATTATAAGTCAAATCTTTATAACTATTTAATACAAGTCACAAATCCAAATAAACACGTTTTCTTCATATTTGCTATTTATTTGCTTCCTAACTTTGATTCAAACATATCAGCAACAAATTAGTTAATACCTGCTCCAGGAACAACTAAACTCCTAAACCTCCATGGCGTAATAGAGTTTCTTTTTTTTTTTTTCTTGCTCAAGTAATGTCTAATCCCAGAGTTTCCAGTTGGTTTGTAGCTTTCCACGTCATCAGTCAGAGACACAGCCCCTTCCATTTTGTTGCTTCCTCTCTCCTCTAAGGTTTAGAAATCCTCTTCATTCCACCAGAGGATTAGGAAAAAGAATGTGGAGAAGAAAGTTTGACCAGAATTGACACAACTTAATTCTGCTCAAATTCTACTGGTGAGAAAACTAGAGGCAAAAGAAGTGGAAACTCTAGTTTCTGGTTGGCTAGCTGCTTCCCCTGCACACCTCTACCACACAAGCCAATTACAAACCTTTGGTGGTCAGCCATCCATCTCTGACACATCACCTTAACTGAAATCAAAATGATAATGTTTCTTAAAATATCTCCCTCTTTCCCAAATAAGTCAATTACTAGTTTCTGGATTCAAGAAATTAGTATAACTAAGGAGTACAGTGCTATTAGAAAGGAAAACAGAATGTCCATATTAAATATGTAACTATTTTTTACACTTTGTTTGAAGGTAAACAGTGTCATCATTCACTAGCAACGTAGTGTTGGGAAGAGTTTTTAATCCTCCCTAAATTTGGGTTCCTGATCAGTAAGAGGGGATAGACAATATCTGTTCAAATTGGCTGAGATTAAATAACATTCATAATAATTTAGCAATGAAATGCTATTTGGCGATTAAAAAGAATGAAATCATATCATTTGCAACAACACTCTGGATGGAACCAGAGGTCATTGTGTTAAGTGAAATAAGCCAGGCACACAGAAAGACAAATATCCATGTTTTCACTCATATTTGGAAGCTAAAAAAGTTGATTTCATGGAAGCAGAGAGTAGAATGATAGATACCAGAGGCTTGGAATGGTAAGGAGGATGAAGTGAGGTTGGTTAATGGGTACAAACATACAGTTACATATAAGGAATAAGTTCTAATGTCTGACAGCAGAGTAGGGTGACTATATTTAACAATAGTGTATTGCATGTTTCAAAACAGAAGACATGAAATGTTCCCAATATATAGAAATGATACATACTTGAGGTGATGAATATCCTAAGTACCCTGACTTGATCATTACACATTCTAGACATGTAACAAGATACCACAAGTACTCCATAAATATGTACAAATATTCTGTATCAAATATATATACATATGATGCAGCACACACACACAAACACACACATGTACATACACAAGTACATTGGGAGGAAAAGGCAAAATGTTAACATTGTTTAATTTTTAAAAAAATGAACTTAGCATACTCATACTTCCTGTCTTAATGTAAGTGCTCAATGCGTTTTTGTTCTTTTTTTCTCTGTTGCTATTCATACAAAGCAGTTATAATTTTCTCATTGACTCTATTACTTCTCCTACAGCAGACTACCTGTTCAAAAATCCTCCCATGATTCCTTCTGAAAAATCAAAAGTGTTATCCTAGAGTCCTGGGTCTTCCATAATCTGATTCCATCTGCCTTTCCAGCTGCATATGCCTCTGTTGGAGTACTCAAAAGTTCTACTCTGCTCAAACTCACTAAATACCATGTTTTCAAAATTCAGAAAAGCACTTTCCTTTCACATTTTAAGGTTTTTGAAATCAGAATGTATCTTCCAATCAATGTTTACATTTAACATATTATTTCTTCTTTTTTTCCCCAAAAACAAAAAACAAAAAAATCTGCTACTCAGCCAATGGGTCAATGGTTTGTCTATGAACCAGGACACATGATATTTATTGAGCATCTACTCTGTGCCAATTATGGAATGAGGTGCTGGGGATATAAATATTCACCTGCTGGTTCTTGACTTCAGCTTCCTCTTTATGCTCAAATGTGGACTGCACCCCAAACACATTCATATTCCTGCCTATCAAAACTAGTCAGGACTGAGCTGAAATGGGACTTCCTCCATGAAGCATTTTTTGAACTCCTGTAGCACTTGGACCCTTTCTCAGAGCCCTCAATCTGCATTATATATAATTGTTATGCACATTTTATTTCCTCTACCATGTTATGAGTCCCTAGAAGACAGAGATCATGACATTTTCTTTCTTTCTTTTTCTTTTCTTTTTTTTTTTTTTGAGATGGAGTCTTGCCCTGTCACCCAGGCTGGAGTACAGTGGCGCAATCTTGGCTCACTGCAATATCAGCCTCTCAGGTTCAAGCAATTCTCCTGCCTCAGCCTCCTGAGTAGCTGGCACTACAGGCATGTGCCATCATACCTGGCTAATTTTTGTATTTTTATTAGAGATGGGGTTTTACCATTTTGGCCAGGCTGGTCTCGAACTTGTGACCTCAAGGGATCCGCCCGCCTCAGCCTCCCAAAGTGCTGGGATTACCAGCGTGAGCCACCGTGCCTGGCTGACATTTTCATACCATATTCCACACTACATATTTCAAGGCGCCTTACAGATCAAAGGTATTGATTGAAACATAAGCCTCCACCTACAGTCAACCTACCTAAAACCAGTTAAGCCAACAGTAAATTTTACTCCAGGAAATCCAGATAGAGGATGCAGTAACATCCTCAAGGACCTTCAGAGTTCTCCTTTGTGATTTTTGTCTAAGTTAACATTACATCTAGACCATGGGAAGTTGAGAACTGTCAGGCTAAAGATAAATATTTGCTAAAATAATAGGAATGGAAAGAGTATCCTCTGAGGATATTACCAGTGTCACAAACACCCATCAAGGCTTCTTTAGTTAACCTTAATCTAAATGGTGGTCTCATAACTATTATTAGCACAGAAAAGTAAACTTAGTGGAGACAGATCTTTCTAGTGTCATCTGTATGTAGGATCCTGAAGGTGAAAACAATCTGAAAGATAATGACTTTGGACAGCCATTCTTCTCAAACTTCAGCATGCATAAGAATCACCTTGTTAAACACAAGGTGATGGTTGGGCCCACCCTCAGAATTTCTGATTCAGTAAGTTAATGTTGGGGCCCCAAAATTTGCATTTCTAACAGGTCTCACATGCTATTAATGCAGCTGGTCCAGAAACCATACTTTGAGAATCATTGCACAATAGCATTCCATAGAATCATAGATCAGACTTAGAAAAACCCAGTCCATCCCCTTTGGCAAAATGATCCCCAAACACCTATTTAATAACAACACCACATTTCTTGCTGCCAGTGAGGGACATTTCATTATGTCCCTTGGCCATTATATTCTGGAATTTAACAATATTTACAAAAATTTATCTCTACATCCTTGGACATACCAAGACTGGCCTGATTAGCTGAAAAAAGACACAGTAATTTTAGAGGCATCAGGTTCTAGGATTGTCCCCTGAATTGAAAGTCCGAGCTGCAGACAAAAGGAGGATGCCCCTTCCAGTCAGCAGAACGTGTGGTCCAACAACTGGATGAACAGAAACAGGAATAGGGTACAGACCAGTAATAAGCATCAGAGCGTCCAACAGAGAGTGACAGGGACTGATTTTTTTTTCTTTTCTTTTTTTTTTTTTTTTTTTGACAGTCTTGCTCTGTCGCCAAGGCTGGAGTGCAGTGGTGCGATCTCGGCTCACTGCAACTTCCACCTCTCAGGTTCAAGCGATTCTCCTGCCTCAGGCTGCTGAATAGCTGGGATTACAGGTGTGTACCACCACGCCCAGCTAATTTTTGTATTTTTAGTAGAGACAGGGTTTCACCATGTTGGTCAGGCTGGTCTTGAACTCCTGACCTCGTGATCCACCTGCCTCCGCCTCCCGAAGTGCTGAGATTACAGGCGTAAGCCACCGTGCCCAGCCCTGATGTGGTCTTTTAACTGTCCTTCCCACTGTAACATGACTTTGGTTTTTCTTAGGGGAACTGTGGTAGTTCGCGAACAATTCTTCTCATCTCTGTGTGCTGCTCCTCGCAAGAAAAGGCGAAGTCTCCGTGTTGACCTTATAATTTGCCTTAATAAATACATATTATAAGAAGAGATATTCTGGGTCTCCTGAACCAGGCTTTAAGAGGACTGGAAACTTTTGCATCCTCCTTCTTGGAGCCCAATTGCCATGCTATGAAGAAGTCTAAGTCAAACTACTGACTGATTAGAAGCTCCTTGGAGAGGAGCACTGTGATGAGAGGTCAACCTGAATACTCCAACACAAGCCAAGCTCCAACAATGCAGCTGTATAGGAGACCTCCAGAAAAAACAGCAGAAAAACTGCCTGCCTGAGCTCAGCAAACCCACCTACTTATAAGAAATTGTTATTTTAGGCCACAACATATGGAATGGTTTGTTTTGCAGCAACAGGTGAGTGATAGAGGAACTAATGCCCTCTCTGCCAACTTTATGCAGGAAGGGTTCACAAACATCCTAGCTCCGACCAATCATCATAGTCTCTGACCCTTTACACAGAGATTAGTTCAGCACTTGACTTAAATCAGCCAAAAGAGGCTAAATTATGAGACCTTTCAATCTAGACCAGGAGTTTCTAGGGCCATCTTGTCTGTAGGAAGTGAGAGCTTGCCAGAGGGTAATGCTGACTAGGGTGGAAGCAGCTCGAAGGATTTCATTTGATTACCTACCAAATCCAGTCATGCCTAAATCTATATTAATATATGGTTATTTTAGTTGCATGAGCTAATGCATTTCTTTCATCAATTAAATCAGTTTGAGGTAAGGTTTCTATAGGTTGTAACTGAAAGACTTCTGACTAATACAGGGAACCAAGCAGGTAAGTATAAGACAGTAATAGAAAATCTATAAATAAGAGACAACTTGGAGATTCAGCTAGGTGCAGTCAGCACCAGGAAGAAACACACACACACAATTTCCAGCAAGGTTGGCATTCTGAAATAAGACATCAGGCCCCAGGATCACTGAGTATAGTTACATGAGTTGTGTCCTACCAAAGGGGTCCTGAAGGAAGGCTAAGGTGAAGGCTAAAGATTGGCACTTGCTCCAAATAAACTGTGGTGCAGGACTGTGTCTGTTTAGAGTAAGGAGTGCATCTTTTTCTAATTAACAAAAAGGCATCGTGTAGGCTGCCTGAAGCCTCAACTGCCCCGGAAGCAGTGAGAGAAGCCTAAGGCACATCCCTGGTCCCAATGAAGGCTAGGAAACCACATAGAGTACCTAGAAAAGAACTAGAAAAATAAGCATAACCCAGAAATCACAACCGAAAAAACAGTGCCAATCTGCTACCATTCAGGCAGGGGTTCAGGGATCCTGAGTCATGGAAATCAGCTTTAATTTGATTTGGGAGGAGAACAGTTCTGAAGATTTATTCCATCATCAACCATGATGTGTCCTTACACCTGAGCCACAGGTGTATTATTTTCTCACCCTGAGACACTCTAGGGGGCTAAGAGTGACAGTACTTTCCCCAGAGTCATCATTTACTTGTTCTCCTGTTTTCCTTCTCTTAATATTTCACCTTTTTTCCATTTGTCACCTGTCAGAACATAGATGTGGTCTCCCAGGCAGGGGCCTCTGGTTCAGTCATACCATCAACCCATAAAGAAGACAGCAGTAGGAAACTTGCCAGGGCCTTGCCTTTTGTCCATTCTTGGGAAGAAGTGGCAGGGCTGCCTCAGTCAAGTGCAACATAGCTATATTCCCACTACATGGGGTGAGTGGAAAAATGGGTGAACTTACAGCCAATCCTTGTTTGGCCACATGATATGAAGTCACTACCCAGCACAGGGGTTTCCTGAAAAATATGTACACATATGTTCAAAGCAATAGAAGTTGTGTCTTGGGCAGCAATTTTTTCTTCCACTGGATCATCCAAATGCAAGACAGAAAGAGAGAGAGTTCTAGCAGAGCAGCATCCTCAACCTCTTCCTTTCCTCCTCTAGCACTAAAAAGCCTTTTTAAATCTGTTTCTCCCTTACTTCCCCTCATATGTGGACAGAGCACACAGTCACCTGAATGAGCCAGCCAGCCCTTCATATCCCATGTTTTACACTGTATTTTCAATAACAAATATTTCAATTATCTGTTCTCATGTCAAAAGTAATTTGACAGTTACTCCATAGGTGGAATATGATATTGACATGTCCATATCATGTTAGGATTCTTTCTGGGGAGGGGGCTAGTTCTGCACAGTGGCTGCATAAAATACCTTCTTTTGTACAGTGAGATGTATGATAGGGAACCAAATGGTTGTATAATACACTGTTCCAAGTCCTTGATAGTGTTTGTGGCTGCAGCCTTAGCTCAAGATGACATATGCGTTAAGCTTACTTGAATCCTCTGGGGGGGCTACAAATAGTAATCCTATATAGTTCACTGGCCCATATGCTCAGACTTCTGTGCCCAGGAGATTTTCCCAAATGGTGTTTTTAAATGGCTATTTTTGGGTTAGCATTCATTGGTCTCTTGTCCTGTTAGTGGCTTAGGTAAGGAACAGGTGGAATATATAATTATTTCACACATTCTTCCATGGCTTTGGAAATTGCCGAGGTGACTACTTCTAGGGAATGGCAGGTGATCATCTTCACATTTTCTTCATCTTCTGAATCAATTTGATTTTTATCGTGGGCATCTGTTTGACCCACTATCATCCTTCCTTGGAAATCCCGTAGGGCCTTCCACAGTCAAATCCCCTGCACTGGGGTATTCTTAATGTTAACTTACCAAGATTCTCAGACTCCTGGGTATGGTGGCTCATACCTGTAATCCTGGCTACTTGAGAGGCTGAGGTGGGAGGAGTGCTCAAGCCCAGGAGTTCAGGGTTGTAGTGAGTTATGATTGTGCCACTGTACTCCACTCTGGGTGACAGAGAAAGACAACATTTCTTAAAAAAAAAACAAACAGGAAGGTTCCAAGGTGGCCGAATAGGAACAGCTCCAGTCTGCAGCTCCCAGCGTGAGTGACACAGAAGATGGGTGATTTCTGCATTTCCAACTGAGGTACCAGGTTCATCTCACCGGGGAGTGTCAGACAGTGGGTGCAGGACAGTGGGTGCAGCCCACGGAGGGTGAGCCAAAGCAGAACGGGTCATCGCCTCACCCAGGAAGCACAAGGGGTTGGGGAATTCCCTTTCCTAGCCAAGAGAAGCCGTGACAGACGGTACCTGGAAAATCGGGTCACTCCCACCCTAACACTGCGCTTTTCCAATGTTCTTAGCAAACGGCACACCAGGAGATTATATCCCGCACTTGGCTCAGAGGGTCCCACGCCCACTGAGCCTCGCTCACTGCCAGCACAGCGGTCTAAGATCGAACTGCAAGGCCCCAGTGAGGCTGGGGGAGGGGCGTCCACAATTGCTGAGGCTTGAGTAGGTAAACAAAGCAGCCGGGAAACTCAAACTGGGTGGAGCCCACCGCAGCTCAAGGAGGCCTGCGTGCCCCTGTGGACTCCACCTCTGGGGGCAGGGCATACCTGAGGAAAAGGCAGCAGAAACTTCTGCAGACTTAAACGTCCCTGTCTGACAGCTTTGAAGAGAGTAGTGGTTCTCCCAGCATGGAGTTTGAGATTTGAGAACAGACAGACTGCCTCCTCAAGTGGGTCCCTGACCCCCGAGTAGCATAACTGGGAGGAACCTCCCAGTAGGGGCTGACTCATACCTCATATGGCCGGGTGCCCCTGTGAGATGAAGCTTCCAGAAGAAGAATCAGGCAGCAACATTTGCTGTTCTGCAATATTTGCTGTTCTGCAGCCTCTGCTGGTGATACCCAGGTGAACAGGGTCTGGAGTGGACCTCTAGCAAACTCCAACGGACCTGCAGCTGAGGGTTCTGACTGTTAGAAGGAAAACTAACAAACGGAAATGACATCCATACCAAAACTCCATCTGTACATCACCATCATCAAAGACTAAAAGTAGATAAAACCACAAACATGGGGAGAAACCAGAGCAGAAAAGCTGAAAATTCTAAAAATCAGAGTGCCTCTTCTCCTCCAAAGGAACGCAGCTCCTCACCAGCAACAGAACAAAGCTGGACGGAGAATGACTTTGACGAGTTGAGAGAAGAAGGCTTCAGACGATCAGTAATAACAGACTTCTCCAAGCTAAAGGAGGATGTTCAAACCCATCACAAAGAAGCTAAAAACCTTGAAAAAAGATTAGACGAATGGCTAACTAGAATAAACAGTGTAGAGAAGTCCTTAAATGACCGGATGGAGCTGAAAACCATGGCACGAGAACTACGTAATGCATGCACAAGCTTTAGTAGCCGATTCGATCAAGTGGAAGGAAGGGTATCAGTGATTGAAGATCAAATGAATGAAATGCAGTGATAAGAGAAGTGTAGAGAAAAAAGAATAAAAAGAAATGAATAAAGCCTCCAAGAAATACGGGACTACGTGAAAAGACCAAATCTACGTCTGATTGGTGTACCTGAAAGTGACAGGGAGAATGGAACCAAGTTGGAAAATACTCTTCAGGATATTATCCAGGAGAACTTCCCCAATCTAGCAAGGCAGGCCAACACTCAAATTCAGGAAATAAAGAGAACACCACAAAGATACTCCGTGAGAAGAGAAACTCCAAGATACATAATTGTCAGATTCACCAAAGTTGAAATGAAGGAAAAAATGTTAAGGGCAGCCAGAGAGAAAGGTTGGGTTGCCCACAAAGGGAAGCCCATGAGACTAACAGTGGATCTCTCTGCAGAAACTCTACAAGCCAGAAGAGAGTGGGGGCCAATACTCAACATTCGTAAAGAAAAGAATTTTCAACCCAGAATGTCATACCCGGCCAAACTAAGCTTCATAAGTGAAGGAGAAATAAAATCCTTTACAGACATGCAAATTCTGAGAGATTTTGTCACCACCAGGCTGGCCTTACACAGCTCCTGAAGGAAGCACTAAATGTGGAAAGGAATAACCGGTACCAGCCACTGCAAAAACATGCCAAATTGTAAAGACTATCAATGCTAGGAAGAAACCGCATCAACTAACAAGCAAAATAAGCAGCTAACATCATAATGACAGGATCAAATTCACACATAACAATATTAACCTTAAATGTAAATGGGCTAAATGCTCCGATTAAAAGACACAGACTGGAAAATTGGATAAAGAGTCAAGACCCATCAGTGTGCTGTATTCAGGAGACCCATCTCACATGCAGAGACACACATAGGCTCAAAATAAAGGGATGGAGGAAGATCTACCAAGCAAATGGAAAACAAAAAAAAGCAGTGGTTGCCATCCTAGTCTGTGATAAAACAGACTTCAAACCAACAAAGATCAAAAGAGACAAAGAAGGCCATTACATAATGGTAAAGGGATCAATTCAACAAGAAGAACTAACTATCCTAAATCTATATGAACCCAATACAGGAGCACCCAGATTCATAAAGTAAGTCCTTAGAGACCTACAAAGAGACTTAGACTCCCACACAATAATAATGGGAGGCTTTAAAACCCCACTGTCAGCATTAGACAGAGCAATGAGACAGAAAGTTAACAAGGATATCCAGGAATTGAACTCAGCTCTGCACCAAGCAGACCTAGTAGAAATCTACAGAACTCTCTACCCCAGATCAACAGAATGTACATTCTTCTCAGCACCACATCGCACTTATTCCAAAATTGACCACATAGTTGGGAGTAAAGCACTCCTCAGCAAATGTAAAAGAACAGAAATTATAACAAACTGTCTCTCAGACCACAGTGCAATCAAAAACTAGAACTCAGGATTAAGAAACTCACTCAAAACCGCTCAACTACCTGGAATCTGAACAACCTGCTCCTGAATGACTACTGGGTACATAACAAAATGAAGGCAGAAATAAAGATGTTCTTTGAAAGCAATAAGAACAAAGACACAACATACCAGAATCTCTGGGACACATTTAAAGCAGTGTGTAGAGGGAAATTTATAGCACTAAATGTGCACAAGAGAAAGGAAAGATCTAAAATTGACACCCTACCATCACAATTAAAAGACCTGGAGAAGCAAGAGCAAACACATTCAAAAGCTAGCAGAAGGCAAGAAATAACTAAGATCAGAGCAGAACTAAAGGAGATAGAGACACAAAAATCCCTTCAAAAAAGATCAGTGAATCCAGGAGCTGGTTTTTTGAAAAGATCAACCAAACTGATAGCCTGCTAGCAAGATTAATAAAGAAGAAAAGAGAGAAGAATCAAATAGACGTCATAAAAAATGATAAAGGGGATATCACCACTGATCCCACAGAAATACAAACTACCATCAGAGAATACTATAAACACCTCTATGCAAATAAAATAGAAAACCTAGAAGAAATGGATAAATTCCTCAACACATACACCCTCCCAAGACTAAACCAGGAAGAAGTTGAATCCCTGAATAGACCAATAACAGGCTCTAAAATTGAGGCAATAATTAATAGCCTACCAACCAAAAAAAAGCCCAGGACCACACAGATTCATAGCTGAATTCTACCAGAGGTACAAAGAGGAGCTGGTACCATTCCTTCTGAAACTATTCCAATAAATAGAAAAAGCGGGAATCCTCCCTAACTCATTTTATGAGGCCAGCATCATCCTGATACCAAAGCCTGGCAGAGACACAACAAAGAGACAGAATTTTAGACTAATATCCCTGATGAACACGGATGCAAAAATCCTCAATAAAATACTGGCAAACTGAATCCAGCAGCACATCAAAGAGCTTATCCACCATGATCAAGTTGGCTTCATCCCTGGGATGCAAGGCTGGTTCAACATATGCAAATCAATAAATGTAATCCAGCATATAAACTGAACCAAAGACAAAAACCACATGATTATCCCAATAGATGCAGAAAAGGCCTTTGACAAAATTCAACAGTCCTTCATACTAAAAACTCTCAATAATCTAGGTATTGATGGGACATATCTCAAAATAATAAGAGTTATTTATGACAGACCCACAGCCAATATCATACTGAATGGGCAAAAACTGGAAGCATTCCCTTTGAAAACTGGCACAAGACAGGGATGCCCTCTCTCACCACTCCTATTCAACAAAGTGTTGGAAGTTCTGGCCAGGGCAATCAGGCAGGAGAAGGAAATAAAGGGTATTCAATTAGGAAAAGAGAAAGTCAAATTGTCCCTGTTTGCAGATGACATGATTGTATATCTAGAAAACCCCATCGTCTCAGCCCAAAATCTCCTTAAGCTGATAAGCAAATTCAGCAAAGTCTCAGGATACAAAATCAATGTGCAAAAATCACAAACATTCCTATACACCAATAACAGACAAACAGAGAGCCAAATCATGAATGAACTCCCATTCACAATTGCTTCAAAGTGAATAAAATACCTAGGAATCCAACTTACAAGAGATGTGAAGGACCTCTCCAAGGAGAACTACAAACCACTGCTCAATGAAATAAAAGAGGATACAAACAAATGGAAGAACATTCCATGCTCATGGATAGGAAGAATCAATACCGTTAAAATGGCCATACTGCCCAAGGTAATTTATAGATTCAATGCCATCCCCATCAAGCTACCAATGACTTTCTTCACAGAATTGGAAAAAACTACTTTAAAGTTTATATGGAACCGAAAAAGAGCCTGCATTGTCAAGTCAATCCTAAGCCAAGAGAACAAAGCTGGAGGCATCATGCTACCTGACTTCAAACTATACTACAAGGCTACAGTAACCAAAACAGCATGGTACTGGTACCAACACAGAGATATAGATCAATGGACCAGAACAGAGCTCTCAGAAATAATACCACACATCTACAACCATCTGATCTTTGACAAACCTGACAAAAACAAGAAATGGGGAAAGGATTCCCTATTTAATAAATGGTGCTGGGAAAACTGGCTAGCCATATGTAGAAAGCTGAAACCGGATCCCTTCCTTACACCTTATACAAAAATTAATTCAGGATGGATTAAAGACTTAAATGTTAGACCTAAAACCATAAAAACCCTAGAAGAAAACCTAGGCAATACCATTCAGGACATAGGCATGGGCAAGGACTTCATGTGTAAAACACCAAAAGCAATGGCAACAAAAGCCAAAAGTGACAAATGGGATCTAATTAAACTAAAGAGCTTCTGCACAGTAAAAGAAACTACCATCAGCATGAACAGGCCACCTACAGAATGGGAGAAAATTTTTACAATCTACCTATGTGACAAAGGGCTAATGTCCAGAATCTATAAAGAACTTCAACAAATTTACAAGAAAAAATCAAATAACTCCATCAAAAAGTGGGCGAAGGATATGAACAGACATTTCTCAAAAGGAGACATTTATGCAGCCAATAGACACATGAAAAAATGCTCATCGTCACTGGCCATCAGAGAAATGCAAATCAAAACCACAATGAGATACCATCTCACACCAGTTAGAATGGCGATCATTAAAAAGTCAGGAAACAACAGGTGCTGGAGAGGATGTAGAGAAATAGGAATGCTTTTACACTGTTGGTGGGACTGTAAACTAGTTCAACCATTGTGGAAGTCAGTGTGGCGATTCCTCAGGGATCTAGAACTAGAAATACCATTTGACCCGGCCATCCCATTACTGGGTATATACCCAAAGGATTATAAATCATGCTGCTGTAAAGACACATGCACACGTATGTTTATTGCAGCACTATTCACAATAGCAAAGACTTGGAACCAACCCAAATGTCCATCAATGATAGACTGGATTAAGAAAATGTGGCACATATACACCATGGAATACTATGCAGCCATAAAAATGGATGACATGGATGAAGTTGGAAACCATCATTCTGAGCAAACTATCGCAAGGACAGAAAACCAAACACCGCATGTTCTCACTCACAGGTGGGAATTGAACAATGAGAACACTTGGACACAGGATGGGGAACATCACACACCGGGGCCTGTCATGGAGTGGGGAGAGCGGGGAGGGATAGCATTAGGAGATATACCTAATGTAAATGACGAGTTAAAGGATGCAGCACAGCGACATGGCACATGTATACATATGAAACAAACCTGCACATCGTGCACATGTACCTTAGAACTTAAAGTATAATGAAAAAAAATCAAATTCCTGACCACATAGCTAGACTATTGGTTACTATCTGACTCTGTAAATATCCAAACATTGCCCTGAGGTAAACAACTAAGTGGTTCTTCCTCCACTGTCATGAACATTGCTCTCAGCCCATTGCCTGAACTTACCTTGTGTTATTTGACTGAGTTTTTACCGGGCATAGGCAAATAATAGCAGACTTTTATATTGGCATTCCTGCTATACAGGAACTCTCATGGACAAACTGAGAAACTCGTTCTATTTGGTGGAGAGTCATGAGGTTTAGATCATTCAGCAACAGAAGGGGTCTCCTAATTAGTTAGTTCTAAAGCAAGGATGCTACCTGCTCACGTATGAATTTTAACTCCCCAGAGACACCTCTCCTGACATGAATTCTTTTGCAAATTGTGTTGTCCAGCTTCCTCTTTATTACAACCTAATTTTTATATCACTTGTGATATAATAGTTAGTTCAAGTCTTAATATAATTTGATGCTCTTAAGTTATGGGGACTGATTTCAGTGGAGTCCAGTAGCATGCCAGCAAGTGGGCTCTCTAGCCCCATTATCAGGAACTTCTTGAGTTAAAAAAAATCTCAGTGGCTGCCACAAGGTGGTTTGCATGTACTGTATTCCAGTGTCAGAAACTTCTAAAACCATGTGTGAACGTGCTAGAATCCTAAGGTCCCAGTAGCATACTTGGGCCACTGCCCATTACAAATTTTCACAGCTCGTCAAACAGTCCCTCAAGATATTGTGTCTTCTTTCTATTGGCAGGGTCCTAAAGGGAACATAATACTGTTTGTGGAATATCTCTGGTGGCCCAAAGTTATTTTTAGAAATTTTACGGACTGGGCTAAAGTCTGAATCTCAGCTAGATTGATTAACCATCCCACTAGTCTTATTTGCCACTGTAGCCCTCAACTCTCCTTGAGTTTTTTCCTCAAAGCAGGAAATCCTCATAGTGTCATCAATATATGAGTTAACTTCATTTTGATTATGATAATGATGATAATCTCACCAAATTGTAGCAGTGAGTTGGAGCAGTTGGTTATCCCTGGGGAAAGACCCTAAAGATATATTACATTCCTTCTCATGTACCAGCAAACTGTGCTTGACTTCTCTGAGTGAGATCAAAAGGATAGCATTAGCCTAATCTAGCACAAAAAAAAGTCAAATTTATCTTGCTGGACCTCTTGTACAGCTTGTGCAATGCCTAGCACAACAGACACTTGTTTAAATCATGGAAACTACCTTATTTAAATCAATGATAGTTAACTGTTCTCTCCAAAGCCTGTTCTTTTTCTCCTGGGCCACATAGGATTAATAGAAAGCATTAGTGGGGATTAGCACTCTCCCTCCCATTGTTTCTTAATGAAAGATAAGATTTCTTGTGTCCTTCCAGAATCTGACACTGCCTGATTATTTACTACAAAGGAGGGTCTGTGCGAGTTTCAAGGCTTCCATATTGCCTGACCAATTAAAACCAAGTGGAGGGCAGACTTCTCTACCTTTTAAAGACATTTTGCTTGGCTTTAGGCTGGTAAGGACAAGACCTCTCATCACATTCATTCTCATTACATATTCACGTGCAGACCAAAAACAAAATTCTAAGCACCTGCAACCAACTGAATGGACCCCTCCTCTTGGTCAAGGGGATGTCAAAGAAACCTGAAAAGCTAGTTAAGCTCATGATGGGAAGTGGGGGGTCAAACATCCCTCATTATACTCTCCTCCGTTGGAATTCAGGCACAACTGATCAGCATTAATATTAAAACAGAGATCTTAAGACTGAAAAAGCAGACTCTTTGTAGCAGTACGATACCAAATTCCAACCTTACTCTAGTATAGCATCACACAACAGATACAGCAGGCCCTGGAAGTATCAAAGTATTTTACCCCAAAATATTTTGAGATGGCCCTGCAAAGCTGTTTCTTATGGACAAATTTGCATTCTGTAGAGAATCTCCTTCCCTTTCCAGGTGTTTTTGTGATCCTAAAGAGATTAGCTGAGAGTCTAGCACCTTTTAAATGTCTAAATAGAAAACATTTGCCATCTATTGCCTCTAAGGGCGGCCACCTATGAGATTTCGTCTACATAATAAGAACCTTGGTCTCCACAATCCCTTATCTTAACCCAGACACTCCTTTCTGTTGATTCCAGGTCTTTAGATAATAACTCAACTCTTTCAAGCAATTATCAATCAGAAAATCTTTGAATCTACCCATGACCTATAAACCCCTCCCCACCAGAACTTCAAATTCTCCCACATTTCTGGACCAAGCCAATATATACCTGACATGTATTGACTTATGCCTTATGTCTCCCTAGAATGTATAAAATCAAGTTGTAACCCAGTGGCCTTGGGTACATGTTCTCAGACCTCTGGGGGTATGTCACAGGTGATGGTCCTCACATGTGGCTCAGAATAAATGTCTTGAAATATTTTACTGAGTTTGGCTTTCCATCAACACAGGTAAAGGCAGGAATTTGATTTTTTGTTTTTTATTTCTTCATCTGTAGCTTCACAGTGATTCTGGTGTTATCTACTGTAATATTTCGATATGCTCCAAACTTCCATTTTCATACCTTAATATTGTCTTTTTATTCCCCTGCTGTTATGGTACATTTTGCATCATCATTATGGTACATCCAATAATTCCAAAAAAGGTTTCCACTATCATCTGCAACTCAACATTAACTTATATCATACAACCTTGGACCCCCCCCGCCATGGGTCATATGAGGATTTCTTCTCTCTCAAGTTTTTCTTTTCCTTTTTTTTTTTTTTTTCCAGACAGGGTTTCATTCTGTTGCCCAGGCTAGAGTGCAGTGGTGCCATTGTGGATCACTGTAGCCTTGACTTCCCAGGCTCAAGTGATCCCACCTTAGCCTCCTGAGTAGCTGGGGCTACAGGTGCACACCACCACACCTGACTAATTTTTTCTATTTTTTGTAGAGAAGGGTCTCACTAGGCTGGTCTTGAACTCCTGAGCTCTAGTGATCTTCCTGCCTCAGCCTCCCAAAGTGCTGGGATTATAGATATGTGCCACTGTGCCCATCCTTCCCTCATTATTTATCCTTTTACCCACAACCTTAATAGACAAGTTAAAATCATTACCCTATGCTAAACACACTTTATTTTCCTATTTTTTTCACCATTGCTGCCTTTAAACTCCTCCAGGCTGGGATAATTGGAACAGATCTGATAGGGTAGCTTAGGTGAGCTGGGTGCAGGAGCTAGAGTAGGTTTCCCTTCTCTAAGCTATTGTTAATGTGCTGTCAAACCCTTTGTAGGGATCCCGTCAATTTCTTCCTTCTCTATTTTCTCCCCTCACTTGCCCTTCAAAAAATTTTTAAAGATCATTCTACCTCGTTAAATGTTTATTTCTCTTATTCTGGTCAGTATCTTCACCCCAGCCCATTAGCTTTCTTCTGAACAGCTTAAAATTTCTTTTTATTGATAAAACCCATTATCGGTAGCTGTGAGAACAAATCTGCCTTGGCATTCTGTATATTCGAATCCTTGTTTTCTCACTAAAAGTATCATACTGGGAACCTATGCATGAGGGATTCCCCCTAATCACAATGTCTGCAATAGTTTGGGGCAGAGGCATATTATTCAGGGAAGCTCAACACTAATCATCATAAAACCAAGCAGGGGTGCCACTGCCCTTTATATTTTTAATGCTTTCACAGAAGCAACAGTTTCACTGTTAACAAAATGGATATAAAGTTTTCCTTTTCAGTATAAATTAAATATCAATGCTCCTTTTCACACACTCCCAAAGAGGCATTGATATTTAATTTGGGTCTTCTGTGGATCAAATACTGTAAACTGTGACAAGTTGATGATTAGTAGTCATACTAGACCAATACCCTTGATGAATATTGATGCAAAAATCCTTAATAAAATACTGGCAAACTGAACCCAGCAGCACATCAAAAAGCTTATCCACCATGATCAAGTGGGCCTCATCCCTGGGATGCAGGGCTGGTTCAACATACGCAAATCAATAAATGTAATCCAGCATATAAATAGAACCAAAGACAAAAACCACATGATTATCCCAATAGATGCAGAAAAGGCCTTTGACAAAATTCAACAACCCTTCATGCTAAAAACTCTCAATAAATTAGGTATTGATAGGACGTAACTCAAAATAATAAGAGCTATCTATGACAAACCCACAGCCAATATCATACTGAATGGGCAAAAACTGGAAGCATTCCCTTTGAAAACTGGCACAAGACAGGGATGCCCTCTCTCACCACTCCTATTCAACAAAGTGTTGGAAGTTCTGGCCAGGGCAATCAGGCAGGAGAAGGAAATAAAGGGTATTCAATTAGGAAAAGAGAAAGTCAAATTGTCCCTGTTTGCAGATGACATGATTGTATATCTAGAAAACCCCATCGTCTCAGCCCAAAATCTCCTTAAGCTGATAAGCAAATTCAGCAAAGTCTCAGGATACAAAATCAATGTGCAAAAATCACAAGCATTCCTATACACCAATAACAGACAAACAGAGAGCCAAATCATGAATGAACTCCCATTCACAATTGCTTCAAAGTGAATAAAATACCTAGGAATCCAACTTACAAGGGATGTGAAGGACCTCTTCAAGGAGAACTACAAACCACTGCTCAATTAAATAAAAGAGGATATAAACAAATGGAAGAACATTCCATGCTCATGGATAGGAAGAATCAATATCGTGAAAATGGCCATACTGCCCAAGGTAATTTATAGATTCAATGCCATCCCCATCAAGCTACCAATGACTTTCTTCACAGAATTGGAAAAAACTACTTTAAAGTTCATATGGAACCGAAAAAGAGCCCGCATTGTCAAGTCAATCCTAAGCCAAAAGAACAAAGCTGGAGGCATCACGCTACCTAACTTCAAACTATACTACAAGGCTACAGTAACCAAAACAGCATGGTACTGGTACCAAAACAGAGATATAGATCAATGGAACAGAACAGAACCCTCAGAAATAATGCCACACATCTACAACTATCTGATCTTTGACAAACCTGACAAAAACAAGAAATGGGGAAAGGATTCCCTATTTAATAAATGGTGCTGGGAAAACTAGCTAGCCATATGTAGAAAGCTGAAACTGGATCCCCTCCTTACACCTCATACAAAAATTAATTCAGGATGGATTAAAGACTTAAATGTTAGACCTAAAACCATAAAAACCCTAGAAGAAAACCTAGGCAATACCATTCAGGACATAGGCATGGGCAAGGACTTCATGTGTAAAACACCAAAAGCAATGGCAACAAAAGCCAAAAGTGACAAATGGGATCTAATTAAACTAAAGAGCTTCTGCACAGCAAAAGAAACTACCATCAGAGTGAACAGGCAACCTACAGATGGGAGAAAATTTTCACAAACTACTCATCTGACAAAGGGCTAATATCCAGAATCTACAATGAACTCAAACAAATTTACAAGAAAAAAACAAACAACCCCATCAAAAAGTGGGCGAAGGACATGAACAGACACTTCTCGAAAGAAGACATTTATGCAGCCAAAAAACACATGAAAAAATGCTCACCATCACTGGCCATCAGTGAAATGCAAATCAAAACCACAAGGAGATACCATCTCATACCAGTTAGAATGGCGATCATTAAAATGTCAGGAGACAACAGGTGCTGGAGAGGATGTGGAGAAATAGGAACACTTTTACACTGTTGGTGGGACTGTAAACTAGTTCAACCATTGTGGAAGTCAGTGTGGCGATTCCTCAGGGATCTAGAACTAGAAATACCATTTGACCCAGCCATCCCATTACTGGGTATATACCCAAAGGACTATAAATCATGCTGCTATAAAGACACATGCACACATATGTTTATTGCGGCATTATTCACAATGGCAAAGACTTGGAACCAACCCAAATATCCAACAATGATAGACTAGATTAAGAAAATGTGGCACTGTAGCCTTGTAGTATACTTTGAAGTCAGGTAGTGTGATGCCTCCAGCTTTGTTCTTTTGGCTTAGGATTGACTTGGCGATGCGGGCTCTTTTTTGGTTCCATATGAACTTTAAAGTAGTTTTCTCCAATTCTGTGAAGAAAGTCATTGGTAGCTTGATGGGGATGGCATTGAATCTGTAAATTACCTTGGGCAGTATGGCCACTTTCACGATATTGATTCTTCCTACCCATGAGCATGGAATGTTCTTTCATTTGTTTGTATCCTCTTTTATTTCCTTGAGCAGAGGTTTGTAGTTCTCCTTGAAAAGGTCCTTCACATCCCTTGTAAGTTGGATTCCTAGGTATTTTATTCTCTTTGAAGCAATTGTGAATGGGAGTTCACTCATGATTTGGCTGTTTATCTGTTGTTGGTGTGTAAGAATGCTTGTAACCAAAACAGCATGGTAATGGTACCAAAACAGAGATATAGATCAATGGAACAGAAGAGAGCCCTCAGAAATAATGCCGCATATCTACAACTATCTGATCTTTGACAAACCTGACAAAAACAAGAAATGGGGAAAGGATTCCCTATTTAATAAATGGTGCTGGGAAAACTAGCTAGCCATATGTAGAAAGCTGAAAGTGGATCCCTTCCTTACACCTTATACAAAAATTAATTCAAGATAGATTAAAGACTTAAATGTTAGACCTAAAACCATAAAAACCCTAGAAGAAAACCTAGGCATTACCATTCAGGACATAGGCATGGGCAAGGACTTCATGTCTAAAACACCAACAAAAGCCAAAAGTGACAAATGGGATCTAATTAAACTAAAGAGCTTCTGCACAGTAAAAGAAACTACCATCAGAGTGAACAGGCAACCTACAAAAAGGGAGAAAATTTTCGCAACCTACTTATCTGACAAAGGGCTAATATCCAGAATCTACAATGAACTCAAACAAATTTACAAGAAAAAAGCAAACAACCCCATCAAAAAGTGGGCAAAGGACATGAACAGACACTTCTCAAAAGAAGACATTTATGCAGCCAAAAAACACATGAAAAAATGCTCACCATCACTGGCCATCAGAGAAATGCAAATCAAAACCACAATGAGATACCATCTCACACCAGTTAGAATGGCGATCATTAAAAAGTCAGGAAACAACAGGTGCTGGAGAGGATGTGGAGAAATAGGAACACTTTTACACTGTTGGTGGTACTGTAAACTAGTTCAACCATTGTGGAAGTCAGTGTGGCGATTCCTCAGGGATCTAGAACTAGAAATACCATTTGACCCAGCCATCCCATTACTGGGTATATACCCAAAGGACTATAAATCATGCTGCTATAAAGACACATGGACACATATGTTTATTGCGGCATTATTCACAATAGCAAAGACTTGGAACCAACCCAAATGTCCAACAATGATAGACTGGATTAAGAAAATGTGGCACATATACACCATGGAATACTATGCAGCCATAAAAATGATGAGTTCATGTCCTTTGTAGGGACATGGATGAAGCTGGGAACCATCATTCTCAGCAAACTATCGCAAGGACAGAAAACCAAACACCGCATGTTCTCACTCATAGGTGGGAATTGAACAATCAGAACACATGGACACAGGAAGGGGAACATCACACACCAGGGACTGTTGTGGGGTGGGTAGAGGGGGGAGGGATAGCATTAGGAGATATACCTAATGCTAAATGACGAGTTAATGGGTGCAGCACACCAACATGGCACATGTATGCATATGTAACAAACCTGCACGTTGTGCACATGTACCCTAAAACTTAAAGTATAATTTAAAAAAACAGTCATACCAAAGAACTCTTTCCATTAAGCAGTTTCTAAAATCAACAGTTCCATGGCTGTTTCGTCTGAGAATCCAAGAAAGCAGAGATTCCTCAGTACTACTAAAAAATATAACCAAATTTCATTCCTCTATTGCCTTTGGTTTGTATGTAGGTATATCTGATAAGGCCACGTAGATGCACACAGGTTGAGAGACCTAGGGACCTAGATGGAGAAGGTCCGACTTTCTCCATGAAACCAGAATCTTAATCTTAGGATATAATTAGCCTTTAGCTATCCACAAGAAAGAAGAAAACCAAAGAGAATAAGAAATAGAGATGGACAATCTTTCCTGAGAAACAGGATTTGTTTAATGTATCTGCCAGTTACATGCAAGTGAATTAGTGGAAAAGGGAAGAGGCAAAAGGTATGCCTAAGAAGTTTTAATGTACAGTGACCCTGCTTATAATAAATGCAGCTTAATTTCTCTGGTTCTGACAAAACATATCAGCATTCTCTTCTCTTGGGGAAAGACATAAATGGAAGTGGGCAAACAGGCAGCAGGGAAACAAGGAGGAGAGAGTTCCTCTACTGCACTGCCTACACTCAGTATAGCACTTTGAAAAGGCAAAAGGATTACATATAGAATTATTTCACCTTCTACTATGTAAAAGTTTGTGTAATAATGGAGATCCTCCTGAAATAGAAGTTAGTTCACATGTCAATTTGCCAAATCGGCTGTGCACTTTGCCTTTCTAAATCTTTTAACCTATAATTTTAAAAATTACATTAGATGATAGTTATAAGTTCTCTTTAAGATTTAAGATTCTGTGATTTTACTATTATAGTGTCTATCCAGACTTCATTACCAAGTTCATTGTTGGTACGGGACAGGGATGACGGCTTATGCACCCTGCACATGGCTAGTGTTCTACAATTAGTCCATTTTTTAAATGCTGGTTGAGATGTGGGAAAGTATGTATCACTTGCTTCAATTCAAGGCGTTGGAAGGAATATACATATATACACTTGCATATAATATTTTTGGAATCAGAAACAAGAAAGTAATACTGGTTGCTTCTGAGCAAGGTGACTGAGGTATCAGGAGTTTTGGGTGGATGGGGGAATTTGTTTTCAGTATCAGTTGTCCTTTGTATTTATATTCTACTCTCCCCCTTGCTCTTTCTCCTCCAGCAACCCCGGCCTTCTTGCTCTTCCTCCAACATTTCAAAAACCCTCCCAATTCAAGGTCTTTGCACTTGTCATTCTGGTGCCTGGATCACTCTCCCTCCAGATACTCCCACAGTAAACTCCCTTACTTCATTCAATGAGGCCAAAATGCCACGTTAATAATGAGACTTCCTTGACCACACCGTATGCAATGACTTCCCCCACAGACTCCCCATTACCCCTTAGCTAACAACCCCTATACCCTTAACATTTAGTAGCATCTGACATATTAAATATTTGGCTGTTTGTTTCGTGTTTGACTGCCTTTTGGAACACTGCCTGTGCTAACAATCAACAAATACTTGTTGAATTAAGAAACTTACTGCTTGAGGTTTTTAAAAAGTAATCACGAAATTACTTTTTCAACAAAAACAACCAGTTAGGGAATAAACATTTGATAAATTAACTTTCAGACCTATAGTATTATAGGATAAAGTCCAAACTTCGTTTCTCAACACATGGACTTTCCTCATCTGCCACGTATTGGCCACAGTCAAGTAGCCGTTTCCCTTTTCTCGTGCATAAAGTGGAGTTATTCATAATTACTTCACAGAATTAAGATTCAATGCAGATGAAAGCGCTTTTGTAACTAAGGCACTATAAGTTACCGTAAGCACAGGGTTTCTTCCGCGCTTGTAGCCTAGGAATAGTACAAGGTGTCAACCCGCGCTAACGACCTGAGGTTCAAGGAGGGAAAAGTCTCCAGCGCAGCGCTAGGAGGCGCTACTCTGGCGCGGGGCGGGGCTCCTGACCGTCGTTGCCGGGGAAACCGTCTGGGCGTCCCTAGTATCTGAGCCCTCGCGCCTGGGCCACTCAGCTCGACCTCTCTCCAGCGTTAGCAATAGGTGGAGCGCGGGCCAATCGGAAGAGGCCGGAGGGGCGGGGCGGGCAGTGGCCCTGGGAAGGCGGGTACGCGGCCTCGCTCCCTGACTTCCGGGTCGCGGTGCTTGAAGGGAGTGTTCCGTCGTTTCCGTTGCCGGCTGTTTGCAGTGGGGAAACCGAGGCAGCTCCTGCACCCCCTAGTTCTTCCGCTCCTGTGAGGTGGCTGCTGTTTCTTTTCCTCTTGCCCCGGCTGCATCGGTGCGGCTGCGCTGAGAGCGCGCGGGCTCGCGAGCCCCGCGGGGTTCTGCGGGAACCCGGGGGCGCCTGGGCCGGCGGGTCTTTGTGCGAGCCCTGCCCTCCCATTCGCGGGCGGCGCGCGAGGGGGGTCGGCGCAGAGACGCCCAGAGCCCTGGGGTGCTTAGGCGCCGCTAGGCGTGCATCCCCTCTGCTCCGCAGTTCTGCGCTTTTGTCCTAATGAGCGCGGACTAGATGGCTTGATTTTCAAGATAATGATCAACCCAGCTGTGCTATGCGCTGTTTCTGCACTGACCTGCGGGTACTTCGAACTTCGACAGTCCCTCCTCAGGCCCTAGTCCAGAGATGACGTGTCTGTGGGAATGTTTAAGGCAGGAAGGAGACGAGCAATTTTGTTTTTAAGTATCTCCCTCTCACTAGTATCTCCCTGACTTTTTCATTTAGAAGCTGAAGAATTTTCTTATGGCATAAGATACAGTTGTATCGAGTGTGTACTTAGCAAAACAAAAACTTGTTAGTATTTCTGCCCTTGACCTATTGAATGGAAAATCAAGAATGAGCTAAGGTGTTATATACTCAGTGTTCAACTTGTATACTTAAGTTTGTAGTGTTTTTATTTGCTGGCATCACCTGACTGGGACAGTTGTAACGAATTATCCACATGGGATAAGAAGAGCGTATTCTATAAAAACAACTCTGATGTTTTGGTATATATTTTAATTGTTGATTAGTTGGGGTCCTCTTGATCTTGAACTGTTGAGCCCCAGTTCTCAAAGAATGGGAAATTAGGGAACTAAGATATGAAATACAGTTATTTAGCAAAAAGTGCAAACCATTCTGTTATTCTTTCAAGCCATTGAATAGTTTGAGTACATTGTTTGAATTTTAGTTTTGAAAAAGTGATAAATTGGCCATTTGATCATCATTTAATTAATCTAAGCGGTATATGTTACACCTGCCATTGTTTTTAAATGCCTAATTAAACTGTCACAAAACAGACACAATGAAATAATAGATACATAATTTGAGATTTGATCAGTTGTATAAACTAATTTTTTAAATTTTAAAATTCAGTTTAAGGTCATTAAGCTTGTCTTGTATATTTCCCTCCTCCAGGAAAAAAAAAATGTTTATTTCTTTGTGGGAGTTCTTCTATGGGCACTTTTTTCGATTTTGGATGAAATGGCTATTACGACAGATGACTGGGAAGTGTGAATTGCAGCGAATATTTGATACCTATGTAGGTGCACAAAGGACACACAGGATAGGTAATGTTATTCAAAAAGAAAAAGTACTAATAAAAGTTTAACTGAGTGTTTTTCTCAGGACTCACAGTGACAGATGTATTTCTTTTGTATCCTGACAAGTCACTTAAACTGAATTTCATAAGCTCTGAAGTCCCGCTTTGACTCCTTCAGCTCTAAAATTGTATGAATTTATAGAAAAAGAAAGTGGTTATTTAATTGCTTATGTGTGGAAAGAACTATCTTCTCTGGCTCCTGAAGTTTATCAGTTATTCCTTAGATTATAGTTGCAACCTATTTTCTGGTGAAAAATTTCTATACTTATATAATCCCTTTGAAATTTTCACTCACATGGTGGGAAGAATGAGTGCCTTAGTCTACATCCATTTTTATACTTAGGATCCTTCATCAGTCTTTTACTTTCTTACTGTTACTTATGAAAGGCCCGTAATTATGTATCCAGTGGTCTCTAGGAAAGATTATTAGACTCATTCTCACTGTCCAATACCATAGCCAATAGCCATATTATATTGTACATTTGAAATGTGGCTAGTCTAAATTGAGATGTGCTGTAAGTGTAAAATATAAACTGTATTTCAAAGACTTATAAGAAAATGTAAAAAGTCTCAGTAATTGTTTATATTCTTTATATGTTGAAATGGTAATATTTTGGATATGTTGGGTTAAAAATATATTAAAATTTTATGTTTCTTTTTACTTTAATGTGGCTATAGAGAATTTTAAAGTACACAAATGGGTCACATTTTGGCTTGTGTTATATTTCTGTTGAACAGTGTTGCTCTGTTACCTTCTAAAATACATCAGTTTTCAGTGCTTCATTGAAAATTTTACTTTAAAATTTGAACACAGATGAGTAAGAACTGTGGTTTGAAGTCGCTTCTTTTCAGCCAGGGTAAGGAAGAGCAGAGAAGTGCTCTAGCTCATGCTCTCTGTGTTAAACGGAAAATTGTGAATTAGCCAGATTTTTTTTTTGTGTTGATCAAGTGTGCTTCGACTGAGAAATCAACCCCTGTCAGGTTAAGAGAGTGGAGTATTGGCAGTTGGAACCTGTATCCAAGACAACATCGGAAGAATGACAGACAGACACTGCCTCATGGCAGCTGGTTGATTAAGTTTAATTACTTTCCTAGTTTTCTTACAACTTCATGGTTGACTTAAATTATTGCTGCTCTTTTAATTTGCCCTTTTGACTACTCAAAAGAACAAAGTACCTCTTGATAAGAAATCTCTTCAGGCAATATGGGTTGGTGTTTTATAGTGTGGGGGAAGAATATATATAAAGGCGTTTGTTTGTGGCAAAAGCATTTTTCCTAAATTTTTCAAATTGATGAGAAAAGATTATTCGTAAATGTGCCAGAAAATTTTTTAAATAGACCAATAAAAATGTTCCTGTGATTCTTGATATAGAAACCAGGAATGGAGAAGCTATTTGTCTGGTGACAGAAGGGTTGACCAGATAATCTGAAGTCCTTGCCTATTTGTTGTACGATTTGGTTGCTATCACCTCAAATCTAAAGGCTCAGGTTAACAAATGAAAATGCAGTGGAGAGCACTCTCATTGTAGTCTTAAGATGAGTTTCTGGGACCTGAGCTTCTGTGACACAATTATGGGTGAATTTGCAGTGGTTAGTAGACACTTTGGGGTCTAAACAGAAACACATGACCCCAGGTAATGAGGTTGGGGTCACCTCTTTGAATAGGTATTTTGTGTTTGGTTGAGTTTTTTGAAATCATATATTTATACTGTAAGATTAAATTTTAAAATGCTTGCTGTTATATAGAAATTATATCTCCTGGAACTATTAGTTTGTTCCTGGTTTGATATTTTTACTAGTTGTTTATTATAGGGTAATTGACAAACAGCATTTAAGTGATAACATCTTTTTTTTTTTTTTTTTTGTCATTTCAGAAAATTCCTTGACATACTCCAAGAATAAGGTAGGATAACATATAGGTGGTAACTCTAGAAAACTTAACTTGGACATATTTTTTCTTAAAAAAATAAAAAGTGCCCTGCTAGAAGAGTGTTTTCTATAATGAGCATTGAGTGAAATTTTCCCCGTTTAGAGGTAATATTCTGTTTTCAAACATTTCTCTATATATGTGTTTTTCGTGTGTATTTCAAAGAAAATACTTGAATAATTTGTCCTGTTCTTAGGTTTTACTTGTTTATTTTGCTTTAAGAGTTGATAGCTTTTAGGAAAGCAGGGCCTTAGGAGGAAAGTCATCTTTTAGACTGTGTCCTCAGGATAGATTATATGAGAGAAAAGCAACTTAGGATAGAGAAAACCCTGGGTTGTGTACCTTTTGAGCTAAAATAAGTCATAATTCATGCTATGTATTAGCTTTTGCTGTGTAACAAACTATTATAAAATCTCAGGGGCATAAAACGATACGTTGTTTCTTGCTCATATGTCTATGGGTCAGCTGGAGAAGCCTTACTTCAAGCTGGGGCCAAGTTCCTGTCTATTCCATTTGTCTCATCTGGGACTCAGGTAGGGGGTTAATAGGTACCTGGTGAATGTTTTCACCGTGGATAACTAAAGGCCCAACTACACAAACATATTTTAAGTCTCTTTGTGTCATGTCTGTTAGCAACCTGTTAGTTAAAACAAGTTACATGGCCAAGCCCAAGTCAAGGGGTGGAGAAATATGATATGCCCACCCTAAGGCTATGGTAGGGAGTAGGTCGTATAATTCAATTACAAGGTAATGAAGAATTGGGACCAATAATTCAGTCTACCACATGCTGTTACTTCCCTATTGTAGTTCGCAATTTTGTCTACATGTAGATTATTTGGTGTGGCAAGGATAGAATACGGGTCATCTAGACCATTGTTTGAAATCCCATAATAGAACACAACCAGTATTAAACAATAATAGGAATAGAACAGAAAATATTTAGAAACCATTGGTCATAATATGGTTAAATATATTTTAGGAATTGTTTATACTATTATAATTATTTTAAATATTTCTGTGTACATCTGTGTGTATTTTGGACATCCACATGAATATTTGTTCTTGATCATGATGTAAAATGTGGCTCAAGGTCAAAAATGTTGATTTGCTACTGTCTAGTAATATGAATCGTGCCAGAAATAAAATAGACCTTCTTGAGAGTTGCAAGCATATCTGTTATGTTCTGAAGAGTAACCTTTAAAATAGGTACTGTAATGATTTAGTTATACTCTTTAAGAATGGTCTATTTAAGAATAACTCATATATATAAGTGAATATTTGGGGGAAGAGTCCAGAGTTACACTCCTTTGTTCAGAATTGTTAGAGAGTGATTAATATATTTTTTAAAATGAGGATGTGGAGGTCCTGAAAGCTAACAAGTTGCTGGTTCTCAAAATTTATGTATACCTTATCTATTTGTATAGTTCCTTTATTTGAAACATAGGATGCAGTTTCCCAAAGTAACAATATTACAAATTTTAGCAGATGCACTTGGGGAGGTGTTATATTTCAGGTCCATTACAAGAGTGGTTCTTAAACTTAAGGAAGAATCAAAATCTTCTGGAGGCCTGTTAAAACACAGATTATTGGGCCCCATCCCCAGAATTTCTGGTCTGGTTCTGATTGCATTTCTAACATGTTCCCAGGTGATACTGCTGCAGCCGTTCCTGCTGGTGAGGGCAGTGTCTTGAGGCACTAATAGCATGTTAGTATGCTGTCTGGGGACTATTGTGGATCATAACTGCTTTAACTTTGTTTCGATAGGAAACTGTGTGTGTTTTTCAAACTGACCTTAAACAAGTTGGTTTGGAACTATTTGGGTGCTGAACCCTCTAGAATGAATTGTTCTGTGAAATCTGTTTTCTTTAAGCCTCGACATTGTAAAGAAAGTAAAACCATAGCTGAGCTCTTTATGTTATACCCACAATCCCAGCTTCCAACCAAATTTTTCAGTAGTGTGTTCCTCCAAATACCTTGACATCTCTCAGCCTGGAAGTTGACCAACACTGCCATTGCTGTCCACTAAAACTCTTATCTGGTCCCCTTCATTACTCTCTGACTTTATCTACTACTGTTCTTGCCTTGCTCACTGGTCATCACCACTATGCTGCTTGTTATTTTCCAAACACATCAGCATACTTCTGGTTTATGACCTTTGCACCAGGTCTTCTGTTTAAGTAGAATTATCTTCTCCTGCTTAAAAGCTTAGCTCACTTCCTCATTTTCAGGTTTTTCCTCAGTTACGACATTCTCTATGAGATTTTCCATGACCATTCTCTACCTAAGGGTATACCTTTGTCTCTCTTTATGATCCCCTTTCCTTAATTGTTTCACCATAGCACATACCATCACTAGCATACTAAATATTTTACTTACTTATTTTTCCATTCCTGAAAAGAAAAAGGCATTGTTTGTTTTTTTGTTGTTGTTTTATTCACTGATGTTTTTCTAGTACCTGAAACAGTGCCTGGAATGTGATAAGGACTCTGAATATTTATTGAGTGAATGAATGAATAAGTGAGAAAAATAAGAGGATAAAGAACAATAAGTAAATGAAAATTACTTTTTTCAGAATAGAGTGTGTAGTGTTTCTTTTATTTACTAATTTACTGTAGAGGTTCTGGAACTGGGGACTCAGTATCACATCTATCAGTGTAATTGTTATAACTGCATTTGTAACAACAGTTTTGGTCACAGAATTTATTAATGGGATTGTATGTGTGGTAAAATCATGCCAAGCTTAAGTGGAACAATACATAAGATGCTACATTTAAGAACTCCAGTGCCTTGGTCAAATCCATTCAAGGATTTGAATGACTACCACATGTTCAATATTCAACCAGGGTCTTTGGGATATTCAAAAGATATACAAAAGAAGACTGGAATTGAATGTAATTGTAAGTAGAAGTTTAGAGAAGGAAGAGGTAAATGTAGACTAGAGTGTTTGGGAATTTTAAAGTAGTGGTTACAAGTTAAAGAAAAATAAAATGTTCATCATTTTTTACCTCTGTTGCTTGCTATTAAAAAGTTCACTTGAAAAGTAAACATTAAAATTGTATTCTTATGAACTTCATTATTCAAAAATAGAAATTGCTATAGTACTTTGGAGGGCATCCTGCAAAGAGAGTGGTCAACAAATGGGTAAATACTGAAATTAAATCACTTACGATTTATTCTTTTAAGGTTTGAAATCTAAGACAAACTTTCCAATAAACAGAGGTAGCCTTATCAATTTAAAAGTATAATTTAAGTGTGTATTGCACCTAATTTGTATATTCCATTTACTTTGTAGGGTAAATCTATTTCTCATTTTGTGATATTTTGGTTTACCTAATTACATTTTTATTCGATAAAAAAGTCTAGGTTCAAATCCTGATATTATCAATTACCAGTTGTTTGACTTTGTACAAGTTACTTATTTTCTCATTCTAAAAGCTATTCATACCCACATAGTTGTTTTGAAATTAGAGATATTACTATGAAAACAGTCTAAGAGAATGCCCAATACTTAGTAAGTATTCAACAAATAGTGGTTACTAATAATATTAATGATAATATAATTAAGCCAATATATACCATAATCATTTTAGAAGTTTGATATTCATGAAAACCTCTTTGGTACTTGAGAGTACTTAGCATTACCAATGATTGCTGTGAATAAAAGTGATTTTAATCTATTCAGAGTGATTCCCTAAAGCAGTGATCTTGAAGTATGATCATGTTGGATTGTGCACTGTTCCACAGTGTGCATTCTTTCTTTGTTAAAAATTGAATCTTATTTGCTTATATTTTAGATTAAGGACTATTTATCAATTAGATATTAAGGGTTAACAAACTTTGGGATTTATAAATAAAAATTAATGACTTATTAGAATTTGAGGAGTCTAATTCAATATTCTGCTAAGAAGTCTGGCTTCCATGCAATATATGACAATGTAGCAAAGCTCCACTCTACTTATGCATATACAGGCATTTGAATTTCTGAAAGTTAGGGAGGAATACTTTGGCAATCTATTAGTGTTTTTGGTGGCTGTCTTTTTATTGCAGCTGCCGTCTTAGGGTTTAAATAATAATGTAGCTGTTAAATAGTTGAATAATAAATACATTTTATGGCATTAGTTTAGTTTTCTTTTAATGCTATAGTGATGCACATTTGCATTTTTGGGCCTCTACTTTTCCACTACAGCCTATAGTCATTCAAAGTATAATAAGGGGATTCTATGAACAACTTTATGCCAGTAAATTGTTTGATTTTACACAAAATGGACAAAGTCCTTGAAAAACAACTTACCAAACTAACACAAAAAGAGATTAAAAATCTAAATAGTAGTATACTTACAAAAGAAATAGAAACTGTAATTTAAAATTTTTTTCACAAATCTCTAATCTTGGCTTCACTAGTGAAGTGTTAAACATTTAAGGGAGAAGAAATAATACCACTATTACATTAACTCCTAGGAAATAGAATAGAAAGAAACACACTTTATGGGGCCAATATCATCTTGATACTAAAGCCAGATATAGACAATATAATATATGAAAATTACAGTTCAATGTCCTTCATGAATATAGGTGCAAAAGTCCTTAACAGAATGCTAGCAAATTGATCCCAGTAATACATAAAAAGGATAATATGTCATGTTGAGTTTTTTTTTTTTTTTTTTTTTTTTTGATACAGAGCCTTGCTCTGTTGACCAGGCTGGTGTGCAGTGGCATGATCTCGGCTCGCTGCAACCTCCACCTCCCGGGTTCAAGCAGTTCTCTCACCTCAGTCTTTCGAGTAGCTGGGGTTGCAGGTGCACACCACCATGCCTGGCTAATTTTTGTATTTTTAGTAGAGACAGGGTTTTACCATGTTTCCCAGGCTGGTCTCAAACTCATGACATCAGGTGATCCACCCATCTCTGCCTCTTGAAGTGCTGGGATTACAGGCGTGAGCCATTGCACCTGGCCTGTCATGTTGAGTTTTCAGAATCAATGTATGTAATTTACCACATTAACAGAGTAAATCAGAAAAATATGAACATTTCAGCAGATACTGAAAAACTGTTTTGACAGAATTCAGCACCAATTCATGATTAAAAAATCTCAACTAGGCATAGAAGGAACTTTCTCAACCCATGAAAGGCTGTGAAAAACCTGCAGCTAACATGATACATAACACTAAATTATTGAATGCTCACCACATTTAACTGGGAACAAGACAAATATATGTACTTTCTCTGCTTTTATTCAGCATCATACTAGAGATCCTAAGTAGTGCAATAAGGCAAGAAGAAGCAATATAAGACATAATGATTGGAAAGAAATAAATTATATTAACAGATGACATACTTTGTGAATGTAGAAAATCCTAAGAAATCTACAAAAACTACTGGCATTATTAGTAAATGAATTTAATAGTGTTACAGGACATGGTATACTACTGTGTGTTAGCAACAAACTTTTGGAAAATAAAGAACAATACCACTTACAAAAGCATCCAGAAAACATAAAATATTCAGGGCTAAATTTAATGAAAGATGCATAAGACTTCTGCACTAAAACTCCCAGAGAAAATTGCTGAGAAAGATGAAAATGGAACCATACACTGTATTCATCCATTGGAGGACTCAGTATTGAGATGTTAATTCCCAAATCGATCTATGGTTTCAATGCAGTTCCAGTAAAAACCCCTGCAGACTACTTTTGAAGATTCTGACAGGTTCATTCTAAAGTTTGTAAAGAAATGGAAGGAACCTAGAATAGCCCACGTAACCTTCTAAAAGGACCCCTACTACCTGACTTTAAGACTTTCTAGTCAAAAGATGAATATAACAGACGAGAGACCAGAAATTGACCACACCTAATATGTCATAATTTTTAACAAGAGTATCAAAGCAATTCAATGAGGAGAAGAAAGTCTTTTCAATAAATAGTGCTGGAACAACTGGGTGTGTATGGGGGAAAAAAGAAACCTCAACTTCAATCTCTTACCATACATGAAAACTAATTTAATATGGACGTTAGACCTATGTTTAAGCTAAAACTTTAAAGTTTCTGAAAGCAAGCATAGGAGAATATCTTCCACCTTGAGTTATGCTGCCACTTAAAAAAATTGAAAAGTTAAACTTCATCAAAATAAAACTGCTTATCAATGATACCTTTAAGGAAAGGAATAGGCAGGCCACAGGCTGAGAATGTATTTGCAGCATATGTATCTGATAAGGGACTTGTATCTAGTAAATAACTTTTATAACTCAGTAATAAAAAGGCAACAGAATTTTAAATGGGCAAGAGCTTTGAACAGTCACATGACAAAAGTGTATATATATGTGTGTGTGTGTGTGTATGTATACACACTTGGAAAAGTGCTCAGCATTATTAGTCATCAGTGAAATGCAAATTAAAATCACAATGAGAAGACACTACATACCTAAAAGTTACCTAAATGAAATAGATGAACAACACTAATGTTGGAAACACCAGTTGGAGCAGATTATAATATTATCACTTTGGAAAGTGGTTTTGGCAATTTCATTCAAAGTTAAACACATACTGCCCTAGTAATTTCACTCTTAGGTGTCTAAGAAATGAAAATATATATATACCAAAAGTATAATAAAGTATGGTCCCAAACTGGGAACAATGCAAATTTCCAGTACCAGGAGAATGAATAAGCAAATTGAGGTATATTCATGCAATACAACTCAACAATTAAAAGGGACAAATTACAGATATGAGAAAGAATGTGGATATGAGTAAGAATGTGGATGAATCCTAGAAACGTTATGTTGAACAAAAGAAGCCAGACACAAAAGAGTACGTACTTTGATTCCATTTATGTGCACACAGCTAAGCTATGGTGGTAGAAATCAGAACAGTGGTTGCTTCTTGAAGGAAGAATTGATTGAAAAGGGGCATAAACGAACTTTCTGGGATGATAGAAATGTTCTATATCATAGTAGGGATGTGGATTATCTGGATGTATGTATTTGTCAAAACGGATCAGACAACATCTGTGCCTTTCACTGTATATAAATTATAAATCAATTTTTTAAAAACTAATGGAATAGTATATACAGGAAAGAGTATTTGCTTAGAAACTAGATGTGGTTTCTCGTCTTGACTCTGCCCTAAATTTATATATGCCTTGGGCAAGTTCATTCAATCAGTCATTTGTTCATAATGTATTTAACAAAGTTTTGAGCATGTAATCAGTAATGTGCTATCCTAGACGCTCAAGATATAAGAGTAAATAAGAGAGACAAATGCTGGTGGAGAACATAGAGAAAATATGGTGTGGTCAGTGCTCTCTAACTGAAGTATGACTGTGAAAGGAAGTAGGTAACTCTAGGGCTGGGGAAGACTTCACAGAGGAAGTGACATTGAACTGGATTTTTAATGTTTTAGGAGTTTGTAATACATGCAAAAGGTATGGCTTTTGCCATGACTACCCATGGCGAAGGTAGTCCTTTTACCAGTGCTGGTATTTAAGCTTCAACACTCTTCCCGTACCCATAGTATCTCAGGATTGGACAAGCTAGACTTTGTTGACCATATCTGTATCTTTACTGATTGTTATTAATAGATCTTTGACCATTTTCTTCTCACCTTTTACTTTTCTCTGGGGAAATCTGTTTCTTTCTCTCTCTCTCTCTCGCCTTGGGGTATATCTAAACTAAGGACTCTATTTTTATTTTTCTTACCAGTTTTGATTTGAAGTCTTAGTTTGTGAACTGTTCTTCAGTATGCACAATAAATTCCTACAGTTTTCAAATTTGATCTGATTTTGTTTTTGTCAATGCCAGTTTGTTACCAGTGGTGATCTCTGGAGACAAGATTTTGAGATTCAACTCTTTTCTGCATTTAATTTTTTAAACTTATGCATTCAAGATTTTTATTATGTAATTAAAATATCTACTTCGTAAACACTATGGTGGCAGCTCATTTGCTAAGAACTCATCAGCTGAGAACTTGTTGACTCAGTTGAGGAAGCCTTCCTCTGGTACATCATGTTGCTGTTCTTTTATTATAAAACTATATATATATGTATATGAGTTTAGCCCTAGAGAAAATGTGAAATAAACTGGTTGAAACAAACTGGGTTTATTTTGCATTTTTAATATCTACTTTGTAAGGATTAAATGTCTCACAACTATGTCTTTTTCAGCTACAAAGAATTTTTCTCATTTGGCTTTCTTTTACATAAATAGGTTTTACAGAAGGCGACACATGTTGTTCAGAGTGAAGTGGACAAATGTGTAGATGATATTATGAAGGAAAAGAATATTAACCCTGAGAAGGATGCCAGGTGTGCGTTTTTTACATTATTCTTTTTTATTATGCATTTATAGCCTGTGAGGTATCAAGATCACACACTGTTGTAACACTTTAGAGCTGAAGGGTTTGTGGAGATCATCTGATTCAGCGCTCTCACTTCACAAGAGGAGCAGTTGAGATCCAGAGAGGGCAGTGATAGAATCAGGACTAGAACCTGTATCTCTTGGTTTCCAGTCCAGTACTAATGCCAGTATATCGTCTGCCTTCTTCAAGATGTCTTACCATGACTTTCCCAAGGTTAATAACTTTGGCTACTATGTCTTTTGAAATACAGTTCCTATGTCCTCCTCTAGTAAGGTCCTCCCAGGCTCCTCCATTCTGAGTTAGGTGCATTGCTGTGGCATCTCATAGTGCTATCATACCATTTAACCCATTGTACTATAGTCATTGATTAACTCTTGTCCTTCCCTCTGTAAATTCTAAGTTCCACAAGAAGAGAACTTATCCCATTTCTGTGTTCCCAGCGCTGGTATGTTGACATAGTATTTCACACTTTTTCCTTCATTCAGCATTTTCTATGTGAATATAGAGGAAGGAACAAGTTATTTCAGCTGAGACAAGGAACGGTCTAGGAGGGAACTGTGAGGATAGTTCCACCCAAGAGGTGGTATTTACACTGGACCTTGATGAATGGGTAGGGGAACAGTGCCAACAAGGCACAGAGACATAGAAATATTAATACTTTTGTATCTGGAATGATAGGGAGTTATTTGTAGCTGGATCATTGAATATGAGCAGAGTAGTGGCTGGAGAAATGAGTGAAATGCTAGATTGATACATTGCAGAGTCTTGTATGCCATACTGAAGGATGTAGATGTTGTCCTCTGGTTTTTAAGCAAACAAGCTACATTTTTAGATATGTATTTTAGGAAGATGGAGAGTAGATTTGATAATGTGGGAGGCTGGCAGAAGGAATAAAGAATAGGAAATTTGAGTTATTTAGGCAAGAAATAAAGGCGTAAATACAGTAGGAGAAAGAGTGCTATGAGGATTGCTTTGAAGGACATTTCAGAGATAGAAAGGATTAGTGTATGGGGATCTTTTGACACATTGTGATGGAGAGAGGCAGGTCAGAACTTGGAGTGTTGTAGCTTGGGGAACTAATGGGTAGCGATGTCATTTATAGATCTAGACACTAAAGAAAGAGCATGTTTCTTTAGGGAAGAGAAGCAGTTTTATTTAGAGCTGAGATAACCTGTTGTGGAGCTATTTGTTTTATATATACTTGGAAAATTAAGTCTACTGGTGATATCTGGCAATAAAGATTTAGGAATGTATAGGGTTGCCCAGAGAAAACATGAAGAGAAAATTCTTCATAAATCCTTACAGTTGTGAAGTTTGCCATTCCTACCATGTCTTGCCCTCTTTCTAGGCCTTGTATCCTATATAGTACTTTACATAATGTTTTGTATTTAAGGAGGCCTTTGGTGGGTCTTATATTAAACTGAAAGCCAGGAAATGCTTTCTAAATAGACATATGAACCACAAGCTATGAAAGACTTTATTGTGATAAGAAGGTATGCTTTTTAAAAATAATTTTATCATTTTTAGTTTTAAAATCTGCATGAAGATGTGCTTACTGCAGATAACTGGTTATAAACAGCTGTATTTGGATGTAGAAAGTGTGAGGAGAAGGCCATATGATTCTGATAACCTACAGCATGAAGAGCTACTCATGAAGGTAAATTTCTGTTTTCTTTATGTGGAGTTGTTGAACGCTAGAAAAATAAATCAGGCTTCAGCTGAGTAAAGTCTGCAAGTTCTAGAGGCTTATATGGCTAGGCTTATATGGTTTCTTTGCCCTTAGAGAATTTTATTATGCTGGATTTCACTGATATGGAAAGATTTTTAGTTAGCTATTTTTATCATTTTCTGATAAGCATTATTATAAATATATAATGAATATATATTTATATGAATAAATATATTCAAATAAATTTTATTTTAATGTTTTTATTTCTGAAATAAAACCTATAGAGATCTTTTCAACCAAAAAGTACATGTCTACAAGTTTCAGATTTTTCTCCTACTTTTTATACAAATTGCTCATATAAGTTAAGCATTTTTTCAGCTACTTAGAAGTTGAAGACATGCGTGTCCCTTTTCAGATTATTATGTCCAATCTTTTGGGACTTATGGAATGTTAATTGCCAAGTAATGCCACAAAAGATTTAAACTTTAAGAAAGTAAAAATTATTTACTTAGAATTTTCCTGTTTCTTATTTCTAAAGTATAAATGCATAAAGCCAATGAGGTGCCAAAATGAAAGAGTAATAGACCTAGAGTAAGCTTTACAGATCATCTAGACTAGTCCCTTCATTTGAGGGATGAAGATTCTAAGGACCAGGGAGATGAAGCGATTTGCTTTAGTACTAGAATGGTAGGGCCTGGAACAGAGCTGAATCTCCTGCCCATCCTCTACACCTATTCCAATTTTATTTTAAAATCGTTAAAGAAAATAGCGCATTGCACTTGGAATTAGGAGTTCTTTATAACAAAAAGTACTGTGGAAACAAACATTGATACTATCTAAGTAACACTAAGCGATACAACTTTAAAAACAATAAAGGCTTTTTTTTCATTAAAAGTGTATTTTGTTAAATGAGGATAATACAAATATGTATCTCAAAGGGTTATTGTATGGATGAGTTTTTATATTTAAAGTGTTTAAAATAGTACCTGGCACTTACTGAGGATTAACTGCTATTTCTGTCCCCATTGTCATCATTTTTCCCTTCATGTTAGGCCCTTGCTACACGATACCTTTCTTTTTGAGGGAAAAAAGTACAAGTCCTAGCCCTCTAGTCCAGGGAATTTTACCTTGGTGCTTCATGGTGAAATTCAGTTCTGCACTACACATACTCAGCAGTCTTACTGGGTGAAGAGCTATGTAATCCGTCTTGCTTTAAGTGTAGTCCAAGGACCACCTTTACTAGCGTTAAATAGCGTTTACTATGTACACTCCAAAGTTCCACCTTAGACTTACAAAATTAGAATTTCCAGGAATGGAACCCAGAAATTCAATATTCATGCATATTAAATTTTTAATACTAGTGGTTCTACACTGTGGCTCTCACCACATCACTGAGGCCTTATCATTGGCATAATCAAACTCCTTGCAGAATTCATGGAGAGAGGCTAATGTAAGCAAGTCACAGGTGTTGATAATAAAAGTAGTGACCAGGTAAACCTAATGTAATGATTGGATTTAGCTTCAGAGCCAGTCTTGACCCTGTTTTAAAGCAAGGTAACTTCACATTTTATTTTAGGTAACAGAATACTCCTTTCATTAGGGGTCCTTATTCAACAATGCTTTAAATGATAATGAAATGGGAAAAAAATGAAAGTATTTCTGTTTTGCCAATTTTCACAAACCTTCTTTAGTCAACCTCTGTAAGTTTCTTTCATTTGATGGCTTGTGGTATTGAATTTAAACAATAAATTTTCTTTATTTTGCATTGATTAGTTTATTGGTATGTAATATTTGATAGTTGGTTTTTTTTTTTTTCCTTTTTGAGATGGAGTCTTGCTCTGTCGCCCAGGCTGGAGTGCAGTGGCGCCATCTCAGCTCACTGCAAGCTCCGCCTCCCGGGTTCACGCCATTCTCCTGTCTCAGCCTCCTGAGTAGCTGGGACCACAGGCGCCTGCCACCACGCCTGGCTAATTTTTTGTATTTTTAGTAGAGACAGGGTTTCACCGTGTTAACCAGGATGGTCTTGATCTCCCGACCTCGTGATCCACCCGCCTCGGCCTCCCAAAGTGCTGGGATTACAGGCGTGAGCCACCATGCCCAGCTTGATAGTTTTTCTTAAATCCTCGTCATTAAAGATATTTATTTAAAACCAAATCGTATTTTTTCAAACTGAAAATTTGTAAAACAAGTTGGAATGCTATCAGTATCATTTCTTCATGCTCTTCTGTCTTACACCTATTTTCATTCTGATTAGGGACTATTAACCCACCGTTAGAATAGAGCCTATTTAACTATACAGTATCTGAAGCAAGGGCTAAGTTCCTAAAATACTGTGTTTTTCTCAAGCAGTTTACCAGTTCTGGGCATATCTGTATTAATTAGTAAATAAAGACATCTCATTGTTTAATATTTTTGTGTATTGTTATCTTTTCAAAATCTGTTCTTTATACCAGTCTTTTTAATGGGAATAAATGTGCTGCGTGTTTTAGGATAATTGAAAAATGTTCTAAAGTCTTTGCTTAACCTATGGTTTTTCTACGAAAGTTATTTGATAGCATTAAATTACTAGTTACAAGCTATGAGAAAAAAAAGTCTTAATAATGGAAATATATTTGTACAGCTTTGGAATCTTCTAATGCCCACGAAGAAGTTAAACGCTAGAATCTCCAAGCAGTGGGCTGAAATTGGTTTTCAGGGTGATGATCCCAAGACAGACTTCAGAGGCATGGGCATACTTGGATTAATCAATCTCGTGTAAGTGAAAGTAAACTTTCTTTTCTTCCCTAAATGAAATTACATTTAATCTCTGATCTAGTTACTTCTAATAAGAAGTGATCTAGTTGATTCATACTATCTCTGAATTTTAATAACTGCAGTGCTGGAAGTATTTGCTAATGTGTTGGCAACAATATGAAGATATTGGAGGCCAGGCACAGTGGCTCACGCCTGTAATCCCAGCACTTTGGGAGGCTGAGGCCAGAGGATCACTTGAAGCCAGAAGTTTGAGACCAATCTGAGCAATATAGTGAGACCCTGTCTCTACAAAAATAATTAGCCAGGCATGGTGGCATTTGGCTGTAGTCCAGCCACTTGGGAGGCTGAGGCAGAAGGATTGCCTGAGCCCAGGAATTCAAGTTTACAGTGAGTCATGATTGTGCCACCTCCAGCCTGGGTGACAGAGCAAGACCCTGTCTTTAAAAAAAAAAAAAAAAGACATTGGTGGAAATATAATTGTGTATGTGATTTCTTTACTTACCAATGCTTTCCTCTCCTTTTTCTTTCTGATTTCCATTCTGATACCTCTTAAAGAATTATGTATGCTCCTACTGCCTTTATTCACTTGCTTTTTCTCTCTGGGCTCTCTGATCTGTTTTGGCAAATATAACCAGATAAGGTGATAATAAAGTCTCTTTACATATGTTCTTCACCACCTGTGACAACTTACCTACCTGCATTCCTGACTTGGTATAGACTACTGTATGAACTTTCTCTCCTTTATCTTCTTTAATACTTACGATTAGCTACATGTATCGAAATCCCCAAATATGTAAGTGAAGTCGCAATTGATAGCCAAAACTATTCTAGAAGATAGCCTGGAAGATTAATTTCCTCCTATAAGGATATGCAAATGTACAAATTGTAGTGTTTGGGTCTGTCCATGAAATTGTGATTTATAGACTATAAAATGTCTAGAATGGGAAGGCTAGACTATTAAAGTTTGGATAATTCTTACTGTGAAAAAATCCTGATATTGGCTAAATTAGGTTAATATTGATGGTTTTTTTAATTGTTTACAGATGTTTATTTTTCACCATTTGATACTGTTAAGATTGAGGTTAACTAAATTCAGGAAGGAAATTAAAAGTTGTTCTATATTACAGATGGAATATTTTAAGAGTAGTTTGACTATTAAAATGCAATGCTGAATTATTACAAAAATGAAATGTAAATAGTCAACTGAGGGCATTTTAGAGTCAATCTAGGGATAAAGTAGAAAAATTAGAGACTTAGGAAAGCATTGCATTAAGCAAGACTTTTAAAACTATTTTGGTGTTTACAGATCCCTTAGGGAATCTGATGAAAGCTTTGTATACTCTCTCCCCGGGAAATATATATATAGAAAAAGTCCATAATGTAAGATGGTTCCTGGATTCCCCTTCATTCATAAATTATCATTAATTCATGGACTTCTAAGTTAACAGCCCCTGGTGTAATGGGTTGAAAATTAGAGCCAGTGAAGAAATAAGGAAGTGTATATTAATACTCTCTAGAAGAATAAAGAGGGAAGAGTTAATTAGAAATTTCTATGCTTTATGAAAATGTCAATGATTTTGTCCTCTAAAATGTAAATAAACCATGGACATTTATTTTTTATTTTTATCCTCACGTGAGCATCTAGTCGTGTGTGTGTCTATCATTTTGAGGTGATCCTAAGGTTAAATAGATTTGGTGTAGGCCAAAAGGACGTATGTGCCTACAAATAGATAGTTTCATATACATCTCTCTTATACTGCTAATACTTCTGTTTTATAGCTAGTATTTTAGTTATATGATGATGAAGGAGGTTTCTCATTGCAAAAAGATTGTTGACTCCCTTCTGATTGCACTGAAAATGGCACTAAACAACACAGACTTAGACTGTAGTAGAAGGAATGAACCTAAGTGTAAGGAAGAGTGTCCTAACAGGTACATATTGACTCTTTTATAGAAATAGAACCAGCAAAGAAACAAAAAGAACTTTAGTTTTTTTTTTTTAAGGTAGTCTCTTTTTATATTATCTATTTATTAAAATACTTTACAGTCTTGTCAACGACCTATATTCTGTACTACATAGGCCTGATAGCTTGGGAAATTTTGATTCAGAAGCATTTGTGAATCACTGAAGTGATTTGAGACAGATATCAGGATACTCATGGCAATACTAGGACTATTATTTTGACAGTAGCTTTTTAAATTGGTTTTGGATATCTTACATTTGAATGGCGTACATTCGTTTGATTATTTTTCTTAAACTTTTTAGGTATTTCAGTGAAAACTACACTAGTGAAGCTCATCAGATTCTTTCCCGTTCAAATCATCCAAAATTAGGGTAAGCTGGGTATATTAAAGCCGTAATCTCTTACATTTATAATGATTAGATGATTTAATGAATTTGAAGGTATATCAAGGTATTTCTTAAAATGAAGTATTTTAATAAGAACGTTTTAAAGGATATTACATGATACATTATTTTTAAGGAAAAATGTGATTGTAAACCAATTTTTTATGTATTTCAGTATATTTTTATCACAAGATATAGTTTATCTATACAGTGGGGATAAGGGCCCTTATAAAATGCTTTTGAGAAATAGATTTGAAGATAGGAAGAGGAAATAGTTTGGAAAAGTAGTAGGAAAATGGGAAATAGCTTTGAAAATTGTAAAGTGAAATTCAAACTGAGGTGGTTTTATTAGCCTTACTGTTATTTTTAAAAATATTCTGATGGTATCTAATCTTTGAAAAAGCATAGTAACAATGTTGATCATAAAAATAAGTACCCTGGTAATGGAGAAGAAAATATCAGATTATCCAGATTATCCAGTGTATTTTAGAAATCAATGAGATTTGGTGTCTATAGTCCCCCTGACCCCTTTTTTATTTAAGAATTTTAGTTTTAGATATCATGTGAACAGAGCTTTATTTTTATTTCTTAGATTATATCCAGAAAAATATACAGGCTTTAAAAAGCAAAAATGTTAAATTCTTTCTAGTATATTTTCCTTACCATGTAGAGATTATCATAAAATCTGAAGTCACTTTCTACTAATTCCTAACATAATTTTAATTTATTTTATGAGTTATTTGGCTAGCTGGTATAACTGGTAATGTTTCTGACATAGGTATTCTTATGCAATAGTTGGAATCAATCTTACAGAGATGGCTTATAGCTTACTGAAGAGTGAAGCTTTGAAGTTTCATCTCTATAACCTTGTTCCTGGTATACCAACAATGGAACACTTTCATCAGTTTTATTGTGAGTATTAAAATGAGTTAAAACTAGATCTTTCTAAGATAATTCTTAAACCACTAGGAATGTGTAATATATATTTTAATCTGTTGCCTCTGTGAAGTATATAACTTATGTTTATCATTTTATTACTTAGGGTCTTTGAAAAACAAGAAAACAGTGGAAGATGGGTCCCCAAGAGTATTCCATACTTCAGTTTTTATATTTGCTGATTATAAAAGGCAATATTTCACATGTAGACACATCTAAGATTCATGTAATTTTTCTCTAGGCATTCATTTTCCAGCTAACTACAAAATGTATTTTCCCTCTTGGATGCTGGTTAATGAATGCTGTTAAGGACAGACCATTTGCAGATTATTTTTTTACTTTTGGAAGGAAATTTAATTTAGAGGAACTTTTCGCCTCCCCCTGCCTTGAATTTCAAGGCCAAATTTTCTTGTGGTAGGTTAGAGGTACTGAGTAACTGTTCCTAAAGCTGTCTTTACTTTCTCTGTTCCATTCACTTTTAGTGATAATATTTGAATACTGAAGGTTTAATTGAGTGAGTCCATCTTCTGAAGCTATTGTTCAGAAGCAAAGAACTCAAATCTAGTTTTTCTTCACACAGTACTTTTCTTGATCTTTTTGTGTCTTTAGAATGTCATTTGAATGTTGGTAGCATATAAGAAACTACTTAGATAATAGGTGGCCAAATCATAATTTCTTCATTGTTAAAAATATCCATGTCTCCTTTTCGCAGAAACTTTCTTGCCTTTTCTTACACCCTAATTCCAGTTTTGTCTGCATCTTAACTTTCTCTTGCATGTGTCTGTTTCTTTCTATCCCCATTGTAACTGTACAATATCAGGCCTTTGTTACTAGGTTACTGTAATAGCCTTTAGCAGTTTTTTTTTATGGTAACACTCTTCTATTTCTTCTCCACATTGAAAGTATAGTTATTTAAAATGAAAATCTGATCGTTTTACTCCACTCCCAAAAATTCTTCAAAGGATTCCCATTATAAGGCCCTGCATAATCTGAACCTTGGTAACCTCTCCAGGCTCATCTTTTGCCATATACCAGCCCCCCTCTCACCCCCACAGACTCTATAGTGGAGGCATCCCAGTCTTCTTTTTAGTTGCTCAAATATATTATGCTCTCTCTTGACTCTGTGCCTTTGCAAGTAACATTCACTTGGCCTGAACACTATTCCAGCTTCCTCTGTTCTTTCCAGGTGATGCCTTCTCATCTTCCAAATCTCAGTTTAGACGTGCTCTTCTCTGGGAAGTTTATTCATTTACTGTGTGTTAGATGTTGTTCTAGGCCCTGGGGATGTAGCAGAGAAGAAGACAAAGTCACTGCATTCGGTGAGGAGCTGTCATCTTCAGAATCAAAACTTCCCCCTAGTGCAGTGTCCACCTCCAGATACTGCTTCATTGCTCTGCTCTCTTTGTTCATGGAACTTTTTCAATAATTGCTTTTTCATTTCTTCATCTCCAGTTTTTATCTAATTCCAATTTAGTTTCTCTCTCCATGACTCTGCTCACACTGATTTTTCTCAGACACCAACTTTTTTTTGCCGCCTAATACAATCGCCATGTTTTTTCTTCATGTTATTTGATCCTTTTAGTGGCACTGGGCATAGATGACCACACGTTTCTTTTCGAAACATTATCATGACTTTTCTGGTGCCACATTCTCCTGGCTTTTCTCTTGCCCCACAGGAATTCCTGTAGACATCCACTGCCTTACTAGATGTAGGGAGCACCTCAGGGCCCAGCCCTGTGCCCACTCCTCTCTTTAGCCCTCATACTTTTCCTAAGTGGTACCATCTGGTCCCTTGCTTGAAATGCCAAATGTGCATTAAATGCCAAAATGTATATCTTCAGCCCAACCTCTACTTTAACCCCAGCAACTGTATGTCCAGATCCTTTTTCTCCCTTAATGGATAAGGTTAAAGAATCATATGAGGATGCTTACACAAAGTAGAAGCCAATGCAACATGTCTTTAAATGGAGGTAACAGATTTCAGGTTCCTAAGGACAGCATTGATGATTCTACCTAAGTGTACTGAAGATTTCTAGCAGGCGTGAGATGCTTTCCTTTAGCATTCCAAAGTATTGTTGCTGGGACTTTGCTAACTTGCCTCTAATTATTTTTTTTAAATGAATATATCCCTTGTTCATTAGCTACCTATTGAACGTAAATAACATAAATGAGATATCATGTCACACCAGTTAGAATGGCGATCTTTAAAAAGTCAGGAAACAACAGGTGCTGGAGAGGATGTGGAGAAATAGGAACACTTTTACACTGTTGATGGGACTGTAAACTAGTTCAACCATTGTGGAAGACAGTGTGGTGATTCCTCAGGGATCTAGAACTAGAAATACCACTTGACCCAGCCATCCCATTACTGGGTATATACCCAAAGGAATATATCATGCTTCTATAAAGACACACGCACACATATGTTTATTGCGGCACTACTCACAATAGCAAAGACTTGGAACCAACCCAAATGTCCGACAATGATAGACTGGATTAAGAAAATGTGGCACATATATACCATGGAATACTATGCAGCCATAAAAAATGATGAGTTCATGTCCTTTGTAGGGACATGGATGAAGCTGGAAACCATCATTCTCAGCGAACTATCGCAAGGACAGAAAGCCAAACACCGCATGTTCTGACTCATAGGTGGGACTTGAACAATGAGAACACTTGGACACAGAAAGGGGAACATCACACACTGGGGCCTGTTGTGGGGTTGGGGGAGTGGGGAGGGTTAGCATTAGGAGATATACCTACTGTAAATGACGAGTTAATGGGTGCAGCACACCAACATGGCACATGTATACATATGTAACAAACCTACACGTTGTGCACATGTACCCTAGAACTTAAAGTATAATAAAAATATATATATAAATAAATAGAGACTAATGTAAAAAAAAAATTTTAAGAGGAGAATTAGCTACAAATAAGAAAACTATAGTTCCTTAGAACTTAAAAAATAAATCTTCATAAAATTAAAAAAAAAAGAATTTGAAAACTCCCCAAACAATTAAGCAGTTTCCCATATCTCAATATATACAGGAGGGTGGTAGGTTAGAAACCAGTGCAGAATGACCTCTGTGCAGTATTTTTCCCCTAAAGACCAGGGAACTTGAGGATCTGTGGGAACTGTTGCTCTCCAGCACCCTGACACTATCTTGGCTGGCTCCTCTATAGGAAGGACATTAAAGTGTAATATCTGAGATAGAAAAGTCATTGTAGAACCCTTTCAGTTGCCTCCTGTCAGCTCAATCTACAAGAGCTGTAGATCATCCTGGAAACAGTGAAGCTTATGATTTTCAATTATTTTGAGACATTAAAATGCACATACACATATACCTATATACCTTTTAAGCAGAAGTTTCCCAAAAACTTGATTCTTATACCCATTACCATCGGAAGTTTCACATCTTAAATAAGGTTCTGCTTTTCTTCTTAAGAGGAACCTGTTCTAACTAGAATAATAACTTGAAACCTTGTCTTTGAATGTGTATACTTTTTTGGTAGAGGAGTAGGATCAATTAGTTTGCACAACTTAGTTCCAAGGTCATAGTTTCTCTCCAGAAGGAAGAACAGTTCAGAGATGAGTTTCCACATTTTTTGTTTCCCTATGATCTGCCTTCATCTCCCCCTTTTCCTTTGATCGCCTTTGTTTTAATGCGTCCTGTGTAGGAAGGGCTGGAAACGTTTGTAGTTTAGCTTTTTAGCTCCATTGTCATCTTGTATGTCCAAACTGTGAGCAGGTATCCGCCATGATTCTGGGAAGTTACCACTAGTCCAGCAGGAGGGCTCAGGATTTTGGGACCTCTGTCTTTTGTATATTCCGGTCTAGGATGTCTCCATTCTAATTTTGTAGGGCCAAAATTTTAGCTGGACTTCTGGTTTGGTGGTTCCAAAAAAAAAAATAGTAACACCTCAAATTTGTATAATTAAGAAAGTTATGTCTCAATAACAACTTTATTGAGGTATAATTTATACAACATAGAATTTACCCATCTTAAATATACACTTAAATGGATTTTAATGAGCTAAATTGGGTAGCCATCATCATAATCCACTTTTAGAACATTTTTCATCACCCCAGTGAGATACAGGTTTACAGTTAATCCCCCTTCCTATGATTTTCTTATCCTTAACCTCTGCAGCAAATTCATACAGGGAATTTCAGGTTTAGACATTTCATATGGTAATTTCTACAGAGTCTTAAGTATTCCAAACATCTGGACTCAAAAGGACAAAATATGTGCATCATGGAAAACAGCTCTTTTCCATCACTTTTTGCAAAACTTTGGGAGTCTTATGCCAAGGATGGCCCTGCCAGTTTCCTAGAATTTCAGTATTTTTTCCTGTGGTTTCCTGATGTCACATTAAATCACTTTAGCTATTATAGTCTCTGTTCTTCAAGTTAGTCTTTCTCTGACACTGATTTGTATTATAGGTCAATAGCCTCACTCTGAAGCAAGAAGTTCCTAGTGCTTTAACTTGAGCAGTTTGTTCCAGGCCCATGTAGTCATTTGAATGGGCCACATTACTGACAGTAATGAAAAAGCAATTTAAAGGACATAAGAATGGTAAATATCTAAAACATAATAACCAGATATACTGAAACAAATGGTATGGCCATAAAATTTGGATAGCTATCTGCCTTATCATACTAGGCAGAACATTAATCTCTAAATGTATTAATTATACATCCCTAACAGTGTATGGGGGATAGAGATAGCAGATGGTATTTCTCCGGAGGCTTCATTTCTTGATTTTACCCATGTATCATGGTTGACAAAAATCTGTTTTATCGTATATTGAGAATAATCCAAAAATCTTTCTTAAACTGGCCTTCTTATGAAATGATATTTCAGTGTGGGAATATGATGATTTTAACCATTAATGTTTGCTGTATGACCAATATTATTAAAATGGGATTTCCATTTTTTTACATAGTAAGCAATCATGATAGTCTAGCCACCCTTTTGAGTAAAGTCATTGGCTTTTGCAACAGAGACCACTTACAAACTGTGTGATTTGGGGCACATCATTTAACTTCTCGGCACCTCTCTTTCGTCTTCAGTAGAGTGGGAATAACAACATAGTACTTGCATCCTAGGGCTGCTCTGACAGTATATGAGCATTTAGTGAGCACTGTAGAAATATTTTAAAAAATAATTCAATAAATACATTTGATTACATACAAAGTAGGACTGGGGTGATTTTATTTTTTGCTTTACTTTTTAACAGCTTTATTAAGGTATATGATAAACTGCACATATTATATGACATATGATAAACTGCACATATTTAAACATGTATGATTTGATAAGTTTTAACATATGTATACACCTGTGAAACCATCTCCATGATCCAAATGGTGAATATAGTCACCACCTCTGAAAGTTTTTATGTACTCCTTGGTAATCCATGCCTCTTGCCCCTCCCCCCACCATCCTAGGAACCACAATTTTTTTGTCACTATAGATGAGTTTGCATTTATTTTCTAGAATTGTATTTAAGTGGAATCATGCAGTTTTTACTCATTTTGGTCTGGTTTCTTTCTGCATAATTTGTTGTGTGTATTAATAGCTTTTTTATTTGTTATTTTTTAAAAATTGACATATTACCTCATTTATTTTTATTGCTGAACAATATTCCATTATATGCTACACATTGTTTATGTACTTGTTGATAGATATTTTGATGTTGGGTGGTTTTAAATTCACATTTAAGTTTACATATATATGTGTGTGCGTGTGTGTATATAAACAAGTTCGGTTTCATGAAATAGATTTAACATTTTGGGGGTTAATTTGGCTACCATAATGAGGATATTGAAAGCCAAAAATATTAAGCCGATTTAGAGTGGATGTATTTTTTTAAAAAAGAGAAGATGCTGATAGTTCATTGAAAAAAAAGTAGAAATAACTCTTAGATTTAGAAATCGAGTAGGAAATAACTTTCCTACACTTTAGCCTTATCCAACATTTTCTCGTTACTTGCATTTTTGTGCTTTGGAAGTTTCTCGGGAAACTTTTCTCAAGGTATCTTTTGAAAGTACTACATCTTTTTTTTTTGAGATAGGTTCTCACTCTGTCAACCAAGCTGGAGTGCAGTGGTACAGTCACGGCTCGCTGAAGCCCTGACCTCCTGGGCTCAAGTGATACCTTTACCTCAGCCTCCCAAGTAGCTGGGACAACAGGCGCATGCCACCATGCCTGGCTAATTTTTGTATTTGTTGCAGAGATGGGGTTTCACCATGTTGCCCAGGCTGGTCTCTTAAGTCCTGGCCTCAAGCGATCTGCCCACCTAAGTCTCTGAAAGTGCTGAGAGTTCAGGTATGAGTCACTGCTCCCAGCTGAAAGTACTATATCTTTTAAACTTGAGGGATGTTGTTGATTTTTGAGACAAATAGTAAATATACACTAAATCGTTTATTAAGTCTTATTAAGTCCCTCAGGCTTCTAACAGTTTTGAGATTACTTTTGATTATTGTATTCTAATATGGAATTTAAAGGATGGTTATATACTTTGTAAAGATGAGATGGTTTGAATGTGATTTCAACATTGAGGATTAAATGTTTTGTTTTTCTCTAACTGCAGGTTATCTTGTCTATGAATTTGACAAGTTTTGGTTTGAAGAAGAACCAGAAAGCATTATGTATTTCAACTTGTATAGAGAGAAGTTTCATGAAAAGATTAAAGGACTTTTACTGGATTGTAATGTAGCACTTACTTTAAAAGTATAAATCATCCACTGTATCTTCTATTTCTACCACATTTTGCACATTCAACAGAATTTATATGTTGTAATAGGAATTATCTGATCAATTACACTCTTATATATAATTTCCTACACAAATATTTCAGAAATTCTATTTAAGAAAGCTAGTGGACAATCAGTGTATGTTTACAATTGTTTATACACTGTTCTCCAAAGGTACCTTATCCTTCCAAAGATCCCCTCTGTAGAGTCATGCGAACTACAGTTTGGAACTTGGGACTTAGCCCGTTGGTGTAAAAATATAAATCAGGTATTTGTATTAAATTGATTAAAATGTGTAAAATCAATTTTCGTTTTTATGTGTTATAGGGTCAAGTTGGTATCTTTTTCAAAGCTCTTTAAGATTTTTTTGGTTTTTAGTTTGGAAATGGCTGTTTTTAATTTTCTTTGTCTGATTTTTATTTCTAGGTTAATTAACAGCAAGAGTGTTTCTTTATGGTTTTCTTTGTTTGCATCTTAATTACATGTCATAACGTTGCTTCATTAGTAGCAAATAGAGCAGAGATACAGCAGAGAGAATAAAGAATTAGGGCCTCCTTTTGGGTTTCTGTGATTATTGAGCATAACTGATGAGAGAATGACAGTATTGGTGACTAGCTTTTTTGTTTTTAAATAACACACTTTAAAATGCCACAGTGTTATTTGAAAGCTTAAAGGCATTTTCTTATCTTCAGTATTTGCTTTTTATCAGTTGTAGAAAAGAACCTTAGTGTTTTCTTCTCTACCTATATATGCTTATGAAACTGCTCTACCTACATATGAAACTTCTCTACCTATGTATGTTTACGAAAAGAGATGTATTTGCCAAGAAAATCTTGATTATATAAAAGACAAAAAGATTATAAAAGACAGTTTCTGTTTAAGTAAAACTGTCTTTGAAACTTAAAGCTTAAGTTTTAAAAAAATCTCAGTTAAACATCGTTGGTTTATTTGACTTACTGTTAACTCTTGCTTCTCTTTGACTCCATGGTGTTTTTAGATAACCATGTATGAACTTTATGTTAATGGTTTGTGGGATACTAAAATAGCTTGAAGATGACTTGACGACTGTGCATTTTATATAGTTTTATTCTCCTAAAATCTCAGGAGGGCAGCAAGTGCTGTCAACGGTTATATAGTGATGAGGTTCTTATGGGAATGATTTCTTCTTGGTGCGTTTTACACATTTGTACTGATAGCAAAACTAAAGTTTAAAGCAGCAAAGTTTAAGTTCTCCTTAAATCCTACAGAAACCAACCTTTTAAGGACATAATTTCATCTAAAACATGACGATATTTAGCACACCTTTTAATGTGGGTATATATCAAGTGTTTAAGGACTGGCTAGTATGTGATAGAGCAAGACCTGAGACTTTGTAAGTATTTGCTCGTGTCTGTTGACAGACCTCTTTCTTTCAAACTTGTTAGAAGAGTGGTAAGACATATCCAATTGGAAAATAAGATGCAGTGTTGTATAGCACATACATTTAAAGTGCATGCGTTAAAATTAGTTTCTCAAGATAAAATTATTTTAAAAATTTGGTTCACTTTATTACAATAGTGGCAATTTAGCTTTTCAGTATTATAGGAATTTAAAAATTGGTTTCTTGTAGGGGACATCTCAACTTTGGGAATATCTTCACTTAATTTTTAAAAAATATTTTCATGCTTTATTGTCCAGCTATACAATATATCGCAAAATCCTGACAAGTTCATTGTATTAAGGTATTAACTATTACATGGAAAGCAATTCTGTTCATCTTTTGGTGTTTGTGTTGAAAATGCTTATCTTTGTGTTTTGATCTCCCAACAGCTGAGAGCTTGAACTGATTTAAACATTTGTCAGTATACTTAAGAATGCTTTAAGTATAGAAGGGGAAAATTTTAAGTAAGTTTTTTCCCTTCTAGGAAGAAAAACTATGATGATGTTAAGAAAATGTCATTATAAAGCTTGCTCAATAATATGTTCTTTAAATCCACCTCCATTTGTACATTATAGGTATCATTCTGTTTTTGCTTAAAATAATCTGCAACCATTTCAGATAGTTTTACAGCAAATTGATCTAAAAGCCACTAATAAATTCTAGGGTTTGAGTCTAGAAGCCAAGCAAACTGTCACCAATGTCAGTTGTAAATTAGAATGCAACATGAGCCTTCAGACTCATGACAATGATATACATGAAAACAAAAATATAATTGTGTCTACCTTCCTACTTTCCCTTTTGACATATGTAGTTGGAATTTTATGTAATCTTAAAATCCATATTTAGAATCTTACCTGTTTCTATAATAATTAGTAAAATGCCAAAGTAGTGATAGAATATTGTGGCATTGAAGTAGCCGAAAAATTGTTAGTTTTAGCATCAAAAAAGTAAATAGATGTTGAAATGAATTTTTGTATGTGCCAGGTTGAAGAGAGTGTGCCAGTGACAGGAAGTAGTCTAAAAAATTAACAGTTATGGTTTTAATAGGATCTGAAAGACAATCTTTAAAGAAATGGGAGAAATTGGGGTATCAGTGAACCTATACCAACCTCTCTTTGTACATAAATATGGTGATGTAGCTAGATGTAAAAATCAGTGTCTTACTGGCACCAGTTACAGTTCAGAAAACAATCTTTTTCTTAAAAATGCCCATCTGATTTCTATTTTTAGGAGCTACTTGAATTTGTATGTATTTTTTCTATGTGAAAATATATGTACTCTTCACTTTTGTTCCAGTACTATAATTGCTCATGCACTCTTTCTCCCCTTTGAGAACATTCAGTAAAATACAACTTCATCAAAGATTTGCTCGAAGGAGAAGCATCACATGAGTGTGAAAAGTAGATGCTCGTAGCCAGAACAGAAAAGGTTACACATGATCATGGCACAGAAGATAGGAGGTTTGACTTGGAGGGCCATAATGTTTATTATCCTTTTTGAAATAACAGGGACCAGCAGCTGTTTTCTCAGGATAAATGCTCTACCCCACTTCTCTATGAACAGGTGTGGGGAGGCTTACTTTCCATTTTCATATTTATACACCTCTCTACAAAAGCAATTTTTAATGAAGGTTAGTGGAATTGTTAAAAATCTGAGAGGAATGATGACTGGAGGTGTTTGGGGTTTTTTTCTGTATTCAGTTTTTAATGAGAAAAGTTTTAAATGTAGTACAGGTAAGACTCAACTACTATCTTACTATTATAGGACGATTCTATGTTTCTGTTAAAGTATTCAAGTAGCTTTCTCTGGGGGAAAAAGTACCACTTGGACACTTAAAGGAATTGGGATTTTTGTCTACTTTGTATAAGGCAGTTGACTTCTTAAGTGAAAGCAATAGGGTAAAATGTCATTTTGTTTGGAATATTAAGTGAGCAAATAAAAAACATGTTGAAATTGTTGTAAGCCTTTCTGTTGATACTTCTTTTTTTCCATATTCCCTCATTTAGTCATTCATGCTCATTAAACATTTTTCTTATTTTTCTTATCGTGTTGCTGTAAGTAAATCAGAATATACAGAAAAAAGTTTTGATTTTCTTGACTTGTTAACTGCTGATTACCTATTTACAGTGTTGAATGATAAACAAGTGGTTATGAGACTGAAAATTTCCTTTATTTAAAAAGATGCCACCACCTCCACCTGCCCCTTCTTACAAAGAGTAGGAATAATTCGTGCTAAACTGCGCTGTTTTATTCTTAACTTTACATAAAAGTTCTATTATCCATCATAAAGTGGATCTATTTACATATTAATACATCATTTTTTTACAGCTGCATAGCATTTCTGTGTGCGTGTGTGTGTGTATGTGTGTATATCTTACTTTGAAATAAAAATAGGTGGATCTGGTTGGATAAGGCTAAGTTAGTATATTAGTACTAACTTTATTAAAGTTAGTGCTAATTATAGGTTTAAATATACGTATATATTCGAAAATAGGCTGGAAATTAAAGACAAAACATCCATCTTAAGGAGTTTGATGAAGAACACAATAAACGTAAAGAAAATAGACAAATATTAAAGAATTAAAGATAAGTGCTTAAAATGCATAGAAAACAAGCATATGAGATCAACAGAAATAAGCTTTTGCTTGAAAAGACTAGTATTGATACTTGATACTAGTTAAGAATAAAAGAGAAAGCAATAATGTCAATGAAATATGGGCATCACTACAAATTCTACAGATGGTGAAAAAAATTAATTTTTTCAAAAATTTGAAAATTTTAATGAAATACAAAAATTTCTAGAAAAATACAGCTTACCAAAACTGTACAAGGAAGGGGGAAAGTCCTAGCCCTATTAAACTGAATTAGCAATTAAAACCCTTTACACTAAAAACTGCAGTTCTATATGGCTTGCATCAGTGAGCTGAATGACACACTAAAGAGTAAAATCACTTTTCACAAACTCTTGCAAATGATAGCGTGTAGACTGCAATTCATGGACTATCATAACCTTGATGACTAAAACTCAACAAGAACAGTATGAAAAAAAATTGTATGCCAGTGTCACTTTAGATGCAATAATTATAAACAAAATGTTAGCATACTGAATCCGGAAGCTTACTAAATGTATTAATGACCTGCATATATAGATATATTGCTTTAATATGTGATCAATTATGGCTCAGTTCAGTTGATCACCAGAATAAAACTAATGTAATTTTTCATATTAACATTTGAAAATCATGATGGTCTTAGATGCAGAAAAAACATTTGATAAAAATTCACTTATGTTTAAAAAATAGTAAATGAGAAATAGTGATTAATTTTATAAAGTATATCCTTATAAACTACAACAAATACACTTAACAGTAAAACATTGGAATCAAATTTAGAAAGACTGGAGACCTATGGAGCAGTTTGATGCAGATCATTTCCCTCTAGGGACAGACCATTAATGAGAAAAATAAATGCTTTGACTCTATAGATTGCATTAAATCTGTAAGATAAATGTGAAAACAGTTTTTTCCAATCTGAGAGTATGTTATATACCTATATAGTTTAAAAAAATATTTCAATAGAATTATAGCCTTCATAGTGATACCACACATCTTTTGTTATATTTATTCCCAGGTACTATTTTAAAATGCTTTTTTTTTTTTGAGACAGTCTTGCTCTGTCACCCAGGCTGGAGTGCAATGGCGCCATCTCGGCTCACTGTAACCTCTGCCTCCTGGGTTCAAGTGATTCTCCTGCCTCAGCCTCCCGAATAACTGGGATTACAGGTGCCCGCCACCATGAGCAGCTAAAATTTTTGTATTTTTAGTAGAGACAGGTTTTCACCATGTTGGCCAGGCTGGTCTCGAACTCCTGACGTCAGGTTATCCACCTGCCTCCGTCTCCCAAAGTGCTGGGATTACAGGCATGAGCCACCACGCCCGACCTAAAATGCTTTTATATAATACATTTTTACAGCTTTATTTTCTAACTTACTTTTGCTGGTATATAGAAATATAGGTATATAGATTTTTTAATATTGGTTTTATTAGCCACGTTGCCAAACTCATATATGCCAATTCTTTTGGATTTTCTGTGTCTACATTCATATCACTCGTGAGCAGTAACTTTTATTTCTTTCCATCCATTTATTTGTCTTACTGCACTAGCTAGGACTTCTAGTACCATGTTGAATAGATGTGCTGTGCCAGTTTGGATTTATTCAGCAAATATTCAGTCGTCTCCGTTTCCCAATAACGAGTGCATTTCCTTGCTCCTTGATGTTAGGCTTGACCACGTGACTTGCCAAGATCAATGGAATGTTAGTGGACATAAGCAAAGGCTTGAAATAGGTTTGAGCAATTGGGCTTATTCTTGCACCTCTGCCATCACCATGAAAAAGAGCATGCCTCAGTTTGTCCATGGGTACCAGATGAATCAGAGCCACATGGAGTTGATCAGAACTGGTCAAAAACCTATGGCCTGAATTTAAAGGCCAACTGAATTCAGCTAAGATTAGCAGAGCTGCCTAGCTAGCCTACTGTTGTGTGAATTCTAAATTTGTAATATTGGTCAAAAGATGCACACATAAAACATACTGGATGATTCCATTTATACGAAGTTTAAAAATAGACAAGCCATATAATTTAGGGATGTGTACTTAAATAGTGAATCCATATAAAAACACACGGAAAACCATTTACCATGAAAGCGAAGTTAAGATGGTCTCAAGTTGTGATCCCGTGGGTGGAGGTGGTTCTGCAGTGCTTGCAATTTTCTGTTTCTTGAGCTTCACTTTGGTTACCTGTTAGTTCACTTTGTAATAATACATTAAAATATTCATTTGCTTTATGCACTTTCATGTATATGTGTTATATTCCACAATGAAAATTTTCCAATTTAAACAAATGAAGACAAAAAGAAGCAAGAATGATTTGTAGACTTTATATCTTACCTTGTTTCAAGTAGTGGCTTGCCTTGTTAAACAAGGAACAGACTGTGATTATTGCCGCTTACTTTGCATGAAAAAGAAAAACTTTGTGGTGATTCTTAGGCTTGTAGGGGCTTTTCCCCCCACAGTTGTGTCCCTATCAGATGAGATCACTTAGGCTGTTATCAAAGCACTTGGTAAATCCCCAGGTACCATCTGATACCAGATCGATTCCCTTATATTTCCTTCTGTATGGGGGCAGAGCCTATGCTTGCTTTATGTACCACTGTGTAGTATATACACAGTGTCTAGAGCATAGCAGATCCTCAAATATCTTCTGATGACTGACATTTCTCTGTACCAGGAATTGGCCAACTTGCTTCCCTCCATTTGCAACTGCCCGTTGCCTGACCAGGGTCCCATGCAAAGAAATAAAGTTATATGTTTTCTTCCTTATTCTTGAAAGAAACATGCTATTTGAAGGTTGTGATTTGTCCTAGTTTGAATTCTCTGTGAATCAGACCGTGAGGAAAGGATTTGCAATTCATTTGGGAGGTGATCCCAGGAAACACTGGTAAAGGAGTAGGGAACTGAGACAGGGAATAGAAGTCAGCCCACAAACGTTGTAAACTAAAAATAAAATCCTAAAGCTTCCCACTGACTAAAGGACCCCCTCTTGGTCAAGGGGACCCCAGAGAAACCCTCAAAACTGAATTCCTGGCCATGATAGAATGGAAGGTCAGACACGCTTTGTTATACTCCCTCCGTTGGATGGGTTAGACACAACTGACCAGCATGAATGTTAAAATAGAGATCACAGACTGAGGGAACAGACATTTTGGGGCAATATTCTTTGTAGCATTGTAGTCTTCTCCATAGTGATATGACACATCTTTTGTTATATTTATTCCCAGGTACTATTTTAAAATGCTGTTACACATTTTTACAGCTTTATTTTCTAACTTCCTTTTGCTGGTATGTAGAAATCTAGGTATCTAGTCTTTTAAATATTGATTTTATTAGCCACTTTGCCAAACTCTTATTATGTATGCCAATTCTTTTGGATTTTCTGTGTACACATTCATATCACTTGTGAGCTATAAGATGCCAAATTATAAACAGGATATAAGGACATGCCAGGCAGGATTAAGCCACACACTCCTACACTTAAAGAATAAACTATGTTCTAACTGCCACAAGATTTTTCTTTTTCTCGAGCAGCTAAACAAACACTGGCCTTGAGTGTCTGAAGCAACTGCAGCTTCACCAAGTGTTGACTGACTCCAGCCCATTTTCCACCAGCCATAAGTACAGTTTTAACTGGACAAGAGGATTTTAGTAGCTTTCTCATGATAAGAGACCAACCACCGTGGACTGGCTCTGGCCTGTTTACAGAAATGGTGCATTGTGTGCCTTTGTGTCACTGCTTCACCTTTTCATGTAAAGGGCCTAACTGTAATACATTTAAATGTTAAGCCTCCACCCCAAGGTGTAACATGCATGCATCAGGACTGCCTTCATGAATATTCATGAAGCCACCTGTAGCCTGTTGAATACGTATACTTGGCCAACCCATTCAACTTAAATTTCTGTCTTACTCTTCCTTCCCTAGAAGTGCCTGCCTCTGGTCTTTGCTGGAGGTTATGCTTTCTAGCCTGCAGAATGACCACCTTGTAGGCTGTAACCCTTTGTAAGAAATAAAGTATCCTTTCCAAATGCATGAAGACCCTGTGATTTTTTAGTTAACCATAGTAAGCAAAACACTACTGTGTGTTACTACAGTTTGATCCCTCAGCGGTATTCCACCTGACAGTTGAGGGAACTGAGATATTTGTACACCAACCACTACCAGTTATTGGTGGTTAAGGGCTGCACTGGGGCTGTGTTATTTTCCCTGCTGCTCTTCTAGAATGCCATGCACAGGTGAGTAAAGCTGGCTCTGGTGGCCAGAGACCCTAAAAAGGGCAGATGCTGACATGACAATAGGAAGTCAGGCCAGCAAGCACTAAAGAGCAAAATGGTATGTATGGGACACAGAAGACATCTGCTACAAGACACTTTTGCGGGTAATGAATGGGGAAGACATGCATGAGGGCGAGGTGAGAATCCCTGATAGTAAATGTAACGTGGAGTTGATTAAAACAGAACTAGAATGATGTCTGGCAGCCTGTAACCTTCCTGCTTATCCAAGCTGCCAATCCTTGGATTTGGCTTAAAATCAGGCTGGGCTTTGTCTTAAAAACTTCTTTAATATCTGTTTTACTGTTTCCCTATCTCTTCTGCATGCAGTTTGTAGGCATTGAAAAGGTTACTACAGGTGCTAATGATGAATTTGAATTTGGCTTTGCTGAAAGATTCCATGAAGATTCGTTTTCATCTCAGTAGGAATCTCAAACTGTTCCTCTGTCTTCCCAGAAGTACCCTCCAGCTCTAAAATTATGTGATGCTAGCACAGATACCAGGACTCTAGTAACAATCCTGCCAAAATGAATATAGTGTCTTAGATTAGAAGTTGTTAAAGATGTCATCAAATCTGGACTCTAAACATTAAAAATCTATACTAATAACATTCAGAGTAGGTTCATGACTATGATTCTAAAGACCTGCATTTGCTATTGGGCAGTCTTGTATTCTAGGTGAACTTGACTCTTACACCCAGGTATAGATCTCAAAAGACAAACTTTAAAAGGTATTAGCAATACTTTATTGAATATATTAACTGACAACTGTGGTTAATAAATAAAAACTAATATTTTTAATAACTTCATTTTTAAGTATTTATAAATATAAGCTGCATTTCACTCAGTTTCTTTTCCACCAGTTGGAATTGTAATTAAAACATGTTAAAGTTCTTCACATTCATTCACACAATTGCACTCCAGAAATGATCAAATGCAGTAGCTTATCTGCATTACATTTGCCAGGGTATATGCTGAATGTTTTGCTTTCCCCTTCTTAAGACACTGAGAAAAAAAAAAGTTATATGAAATAGGCATTAGTTTTCCTCTTTTTAATATAAAAAAGTCCAAAATTCTCTGCCAAAATTCCTTTATCTTTTTAGGTTAAAATAAGTGAATAAGTTTTGTTTGTTTTTATGATCCAGTCAGCAAGATTCCCACTGGTATGTTACATCATTTTCTTGAAGCTGATTATGTGGCACAGTCCATAGTCTGCCTTGACTTTGACAGCTCTCGTTTCAGTTGTTCAAAGCACACAAACATAATGAAGTTCCAGAATCCAAGTCGCAAGAAGGAAGGTACCAACCTAGAAAAGTGCATGTCATCGTTTGATTAGTTTGTTTGATTTTTTTTATTTTTAATTTTTGAGATGAGGCTTCACCCTGCTGCCCAGGCTGGAATGCAGTAGTGTAATCATAGCTCACTGCAACCTCGAGCTCCTGGGCTTAAGTGTTCCTCCCACCTGAGCCTCCTGGAGTAACTGGGACTAGAGACTGCACACCACCACACTCAGCCTGAAATTCTTAAAGTGATTATAGCAGGTTATGCTTCTCATTTTGCCACTCCTCAAGTGAAGATGCTTAAAAGTACCTACTCTTCATCTTTCCCTCCTCTGCTGAAAATAAATTTTCCTCTAGATGTCCTATATTACTTCAAAACAACACAGCCCTGATGATCACATCTATACAAATCCACAAATATCCTTCACTCCCAAAACATGTCTTCTCTTCAGCGACATGAACTTTTTCAAAAACTCTTTCCTTTTTTGAGGGAAGGGGGAATTTTTGCTTGTTTTGCTTTGCTTTCTGAATGGGAGGTAGGAAACTATTAGAAGGGGGAAGGAAGAAGAGAAACCAAAGAAGTATTGAGTAGAGTCAAGAAATCAGTGCTGTCTCAATCTTGACGATTCTTGTCCTTAGAGAAATTGTTAATGTTTAAATGGCTTTTATTGTTTAACCTATAAAAAACACCCCTCTGCCCCAATTTTTTTCTTCAACTCTCTTAACATGTTTCTCTTCACTTCCCAATGTGGGGTATTTTGCTGCATAAAAAAAATCATAAAATTACATTTCAGTAGCATTAAGTACATACACATTGTGTGTAACTATCACCACTATTCATCTCTAGAACCTTTTTGTCACCCCAAAAAGAAACTCTCTACCCATTAAACAGCTCTCCATTTTTTCCTACCTCCAGCCCCAGGTAACTTCTATTCTTTCTGTCTCTATGAATTTGACTACTCTAGGTACCTCATTTAAGTGTAATCATACAGTATTTGTCCTTTTGTGTCTGGCTTATTTCACTTAGCATAACGTTTTCAAGGTTCATCCATGTTGTAGTATTTCTTCCCCAAAAGGTTTTTAAATTTGAAAAAAATAAAATTATTAAATGGTTAATGGTTTAATAACTGGTATATCCATTTTAAGTTAATTTTATAATGAACTTCATTTGTATTAATGTATCATAAGTACAGATTATGATGAGTTTTATAAAAAGTTGGAACTTTTGATAAAATATGTATGATGCATTCATGCTTAATTTATAAAGCTTGAGGAATGGCCTTATAGTTTAAAAAGGTAATAGAATTTTATTATTAAACCACTAGTGTAATCCTTGTGGAATATATTGACAGATTACTTAATACTGTATTTTCTCCTCCTTCTCCTTCTTCTTTTTTGAGACAGGGCCTTGCTCTGTCTCCCAGGCTGGAGTGCAGTGGCACAATCATAGCTCGCTGAAACTTTGAACTCCTGGGCTCAGGAGATTCTCTTGCCTCAGCTTCCCAAGTACAGGAGACCATCAGTGCGTGCCACCACACTCAGCTAATTTTTACATTTTTTGTTGAGACTGGGTCTCGCTTTGTTGCCCAGTCTGGGCTCAAGTGATCCTCCTGCCTCCATCTCCCAGAGTGCTGGGATTACAGGTGTGAGCCACCACGCCAAGCCCATACTATATTTTCTTAGGAAGGTAGTTTCCGATACAACATTGCATTATGGAAATATGTAATCTATTACACAACACTTGTTTCTAGGTGAGTGTAATAATTACCCAAATCAAATACTTTTCTGCATCACTTTTCTAGATTGGTGGTGGTGTCTTATCTCTAGTTTTACAATGTTAAAACTTGAGTCCATCAAATTAAATCAAATCAAATCTTGTTCTCTCATAGCTCTCTATTATGATTTCCCTCTACTTTATAACTTTCTTGCCCAGAGAAGGCAAAATACTGTCTGCATTTCCAACAGATTGGGACCAATGGAAAAGGCACTGGTCTTGAATGAGCCTTTGATCAAAGTTGAGAAAATTTGAATATCATGGCTTTTTACTTTCTGGCACAGTGGAATTGGTGGATTGGAGAAATCTGTGGCAAGGAAAAGTCAATACTAAGTATATGAATATACTAAGGCTTGTAAGCTAAATGTCAGTTGCTTGACATGAGAGTGTCCCAAAGCACACAGACAGCCAGAACACATTACAGATACACAAGATCATATCTTACCCCTTGAAGAAGGCCGTTGGTCCTTCGTTAGTGAACACTTTCATTGCACAGTTGGGCACACTTTTGTACTGTCCTGGTGGAGAATTAATGAATCTGGTTTTTACTACATCCACCGGGGAGGACATAGCTGTTGCGCAAAATCCAGCGATAAGAGCCGACACCAAGTGGCAGGGGACGTCATCTAAAATGGATCGATGAAACAGGTCAACATCAGACTTTTGGGGGCTTGCAATTTAGTTATCTGTCATATCTTTATAAACCTGTTGATAACAGTAGGTCAATGAAGATGTCTTATAAATAAATAAAATAAGAAAGGTATTGCACTAGAAAAAGAAGGTAAAGAGTAAATGGCTTAACAGATTGTTAACACTTTAGGAAAGTAACCTGTTAGTTTCCTCTGTGCCTTTAAGGCCTGTAATAATGCCTAATATATGAGCATCTAATACTTTTTTATTGAAATAAGGGAAATTTCAATGTCTCTAGAAGTTGTTAGAATATTATTTTTAAGAACCTATCTTATGGTATTACTTTTTGGATGAGACCACTGATAAGCTCCTTGTATAACTAGATCTTTTGGATATAGTATGCAGGATGGACTTACCTCCTGAATTCTGCTGTATAAAGAATAAGATTCTAACAAAAGTCCCATATATTAGTATTAGGTGAGAATAATGCTGACATAAGATGAAATTGCCTGTTATTTTTGTTGCAAAATATTTTTGTTGTGGCAAAACTTCTTAAACTTAATATTTTGGTCTTTTCCTGCTTCTCACAAAGTTATATATGGTTTAAAATTACTTAATTTTTAAAAAGAGAAAACTATTAGAGTTAAGAGATTGAGTATAAGGTGGCTGCAGAAGCTCCAAGATGAAATTCTAAAGGTGCAGAAGTGTTTGTTATATGAAATGGGAAGTTACCTGCTAATATGTTGTTTTTCACAAAGGCCTCCTTCATTAGATCATATGTTAGTAGCTCTGTACAATTGATGATGACACTTCTCATCAGATTGGGAGTAGTCCCTGGGGGAAAAAAAAAAAAGAAAATGTTTACTAACTCTACTTTACAATAAGTTGCTAGTTGTATGTATGTGCTTTGGTGGTTATAAAACCCACTTTGAAGTTAGTTACCTTTCCAAAGACCCGTCAAGCCTTCGGTTGTTGCTATTATTCTGTACGCGTTATAAGTCCCCGTGTAGCGAGGTTTGATTCCGTGGAGATGGCTCTGTGCTTGAAGTCTGACTTTCACGACCTCTGTGGGTTGCCCAATGAATACTGCCACTCCTCCAGTCGTTAGACCAGCTAAAATCTTGCTTCCTAAACTAGGTGCTGCTATCCAGAGAGAAAAAAAAAAATATTAAGAAAAAAAATTAAAGACCTAGAATGCATGCATGTCTTTTTAATTTTCAGTGGTTCATATTTTTGTATTTTTTTTTTTTTTGAGATGGAGTCTTGCTCTGTTATCTAGGCTAGAGTGCAGTGGTGCGATCTTGGCTCACTGCAATCTCCGCCTCCCGGGTTCAAGAGATTCTCCTGCCTCAGCCGCCCAAGTAGCTGGGATTATAGGCACGTGCCACCATAGCCTGCTAAGTTTTGTATTTTTAGTAGAGACAGGGTTTCACTATATTGGCCAGGCTAGTCTTGAACTCCTGACCTCAGGTGATCCGTCTGCCTTGGCCTCCCAAAGTGCCAGGATTACAGGTATGAGCCACCACACCTGGCCCATATTTTTGTATTCTTACAGCTTTTCTATTTCTCTAATGCTTGTTCATGTGTTGATCATGTACTAAATGTGCATCAACTCAGAGTAAGGCTAGAAAACTTCAGGTGTCTGAAATTTTTTAAAAATGAAGACTTTCAAGGAACAAGAAAACACAATGCTTATTTTCACAGTGGCCTGATTCTTTCCTGTGTTCAGCTTGGTTCTTTCCCACATTTAGCTCTCTTTTCAGTATTATCCGACTGTGAGGAGGCACCCATCACCAATGAGGCTTGATCTTTCTCCCACGAATGATCATGTTAATTATGGGACTTGGTGGCCTTAGAAGAAGCCCAGTGGACAAACTGCACCAAAATGGGCCATCAAGTAGTGTTAGGCTACAACATGTGAAGGGAACAAAAATAAGAAGACAGGAGAGAAGAAAGTGATTTTTGTCTTAAAATTTTGAAAAAATTAGCTTATGTTGCTCAAGACAGATATCATTAAATACAAATAGTCTTGAAGCCCAATATTCATTTCTATCATTAAGTAAACATAAAATTAAGGTTCAGTAACATTTACTCAGCAGAGACTTTCTCAGTCATTATAATTCTGTTTCCTAATTTGTCAAAAAGGGATAATAATATCTACCTCTTAGAGTTGTGTGAGTTAAATAATATTGATAAAGAGCTTACACTGTCTAGCATAAAGAAAATCCACAAAACTGGCAGCAATTTTTAAATCACTATCATGATTGTACTCTTCTCATCATGCTTTACCAGGGGCTGGGCATATGATTGACAGCTGTCTTTTAATTAGCAATATCATATGATTACAAATGCCTTCACTTTTAGCTCACATTTGTAATGCACTGCACTACAACGTAGTGTATCTTGATGTACTACTCATCCTATCCTCCAATCTCCAACTTTCAAATCCCTCTCTTCACTTCCCAATCAAGCTTCCTGGAAAAGAGGCTTTTTTTTTTTTTTTTTAAGAACTAAAAGAAATTTATTTACAAAACATATTGTTTGTCTTTACTTCTCAGAGCCCATTTCTTCCTCAGTCCCCTGCAATATAGCTTATACCACGCTACTCTGCTGAAGATGTTTTTGCTAGAAAATCAGTGAGCTTCTATTTGTTATGTACAATGATCACTTTTCAGTCCTTTCCACACTCTCTGCTGTTTGACGCTATTGGTAGTCCCTGCTGTGACTTCCTGGAATCTGGCCCAGAATTTTCTCCTAAAAGGAGCCCACTAAATAAACCGAATCATGTGCCTACTGGCCATTACCTGTTGACATGGCCTAAACCAAATTTCTTGTCTTCCCCCTAAGACAGCTTCTATACATCCTCTCTCAATAAAGGGTATCTTTAAACAGAAACTTGGAAGTCATCTCATATTTCTACCTGTCCCTTATGCCTTACTTCTATTTGTTCACCAAGTCAATTCAATTATATTTTCTCAATCTTTCTGATTGACATCTCTTTTTCCCTATTGCCAGTGCTTTAGGGCATACCCTGATCATTTCTTGCTTTCTAACTTACCTCTTTCTTACTCCTTTTACATATATACTCTATCTGCTGCCAAAGTGATCTTTTGAAAATGTAAATTGTTTATGCTACTCCCTTGCTTAATATTTTTACAATGACTTCCCACCACTGTAAGGATAAAATCTAAACTCCTTAGCACCGCCTGAAAGGCCTTCTGTCATCTGGTTCCCTCCTGTCTCTGTGGCTTCACCCCTCCTTCCTCACCAACATGTCCTCCCTGTGCTATGTTCACTCTACTCCTCACTGAGTCTTTGCACATGAACTTCACTCTACTTGGAAGGTCCTTTCTCACCCCTTTGCCTGGAGTACTCCTGCTGGCCCTTCCAGAATTGATCCAGACATTAACTCTTCAGGAAAATCTCACGGACCATGCCTCCATGGCTAGGTTAACTAGTTCTGCTTAATATAGCCACCATCTTGTAATTACAGTTAGTCATGTGCTGCATACGTGATGGTGGTCCCATAAGATTAGAACAGAGCTGAAAAATTCCTACCACCTAGTGACATCCCAGCCCCATAAGGTTGTAGTGTAATGCATTACCTTTTCTATTTTTAGGTACACAAACACTTAACTTTATGTAACAATTGCCTGTAGTATTCAATACCAACATGCTGCACGGGTTTGTAGCCTAGGAGCAATAGATTATACCATATAGCCTAGGTGCAGCTATGCCATCTAGGTTTGTGTAAGTGCTCTCTGTGATGTTCATTCAACAACCAATTTGCCTCCTAACTCATTTCTGAGAATGTATCCCCATCGTTAAGTGAAGTAGGACTGTATTGTAATACAGCATGTGTCATGGAATATAGTCATCTATTCACTTCTCCCCACACACCCCATACTCTCAACTGTAAGCTCTGTCTAGAGACACATCTGCCATCTAAACATCTAACATAGTTACTGGCACATGGCAGTTCAATAAAGCCTACTAAATAAACTGAATCTATATAACATAGAACACTGCCAACATATATCCTATTAATTTGGTGCCCAAAGTCCACAACAATTGGTAGAACAGTCAATCTGTGAAGAAAACCACCTGACCAGGCAGCTTTACCTCCTTTGTGTTTCCTCTCTTGCTACATCTATAAATATCAAAATGCAGTTTTGATCTAGTAACATTCAGACTTTATCTTCACTTTGAAAATACTTGTGTGGATAAATATAACTTACATATTTGTATAGACAATATTTACAAATTATCCCATAAAATTATAGTATTGAAGGTTACTCACAGCAGAAATGATAAAATCTACAAGGTGGATTTCACTTAATGTATTCATTTTGCCATCAGCACATCTTCTCTCTGGCTTGTCTGCTCCACATGAAAGTGCCTCTGATGTTGATTAGCTGTGTGATTTTGTGCATGTTACTTAACTGCCCTGATATTCGGCTAACACTTTTTACTCACAGCAGTGATGTGCGGTTTGAATGATGGGCAGAATCATATGAGAAGTGCAGAAGGCAGTAGAGAACAGGGTTAGGAGCCTGGAGTCCGAGGCCAGACTGCCTGGGTTTGAACCCTGGCTCTGCCGCCTCCCAGCTGTGTGACCTTGGGCAAGTGATGAATCTGCTCTGTGTTCAGTTTTCCCATCTGCCAAGGGATAATGGTACTAATACCCTTCCAGTTATAATGTATCTGAAGCACTTAGAACAATGTCTGGTTCATAGTTAAGCCCTCAAATAAATGCTACCTAAAGTGACAGGAATTCTTAGAGTGCACTGGCACTCAGGAAATATGTTTCCTTTTCTTTTTCCCCTAAACAAACTCCCTACAGCATTGGTCCACTTTTTCTGCTCTGGTCTTTCCTGGACCTGATGAGGAACCTCCTAAGAGGAAATATGTCTTTTCCTGTCCTTTCAACTCTCTTCATAAAGTCTGGCTTTCTTTGCTTCAAACAGAAGGCTTTGAACTTTGTTGCATACACAAATGATGAGGGAAGCTTGTGGAAAGACACTCTGGTCTCTAGCCTGAGGATTCAGACTCAGAGGACCATGGTAGTCCTCGTTTGGATTTCTGACAAGCTCCATAGATGTTTCTGATATACTTCCCTCTTTGGAGAACTTTAAGTTAAACATTTTTCTGTAGCCCACCCATATTCTCCAGATGGAGATCCACATTGGGCACAAAACTTCCATGACTGGGTGACTTTTACAAGTATAAATCTGCATCTTAAAAATCGATTTTGCATACTTTTTTCTTTCTATGAACAATGAGCTAATATTTGGGGAAGGGAGAGTTCAAATATGAATGTTTTCTCGCCAATTTGTTATGAAAACCACTCCTCTGTGTGTTACACTTTTTGGAACAGAGCGGAGCCCAAGGCTTTTCTGCCCCTCCCAGGAACGCTCACGGCTTACTTTCTTTCCCTGCGGTGAGGAACTCCTGGACCGTGTCGTAGAGGCCGATCCTGAGAGAGGCGGAGCTGATTTGCCTCTGAAGCCCCGCAGGCAGCCCGCTGTAGAGTTTCATCCGCCCTTCTGTTTTTACCACAGTGGTGATTGTTCCCAGGACACCTTTATACCTAATAGCACTGGACGTCGGGCATTCACCTTGGACCTGGAAATAAGAAAGGTGCAGAACAGAAGGGAGCGAAATTGAGTTCACTCTTAAGCCAAGATTTCGCCCTGTGTTCCTATTTTCCGTTTCTTTTCTCAGCAACATCCCTCTTCCATCCACCTCCCTCTACCGTGTGTGTGTGTCTGTGTGTGTGTGTGTCTGTGTGTGTGTGTGTGTGTGTGTGTGTGTGTGTGTGTGTGTGTGTTCGCGCACGCGCAGATGGGGGGAGGCTGGCTACAATGCACATTTTGAATATCCCCCTCCCCAGGAACTCTCCAGAACCCCTAGGGCAGTAGGATAGGACAGAACCCCCGAAGAATCAAAGAAAGGAAAAAGCACCTGACTAGTAAACTCAGGAGAGGCCAATATTCTCAGCTCTTAGAATACTAAGTGCACCCTAAATTTTGGGAGAATTTGGTAGTAGTCATGGTCAACCCATTCTCTGTGGCCCTGGTGGTTCTTCAGCTAATCCCAGAAAAAGTTCCAGTTTCCCATCCTAAAGCACCAGCCCTGGGACAAGGCCAGACTGCTTTGGAAGGTCACCTACCCTACCTAGAAACAGTGGTTACACCAAAGCAGAGAATAAATGGAATGCACGCAACAGCGTCCCCTCTGCCCTGAGACCCCTTGTCATACCCCTCTGCCTAGCTACCTGGAGCCGGACTTTGGCCGTGTCCAGCGGGAAGGTGATCACGTCCGCCAAGCACGCCGCTATTCCAGCTGAGAAGAGCTGGACCCCCAGGGTCGGGTGTACGTCCGAGGCTGTCAGGCCCCCCATCTTCACTCAGAGACTGGAGATGCAGAGGAAAAGGGCTCCAGCCCCGAAGGTGGAGGAAGTTCCTTTCCCTTGCTCTTCACGCCTGTCCGCCGGGCAGCAAACCCGATTTCTGTTTTTTGAACCGACCGCCGGACAGCGGCGGTGCAGAGGCGGCGGCTGCAGACGGAGCGCGGTGTTGGGGGCCGAGTCCCCGCGTCCCCTCCTCCCCACCCTCGCGCCAGCAGGACCCTCTGCGTTCCGGTCTTCCGCTGGGACTTATATAGCTGGGCCGCTCCCGGGCTGGGCCGCGCGAGGTCTCAGAAGACCCGGGCGTGGGACCTGCCGGGGGCGTGTCCGGGAGCACCGGGTCCCTCCCATTCCCATTCTCGCCCGGTGCCTCGGGAGCCCTGCTTCGCTCCCCGAAAGCCCTGGGCCGGCCGCTGGTTGTCTGCGCCCCGCACACCGCGCGTCGGAGGGAGGGCGCGCCACGGCGGTCAGCACCCGCGCCCCCGCACGTGCCTCACCTTCTGTCACCCTTTGGCTGCACACCCTCGGCTGGGGCTTTCGGAAACCAGCACGATATCAGAGCCTTGGTGAAAGGTCCTGCCTAGCTGGAGCTCTCCCAGAAGGAAGAGCGGGGCACTCTCCCACTCCTCCAACTCCCCAGACATCTTGCAGGCCCCTTGCGGCCTTCTCTGCTTCCCTTTCCTCTCCTTTAAACTTCTCATCCTCCTTCCTCCGGATTCCTTCTCTTCCCACTACCAAATTCAGACTTGGAAGAATCCCACACAGGAACAAAGAACACTCTGAACTTGTCAAAAAAAAGCGTTTCGTTTCATCACTTTTTGAGAGAAGATGTCAAACGAGACAATAAACACACTAGAAAGCAAACAGTACATTGCTAAAGCGCGGTACAAAATGAGATACCACTTGTTCCTTCTAATTAGGTTTCTTAGAGGATGCAGTGGAAATGACAGGGCAGGTTGCTTGGCTCCAGGTGCAGCTCTCCAGCTTATCAACTCTGTGAACCTGGGAAAGTCATCTGTACTCCAGCTTTTATTTTCAACAGTGTAAAATGTGGTTCCAGAGCTAGCCCAGGTCTGAAATCTCCCTGCTAACTTACCTATAATGATGTAATATGTGTTGGTTGTGTGGCCTTTCCTAGTTCGATCTTTGTGCAAATTTTATTTTCAATGTTTATTCTTGTGAAAACTTAAGAAAACAAAAAACTTTTTAAAAACAGTGGGAAATAATAGGAAACTGGAGAAAGAGGGAAATGGACAAGGTCAGGTCCCAGCTTCCAGAACCTCTCAGATAAGCCAAAGATCGATTTGATATTACCAGAATCCACATCCAGCTATTTAGGGCCTCTGGTACTCAACCCTGACTTAAGCCCCCCAAAAGAGTCAGTGGAAGTCAGAGTCATCTCCTCCAGGAGCAGGAGAAATAAGACATGAATAAAGAATAATCTCCAAACCCTCTATAAGTAAAGGTTGTGTACTGTGCAAGAAGCCAGTCCTAAGGCATTTCCAAGGGAGGTCAGGCTTGCAGAGCTTCCCTGAAAAAGGCAATGTTGACCTGACGGGTAGCCTCTGAAAAACAAATAGAAAGGAGAAGGAGCCAGTGAGGTTTCTCCTCTGCAAACACTTGTTGAAATAAAGATCAACTGAGGCAAATAAGTGGCATACATACAGGCAAAGATGTTGGGGAAAGCAAGTCGCGTATATAGAATGCATTCTGTTGGCCTGACTGACTGGGAAATTGGGTGATGGGGAAGAAAGAGAGAGGTAGGGCAAGAAGTTGGTGAGGGATGAGGCTGTAGAAGCCAAATGAGAAGCAGAGCCTGCAAATCCATTATGAGTGTAGATTCATGTTATCACCTGTGTAGTGCTTTACAGACTATGAAGTGCTCTTACATAAATGTCACATTTAATTTGATAGACAATACAGCTTTATGAATGATTAGATGTGGAGTCAAAGATTACTCTATGTTTAAGAACATGGGTTGCAAGCTCAGTGACAGTACTAACGATTGTCATGAGGCAGTTGGTAAGGGGGGTGATTTTAGGGGTAAGAAGATTAAACCAATTTTTAAAGTCTTAGAATTATTTGGAGAGAATACTGTTGATATCTAGATAGAGAGCTTAGGAAGCTGCATTTAACATGCTAAAAGAGGAAGAAATAGAGGAGGTATTTGGTAGTCATGATATGGATGCAATGAAAGGGGCATGCTTTTCACGGGAAAATGGGGCTAGTCAAATAGGACTAGGAAAAGAGTTCAAGGGCCAAACCACAGGGGGACCCAGACCCAGAGTTATAGTCTGGAAAGAATGGCTTTGTCAAAGGTAGAGTGAGAACAAGAAACAGTAACATATCCAGTGATAGAACTGGTATTTAAGAATATGATTAAAGAAAAATTGGGTCTGACCAGTGTCAAATTTAGAAAAAATGTCAGGAGGACAAAAACAAAGAAAAACCTACCAGATTTGACTCTAACATTGTTGGTGATCTTAGGGAGTACAACTATGATGGAGTTGTTATGTTGTGAGGCTGATGGCTAAGCAGTGGTTAAGAATGTTGGTATAGTATGACTAAAGTGTACAAGAGGAGACCTTATTCCTTGTTGACTCTAGTGAACCTCTGCTATCAACAGGTTAATTCCCAGTCCTCACCCCGAAGCTACCCATGAATCTTTCTCAGTGGTTCTGTCTGTAGTAGTTTTAAAGCATAATTGCAAATCCATCACATTCCTCCCATCAAAAGATGAGGGTACATATGCCTTCCCCTTGCATCTGGCAGGCTTATGAATGCTTTGACTAATAGAATAATACAGAACTGATGCCATGTGGCTTCTGATACCAGATTATAAAAGTTCTTGTGTCTTCTGCTTTACTCACAGCAACATTTGCTCTTGGAGCCCTGGGCCAGCATGTAAGAAAGCAAACTTCTCTGAGGCTGTTCATGCTGGAGAGGCCCCACATCGTCATCACTCTTTACCAAGGCACCAGGCACCAGAGTACAGCTATCTTGAACCCTCCAGATAAGCCTACCTGACAGTTGAATACCACCAAGTGATCTCCAATGATGTCAGTAAAGCAGAAGAATCGCCTAGCTGAGCCCAGTCTAAATTCCTGATCCATAAAATTGTGAGATATAATAAAATAATTATTGTATTAAGGTAGCAAAAGATAACTGTAACAGCACCTTTACTTGTTTGAGCAGTTGGGAGGGGCATGCATTCTCTCTTTGCCCCATCCTACTTTCACAATGAGGAAGGAGTTCAAGGCAGTGGGTGGGTAAAGAGTTTTGGATTTGGACTATAAGAAGAAGCCACAATACATTTGTAAAGAAGAAGCAAGGTAAATTAAAATTGTCTTTTTTTCCCCATAAGGCACATGTTTGCATGTTTTAAAGCCAGAGTATGACAAACTAGAGGAGAAAGTGAGAGGAAAACTATGAGAAGGGAAGGAAATGCGAGAAATAAATAAATCGATTAGAAATAAGAAAGGTTGTTATCCAAAACAGGTAAGGATAGGTAGGGAGAGAGGACCTGTGACAGGATAAAGGGGCTGCCTTATTTAAGCCTGGAAGGAAGAACGACAGTATAAGCTTCCGGGATATTAATATCAGGCTAACATGGACAGTTAAGAGCCTTTGCCAGGAGATAGTATGACTGTAGTTCAATGGTGACTGAGCACCTGGGATGTGCTAGACACAATAGTGACTTCTAAGGGTCACAGGAGAAGCTGACGTCCAAAACTTCACACAAGGGGACCCTGAGGGGTCACAGAAGTTCAAGATTCTGAAAGTAGTTCTGGATTCCAAGGAGCAGGCTGGCTTCACCACTTCTGACAGGCTCTGGGAAGTAGGAGAAAGTTTGCCTCAGGTTGGAGAGAGCAGTAGGGGAGAGGGTGGTATCCCCAAAGGGTCAGATTTCTACTCTTCTGGCACAAAGAAGAAGCAGAGAGGTAAAGAATAGGTCAGTATGAGCAAGGGCAACTGACCCTTTATGACGTAGCAAAGGAGTGGCAGCAAGTTCTGAATGTAACAAATTCTCCTTTCCTTTTTAAAAATGTAGAACACATTAACAAATGCAGTTGATCAAACTGTGGTCAATCAGAAATCGCTGCACAAAATGTCTTCCTATTAAATAAAAATCATACAGTGCTTTGCATTTGAATAGTGTTCTATACTTTCCCATAATTCTCTCATTAGCCACCACTGGGAAATACCCTGTTATAGTTATACAGATACATGTGCAAATGACAGAAGAATCAATTTCTAAAAGAAGAAATACAAACTTTTATAATGGGAGAGAGGATGTATTTATTATCACTAATAAAAAAGCATATACTTCACCTAATAAATTAATACTTTGTCACTACCAAAGTTATAATTACTATAACATTTATATATAATATGCATTTACATTAATATTATAAATATTAATAAATTATGAATGTTATAATTACAAATTATGAATTTTGAAATGTAATAACCATAATATCAATACTATATTAGTGATGGTGTTATACATTGACACAATTTTTTTGGAAAACAATTTGGCAGTATACACTGAGCCAAGAGAATGTCTATTTTTTTTCTTTTCTTTTTCTTTTTTTTTTTTTTTGAAACAGAGTCTAGCTGTGTCACCCAGGCTGGAGTACAGTGGCACAATCTCAGCTCACTGCAACCTCCACCTCCCGGGTTCAAGAGATTCTTGTGCCTTAGCCTCCTGAGTAGCTGGGAGTACAGGCATGTGCCACTATGCCTGGCTAGTTTTGGTATTTTTAGTAGAGATGGGGTTTCGCTGTGTTGGCCCAGGCTGATCTCAAACTCCTGGCCTCAAGTGATCCGCCTGCCTCTGCCTCCCAAAGTGCTGGGATTACAGGCGTGAACCATCACACCCAGCCAGAATGTCTATATCCACTTCTGGTAATTCCACTTTTGGATTTCTACCCTAAAATAATTAACTAAAATATGAAAGAGTCATATGTAGGCTAACGCTTATGATAGCTTAATATTTATAACAGCAAATTAGTGAGAATGCCAACCTCAGCTTGGCATCTAGATGTGGGATTGTCTGAGAGCTGTACAGAATAGTGGTGCTCAAGTGTCTACCATTAGGAACTGATATACAACAGAGAAAGGGGAGTGCTCTTAGGAACAGAGAAAAAGTAGAAAGAGGACAGGATTGGGTTTTCTTAGTCCAGCCCAATACAAAGAGACAAAGACTATCAAACTCTGCGTTAAGGAGAAAATACTCCATTTCTATGCTGATATAAGTGGTATAGCATGGTGATTAAGAGACCAGGAGGCCCATGTTCAAATTCTCACTAAGATACTAACTGACTGGGTAAGCATGGCCAAATTACTTAACTTCTCTGAGCTTCAGATTATTTACATATGTGATGAATATTCCTGCATCATGAGCCTATTCTTATTAATAAATCACTCTTTATGCTAAGCACCTGATGTACCTAATCCTCATAACTCAATGAAAGATTTATTCATGTCATGTATTTAACAAATATATAGCATTGAACAAGTGCCAGACACTATAATATTTTAGGCATTTTACAAAACTTAACACAGTTAGTCCTCATTGCGGCCTTTGGAGGCATATATTATTGTTATTCCCACTTCACTGATGAGGAAACTTAGAGGCTCAGAGAAGTTAAATAACTTCTCCTAGGTCACGGAACCAGTAAATGGTACACTGACGATCTGCCTGACCCCCTAACTCTCAACTACTACGTGATACCCCAACTGCCTTCCCAATACATTCGCGACATGATACTTTCCTATGATTTGAAGACACACAATGGCTATGTATCCTTATATATTTTTTCAATAAGTCATATCAAAAGTTAAAATATCACATGCAACATATATCTTTTACTTGATTTGTATACATTACTAAGGAACTTACAAAGACAAAATAAACATTGCAATACTTTCGGTTTAAAAAAGCACTTTTTTTCATCTTCAGTAGAACCTGGTAGAAGAGATAGGAAAAATGACCTATGAAATTTAGAAAAACGAGGTGTATGGGGATTGAAACCCCGTGGAAGGACCAGAGAGTGAAAAGGAGAAAATGACTTACCGAACAGGACATTACTGTTCTCAGAAACTTGAAGGCATAGCCAGTGGACGGGGTAGATTTGTTCTGTATGCAATTAAGCAAAATAATTAGTGCCGAAGAGTGGAAACTACAGGTGGGCAAATTCTAGATAAGTGTAAAAATGGTGATCCAGAGATAGTATGTGATGCTATTTGGGGTAATGAGTTCTCTATCAATGCAGGTATTACATTTCAGGCAGTTTGATGTAGTATTCATTCAGACATTAGATTTATTGTCAGAAAGATATAGATTTGAGTATGCCATTTGCTATGTGACCTCAGGCAACTTCTTTAATCTTTTAAAGCTCCTGTTTTCCTGTCTATAAAATGGGGACAGTAATTATTGTTATAGTGATATTGTGAAAATGCAATTAAAGAATACTGGTAAAGATCTTAGCATGGTAACTAGAGTGGCACCTGGAAAGGGCATAATAAGTGATAGTTATAATTATATTTTCTATTGATACAGTTTGGATGACCGCTTTGTAGGTTGTTGCAGGGAACCAAAAGATTGAACTAAGGGTTTCACTAAAAAACATAAAAAGGCCCCGTACATCCTGAGATCCTACGAGTCCATAATTCTGTGACCCACGCTGGGACACAGTTTCTATGCAGGGAGGTGTGGCAGGACTGGCTCCTAGATCCCTTTAGGAACGGTCTGAGGGTGAAATGGGGACATTCCAGCTAACAATAAGCCTCAAGGCTCCTGTTATGCTGTGACTATAGGGCCCCTGTACAGATGAGGACATGGCTGCCAGGTGAGAGGTCACAGCCCAATGACAGGGCCCTCTCCTTCCATGGTCCCTCCTCTTTCTAATCTCCCGGATAAATGGAAATTGCAGAGTGGTGCATCCTGCCTGGCAGAAAGGACTTGGTTAAAGGTGAAGAATTGCAGCCCTAGAGTGAATGTGAGGCAGACAGTGGGGGAAGGAGCAAAGATGAACTGAGGTTACATTGGAAGCATTCTTTGTGATGTCTGTGGTCATCTGCCTATTTCCAGCACTATGTGGAAGCCAGGGGACAAGCCAGGAGGCCTTCTCAGCCAGCGCCCTGCCTCTATGAACAAACCCCTGCAGGCCCTCCTGTGTCCGTCTATTGATCCTGAGTGTCTGGGAAAGATGAAACTCCCACACCAGGACAAAGAAGGATTTTATTTCATCTACAGCATGACGGAACAGGGCAAAATACAGAAAAGAAATCATTACCTTCAACAGTTTTCACTTTGTTGTTTGAGCTATTATACAGTAAGTGAAATGCATTATATGGTGAGCAGGTAATGGGGAACCTCCCGCAGGGAATTCACACATCTGAGCTGCCCAGCGTGCTTCGTCTGAAGGAAAAGCAGAGGGAGAAAACACCTAGGTGTACAAATATATTTGTGTGCCTAAAATTCCATAAAAGCTCACTCTTTTTTAATTCTTTCTTTTTTTTTTTTTTTTTTGATACAGGGTCTTACTATGTTGCCCAGGCGAGTGCAGTGACACAATCAGGGCTCATGTGTTCAAGTGATACTCCTGCCTCAATCCCCCAGTAGCTGGGCTGGGATTATACACGCACCACCACGCCCAGCTAATTTTTGTATTTTTAGTAGAGACAAGGTTTTGCCATGGTGCCAGGCTGGTCTTGAACTCCTGGCCTCAAGTGATCTGCCCACCTCTGCCTCCCAAAGTGCTGGAGTTACAGGCATGAGACATCTGCCTGGCCAAAAGCTCAGTCTTTTACATTTACTCATGTGGTTAAAATTATTACTTGGAAACACATATGTGACTTGTTTTAGAATGTCTGAATCTCAGAGACAAAAGAGTAAAGTTTCCTTTCTATTATTTTCCTACGATCTGTAGAATGACCTTATGATCACTCTCTTGGAGGGTTTCTTTGCCTTGCTGAATTTCATAATGACATATAGTACTTGGAGTTTAGTTCACCTTAGAAGCCATCCTTTGGCATGATCTCCACCTCATGTTTTTGGATCTTTGTCCTTTTGAGGTGCACCCTTTGTGTTTAGATCCTTTGCTAGAAACATTCTTATTCAAGATTTCTCGGTAGGTGATGAAGGGGACCAGCCTTTGGGGTATCTATTCATTGGGCAGAGCTGTTCCAACATTCTTGGAGCAATTGTTTATTCAATAAATGTCTAATTCCACACACATTTGTTGAGCACCCACTGCATACCCTGGGCTAAAGTCTGGAGATACTGACACATTGGTAGATGATTATGATATAACATGGCAAATACAATGTTAAAGATGTCTCCAGGTGAATCGGGATCAGACAAGAAGAGTTCCTGGCCCTGGCTGTGGGCATCTGGGGGGCTTCCCAAAGAAGGTGCGAAGGGATCCGAATCTTGAAGAGTGAGAAGGAGTTACCCAGACAAGAGATGAGGGCATGGGAAGTGGGAGTGAGGTCATGCCAGACAGATGAGACGGCACAACCAAGACAAGGAGTCAAGGAACACCATGGTAAGTTTGGATAAACAAAAGCTCATTGGTATTTCTGGACCATAAAACGTAAGGCAGGGGAAAGCAAAAGACTGGACTTGAGCCTGAGGAGGCAGAGCAAATCCAGGGCTTTGATCCTCCTATCTCATAAATAACGAGGAGATTTTAAATCAGGAAGTGACAAAGGTAATTTTATGTTTTAGATAGATCCGAGTGGCTTTGGGATTGAAATCTTGAGGGCTTTGAGAAGACTCTGTTGCGTGTCTCTCCCTAGGCTTCTGGTGGTTTGCTGTCAAGGTTTGAGTTCCTTGGCTTACAGAAGCATCACCCCAGTCTCTGTGTTCATCATCTTTCCATGGTGTTCTCCCTGGGTGTCTGTCTGTGTCTAAATTTCCCTTTTTTGTGAGGACACCAGCCATATTGGAATAGTGCCCACCCTGATGACCTCATCTTTATACCTGCAACAACCCTATTCCCAAATGAGGTCACATTCTAAGGTACTGGCAGTTATTACTTCAACATATGAATTTGGGGGGGGGGTGGTGGGGGAGATACAATTCAACCCATAGCAAGTGCCAATGACAAGCTGCATAGGCCTCTTTTGGCAAGACTTGAGTCTGTCACCCTTGGGTTAAGAATGAATAAGCCGGGTGTGGTGGTGCATGCCTATTGTCCCAGTTGCTTGGGAGGCTGAGGCAGGAGGATCACTTGAGCCCAGGAGTTCTGGACTATAGTGTGCTATGCTGATCGGGTGTCTGCAATAAGTTAGGCACCAAATGGTGAACTCCTGGGAGCATGGGACCACCAGGTTACCTAAGGAGGGGTGAATTGGCTCAGATCAGACATGGAGCAGGTAAAAATTGCCCTGCTAATCAGTAGAGGGATCTCACCTGTGCATAGTCACTGCATGCCAGCCTGGGCAGCATAGCAACACCCCACCTCTAAAACACGACAAAAAAAGAATGAATAAACAAAAAAAGAAGCATGGTAACAAATATAACTTCTTTTTTCAGGAGCCAGAGGAAAATTTCAGAAAAATTGTGTAGTATATTAAAAGTGATGTAAAGAAGACATGATTTTTGAAAAATGGAGCAGAAAGCCCAAAGAGAAATCATGCTTCAATGAAAATTAAGATAAGATGCAGACAAGTTGAGAAGAAAAGGGATCTGGAGAGACAAGAAAGAAATGCAGGTAAATCAAAATTTAAATAGCCAAATGGAAATCTGACTTGGGCTTTGGTGGAAGACATAAACAATTTGCAGAGTGCTGCTTAGCATTTTGAAATATTACTTTATTCAGAAGTAATACAGTGAGGTTTTTTTCCTCCCTATTTTCCCCCTTTCCCTTTGTCTCATTCACGCAGGTAGTTGGGTTTATACCTATTGTTTTAGGAGATATGAGATAGGATGGAAAGGTATATTGTCCTGAAAACTCTTTCTTTCTATGTTTTACTTCCCAAAACCTAAGTCCAGAAAGGGAGAGAATTCCCAGGTAGGGGTAAAATGGCTTCCAAGAACAGTTTAACCCAGAACAGACATGCCCTGTCCTCTTCCTCCTCCCTGCCCCCTAGGTCCTGAGGAAAGAAAGGCAGCTACAGAGTAGTTTCTCCGGCCCTACATGTGGCATGAAAGCAGCAGAGACAGGCTGCTTGAAGAGCCTCTTCCCACCCTTGGCACTGTGCAAGATGCATGGCACGACCCCAGGATGCAGAAAGCGTAGGAATAACTAAGAATAAATTTTATGCCAAACCTGCAGAAAGGCACTCTGAATCAGAAATGAAGTTGCATTCCTGAACTTGCCATTGTCTTAGAGGGGCTAATGCAATTTAAATCAGTGATTGGAGAACAGACCAGAAAACTTCCCAAATGTGGAGGATATTGGACAAGAAAACTGATTAGAGAAATGATAAATATAAAAAAGAGAATAGTGATCCAATTATAAGATATTGCAAAGCTCAGAACTTGGTAAAAATCACCTGAACATGCAGGCTTGTTCATGAAGAGATTATGGATCAGAAGCAAGAGCCCAAGAGGCTGGAGGAGGCGCACTGCTGCAGGCTTGGAGGGGCCGCTCCAGCTGGCTGGGGGCTCCCCGGACCTGAGCTGGCTGCCGCAGCGGAACTTCGGCTTGAAGGGATCCAGGGCAAGTGCGCGGGCTTCGTGGCATCGCGCCGAGTCCTTCATCGTCGGCGCCAGCTCCTGCCAAGCATCCTATGCCCGCGCGGTGCAAGACCAGGCGGGCGGCGCTCCCTTCCTGCCTCTATCACCTGCTGGGCAGGTGGGAGAGCAAACACTCCCTTGCGCCCTAGCTCCCGGAAATGTACAGAGACAAGAGAATAAGCGGTAGAAGAATAGAAATAACATCATAATTAACCTAGAAATGTCATCTGCGTTCGAAATACCTGCTGGAAAAGTCAGAACAAATAAAATAAAGCAATGCAAGGGTTATATCTCTATGTATTTCAGCAGGACTTCTGAAATTTAACCGGAGGGGTGTGACTACCGTTTCCTGAGAGAAGTGTTCTTTTCAGGACCAGAGCGGTCAACCTAACCAGCCTCTGGGTGAGAGCTGTCCGGTGTTCTCGAGATTGTATTTGGGAAAACATAATGGAAATCTTCGTGATAGGAGTGTAAAAAAAGCCTGTCAGAATATTATGGAATATTTTGCATTTCAATAGCATTCGTCAACCTTTAACTTTTGGTAAACGTTTCAAGATTTTGTATATTTCTTCAGTGAGTTATTAAATAGCTGTGTGTTCAAATTATGTCCTTTACTTGTGGCTTTTTACATTAGTAAATTGTTTGGCTTATTATCTAAATTTACTTAAAACCTATCAAGTTTCTATATATGCATGATAGATATTTCATTTTCCTACAGTAACTTTAATTTGTTTTATGATCTCCATATTTGTTCTGGGAGATGCAGCTACCTATCAAAGTCTGAATTCACAGAAGTTTCATTTTTGCCCATATCTTTTTAAAAATTATGTGATGACTTTCACATGTATGGCTTTTAAAAGAAAAAGGGTCAAGGGTTAAACCATAGAGGTACTCAGACTTATGGTCTTGTTGAGCAGAAGTTGTCACCCAGGTACAGCTGGTTAGGATAGTGTTGGGTGGCTGGGCGTGGTGGCTCATTTCTGTAATCCCAGCTCTTTGGGAGGCTGAGGCAGGTGGATCACCTGAGGTCAGGAGTTGGAGACAAGCCTGGCCAACATGATGAAACCCCGTCTCTACTAAAAATACAAAATAAGTGGGGCGTGGTGGCACACGCCTGTAGTCCCAGCTACTCAGGAGGCTGAGACAGGAGAATTGCTTGAACCTGGGTGGCAGAGGCTGCAGTTAGACAAGATCCCACCACTGAACTCCAGCCTGGGTGACAGTGAGACTTTGTCTAAAAAAAGAAAAAGAAAAAGAAAGATAAGAAAAGAAAAGAAAGAAAGGAAGGAAGGAAGGAGGAAAGAAAGAAGGCAAGCAAGAAAGCAAACAAGCAAGCAAGAAAAAAAAAAAGGATAGTGTTGGGAAAGCCATTGTGCATGCCGCCTCTCCATTCCTGCTTAGCCACATAAGAATGGGCCTTGGGCTGGGCACACTTGCTTACTAAGAGCCCACACAACCTGCACTGGGCTTATCACCTTGCATAGGAATATCTTTCCCTGTTTGAGACTCAGTATGTACTCCTTTGTTCTGCATAAGTGTATGCGTTAGTGGTCCTTAGGCATGCCACCAGCTTTCAGTATTTCAAACTCCCCTGGGAGGTTGGGGTCCTTTGTCGACCCCAGAAGAGGGGCACGTGTAGCCTACTGCCCTACTTCAGCTGCCAGAAGAGACCCACTGGGCATGGGAGATCATAACACACTACTGAAGCTGGTCTTGCTCTGTCTCTTCTCTTAAAGCTAACCCGTTGCTCCATCCAGCACTTGACTTTGTTATGTTTCCCTTGCCTACTCTGATGTCAATATGCAAAGGGCAGAAGTGTTTAGAGTCCTTCCCTGGAACTGGTAATCAGAGTATGATGCTTTGCTCCCCCGGGACTGATAACTGGTGCACAGTGCTCTGCTTAACAGATAGTTTGCAATGTGAATGAGCCTATTCATTTTGGATGTGATTCATTTTGGATGTGATCAGACCCTAGTTTATTATTTGTGTCTTTTTGAAATGGGACACTATATTTACTGTTTTAATAATAACGCTTTTTCTAGTAGTATAGATTGCAGCCTATAATGAGATAAACATCTCTATCAATAGTTTTCTTCTTTTTACAGTTTACTAGTTAAGGTGCCACAAGCTCATTTAATTTTTAAATTTTTTATTTTATTTTATTTTATTTATTTTATTTTATTTTTTGAGACAGAATCTCGCTCTATCACCCAGGCTTCAGTGCAGTGGTGCAATCTCAGCTCTCTGCAAGCTCCACCTCCCGGGTTCAGGCCTTTCTCCTGCCTCAGCCTCCTGAGTAGCTGGGACTACAGGTGCCCGCCACCACGCCCAGCTAATTTTTTTTGTATTTTTAGTAGAGACAGGGTTTCACCGTGTTAGCCAGGATGGTCTCGACCTCCTGACCTTGTGATCCACCCACCTCAGCCTCCCAAAGTGCTGGGATTACAGGCGTGAGCCACAGTGCCTGACATTAAATTTTATTTATTATTATTTTTGGGACAGAGTCTCACTCTGTCGCCCAGGTTGGAGTGTAGTGGTGGTATCTCAGCTCACTGCAACCTCTGCCTCCCAGGTTCAAGAGATTCTCCTGCCTCAGCCTTCCGAGTAGCTGGGGTTACAGGCATGCGCCACTGTGTCTGGCTAATTTTTGTATTTTTAGTAGGGGCGGGGTTTCACCATGTTGGCCAGGCTGGTCTTGAACTCCTGACCTCAAGTGATCCACCCACCTCGGCCTCCCAAAGTACTGTGATTACAGGCGTGAGCCACCGCGCCTGGCCTAAAAGCTCATTTTAACAGGCAAAGTATCACCTGTGAATCCACTTATCGGCTTTAAATGCAGCTTTATTTTATTTAAATTCCATGATCTTGAATAAATGGAAAAACTTAGATAAAAAAATCTGTTAATAAATTGCCATGTTAAAATGAAGTAAAAGTGTTTGTCATATCTAAATAGTTGGAGAATAACCTTAAACATTTTGCACTCAAAGATTTGGTAAAAATCTAGACTTTCCTGAGAATGATGTTTCAAAACATATAAAAATGCATAGAAAACCAAACACCACATGTTCTCACTCATAAGTGGGAGTTGAACAGTGAGAACACATGGACACGGGAGGGGAACATCACACACCCGGCCTGTCAGGGGGTTGGGGGCTCGGGGAGGGGTAGCATTAGGAGAAATACCTAATGTAGATGATGAGCTGATGGGTGCAGCAAACCACCATGGCACGTGTATACCTATGTAACAAACCTGCACGTTCTGCACATGTATCCCAGAACTTAAAGTATAGTTAAAAAAAATGCTTACTTAGATGAATTAGTCAATATTCATGGTACAGTGGTAACTGGAGTTTTTATACTTGAAATTTAAAAACTAAATTTGAGCTTAAGTTCCCTTTGCAACTTCCATCTATTCAAAAAATACCATTTGAGATTGTGATTTTGTTTGTGAAATAATACAAAGTGAAACAAAATAATTCCAAGGCAAGTTTTACACTTGTCCAGGAAAGTTATTCACCAAAATTTGTTCTTAAGACAAAACACATAATCAAGTTGAATATATTTGGCTATATTAAGGTTTACATTAATCAAAAATTTATTGAATGCCTGTTGTTTATGTTAACCTGAGATTTACTAATGACTTTGAAATTATAAAAACTTAAACATTTTAGACAATTAAAAAAATGAAGAAGTTGGAATATGAAAGGACTGGCAGTGAGCATTGAAGCCAGTTAAACAAATTTACATGTTGTTATCAACATGTTTATAAAACAGCACAAACATGATTTTTAAAAGAGAAAACATGAAATGCAAAAAATATAATATTTGAACAATAGCCTTAGTCCCTAAACCCCAGTTTTCAGAGACTGGAAATTGGGAGGGCCTCAGAAAGTCAATTAGTGAATGGATAAACAAGCTGTGGTATCTTTATAGAACAATGAAATACTACTCAGCAATGAAAAGGAATGATATACTGACACTTGAAACATGGAGGAACCATGGAGGAACCTCAAATGAATTATGCTAAGTGGAAGAAGCCAGACTCAAAAGGCTACACACTGTATGACTCTGTTCATATAACATTTTGGAAAAGGCAGTGCTATAGAGGAGAACAGACCAATGGTTCTCAGGAGCAGGGAAGGATTTGACTACAAAGGGGTTGAGTTTTTGGAGACTGATGAAACTCTACTGTATCATAGTCATGGCAATGGTGGTTACAGGACTTTATGAATTTGTCAAAACTCATAGAACTATACGCCAAAAAGACTGTGTTTTACTATATCTGGATACGAAATAAATTTAAAATAATAAAAAAATCCTCAAATCTATTGTCATCAGACTTTGAACAAAATTTAAGTTCTTTATTATATCCTCTAGGACATGTACAATTTGGCTGCTGTCTACTCTTCATTTTATATATGAAAAACAATGGCATTTCCAACATGGGGGGAAATCTCTTTTAAATCTCATTCACGAAAATACATGAATTAAAGTCCTAACTATTAAAGAAAAAACTATAATAAAATCACTACAAAATATACAAGATTTTTTGGCCGGGCGCGGTGGCTCACGCCTGTAATCCCAGCACTTTGGGAGGCCAAGGCGGGCGGATCACGAGGTCAGGAGATCGAGACCATCCTGGCTAACACGGTGAAACCCCGTCTCTACTAAAAATACAAAAAATTAGCCGGGCGTGGTAGTGGGCGCCTGTAGTTCCAGCTACTCGGGAGGCTGAGGCAGGAGAATGGCGTGAACCCGGGAGGTGGAGCTTGCAGTGAGCCGAGATCGCGCCACTGCACTCCAGCCTGGGCGACAAAGAGAGACTCCGTCTCAAAAAAAAAAAAAAAAAAAAAAAAAAAAAAAAATATATATATATATATATATATATATATATATACAAGATTTTTTTTATTAACTTGGAATAGGGAAAGCATACTTGAATCAGACAAAGTTGGTAAAAGAAATAAAGGAAACTATTGAGAAATTTTATTGGATCAAAATTTAAAACTTCTGAATGAAAAGTCATGATAGATATAGATAGATAGGTAGATGATAGATAGATAGATAGATAGATAGATAGATAGATAGATAGATAGGTAGGTAGATACATAGAGTTAAAATAAGAGACAGGGAGCAAAAGCAGAAACATTTTTTTACATCCTAGCAACACTAAACTGATTTTCATTCCTCCTAAATGTTCTCTCTTGCTTCTGCCTCACTTCTTATGCTCTTCTTTCTGCGCGGAATGCCCTTCTCTCCTCCGTGTTTGGCCAACTCCTATTCACCCCTGAGACTCAGAGGAGATGTTGCCTCCCCCATTCTTCCTCCCTAACTATTCCTCCCTACCCTGCCCCCAGGGTGGTTAGACACTTTTTCAGTGATTCCATATTTCCTGCACAAGTCCCTTCTATTGCACTTCCCCACTGTTTTGTAATTGTTAATTTTGCATTTATATCCTCTGATAGATTGGGAGATCTTTGAGGATCAGAATGCTACATCAATGTATTTCCTGTGTCTTCCACTTGTCTGACACACATAAGCACAATGTGTATTTTAAGTGAACTAATTTATGTGCATAACTAACTTGACTGGGGCCAGCTAGCAGGGCAACTAAGTGCCCTTTCTCCCTTAGATCATGTGTTCCAGGCATGTCCTTAACAACTGGCAACCACTGTTTCAGAGATTCTTGGCTCCAATCCTCTTCAGCACATTAGATTCATTTTGTTTCATAAGTTGCTTTGGAATCCATATTGTGACATGTATACTTTGTCATATATGGTCTTAATTTTAATCAGCTAAATAATTTAGGTCCTTAAATTTCAAACAGTCCTTTAAATACTGACCAAAACTTTTACCAGTATATAATTTTTCATGGTTTGGGGGAGCCAGCCTGGAAATGAGTACTTAGAGTTGCTACTATATAGACATTTATTACCTGCAGAAGTTTCTATGAATATAATGAAAAGGAACAGAAAACTCTAGGCTCAGGAAAGTAGGAGAAAACATTCCTTTTCTAGTACCTTTTTTAAACTCCAGATTATCAAGCTCCAAGTTTCTCCAAAGGAATCCTCTGCCCTGCAAGTTTTATGTTCTGAGTTTCACAAGAGTTATACATAGCTGTTCTCTTTGAGAATTTAAGCTTGCCTCTTCTAGTGAAAATTCAACTAAAAAAATCAAACAGTGAATTTTCAATATGAGGCATTGTCACTGTCCATGAGAACAGTGTTTCACAGAAGCTGAAAGAAGGGTAGGAGAAGATGATTGAAATGTTTCGTATCTCCGTTGGGCCTGAAAATACTCTCTTCCCTCCACCATGCTCCTAAGGTGAAAATTTAGACTAGCCCCTCACCTGGCTTGCTATCCTGCCCCCAGAGCCAGTTAAGGCACCACTAGAATTTGGTCATCCTCTGAGGCTGGATTCTAAAACTTTACATAAAATAAACATATGTAATGACTTGGAATCACTTACTATTTTCAATCCCCTGTATAGCTTTTAAAAGAGGGATCCCCTCCATCCCTCTGTTCAGTTATGATTAGGGTTAATCTAATTTATGATTGAGTATATAATCCTGTCCTCATTTATAACAGGATTTTTGTTAACTGTGTTTATTTCATGTTTATTTCATCCTTTAGCATAGTGCTTTATACATGTAGGAGCTCAATATGTTTCATTTATTTAACAAATATTATTCAATACTCTCTATGCTTCAAGCACTGTTCTAGGCCTTCAGGACGTGAAAGAATATTTGCTTTCATGGAATTACACTAGGGGTAGGGGAAAGGGTAAAAAAGATAATAAATAAATACACTGGTAATATTTCAGGCAATAAATAAGTGCTATGAGGAAAGATAAGGGAGACATACAGCAATTGGGGGCTGTTGTTTTTGATGCATTACTTGGGAAGGCCTCACTAATAAGGTGGCATTTGAACAGAGACCAGAATGAAGTGATGGAACAAGCCATGCTTATAGCTTAGAAAAGTGTAGTCCATGCATATGGAACTACAATCACCAAGGCTCTGTGGCAGGAATGTGCTTGAATGTCCAAGCAACAACGAAGAGACCAGAGGGACAAGGCGGATGTGTCAGAGCAGTAAGTGACCAGTTAGAGCAGCCACCAGAGCTAGAGCATCTGGGCCGTGGTGAAGACTTTGGATTTGATTATTAGTGTTATAGGAAGCTACTGGACATTTGGGCAGAGAAGTGTATGATCTGGCTTACATTTTTAAAAAGAATAACTGTAGGCTGGGCTCAGTGGCTTATGCCTGTAATCCTAGCACTATGGGAGGCCAAGGCAGGTAGATCACTTGAGGTCAGGAGTTCGACACCAGCCTGGCCAACATGGTGAAACCCCGCTCTATTAAAAATACAAAAATTAGCCGGGCATAGTGGTGGGTGCCTGTAATCCCAGCTACTCGGGAGGCTGAGGCAGGAGAATCTTTTAAACCTGGGAGACAGAAGTTACAGTGAGCCGAGACTGCACCACGGCACTCCAGCCTGGGCGACAGAGCAAGATTCTGTCTCAAAAAAAAGAAAAATATATATATATGTGTGTGTGTGTGTGTGTGTGTGTGTGTGTGTGTTTCTGTGTGTATACGTATATATATGTATACATATATAATTAAAAAATAAAAATAACTGTAGAGGGATATGATCCTAGCAGATAGACCAATTAGGAAGTATTTGTTAAATACAAGTAAGATGTGATGGTGGTTGGGACTAGGGGAATAGCAGTGGAGGTGGTTAGAATAGTTCAGGCCTGACAGAATTCTCTGACATATTTGAAATGGAGGTAGAAGAAAGAACAGCCAAGAATGATTCCAAGATAATTTGGCCTGAACAAAGGGAAGAATGGAGGTAGCATGGGAGGAGCAGGTTTAAGGGAGTGGGTGAAATAAAGAATTCAGCTTTGGACACATCAGATTTACTATGTCTATTAGATGTCCAAGTCATAATTTCAATCAAACAAGTGGGTGCGTGATTCTTCGATCAGGGGAAAGTCATCAACATACAGGTGGTATTTAATGCATGGGACTGAATGAGATCATCTAGTGAGCACAAATGGAGAAAAAAAAGAGGACCAAGACCTAGACCTGGGCACTTCAACACTGGAAATGAAGATGATAATGAGGAATCAGCAAAGGAGACTTGAGCAGGAGTGACCAGCAAGGTACTAGTTGGAGAAACAGAGAACGATGTCTCTGTTGCCAAGGGGTTTGTTTCAAATAGCTGTTCATAAAGTTTTGAGTAGGTGCCTGTAAATTCAGGAGGTGATCAGAAATGTAGACCTGATCCAAAGAAACTAGTTAAGAGAATAAACTAATAAAACAGGTATACTGCGTGTGTTGCTGCACACCCTGGGACCTTTGCCTTCCCAGTGTGTCAGCTCACCCACCTGCGAGTCCCTCCTCCTGTGAGTGAGGACTACCCCGCTGAGCTCAGAAGTATGCAGTGAAGGGTTCTGCAGCCAGTAAGTACCACCTTCACCCCAGGCCAGGCAAATCCCTAGGGTCTCAGCCCTGGCATATCAATGACATGGGAGGCGGTATGTTACAGTGGAAAGTCTTGGGCTTTGGAATCAAAAAGGCTTGAATTTGAACCTTGGCTTTACTCCCTGCTTGCTAGATGAGATTGGGCAAGTTCCTTACTTTTCCCCTTTTGTCAAATGGGAATAATAAATATTAGCCTAGGAGGATTGTTACAAGAATAAGAAATAATATATTGAACATAATGTTCTTGATGTACATTGTATACACACTAAATGGAAGCTATTATTATTACTATAGACAGAAAGTAAGGGCTATTATCAAATTCAAAGCTTTCTGCTAGAACTATGGAGGGAAATGAACAAAGAGGTAGACAAGATCAATATGAATGATCAGTGAAAGCTCTAGTAGTGGAACATCGGGACAAACTAAAGCCCAGGAAAACTCAAATACTAAGAAGATTTAGGGGATTATTGGCCCCTTACTCTTCTTATCTTCCTGGAAACCTACAGAAGACTTTCTTAGAGGCTTCCTAGCAGTGATCCTACTGCCTCTTGGGACACCTGACCTTATTGGATGAGGACACTTGCCAATGGAACTGCCTGACCTTCATGAGTGCTGGCTCTACAAATCTGTCTCCTTGAGGCCAAGGGCTGTCCAGCTGTTTCTGAATCTCAGAGAGGATGGGACATGAGAAGCCCTGATACTCAGGCTCCAAATGGTGTAGCAACTGTGGCAAAGTTTAAAAAAAATCCTTTTGGGATTTCTACTTGAACTTGCTAAATAAGCACCACCAATATTGACCTTGAGGGAATGAGGAAAAGTCTGTTTTCATATGGATTGACCATCACCATTTGTTGGGAAAACTGAACTTTCTCCAATGCTCTTCATTGCAACTTTTGTACTAAATCAAACGTTTTATGTATGTGTCTGTTTTGAGCTCTTCAATCTATTCTATTGGTCTGTTTCACCTGTGCCAATTCCACATTGTCTTAATTATTACAACTTTAATATAAGGTTTAGTATTCAGTAGTTCTCGAACTCTGCTCTTTAAGACTGCCTTGGCTATTCTAGGCTATTGCCCTATTAATTTTAGAACCAGGTTTATTTCCACTAAAACAAAACGAAACGGAAGTTTGACTGGAGTTTTGTCTATAGATTCATTAGGAGAAAATAGACATCTTTATAATATTGAGCCTTCCAATCCATGAATGTAATATGTTGTCAGGTTCATGACTACGCCAAATGTCATATTGAGGTCCGAAGGGAGTGGGTAGATGAGCAGAAAGAACACTCAGGAGGCTGTGGGCAGGTGAAAGATGAATTTACTCAGCAGCAGCTCTCATCAACAGCTTTCTCACACTGTCTGCCCTGTCTCAGCTGCTTAGTCTCGCAGCTCCCACATAGCTGCGTGCATGGCCAGCTCTCCCTTGCCTTCAGGGTCAGCAGCTTAACTCTTTCTCTCTTTGGGCATAAGTGAGCAGAGCTGTGTTCTGACTCCCCTGTGTGTATCTGCAAAGACTGACAGCTTTGACTCTCTCTTTCTCTTGGCATCAGCGCCTGTGCAGTGTCAGCAGGGCAATTATACCTTTTACAGACAATAGTGACATAGGGTCGAGAGATGGCCTTCCCATGTTATGGCTACATGGCTGTGATAACAAGTGGAGTTATACGCCTGCACTCTAAACTCCCTGAGTAACTCTGGCCCGGGTGTCCGCGTCGGCCTATTCCTTGATCAAAGCACAGCCGTGTTCCTTAAATACATTCTCCCATTTGTTTAAGTTTTCTTTACCTTCCTTCAAAACCATTTTGTAATTATCAGTGTAGAGGTTTTTTGTTTTTTGAGGTTTTTTTGAGACAAGGTCTCACTCTGTTGCCCGGGTTGGAGGGCGGTGGTGGCAATCACAGCTCACTGCAACCGCCACCTGCTAGGCTCAGGTGATCCTCTCAGTCTACAAAGTAGCTGGGACTACAGGTGTGCACCACCAACCCCGGCTAATTTTGCATTTTTTGTAGAGATGCCATGTTTCCCAGGCTATTCTTGAACTGCTGGGTTCAAGCGATCCTCCCAACTTGGCTGGGAGTGTCTTAACACATATTTTGTTAAATTTATTTTGAGATTTATGTTTCTGGATGCTACTGTAGGTGGTATGGCTTTCAAAGTTTCTTTGCTAGTTTGTTAGTTTCTGGTGTAAATAACTAAAATAAATTTTGTGTATTGATTATATTCAGCCACCATCTAAATCCCCTTATTAATTTCAATAGCTTTTGGATTATTTGGCTACACCATCATATCGTCTACAAAGAGTGACTGTTTTGTTTCTCCTTCTTCTTTTTTAATCCTTACAATGTTATTTGTTTCTCTTGAATTCTTGCCCCAGCCAGGACCTTTAGTAAGTTTGTGCAAACATAATCACAGTTTTTGCATTGTTGACATTTGCCGTTTGATATTGGAATAATTCTTAAATAAATGGGGTTATGTTATATATCATTTTAATGTGCATTTCTCACTTTATGTTGTTTTGCTAATGACTTATTACTTGCTGTTTATTTTATGTTTAGACTATGGAAATGATGTTATACAAAAAGCAAATTCAAGTGATTTTCTTATTTGAGCTCAAAATGGTCATAAAGCAGTGGAGACAACTCGCAACATCAGCAATGCATTTGGAACTGCTAACGAACGTACAGTGCAGTGGTGGCTCAAGAAGTTTTGCAAAGGAGATGAGACAGTTGAAGATGGGGAGCGTAGTGGCTAGCCATCGAATGTTGACAATAACCAATTGAGAGCAATCATCGAAGCTGATCCGCTTACAACTACACCAGAAGTTGCCAAAGAAAGCAACGTTGACCATTCTATGGTTGTTCAGCATTTGAAGCAAATTGGAAAGGTGAAAAAACTTGATAAGTGGGTGCCTCAGTGAGATGCACCGAAAACTGCAACACTTGCAGCCGGCATTGGTCAACAGAAAGGGCCCAATTCTTCCCCAGGACAATGCCCGACCACACATCACACAACCAACGCTTCAAAAGTTGAACGAATTGGGCTATGAAGTTTTGCCTGATCTGCCATATTCACCTGAACTCTCACCAACGGACTACCACTTCTTCAAGCATCTCAACGACTTTTTGCAGGGAAAATACTTCACAACCAGCAGGATGCAGAAAATGCTTTCCAAGAGTTTGTCAAATCCTGAAGCCAGATTTTTTATGCTAGAGGAATAAACAAATTTCTTGTTGGCAAAATGTGTTGTTTGTAATGGTTTCTATTCTGATTAATAAAGATGAGCCTAGTTATAAGGATTTAAAATTCACAGTCTACAGCCACAATTACTTTTGCACCAACCAATAATATTAAAGAGAAGTGGTGATAGAGGTCAACCTTGTCTATGTCTTAGGAGAAAGGTGTTTAATATTTCACCAGGTGTTGGAGATGAGATTCTACATAAGCCAATTAGGTCAAGCTTTTATTTTAATGAAAATATTTTTTGATTTCAACTTTCAGGTTCAGAGGGTACATATGCCTTGGTTATCTGTACACCTCCTTGGTTATCTGTATTCCTAGATATTTTGTGTGTGTGTTTGTGTGTGTGTGTGTGTTTACTGTAAATGGAATTGCATTTTGATTTGGCTCTCAACTTGAATACCATTGATGTATAGAAATACAACTGATTTTTGTACATTGATTTTGGATTCTAAAACTTTACTGAAGTCATTTATCAATTTTGGGACCCTTTTGGCAGTATCTTTAGGGTTTCACAGGTATACAATCATATCATTAGCAAAGGAAAATTGGCTTCTTCTTTTCCAATTTGGATGCCTTTTCTTCCTTTCTCTTGCCTGATTGCTCTGGCTAGGACTTCCAGTACCACGTTAAGTAGGAGTGGAGAGAGTGGGCATCCTTGTCTTGTTCTAGTTCTCAAGGAGAATGCTTCCAGTTTTTGCTTATTCAGTATAATGTTGGCTGTGTTTGTCATAGATGGCTCTTATTAGCTTGAGGTATGTTCTCTTGAAGCCTAGTTTGTTGAGGGTTTTTATCATGAATGGATGTCAGATTTTATCAAAAGCTTTTTATACATCTATTGAGATGATCATATGGTTTTTATTTTTAATTCTGTTTATGTGGTGAAACACATTTATTGATTTGCATATGTGTTGAACTAACCCTGTATCCTAGGAATAAAGCCCACTTGATTATGGCAAATTAATTTTTTGACGTGTTTCTGGATTTGGTTGAGGATTTTTGCATCTGTGTTCAGCAGGGATATTGGCCTGTATTTTTCTTTTTTAGTTGTGTCTTTGGCATATTTTAGTATCAGAGTCATGGTGGCTTTGTAGAATGAGTTGAGGAGGAGTTTCTTCTCCTCAATTATTTGGTATAGTACCAGTAGGATTAGTACCAGCTCTTCTTTGTATGTCTGGTAGAATTCAGCTGTGAATTCATCTGGTCCAAGGCTCTTTTTCGTTGCTGGGTTTTTTATTTGATTCAATTTCAGAACTCAGTGTTGGTCTGTTCAGGGTTTTGATTTCTTCCTGATTCAGCCTTGGGAGGTTGTGTGTTTCCAGGAATTTATCCACTTCCCCTAAATTTTCTAGTTTGTGTGCAGAAAGGTGGTCATAATAGTCTCTGAGTATCTTTTGTATTTCTGTGGGATCAGTCATAATGACACCTTTGTCGTTTCTGATTGTGCGTATTTGGATCTTCTCTCTTTATTATTTGATTATCTAGCTAGTGGTCTATTGATCTTGTTTATCCTTTCAAAAAACCAGCTTTTAGTTTTGTTGATCCTTTGTATAGATTTTGGGGTCTCAACTGTACTCAGTTCTGCTCTGATTTTAGTTATTTCTTTTCTTCTACTAGATTTGGGGTTAGTTCTTATTATTCCAGTTCCTCTAGGTTCAATGTTACACTGTTAATTTGAGATCTTTCTAACTCCTTGATGCAGGCCTTTATAGCTATAAATTTTCCTTCTAACACTGCTTTTGCTGCATCTCAGAGAGGTTGGTATGTTATGCTTCTGTTTCCATTTATTTCAAAGCATTTTTTGATTTCTGCCTTAATTTCATTGTTTACCCAAAAGTCATTCATGAGTAAGTCATTTAAATTCCATGTAACTGTGTGGTTTTGAGAGATCTTCTTGGTATTGATTAGTATTACTATTCCACTATGATTTGAAAGTATGGTTGGTATGATTTCAACTTTTTTGAATCCATTGAGACTTGCTTTATGGCTGATCATGTGGTTGATCTTAGAGTATGTTCTGTGTGCAGATGAGAAGAATGTATATTCTGTGGTTGATGGGTTGTGTGTTCTGTAGGTGTCTGTTAAGTCCTGTTGTTCAAGTGTCAAAATTAAGTCCAGAATTTCTGTTAGTTTTCTGCCTCAATGATCTGTCTAACACAATCAGTGGGATGTTGAAGTCCCCCACTATTATAGTGTGGCTGTCTAGACTACCTCATAAGGAGAAAGGCTAATACTTTCTGAGGGGCAGTCCAGATTTTTAACAGGGCAACAGGAAGGTATTTGGTTTATGGTAACTGAGTCTCTAGAACTGATTTGGTTCAGTGGTTCTTTAAAATCTGATTTGTCTTATCTACTTTCTTTAATGAAGATGGGTGCCAAGGAGTATGATATTTAATGTCTAGGGCTTGGGATAACTTTTTAATGATTTTAAACTTGGACACTATATTTTCAATTAATGCTATAACTGTATTATTGGCTATTGCATCTGCAAAGGGAATAGCTTTGACTTAGTGAGTGAGGTGATTTATTACCATTAGTAAGTATTTTAGATGACTTATTGGAGATGTCTCTGTAATCAATTTAGTTACTTTGGAGTGGTCTTAAGCTTGGACTCCTTCTCCTGAGGGGTAATTTCTTTTGTAGCTCGTTTATCAGTAAGCAACTATCTGTAACTTGTTTGGCCAGGGTATAAATTCTCATACATTTATAAATTGTAAGAACTGTGTTACACATGGCTTGGGGTCCCTAGTGGGTCTTCTGATGCAGATGGGACAGGATATCTTTTTGTTGTCCTGTTTGTTAACAAGATAGAGAAAGTTCATTCTGAGCTTTCTCTAGCATCTATTTTTCATTAGCTTTTCTTTCTCAGTGGCAGAGAAAACAGGGATCAGGATAGGAGGAGGAAGGTAAGGAGTTAAGTGGAAAACAGACATTTCAGAAGAAACAGTGGCCTGCTTGACTTATCTGATCTGCTACGTTATTTCCTTGATTCTTGAAAGACAAGCTTTTTCTGGTGTCCAGGGACATGGACAGACAATAGTTATTTCTTCTGGCACTGAAGGTTATTCAATACTTGGGTGATTAACTCCTTATGAACAAGCTTTTGGCCTTTACTATTAATAAGACTTTATTCAGTCTAAAACTTTTTTAAATGTATAAGGCTTGACTAAGTGCAAACAGCTCACAAGTTTGAACAGACTAATTATTAGGCAATTTTCCTGACTCTATTTCTTTAAGAGCTTCTCTATCAATTACTGAACACCTGTTGTGTCTTTTTCCTTCAATCGCTTGGGAGGAATCATCTATAAACAAGTACTGTCTCGTCCTGAAAGGAATTTCTCCTAGATTTGGATCTCTTGTTAAGAAACTTTCCTGGTCAAGTGAAGTATTAGTAGTTAATGTAAATCATCCTTTTTTTTTTAATAGAATAGTTTCATACTTACACACAAGTAATACTTTTCTAGTGGTACATTTCTACTTCTAACACTGGCTCAACTACAACAAATGCTAGTGGATATATCAGCTGGAAGATTATTTACTTGCTTAGGAAAATTAGCTATGGGGGTGCCTAGCTGCCTCGAGCTTCAGCCGAAGCCTTGCACTACTTGGCCCTGGCAGAAGTAAGGCAGACGTCCTATAATACAGGCTCCTCAGGGTATGGGCTGTGGCCTGATCTGCATGTCCTGTGGAGGCGCCATTGACATGGTGCCTGGACGCCGGACCAGCTGGGGGGCAGGAGTGTGGGCTCTGCCAATCATGGGGGTGCAACAGGGGCCAGACAATGCCGATGACACATTGTGGCAGATCTTTGACACTGACAACCTAACAAAAGCTGCCTGGTGACTTAGGTGCCTGGACAGGCGAAGATCTGAAGTGGGGTCAGGGACGGAAACGACTGCTTGAGGGGAAGGGTTGAGGGCACTGAGAGGGGAAGACGGTCTAGGGGATCCTATGTGCTAGAGTATTTAGGCATGGTAAATGGCTTTTCTAACTTTTCATTATCTTTCTAATATTTTCACATGAAACTTAGGGGACTATTGGAGGAGGTATTTTTAGTATCATCTTTATCTTTTTTATTCCTTGTCTTGCTTGGGGTATGTCTTATGTTGGGTTCTAGTTAGGCTCAGTCCCTCGTATTAGAAATTTCTTGCCTATCCTTTTCTGGAGGCTTATTGAGGCTCAATTTTTCATATTAGAAATTTCTTGCCTCTTATTCCTTGGGGGACTTGTTAAGGCTCAATCCTTCATATTAAGGATTTCATGCCTATCCTTTAACCTTACCTGCTGGAGGTTCTTTGTACTTTACTTTCACTTCATCCACTCTGGCTGCTTCCTTGGCAGGAGTGTTTCAGGTCCTTCTTAGCATTGATGGTGGGTCAGTATAAACCCCTGATGGGACCCCCAAAGGGCTGCCCTAAGCTGTATAAGGTGACCATAGAACTGCAGATTGGACTCACTCACTCTGCACAGCAGTAGTGCTTAGTACCACTCACACAAACAGCACCACAAATAGTAGTTCTTGTGATCATTCATACACACTTTCAACCTCCAGAATTCTGACCACCAGGGAAATACTTTGTTGCCCCTGCGACTTTTCTTACTTTAGTCTGTGCACAGAGTTACCTGGTTGCCACGGTATGTGAGCCTCATTTCTTCAAGCTGCCAGCTTTTTTATTCCTTGCATAGCTGAGAGTTTGGGTTTATTTGTCTCACTGTGTGGGTCTCATTCCTTTACCCCTGAGGCCCCACAACTAGGCAGCGGGGCACATCTCCTCACAGGAGAGGACTAGAGGCCCTTCCTCAGAGGAGAATGGGAAACCTGCACAAGCCCCCAGAGGAGAATGGGAATCCCGGATGAGCCCCCAGATTGTTGGAGATAAAAATGCTCTAGAAATAAATGCCTGGTAACACAAAGTGAAACCAGCACTCAGGCAAAAGTTTTCTCAGCAAAGCAATTTACTTCTGCAGAAGGGTGCTACTCGTGTCAATCAGGGTCGCAAGAGCACAGGGAACAAAGGAAACCAGGGGGTTTTTATTGTTAATGCAATTCCTACCTCTGTGTCACTTCCCCATGGGCTGGGGTTGGACCACACAATCTAAACTGACCTGATTAGCTACTTGTAAATATTTTTCTAAATATGGAAGGGAAGGGGGACATGAGGTACAGTGGTGAAGCAAGTGAGATGTACAGTTTTGGGGGAAAAATGGGTGCAGGTAACTAAGAGAAAAGATGTGAGTTATTGATTAGAGCTGACGGGAAGGGGGTAGGCTGTTTACAGTAACTAGGAGCAAGGTGGCATGTAGAACAAGAAAGTTAGATTTGAGAACAAAAGGCAAAGAAGTTAGCAGGCTAAACTTTTGAAGAGAAACTCAGAGAAATTCATCGTATCCTACAAGACTTTCCCTACTGCACCCAGCACTACAATTGGGTCTTTGCTGTGAGAAACTACCCACCAGCCAAAAAATATCTGCTTTTCAGATTCTTTTGTCTTACAGGGTGATCCCTTGATATGGTGCTCTCCCCCTTCCCCTATGGATGCGGCTTCCTGAGAGCTGGACTGCAGCAATTGTTACTGTTTTTCTGTGTCCAGCCACCCAGCAGAGCTAACAGGCACTGGGCTGGTGCTAGGGAATGCCTACAAAGAGTCCAGTGATGTGACCAGGCTTCAGGTCTCCCAGCCATGGATACCAGCATCTGCTCTGGTGGAGGTGGCAGGGGAGAAACATAGACTCTGTGAGGATCTTTGGTTGTAGATATGTTTAGTATGCTTTCTCAAATGCTGGTTATGCTAGCAGTGAAGTTGCCACTCAGATGGACTCAGGACCTCTGGTTAGCCCACATGTTGTAGGCAGTGGAATTAGCTGTTGATTTCTTCTTCTTGGGAACAGTGTTATTGTCATGAGTTTCTGTAATCGGCTGAGTTGGTTGGCCTCCAGCCAGGAGGTAGCACTTGGAAGAGAGCACCAGCTACAGTATTAGCAGTGGGATATAAGCTTGCCCTACATTGGCTAGGGGAAGTGTTCTGGTTTCTCACGCAATGGTGGAAGAGGGGCACAAAGCTCCCTAGGGTTTATGTCTTTTGTGTTTGGCTACCAGAGTGCGTAGAGAAATACCATCAGGTTGGGGGAGGGCTAGGCAGGCCTGAGCTCACTCTTTTTGGACAGGGCTTGCCATGGCCACTGTGGGGGAAAGAGGGGTGGTTCTGAAGCCAATGGAGTTATGTTCTAGGGGAAAGTATGGCTGCCTCTACTTAGCAGTATTGTTCACCAGGGAAGTAGGGGATAGCTGGTAGCAAAAGGCCTTACCCAGCTCCTATGCAGTTGGTGAGGCCAATCTCACTCCCACGGTGCCCCGCTAATGGCACTGAGTTTATATCCAGGCAGCCTGCACAGAGAACTCAGACTTGCCCCAGGCCATAAGATTCCCTGCTAAGAAAGCAAGCAGGGCTTTCAGGCCTTGAGCCTCCCCATCTGCTCACAATGGTGGCAGCTTCTGCACTTGTATCTGCAGCAGTTCCTGTTCATTCCCCCAGTAGTCTCCATCCTGGATTCTATTCAAGGAGGTCCATGCCCAATAGAGATTATCATAAAATTCAGTTGGAAGCTTCTTTCACCCTGTGACCCCTCCCTAATTCTGCTGGCTGCCTTCCCTAAGGACCCCTGTGAATCAGGGATGGTTTCCCCTAGCTTGAGCTGGAGACTGGGAGTGGCTGCAAGTCTCTTCCCACTGCTGTTTCTACTTTTATATTTTGTGTGGCTCTCTAAATCCATTCAAGCTGTAGGTAAGGTTAAGTCCTTCTCTGGTGATCTGGGTTTTCAGATTCCCCAGTGGGGATGTGTGTTCAGAGGCAGGTTTCCCCCGCTCACACTTTGGGAATTCACAGCTTTTCACCTGTGTATTAGTCTGTTCTCAAGCTGCTAATAAAGACATACCCGAGACTGGGTAATTTATAAAGGAAGAGGTTTAATTAACTCACGGTTCACCATGGCTGGGGAGGCCTCAAGAAACTTATAATCATGGTAGAGGGGAAGCAAATAGGTCTTTCTTCACATTGTGGGATCAAAAAGAAGTGTCCAGCAAAAAGGGGGACAAGCCCCTTATGAAACCATCAGATCGCCTGAGAACTCACTATCATGAGAACAACATGAGGGTAACTGCCCCCATGATTACATTACCTCCCACCAGTTCCAGTTCCCTCCCATTACACGTGGGGATTATGGGAACTACGTCTCAAGATGGGGTTTGGGTGGGGACACAGCCAACCATATTGACCTGTCTTTCTGAGTTTGCAGCAGTGTGCCATTTCTTTCAAAGATCTCTCAATTCTTTCAGTTTTCCTGGTACATTTGTGTGTGGTTCTTGGAACAAAAGTTCACAGTGTGAATCTCCACACACTGTTCTGTCCATCCAAGTGGGAGATGCACGTTAACCCTGCCTCCTATCTGCCATCTTCCGAAGCTATTCTCCTGACTCCTAGTTTAAATGCACATTGTAGTCTATCTCCAGACCACAGTGTGGTTGAGAGCCTTGGGAAATGTCTGTTTTGTGACTCTCCAAGGACATGGTTTCAGACATAACCCCATCACTCAAACTGATACAGATAGCTTTAAGGCTCGCCTGTTCTCTGATGTGGCAGTATTGCTGCTTCTTGCAAAGCGGGAACCCCCTCCCCCCTTTAGGCCCGTGTAAGTGGGCGTTCATTGTGGTGGTGTTGGGTGGGTGGGTTGGCCTCACCTCAGGCCCTGGAGGAAGTGGTCAGGTGCCAGCAGAGTTGGAATGGGATAGGTAGTTCCCCAGTTCCCAGGCCCCTAGTGGGTGAATATATGCAGACCTGGTGGATAGCATATATGAGTCCTGAAAGGGCTGGACATTTTTAGCTATGTCTAGTTTTCTACACAGCTCATCCATTGAGTTTTTAACTTCAGTTATTATTTTTATCTGTTATGAAATTTGCATTCAATTTTTATTCCATTCTTCTCATGAAATTCTCCATCTAATTTATATTCTTAAACAAATTAAATACAATCTTTTAAAAGCCTGTGTGTATCTGATAATGCCAATATCTGGATCATCTGTGGGTTTGATTTTATTTCTGTTTTTTTCTCTAGTCCTGTCCCATAGTATACTTGATACTTTTAAAATTAAATGTCATACATATATATGAAAAATTATATAGGATCTGGATAATATTATATTCATCCAGAGAGGATGTAGCTTCTTTTTGCCATGCAGTGAAAATAGGCACAGCTCTCTTTATCTTTGTGATTAAACTGGTTTCTGGGTTTCAGCTTTGATAAAGACTATTTTTTATTCACATGTGCTTTTTGTTGTTGTTGTTGCTGTTGAGACGGAGTCTCCCTCAGTCACCAGGCTGGAGTGCAGTGGTGCGATCTCGGCTCACTGCAACCTCCGCCTCCAGGGTTCAAGCGATTCTCCTGCCTCAGCCTCCCGAGTAGCTGGGACTACTAGGTGTGTGCCACCACGCCTGGCTAATTTTTGTATTTTTAGTAAAGACAGGGTCTCACCATGTCGGCCAGGATGGTCTCGAGCTCTTGACTTCGTGATCTGCCCGCCTTGGCCTCCCATAGTGCTGGGATTACAGGCATGAGCCACTGTGCCTGGCCCATATGTACTTTTAAGATATAGATTTTCAGGAGTCCCATCTAATAGTTTGGGGCATCTTCTAGGATCTCAACTCCTTGGCAGACTTTGAAATAATTTTTATCTCCCTGTTCAGAGAGAATACCTGAAGTTTGACTCAGCTTCCTAACCTGCTGCTTTGCATGTTAAGAGTCAGAAAACGCCTTGAAGGGAAAGGGGTACCCATTCAGAGTTAACTTCTCCCTATTTACTTTCTCTCCAGGATTTTGGCTTCTTACATCCTTGTTCTCTTTTCATTCTCAAACCACAACTTTTATTTCTCTAACGTCAAGAGACTACCAAAATCTCTGTTCAGCATCTTCGCCTCTTTGAGAGCCATTTTGCTTGGCTTCTGAGCTTCTTGCTCCTGCACTGATGAATAGTTGACAAATTACTTAAGAGGAAAAGTTGAGAAGAATATGGCAATCACCTTTATGCATATTCCTAAGGACCATCCGCTCGACTTAGATTTAGCAGAAAGAAGGTAACTCTGGTTTTCAGAAAATAAAAACCCAGATATTTTAGTTAGGATTCTAGTCTTTATTTTAGCCTCTTTAGGATGTTTCCAGTCTAAGATAGGATTGAGTCTAAAGAGTAATACCCACAGGAAATTTTCAAATACTTCTGTTTGACCAAGGGTGGCAAACACCTGGCACATGTGTGGCTATTTTTCTATCTGGCTCCAATTGTGGTTCTGGCTAAGTGATCATGGCACCCTTTTTTTGTGACTCCAGGAAATGTGTTAGAATCCTTACCAACAAAACACACAAGCCAGAACTTGGCTTACACAATGAAACTTGTCAGACATGCCTGTCTTCGGCATTAGGCTTGCGATTGGGCTGCTTGTCATGAGGTGAATAGTAATGTCATTCAGGGTGTCAGCCCAAGGCTAGAGTCATTGATTAGATGTCTGGTTGTGCACAGCATTGGTACAGGACCCAGGCATATAACTCAGTGTCTTCTCCACCTCTTCTTGATCCTGCTTATTGTAAATGAAAAATAAAATTCCAGGTCCCCCAACCATCTGAATGGATCCCTTATCTGAACCAAGGGCATTCCAAAGTTAACCTGAAAAACTAGTTCAGGCCTTGATGGGAAGGTGGTGTTGGACATGCCTCATTATACCTCCTCCCTTTCAGAATTACTGATGGAACAGATTCATTAAGTCTGATAAGAAACATTTACATTCTTTTCTCCCTGAAGCCTTGCTACCTAGAGGCTTCACCTGAATGATAAAAGCCTGGTCTCCACAATCCCTTACCTCAACCTGGACGTTCATTTTTATTGGTTCAAAGTCTTTAGATAATAACCAAATGCCAATCGGAAAATCTTTGAACCCACCTATGACCTGAAAGCACCCCCCTACCCACCACTTCCAGTTGTTCCACCTTTCCAGACTGAACCAATACACAACTTAACATGTATTGACTGATAGCTTATATCTTCCTAAATTACATAAAACCAACCTGTAGCCTGACCCCCTTGGGCGCATGTTCTCAGGACTCCTGAGGGCTGTGTCATGGGTATTGCTCACTCATATTTGGCTCAGAATAAACCTCTTCAAATATTTTACAGAGTTTGACTCTTTTTGCTGACATTATGTATAGTGGTAGAGTCCAATGGTGAGTTTGTAAACTGATTTCATACTAATGAGTTAGTATTGTAGTCCCTTTTAAAAGAAATATTGCTAACCCAAGCTGGCCTACCCAAAGCATGTTTGGGTCGGGGAAGAGTACACATGGAGGCCCTAGGCCCACCATTCTGTATCTCACTGTGGATGGTGTTGTGCATGTGGATGTGACACCCCAGCTTATATATAGAGGGTCTGTAAACAATCCTCCCAACAGGCAACTCCTAGGCACCCTTCTGCCCAGGGTGCCATGCCTAGGTACATGGCTCTGCTCTCACGAGCATGAGGAGAAGACTGGGCAGGTCCTAGGAGGGACTCAGAGCTGTTTGGACAGGGTAATGGGATTCTGGTTACCACAGTGTGGTCTAGACAAGGTGACTGGCACAGTCCCCCTGACAACAGTCTCCTTGGTCCTTCCAGAGCAGTGTGTGGTGGGGGCAGCATAGTCAGAGTGGCTGGACAAGGCAGAGCCCACTAAAGCCTGAGGCCCAAGGCAGGGCACCAACTGCCCACGTCTGAGGACAGTACTAAACCCAAATTGCTCTGCCTAGTGGCATTTCAGGCTGTATTATAAATAGATATTGAAAAATAAAGGCAGAGTGAATAACAGGTAACTCAGGGTAGTCTGCCCACAGGCTTAGCTTCACTAAGCCATTTTACTAATTTTCTTCCTTTCCTCTTCTTGGGAATCAGAGAGCTCACAGAAATCTCCAGGCTTGTTTTTTTGACTCACAAGACTTTCAAATTGGCAGCTGCAGTTAGTGAGGAGGGAGGTTCAAGAAGATAGAGATGGGAGTCCATTTAGGAAGGGCAGAGATGTGTGTGGGGAGGGAACATTTATTCCCAGGAGAGGGCTCCAGTGATCTGTGCTCCGCTTTGCCGACTCTTTTGCCACTCTTCCCTTTCTACCCCCTCCCCAGGCTCTCAAATTACAGACTTTAAACTGGGCATAGCATGTCTTCCCATTTCCAAACTGTCTGTCTGTAGATGGGGAAGGGAAACCATAGAAAATATCCATGGAAGTGTAGACAAGTGACTGTGTTACCTGCTGATGCCTGGTTCAGGTAGCTTGGCCCTGTTGCTCCTCTCAATACCTTGGGGTCAGTCAGAGCTAAAGGTGACAGTCAGAAATAGAATGTGTAGGCTGGGCGCGGTGGCTCATGCCTGTAATCTCAGCAATCTGGGAGGCCAAGGCAGGTGGATCACTTGAGGTCAGGAGTTCAAGACCAGCCTGGCTAACATGGTGAAACCCCATCTCTACTAAAAAGTGTGGTGGGGGACACCTGTAAACTCAGATACTCGGGAACTGAGGCAGAAGAATTGCCTGAACCCGGGAGGCAGAGGTTGCAGTGAGCCAAAATCATGACACTACACTCCAGCCTGGGCAACAAGAGTGGAACTCCGTCTAAAAAAAAAAAAAAAAAAAAGATATGGAATGTGTAGCTGGGTGCTGTGGCTCACACCTATAATCCAAGCTACCTGGGAGACTGAGAGTTCAAGACCATCCTGAACAACATAGCATGACCCCATCTCTTAAAAAAAAGGAAAAGAAAAGAAACAGAATGTGAAAATCTCTAAGGGGGCTGGCCTCCTTTACTCTGAATGTTCTTGAAATTCAGCCTAGCTCTTTTACTTAGTGAGCTCTTTATGTCTTTCTCCAACATGCGTACAGTTCTCTCTCTCTCTCTCTCTCTCTTCCTCTTTGTCTCACCAAATCCAGGAAAGAAAATTATCCTACTTGTGTGCTGGTGGTGTTGTCTGTGAGCTTCTTAGTGGAATACTGGAAGGCCCACCCTGCTTCCGTCTCTCTGATAAGGTCCAGGCTGTATTGTTTTAAAAGTAATGCCCTTGGCTGGGTCCGGTGGCTCATGCCTGTAATCCCAGCACTCTGGGAGGCTGAGGCGGGGGGATCACAAGGTCAGGAGACCAAGACCATCATGGCTAACACCGTGAAACCCAGTATCTACTAAAAATAATAACAATAAAAACAATTAGCCAGGCATGGTGGCACGCACCTATAGTCTCAGCTACTCTGGAGGCTGAGGCAAGAGAATTACTTGAACCTGGGAGGTGGAGATTGCAGTGAGCTGAGATCACGTCACTGCACTCCAGCCTGGCAGCAGAGCAAGGCTCTGTCTCAAAAAAAAAGAAAAGAAAAGAAGAAAAAAAGTAACATCCTTGAATCCTTAAACAATTGTCTCATTTAATTTGGATCATTTTGACCTTTAAGTTTCTTTATTCAGATCTTTAATGTTTTTAAGGGAGCTGTTAAAAGAGGAATTGAGTTTGCCTCCTTTGCAGAGAAAATTAAAAGTGTGCCATGACACTGAGTGCCCTTGGAGAGGGGGAGATCTTTGGAAGTTTGAAGGGTGATCTTACCTAGAAGGTGCTTTTGTATGTGATTGTAGAGGGGGCAGAGAAAAAAAAATGGCCTCCACCCATTGTGTTTCTCCATGAGCTATGACTGTGAGTGAGGCCACCGGGGAGTCTCCTGTTCCCACAGGCTGGCACTCTGATGGAAGAGTGCCAGTTAGGCAGGCCGCGGAGGAGGGTTCTGTGACCCGAGACACTGGCACTGCAGGAATATGACGTTGGCAGTGTTTTAGGAGGGGATTTTGCCAGCTTAAGGCCATGAACCCAAGAGGAAATTAGATTTTAAGCAGAAATAAAATCCTGTGGAAATATTTAATGTTAGGTGATGTTTGCATCATGAAGGACATCATCTCTCTTCCATTGAATCTTTTCCTCTTTTTGTCCGTGGCTTCCTGTGTCTGTAATAGAATAATCTGTTGTCTCTGCTGAGTGCTGTCTGGAGCAGAAGCTTTTGTCAAGCTCTTCTTGATAATATCATTTCAGTTACACTTAAATTCAAAGCTCTTCCCTCTTTTTTTTTTTTTTTCCTAAGTGTCTCTAGCATTAAGGGAGGAATGGATCCTTTTAGTTTTGACCACAGAAATAAAACTTCAATCAGAACATGTTGAATGCTGGCTTCAAATTTAGTCACCAGGAATGGTCTTTAGCCCAACATTACCCCCTAGTGGGATAAAATAGAATAGATATTAATGAGGTTATGTGGGATGCATTTGAATGGGTGTAACTAGATGCTCTGTCTTGGGCCTGCTCTGTGACAGATAACAAGTGGCTGTTAAGGCCCCATGGAAAAATGCATCTCTCCAGCTCTTTGGAAAGCGACTGGCCTTCAGTGAGCGTGGAGCAATTCATTCTGCTTAATAACCCCCTATTTCTTTTTCATTTTATTCTCTCGTTGTTGTCATAGTGAGTGGCATTTAAGAGCTGGAGAAGCAAAGCACAGAAGTCATATGTAAAAAGTGTAACAGATTTGATTTCATAAAACATGCACACTGTCATATAATGCAAGACACCAAAAGTTAGAAGGCAAATTCAAAAGAACCTAAAGGAGCAACAAACATTGTTTAAAGTAGCCCATAAACGTGTAAAATATTATGTATCGGTTTAAAAAATTCAACTGCTTCACAGTGAAAGGAATTTGAATTAAAATGAAATATCATCTTTTATCCATCAGATTAGCAAAAACAGAAAGAGTGTTAATTTCAAACGTTGCTGAAGGTATGTAAGAAGGGAGCACTAGCTGTTGACGGGAATGTAAACAAGTGAAGGACTTTTGAAGGCAATTTGACAGGATCTGTCATGACTTTAAATGGACATATGCTTTGATCCAGCAAGTTTACCTTTTCAATTCTATCCCCAAAAGATATTCTCATATATGTCACAGATCTCTTTACAGTAATATTCCTTGCCACAATGTTTATGATAAGAAAAGCCTACATATAAGTAAAAGTCCATCAACTGAGACAGAAGGTGGGGCAGCATAGGTGTAACTAAATAAATTACGGAACATTTCCTTTTCACGGAATACTGTGCTGACATTAACATAAATGAGACAGAACTCCATATATTTTTTCCTATGGAAAAAATCTCCATGACCCTCAGGTGAAAAATGAAATCACAGAATAAGTTTTAGTTTGATTCAATTTTTGTGTGTATGTTTTAAAATCGCGTATGTGGCCAGATGTGGTGGCTCATGCCTGTAATCCCAGCACTTTGGGAGGCCGAGGCGGGTGGATCACAAGGTCAGGAGATCGAGACCATCCTGGCTAACACGGTGAAACCCTGTCTCTACTAAAAAATATAAAAAATTAGCCAGGCGTGGTGGTGGGCGCCTGTAGTCTCAGCTACTTGGGAGGCTGAGGCAGGAGAATGGCATGAACCTGGGAGGCAAAGATTGCAGTGAGCCAAGATCGCACCACTGCACTCCAGCCTGGGCGACAGAGTGAGACTCTGTCTCAAAAAAAAAAAAAACCACACACACACACACACACACACACACACACACAACACAAAAAATGCGTATGTGTATGTAGACACGTATAGAAATTTCTAGAACAAATGAAATTCAATCTATTAATAATACTGACCTCCAAGGAGAGAAGTAGGAGTACAGAAGTTAATAAAGGAAGACTTTCTTTCTGCCTAACTTCTTATTGGTCAATCTGGGAATTCATTTTGCTGTGTCTGTGTGTTACTCGTATGGAAAAAAGTAAGCAAAAATAAACACTATTATGTGATATTCATACAGATGCATGATATTTCAAAGGAAACTTCTCTACTATAAGACAAAGAGAGTTTAAATTTAGCATAGCGGCAAGGCTAAGCCCAGTGACAAGTCCTTCATCAATTGTCTTTTTTTTTTGTTTTCAAGAAATCTCAACACAAGGGTAAACATTGTGCTGGAGAAATGAATGGTTCGCTAATTTCCCAGATAGTCAGAATCTTTTTCTGGCCTCGTGGCTTCATCATTGCCTGACTCAGCATGTGTACTCAGGGCCCCTAGAGTGAGCCATGGTGAACCAGGTGGTGAGAGTTGCAGGGAGTGATGGTGTAGGCTGAGGACTCCAACTACTGTGTCTCTTCACAGCAAACACCTGGACATGGGCAAGCCACCCAAGAGACAATTTTGCTCTAAAACGGTATTTTTTGCCCCTTCCCATTTGGAGCAAAGATCAAATTCCAAAGAAGATTCTGAAATATTCATGTTAACCCATGTATACTATTAAAGCTATTTCATCTTACTCATTTTCAAAAATGTTTATAATTTCATAGGTTGCTTATGTCTTTTAGAAAATCAATATACCCAGGTTAACTCCATAGCAGCAGGTATTTACAAATTCTTTTGTTTATGAGACAAGCTGTTGAAACAACCCAGTGCCCTATCTCAAAATATTTTGCGTTTTTATCTTTTCATAGACTCTTCCAAATATCTTCTCAGTTTACATGAACATTTAAGAAGGATCTGGCAAGTTCAAGTATTACTTCCTTATTTACTTCCTCATTATTAAGTACAGTTCTTTATTTCTCACAGTAAGAAGAGACATCGTGTTGCATTACACTGAAAATACTGGACAATTCAATACAAATTATAGAGGTATATTATCCAAATTCTGCTGCTAAGGTTTCATTTTTGTCCTTTGAAATTTCATACTGATCACTTCTTGGTTTATACCAAACTTTCTTTCACCTTTGAAACTTCAAAAGTAAATACTCTTCCCCATTTCCCACTCTTAGGTCTAAATTTGCAGCAGGAATTGAAGGAGGGATTGAAATATTGCACCTGGCTCATAGAATTTGACAGCATGACAAAGGATGCTGTAAAATATGAACCAAAAGGCAAAAATGAATATACTGTAATACCTTGGATATTTTTGGTCCTTTACCTGTTAGGATACCAACCAGTGTTGAGAAATAGTATATACATAGGTAGTGACTGATCATAAACTTTCGTATATGCTTGTCTATTATCCTGTAGGAAGGTGGGATGGTGAGAGGCTTAAAACAGAGGAAAACATGATTACATTAAAGTTTTCAAAAGATCACATAAGCGGTAGTTTAAAAGAATAACTGAGGAGTGTGAGAGGGAGGACTAGGGGCAAAAAATAAAATGGCAACAATCCAGCAACCTTTGTTGCAATCCAAAAAGTTTGTTTCAAACACTTGCTACAAACATTCATGTACACATAGGAAAGTGTGACATGATGAATTTAGAGATTTGCACATTTCTATCTTGCTTGCCAACAATTAGAAGAGTAATTATATCACACACAGATTGACAAATAGCCAAAGGGCCATTTTAAAATGCTGCCTTTCAGTCTATCATTGATGCAGTGTCAGGTTGATTCCATGTCTTTGCTATTGTGAATAGGCTGGATGAAGAAAATATGATACATATACATCATGGAATACTATGCAGCCATACAAAGAATGAGATCATGTCTTTGCAGAGACATGGATGGAGCTTGAGCCCATCACCCTTAGCAAACTCACACAGGACCAGAAAACCAAATACTGCATGTTCTCACTTATAAGTGGGAGCTAAATGATGAGAACACATGGACACATAGAAGGGAGCAACACACACTAGGGCCTATTGGAGGGTGGAGGTGGGGAGGAAGGAGAGGATCAGGAAAAATAACTAATGGATACCAGGCTTAATACCTGGGTGATGAAATAACCTGTACAACAAACCTCCATGACACATGTTTACCTATGTAACAAACCTGCACGTGTACCACTGAACTTAAAATAAAAGTTAAAAAAAAAAAAGAAAAAATGAATGACTGCCTTCCGGTTACTGAAAGCAGACCCAATTAAGGAAACTATTACAGTTGCCAAGGTCAGGGACTATAAATGCATATGTAAGCTTCCATCAGAGCACCAACCTCTGAGTTCTCCCTTTGGGTCACACTTTGAGGCAGTTGGATCATCACATATTGGGCAAAGGTGTCAAGAAGAAGCAAGATGCTGAGAGCCTGCTCAATCCACAACAAGCCAAGAAATGTTTTGTTTTGTTTTAAGTAAAAAGCAATCAATTTCCTTTTGTTATATGAAGGTAATAGGATTGATACTTTTGCTTAAGGATAACCTATACAAATACAGTCTGGACTGAAGAGATAGATCAAATATTAATATATAAACCTAATAAAACCCTTCTGAACCTATTGCCAGATACAAAGCTGGACTGTGAGTATAATTGAGAACAGACCGAGGAGCAGAGATTGAATGGTGTTTATAAAAAATAATGGGGCTGGGTGCAATGGCTCACGCCTGTAATCCCAGCACTTTGGGAGGCTGAGGCAGGTGGATCACAAGGTCAGAAGACCGAGACCATCCTGGCTAACATGGTGAAACCCCGTCTCTACTAAAAATACAAAAAACTAGCCGGGTGTGGTGGCGGGTGCCTGTAGTCCCAGCTACTAGGGAGGCTGAGGCAGGAGAATGGAGTGAACCCGGGAGGCAGAGTTCACAGTGAGCCGAGATCGTGCCACTGCACTCCAGCCTGGGTGACAGAGCAAGACTCCATCTAAAAAAAAAATAATAAAAAATAAAAAATAAAAAAAATGATGGATAGGGGCTGGGCACAGTGGCTCATGCCTGTAAGCCCAGCACTTTGGGAGGCTGAGGTGGGCAGATCACCTGAGGTCACAAGTTTGAGACTAGCCTGGTCAACATGGCAAAACCCCGTCCCTACTAAAAATACAAGACTTAGCCAGGTGTGGTGGCGTGCACCTGTAGTCCCAGCTACTCGGGAGGCTGAGGCAGGAGAATCACTTGAATCCTGGAGGTGGAGGCTGCAGTCAGCTGAGCTCATGCCACTGCACTCCAGCCTGGGTGACAGAGAGAGACTCCGTCTCAAAAAAAAAAAAAAAAAAAAGGGGGTCATAAACAACTGGGAGGAATCAAGAATGACATACATTTCTGGCTTCAGTTACTACATGGATATTGCTGTTATTAATTAAATAGGGAATAATAAAGGGAAACTTTATGGGGAGAGGAGTCCAATTTTTGAAGTGCATGTAAGTTCAGGAAGTGAGAGCATTGTTGTGCCTCTTTTGTTCATTGTCACTGCTGTTATTAGCACATGACACAGAGCCTGGAACACCCAAGGCACTCAATACATATGGACTAAATGAAACAGTTCCAGAGAGAAGCCTGAGCTGACTTAGTATTTGGGAGTCAGTAGTAGACAGATAGGGTTTGAAGTTATTGAAGTGGGTGCACTCTTTCAGGGCAAGCAATGAGAAAGGAGCACCTTGGGAAGATCTTTGTGGTGACCATCATGTAAGAGGTGGGCAAAGGAAAGCAGCCCAGGAAAGTTCACGGTGAATTTATTAGAGAAACAAAGGGGAATTGCAAAGATATTGGTGTCACGGACACCTTGAAAAGGAGGAGATAATTTTAATGAGGGAGTGTCAAAAGATCTAAATACCACAGAAAGAGAAAGTAAGTTAAGAATCAGGATCTATTGGAGCTAGCAATTAGGAAACCATTTTTGCCCTCAGCAAGAGCAGTTTCAGTGCAAAGGTAAATCCATGCCGAAGTGCACTGAAGTTAGACTGGAAGTGAAGAAACAGAGGTAGTAAGATAAGGCCACTCTTTCATGTTTGGTTGTGATGCAGTTAGATAAGTCAATAACTAGTATGTTACAAAGTTAAGGGATTGAGTAAATAGTCTTACAACCTGAGGCTATTGTGAAGAAGATGTTGAAGATAAAAGAGGTTAAAGAGTGCTGAATTTTCCTCCAACATGGAGGAGGGAGAAAAGTAGATTGCAGGTGCAGACACATTTGCACTTGAGGGGCTCAGAGTTGAGAGCTGCAACTGATAGCTCCAATTATTTCTCTTAACTGAGAATCAAATTTTCATCTAAGAGGAAGCAGGTGTGGGATTAGGGGGTTCGATGAGACTAGTAAAGAATTAAAATAGCTATTTGGGGGACTAGGAAGATTGGATCAGGGACATGGAACAATCATGGATTGCTAATTGGCATTCAGGACCTATCTGAAGATAAAAATCATAAAATTGGAGTAGGACAAATCTATATCATGTAAATTTTTTCACCTCTAGCAGTGTCTGCTACACAGCAGCCCAGATGCGAGTGAAGAAGGCAGATGCTTATAACGATTCCTGACTTGGGGTTTACAGAGTAACCACCGCAGAGGACAGATGGCAGATGCAGAGGATCCGGGCAGATTGAGTTGAGAGAGCTGAAAAGATAGTGGTGAAAGAGATGACCACAGGATCATATCTCAATAGGAAAATCAGTGTGAGACCTCATGGATTAATAGAGGAGTTGAAGGATTAAAAGTACTGTAGGCAAGTGTCCTGGGAATGACAGAGGTGAAAAGGTATGAGTTCATATTTCTAAGACACAGAAGGGGATGGAAAACCACAGGAATCCAGGAAATCAAGGTTAAACTGTTTTCTGGGTTCTTGGTTTAGATGTAGAAGTTCCCTGAATGGTAGCAAAAACTGGGGCAGAAAAGAAATTTATGAGCCAGATGCTAAAATACTTAGTGAATATCCAAGAAGGCCCAGGAAAACCCAGAAGGATGGTCGATGTGGCAGAATAGAGGACAGCAATTATTTGACATGTCTCTCATTGAGAAGCAGGATCCATCTCCCTTTCTGAGTCTGACCTGGCCTGTGCCTGCTTTGACCATTAGGATACGATGGATGTGCCTCTCTGCTCCTTCTAGGCCTCAGAAGTGAGGGTAGGTGAAAAAGTCATCACCAACTCCTACTTGGGTTCCTGCGGTAACCTCCTAAGTGGTCTGCCTGCTTCTATCCTTGTGCTTCTGCTTACTGTCATGATAGTGGCCAGAATTATTTTTAAAGCCTTGATCGGGTCATGTCTCTCCTCTGCTCAGAACCCTTCAGTGGTTGCCGTCTCCCTCAGAGTTAAGGGCCATCTTGTCATTGGTTCCTTATTACCTCTCTGCATTCGTTGCCTACCACCTCCCCTCACTCATTCTGCTCCATCCACAGCTTCCTTGATGTCCCTCAAACTTACCAGGCGCACTCCCACTATCGGGCCTTTGCACTTGCAGTTTCTTCTGTCTGCAAAGCTCTTCCTCCAGTCATCTCATCTGCATGGCTTGCTCCCTTGGCTTTTACTAAACAGTCATCTTCTGTGAAAGGTCTTCGCGAATCACCCCATCTAAAATTTCACCACCTTCCCAAGCCCAGCATTTCTAACCTTGGTTCCCCACTGTGTTTGTTTTAATGCATATGCCACTAACATAACAGATATGGTACTTACCTTGCTTATAGTCTGTCTCCCGTATTAAAATAGAATTTCCCTTAAGGACAGGGATTGTTTTTGGTCATTGTCATTTGCTGCTGTACTCTCAGTGGCTAAAACAATATCTCACATAGTAGGTGGTCAATAGTCATGAAATGAATGAATTCACCAGACCTATTCTAGGGCTCAAAAGATTATTTCCAGGCCAGTCCTAGGATGTGGCATGAATCTAGATGATACTGTTTCCTTCAGGTATTCTAAGAGCTACAGGATTTAGCTTTGTGGAGTTCTTCTGGCTTCTCTGTGAAGGGTGAGGGGAGGAAGTAGTTATGAATCCAGGAAGCCCTGATAATCTACAGCTTGGCCCTCTGCCGTCTGCCTCTAGCTGCTGTGTAGACCTGTCTGCCTGGCAGCCGATCGTATTAACAAAGCCCACAGAAAGAGAATCCTAGTCTTAGCCTACTCTACTCACTTGTGTCTAACGATAAATTCCTTTGTCTGACTCCTGTGCTTTCCTTTTAAAGAATTAGACTGTCAAGAGCATGTTAAACAAAAGGCACAGGGGCCTAAACATTATGTAAAGGAGTCATTTTAAAGCAGAAAATAGTATGAAATGCTTTCTACTCAACACATCAATTGTTATTCTTTTCAGGTTAGAAGTTGAATCTGCAACAAAAGAGCCTTTTTACAGGATGGGTAGTGACGAATACACAACCAGAGGAGCCCTTAACCGGAAGTAGAAATAAGGCAGCTGCCAACACCTCCGCTTCAGTTTCCCTGCTAGGTTCAAGAAGCAGAATCTCTTTAAGTTAAGGCTCCTAGACAAAGCTTCAGCTGGAGACCAGACCAAGGCTACTCTACTGAGATTGGGAGGTTCCTATAGAGTCTCTGGGGCCAGGAAAGTGAGGAGGAGAAACCTCACCACCCTTCCTAAAGAGGTTTGCCCTGAAGAGAGCAGGCTGCGGGAGTTGCCCTGTGCCCAGAAGCCAGGGTGCTCGGCCTGCGTCACCTTGGTGGGGGTGAGGAGGCTGTTGGGACATGAGCCTCCTTATTGGCCGTGGCTCTCTTTGTGGTTCTACCACATAGCTTATCCTGCTTCTCCCTAGAATCAGCTTCAAAGTGGTGCTTAAGCAGTGATATCCTGATATCCTTAGATCTGTGGTTTCTCTGGCATCATCCCTTCCCCGCATCCATACTCTGCATGGTTTGCTTTGTTCCTTTTCTGTAGCAGTAGCTTTCTCTTTTGCTTGTTCTTATGTGAAAGCTCCACTGAGGCCAGGACCCAGTGCTCTGGAGCAGGAACCTCACTGGGATATAGACACTGAGCCCTTCCTCTGCACTGGTGTCATCATTATTATATTAGCATAGGAAGGACTGACAGAGATGGGGGTAAAGTGGCCAGAGAAGATGATAATGGCCGGGCGTGGTGGCTCATGTCTGTAATCCCAGCACTTTGAGAGGCTGAGGCGGGTGGATCACTTGAGGTCCGGAGTTCGAGACCAGCCTGGCCAACGTGGTGAAACCGCATCTCTACTAAAAATACAAAATTAGCTGGGCATGGTGGCGGGCACTTGTAATCCCAGCTACTCAGAGGCTGAGGCAGGAGAATTGCTTGAACCCGGAGGCAGAAGTTGCAGTGAGCTGAGACTGTGCCATCACACTCCAGCCTGGGTGACAAAAGCAAAACTCTGTCTCAAAAGCAAAAACAAATAACAAAACAAAACAAAAAAAACCCGCAAAACAAACAAACAACCCCCACCCCCCCGCCCAGAAAACAGAGAAGATGGTAAATCACAAGTTGAAATCAAAGAGAATAATCCATGGAGACACGAAAAGTACATAACACAACCATGAACAACTAGAAATGTATCACCTGTCTTCTGGAAGCTGAGGGCGAAATAATTCCCCCAGGATGTTCTTCTGATGTAGCGAATGAGATGACGAGCCTATTTGTCTCATAGACTAAGCTGGAAATTTCAGCTCATGGGTTTTGGCTCCTCCCTGTGCATCCTTTAGAAGTAAACACAGACTAAAACCTGCCATTATGCAGTATATTGCTGCTGTGATGAAAAGCACTATGATGTGCTTGAACGAATAAGGACAAGATTGCAACAGAATTCTCAGCATATTAATAGAGACAGGCTTTCAGAGGGACTTGCTACTCATTTACTGTCACTTTCTTAATGACAATGGAAAATGCTGGCTCCTCTTCTATATCCAGGGCTACACATTTAAACAAAACACTCTTATTTCCCGCTCAATGCTATCTTTGATTTTGGCCAAGTACAGGTGGGTGAGAGTATTAGATTTTGCAGTTATTTCTTGAGGCATATTTAAGACATCAAAGATAAAAACACATGGAGTCACGTGTAATAATCTTAAGAGTCCAATAAATGACTAGCTACTTGATTAAACCAAATGGCATTATAGCATGCTAATAAGGACTAAACAGACACATTTTCACCATCATTACTTACATGGAATGAGTATTTTTTTTTTGGTTAACTTTTATTTTAGGTTCAGGGGTACATATGAAGGTTTGTTATATAGGTAAACTAGTGTCATGGGGGTTTGCTGTACAGATTATTTTGTCACCCAGGTATGAAGCCTATTAACCAATAGTTATTTCTTTCTGCTCCTCTCCCTCCACCCACCCTCCACCCTCAAGGAGGCCCCAGTGTGTGTTGTTCCCTTCTCTTGTCCATGTGCTCTCATCACTTAGCTCCCACTTACAGGTGAGAACATGCAGTATTTGGTTTTCTGCTCCTGCATTAGTTTGCTAAGGATAATGGCCTCCAGCTCCATCCATGTTCCCATAAAATACATGATCTTGTTTTTTATAGCTGCATAGTATTCCGTGGTGTATATGTACCACATTTTCTTTACTCAATTTGCCATTATGGGCATTTAGATTGATTCCATGTCTTTGCTATTGTGAACACTGCTGTAATGAACATTCACATGCATGTGTCTTTATAGCAGAATGATTTATATTCCTCTGGGTATATTCCCAGTAATGGCATTGCTGGGTTGAATAGTAGTTGTTTTTAGCTCTTTCAGAAATTGCCACATTGCTTTTTACAATGGTTGAACTACGGTACACTCCCACCAACGGTATATTTGTGTTGTTTACTTTACAACCTCGTCAACATCTGTTCTTTTTTGACTTTTTAATGACTGGTGTGAGATGGTATCTCATTGTGGTTTTGAAGACAGACATGCAACCAACAAGCATATTTTAAAAAGCTGAATATCACTGATCATTATGGATAAGCATTTTAAGTTAGATAACTGATAACAATTATATTCCTTATTTTAAATATAGTCATTGATATACTACAAATTGTATTTCTCTCTATATGTTTGCCTATAAAATTTATTTACTTAATCAGAATGGTTGCCTGATACAATTTCCCCTGCAAAAGTTGTCAAAAGAATAATGTTATTGCCTTAGGCAGGAACTCAAGCACAAAGATAAAAAGCTGTATCTGAGTATTTGATGTATTTTATTTGTTCACATTTAGCCTATTTGAGGTTAGCACTACTTCATTTGACAGTTTAAAAATCATCCTGTAAATAGAATAAAAAACAACAGCAGCAATAGCTAAAAAAAGGACACAATGTATAATAAAATAAAGGAATGTGTTGAAAGAAATATTCCAAAGAAGCAAAGGAAATGAGACCATGATTATGAATTCAACAATCAGAAGAAAAAATCGTCCAACATCTGTAAAAAGAAATATCATAACAGTAATAAAAAAGAAGCAAAAATTCAAAGTGCAGGTGCGCTAGTTTTCATTTCCACATCCATTCAGGAAATAGAGCATACTATTCTTTTATATAAAGTGACAAGTTCTGTTTTTAAAACATTCAGTTACATTATCTTGCAGATTTTTTTTCAGTTTACATTATCTCTACATTGATTTGATGGAAAGATGGTCATATGCGATATGTGGTATAAATTTCTTCAATCTATGGAGAATACGGAAATGGTAAAGTTGACTGTTTTACTTATGCTTTTTTTTTTGCAGTAAGAAGCTAAACATCCAGTATCAGAAGCGTCAGTACTTTTACTCTTTCAAAAACAAAAGCAAAGCAAAAGCAAAAACCTGTCATGAGCCCTCTGTCTTTGCTGCTACTTTCAGATTCTCTGTGACAAAAGACTGTTACTTTTCACTGAATTCTAATGAGTTGACGTAAATAATCAGAACAATTTCTTAAATGCAAAATTGGTCTGGTATCTGTCTAAATTGGTCAAATACAAGTGTTATTCTGGAATCATGTAAAAATCACTTACTTTCATAACTGTTTAGAACCCCAAATGTTTTCCCTTTGAAGGGGAACATCTGTGGAATATGATGTTGAATAGAGGACTTTTATGAAATATATTTCAAATCTTAAAAATATTTTTAATACTTCCTAAAGTGGTATAGGATTTACCCTCGCTCACAATGCCTTCCATTTAAGAACAGTCTTGCATTTGTGGCTTTTCATTTTCCTTACAGCTCTAATTTTATTTAAAAAGCCTGAATACACAAATGACTGCTGCGTTACTTAGCATTAAACAGTACTATTTTTTAAACCATGTATACAGCTCAACAGCAAGATTAATAAGTTATAATACACACATATCACTGACAGATTCATCTTTTTGTTTTTTAGAATTCACGAAATAAACTGTATTCTGGTAAATCCCCTCCCCGCAACAAGAGTGTAATGTACCTACATTGAGGTGTTTAAATATTTCTCCAACAGTTTTCATTGAATTACATTATGAAAACACTAGGCTTCAAGCCAGGTACTAATAAATATTTAATTTAAAAGAAAGAAAGAAAGAAAAAACTCAACACAGAAGAACATAAAAAAGTCCCTCCCCTCCCTCTCCTCCCACTCCCCCGGGAAGGCGCCCGTGTCAGCCGGACATGGCCGAGATTTCATAGTCACTGGCCGAGGTGAGGGGCTTGCCCATCATCCGGATGTTTTTTGCACTGGTAATCCTGGCCATCATGCACACGGGCTTGTCAAAGTACTTGACCAGGGCAGGCTCAGTTAAGAGGGAGGCCAGGAACTGCTCGAAGGTGATGGCCCAGTCCCGGTCCAGGCTGGTGCTCCGGGGCAGTGCCGCCGTGCCCTGGCCGCTCCGCACCAGGACCGTGTCCTCTCCGATGTCCTCGCAGTGCAGCTTGTCCTCCTCGTGGGAGCCGGCACTCAGCACCGAGTACGAGGACATGGAGCTGTCGTCCTTGGTGTCGTCGTCAGAGATCAGCATGGAGGAGCAGGCCCCGTTGTCCCGGGGCGAGGAGTCCTCCAGCTTGATGTCCTCCATTTGTCCTCCAAGGGAGTGTTCCTCGCTGTCGGGGGCCAGGCTGGCCGGCAGGGGCTCAACAGACTCCACCACGTAAGGCTGGCCTGGCCCTTTCTTGGGGAAGAGCACGCCTGGGATGCCCTGGTGGCAGGACGGCCCACTGCCTCCGCTCCCGCCCTCCTTTGCAGGCTGGGCCACGAACAACTTGCCGACCTCCCCAATCTCCAGCAGGAGGCTGGTCACTGCTGCCGTGGCATGGTACAGCTCCTGCTCATTGGGGTCTTCGCTGAACATGTTATACATTGTCTTACACAGTTCAATGAACTGCCCCTGAAAAGCGATTTGGAAAAACACAATGTGAAATCTTGGGGGAGCAGAAAGGCAGCACTGAAGTGGACTGTAAAGCCATTTAAATGGGAACGCCTAAAGATCCCTGGAAAGTCCTCCGCCTAGGCTGGATGGACATGTTTAAAGTCTCCTATTGATGTTTCTATTTTTAATTTTTATTTCTTTTTGAGACAGGGTCTCTCTTTGTCGCCCAGGCTGGAGTGCAGTGGTGCAGTCACGGTTCACTGCAGCCTCAACATCCTGGGCTCACATGAACCTCCCACCTCAGCCCCCCAGGCACACACCACTATGCTCTGCTAATCTTTGCGTTTTTTGTAGAGACGGGGTTTCGCCATTTTACCCAGGCTGGTCTTGTACTCCTGGGCTAAGTGATCCTCCTGCCTTGGCCTCCCAAAGTGCTGGAATTACAGGTGTGAGCCACCACACCCAGCTTATTTTCCCATTTTTTTAATTTGAAAATTTTCCAACATCTATGAAAGTTGGAATGAAAAAGTAAACAGCCATGTACAGCTCACCTCGAGTCAAGAAGGACTATGTCATACATTTGGCTCAGTAACTTTTTTCTTGTTCTCTTTTCCCTTTTTGAAACATCTTAAGGAAATCCGAGACTCATCTCTTTTCACGTCTACACACTTTAGCATGCACCTCAATTTTTCCAAGGTTAGCTCCGATCCCTCCTCCCACGACACATGCCCCATCTCCCTGGACAGAAGTAATGCTTTAGTGCTTTCAGTCTCCACCCAGATGACTTCTGTTCTTCGATTACAAAACTTAGCATTTTCAGCCTATAATTATTTATATTGTTTTTTTCTTCCTCGTTTCACCAGGTTTTTAAGAAAAATGTGCAGACACCTTTATAGCTAAGCACGGTGATCTGAAAACAGCAATGTGTTTGTCTTTCGAGTATCTGAGGGCATTTTTAATGATTGCAATAAGATGCGTTTACTCTCAAAATGGAATATGTTGTGGTTCACATTTCCTCTGAGGAAGTCGTTTTCTCACAATGGAGCACATTTTTGATGCATAAATACATGCACAAAATAGGTCCAAACGGATACTAATTAAAGGCCCCAAAGTTATTATTTTTGAGGGGTATTGAGTCTACATTTATCGATGACTTTTCAGTCATAGAAAAAAGAGTGTCCAGGTTTGAAGTGAATGATTTGAACTTTAAGCACTTACCTGATTTAGTTTGGGTAAATCCTTTGCATTCTTTGACTTAGATTTATTTTCTGGAGTCCACAGTCTCAAATAATTACGATTTTCTTGGGAATTTGCTCTCTTCCCTACAACCCAAATGTCAAGAAGTAAGTGCTTACAGGCCAAAAAACAAGTGTACAACCAGCAAGAAGGTAAACATATAGAAGAGAATATCCTTACCTTTGTCTGGCTTTAGGCTCACCGTAACGAAGCCATCATCTGCACCCTGTTTGCTTCTGCTATCCAATCCAACAACTACCAAGAAATGATTCAGAAGAAAAAAGTAGAATGTTATATAATATGACCATGGAATTAGCATTTGTAGTGGAAAATAGAAGACTCTCTAAGTAGGGTTGCCTGATTTAGCAAACAAACAAAAAAAAACTCCTCAAAACAAAACAAAACATTCAGTTAAATTTCAATTTCAGATAAACAACGATTTTTTGGGGGGATAAGTATAACCCTGACATTAGAGGGGACATACTTATACTAAGATAATTATTTTGTATCTGAGATTCAAATTTTACTACATGTCCCATAATTTTATCTGACAACACCATCTCCAGGTAAAGGACCTCCGCAGAATTCTTTCTCACAGCTGGGGTTCAGTGTACAATAAAAACTTAATGGAGGGTCAAGCACCGTGGCTCACGCCTGTAATCCCATCACTTTGGAAGGCCGAGGTGGGCAGATCACCTGAGGTCAGGGGTTCAAGACCATCCTGGTCAACATGGTGAAACCCTGTTTCTACTAAAAATAGAAAAAATAGCCGGATATGGTGGCACATGCCTGTAATCCCAGCTACTCGGGAGACTGAGGCAGGAGAATTGCTTAAACCCAGGAGGCAGAGGTTGCAGTGGGCTGAGATGGTGCCATTGCACTCCAGCCTGGGCAACCAGAGCAAAACTCCATTTCAAAAAAAAAAAAAATTAATGGGATAATGCCACATAGCCTTTAGTACTTAAAAAATGGTAGTGCTTGCCCCAATGAATGTTGATTTCTCTCCTGTCTTTTCTACATTATCATTTAACTTTGCATATATGAGACTGATTTTTTTTTGCCAGACCCTGCAAAAGATCCAGAACTCACTCTTTCAAGGAAATTAAAATCTATGTTGGTAGAAGACAGAAAATTTTTTTTTTGCTAAAATGTTACATGCTATAAAACTACTTCAGATTTATAATTTGGTACTTCAAAAATATGACTTTTAAGGAACCCACTTATAACTGTTTTGTCTTCTTAAAACGAGACATTACAGGGCACATAGGGACTTCAAAATAGAGAGGTGTACAATGCCCTCAGTTTCCCATGCAGTTTGTTGGCTGTTAGGGTGCATTCCAGCACTTCTTCAACCACCCAAAGCTGGCTGGTCAGACAGACATGTGGCCTTTACTGTATTATGTGTCAAATTAATCTCAGCAGCTTTTAAGACACAGTGAGGAAAGTGTACTATGTGTTGTTGGGAAATTCCTCCCCTCTTAATGTTGAAAATGATGTAGGCAACAAGTGGATTTTTAAAAAATATTTAGTGTATGGTAAGTCCATGCAGTGGATACTATATAGCCATTTAAAAACCACGTTTTCAAAGAAATTTTAATGACAAAGTAGTATTCTCACTGGATTTCAAGTAAAAAAAGCAGGATACAAAACTGTATAGGTAGTTTGATCCCAGTTTTATATACATATATCTGTGGTGTGTATGTGTACAATTTGAATAAAAAACTGAAATATTTCAAGGTTAATTGTTAGTTATCTTTATATGGTAAGATTCTAAGACAGTTTTGGCTTACTTATTTTACCCGTACCTGAAACATTTCCATGCAAAGCAATAGCATCTTTGGCATTGGAAAACCTTCTTCAAAAAGCATATTTCAATGATATTACACGCTATTGGCATGTGACCATTTCTGAAGCATTTCTAAAACAAGAGAATCCCTTTCTGAGATGTATGTCTACTAAGAAATGTGTGGAGAACATTTTGTAGCCAGAATGTGACTGCTAATGATATTAGGTTGGTGAAAAGTAATTGTGGTTTTTGCCATTACTTCCAATATATAATATTAAGAATATGTAGGATGCACTAAGACACTATGCAAAATGTCTTATTACATTCTCTTATTAGGTCCTAATTACACCCAATATGATAGCTATCATCTCCATTCTCCACACAAGGAAACTGAGGTTCACGTAGGAACCTGCCTGCACTCACCTAGACAACACTATACATAGCTAGTGCTCTGTCCAAAGCTCCTACCCTCAACTTGTATTGCCAGTCATAAGACTGAGCCTGGCTCACTCTCTCTACAGAAATCACTTTGGTGCTTACAATCTAAAAGCAGGTCTCTGTTGTGCTTATTTGGGGATGGCAAAACTTAAGAGGCAAAAGAACACAGGAGAAACCTACATGTACTTTTGGACTTAGGTGAGTTGATAAAGTTGACCTAATGATGAATTAGAAGGTAACTTACTGCAGTAGCAAGCCAAAAGACAATGCTAGATTAATGTAAGACAAAACAGTATATGAATTAATATATAAATTTGGAGACATATATGAGTTGAATCACATCTTTGTAGACCTATCATCCACAGAGAGCAGGGGTCAGCATATGTCTTTTGTAAAGGACCAGACAATGAATATTTTAACCTTTGTAGGTCATACTGTCTCTGTTTTAGCCACTCAATTCTGCAGCACGAAAACAGCCATAAGCAATACATATATAAATGAGCTTGGCTGTCTTCCAACAAAACTATTTATAGGCACTGAAGTTTCTATTTCATATACTTTTCATGTGGCAAAAATATTTTACTTTTGATTTTTAAAAACCATTTTAAAATGTAAAAAACCATTCTTAGTTCACAGGCTGTAAAAAATAGGTGGTGGGCTGGATTTGGCCCACGGGCTATAGTTTGCCAACTTCGGCTATAGAGCAAACACAGATATAAGAGAATGCTTTCTGACAGAAATGCTAGTTCCAGTTCTGGATGGTTGCCTAACAGGATATTATTAATGAGGCTGATCCTGGCAGAAAGAGGGCAGCAAAGTATACAGCTCTATAGGACACAAGTTTCCTAACCTACTGGGAAACAATGCACAAGTTTCCTTCAGTGGGCTGAGGTACCTACTGCCCAATAGTTGCCTAATCTCAAAAACTGGAAAGGAAAATAACCAATTAAGGCAACCATATTTACATACTTCTTTGATTGACTAGCTCTGGAGGCAAGTCTTTTTCCAATAATGGAGGGGTCGGTAGAAAACAAATACAGTATCTTTGGTGAGAAAAGTCACTTACCATGTGTACATTCTGGGGTGATATCTTCAAAGAAGTACTGAGTTGCTTCAAAAGCAGAATCTGGTTCATCTTGATCAGAGGATGGCTCTAGGGAGGGGAGGAAACATAATTCTCATATTGGTAGGGCCATGATCCAGTGAAAGTATGCTTAATTATTAAATAAAATGACATAAGTGGGGATGAAAAGCTAAAGTTACAAAGGTGGGATGGGGCCTTGAGTGCCTACTGTCTCTAAACCTTAGGGGAGGAGGTCACTAACTCCATCTAACTCCACCTTCCCTTTTAACAACCCCACACCAAAGTGTTCCTTCATATTTTCTGTGTTATGGAGAATTTTCCAAGTTGTATGGAATAATGCTATATTAACAAAATTTTAGGAAACTGTACGCTATAAAGAGAATTCCCAAATCTAGTTTTATCCTACCTCTATTGTTCGTGCCAATCTCATCTCATTTTTAAAAGTATTTGCTAGATAGATCCCAGCTGGTACCAACCTTGTTTAAAACTGAAAAAACCTCACCATTTTCCCCACTTGTTCCTGTCAATGTTCCTACGCTCCTTTTCTCTCTCACAATCCTTGTATCCCAGGTGTTACCAAGTGCTGTTTATTCTTTCTCTTGCAGATGCCTGCCTGCTCTTTTCTGTTACCACAACTCACTTTTCACACAGGTAAATGACCATACAATCAGGTGCATGCTGATTCAAGAACTTATGGAAATTGTCATTGTTCAGTTAGTTCTTAGTGACTCATGAATGATGGTGTATATCAAAAAGAGGACGATCAGGTTACACCTAAAAAAGAGACTTCAAGCCAGGTCATGGTTACAGACACATGTACTGCTCCATGTAGCTCACTCACCAGGCAAGACGTGCATTTTGTACAGGAGTTTGAGCTTCTCTGTGAGGTCCCCATGGCATGCAGCACCTAGAAGTCACATAAGTACCAATGTGAAATGCATCACATGTGCTAATAAACTCCAGGCCTAGTGTTCCTCTAAAAAGTCTACTTCATACACATTCCAACCAAGACATTGTGTGGTGAAAGGCCTGGCCAGGACCTGTTTGGGTTAAGAGCTCAGGAACCAGGATGGTTGGTTTCAAATCCTCTGCATGTACTACGTACTCTTGGGAGAGTTAAACTCTCTGTACCTCGGTTTCCCCTCTGTAAGGTGAGATGATAATAGAAGATTCTACCAGTGATCTTGATGTCAGGACTCCACGAAATGTCAGAACTAAAAGTGTTAAAACATATAAAGCACCTAGAATAGTGCCTGGCACCTAATAAACTAGCTTTATTAATGAGAAAGGTCATGTGATTGGGGCACAACGTCTTAAATAACTATTAGAGTTCAGAAATAATTTCAAGGTACGTTTTGATATCACTCCAAATTACTCATTCTAGAAATCCTTTTTAATTGTTTTTGAGCTCCTAAGTATTTCCTTAATTTATCTGAACCTATTGGTCATTATATCACCATAGCTTCAATCAGAAGAATCCTGTTGCTTTTCCCCTCAAAGTCCATATTTATTGCTAGAACCAGAAAATCCTTTGTAAATATATATTCTGAGAGCACCTAAAGATAAATGAGATTTGGAAAAAGAAGAAAAATAGGAATCATAGAATCTGGGTTGGAAGGGACCTTACGGGTTATCTTGTCTGACCTTCCACTTAATGTAGGATCTCCTCTCACACACCCCTGTGAGACAGGACTCCAGCATCTGCTGAAACATTCTCAAAGATGGGGAACTCAATACAACCAGAGGCATTTCATTCCAAGCTGTATTCTTTAAATACTGAAAGTTCTTCTGTAAGTTTTAGTCTAATGACCCTTAAAACCTGTAGTCTCAACTTTATGAAGTCCGTGAACCCCTCAAAATGCAAAATTTTATTTATGTGCATATGTTACTTTGGGGAAAGAAAATGTCCATAGTCTTTATCAGATCTCAAAGAGTTCATGACTCAAAAATGGTTTAGAACTACTCCTCTTTCTCTTATCCCACTCTTTAAAGCAAAAACAGAATGGGTGTCTCAACTCTTCCACACAACAATCCTTCAGATTTTAAGAACAGCTGTCCTGTCTTCCTCAAACTTATCTTTTTGGGCCAACTTTATCTTCTCAGATTAGATCTTTCCAATTTTTTCAATTTTCTCATATGATGTGATTTGTTTATCCTTCCCTATTATTATCCACATCTACCTTATGTGTTAATTTCTCAATCAATATCCCTCTGGAATGAGTTCAGAAGCCTCTTGACTACTCCAGGAAATAGGGGAACTGTTCCTGACTCTTCCATTAGTATAGCCTAAGTGTGAATTCAACTGTTGACACTCTCACAGTGGAGTTTCTTAATGATCACATGGTTAACTAAACTCCCGGATGTTTGCATGATTAATAAAACTAATCATGAAAATAATGACGGACATTAACCATCCACTCCGTGTTAAGCCCTGTGCCAATTACTTCATATGTATAATCCCACTTATATCTCATAACAATTCTATAAAATGGGCACAATTATTACTCCTATTTTACAGATAAGAAAAATTGGGCTTATTGAGGTTAAGTAATTTGTTCAAGGTCATAAGTGACAGGTCCAGGATTTGCACCTGGATTTGTCTGACTCTAGATTCCATGCTGGAAACCACTATTATACTACATGCAGACATCCTAGCTAGTTCTTTAACAATTATTTCTTTAAAAGTAGAACTTATATTTATCCTTATCAATTTTTTTTTCACCAATCATCTTGTAACAGTGAAACAGCAAAAGAACTAACATAACTAATTCAAGTTTTGTTTAAGGGACCTTTACCTGCATGTAGGCTAGGATAATTTTAGAGCACTAAGATAATATGCAAAAACAGCAATCATGTAGTTTTAAAAATTAACTCTGATATTGAAGGAGAAGTATGCAAAAAACCGTTTTGTTAAAGATTCATGGTAGCATTATAACCTGACTGAAGACAAAGAAGTTCCCAACCTTCTCGGACCCCTGCTGGTGCCCAGATATCTGCGTTGTCTGTCACCTCTTGATCCCAACTGCTTCTCATTCCCCTGCCCTTAACACAAAAAGAGCCTAAAATCTGCACTGACATAAGATGGTAGTTTAGGATGTTAGTCTGCCATTTTCGTGATTTGCTGGCTCTCAGAATAAACCTGCTTTTCTTCCCACCCAAGAAACTCTTGTCTCTTGAGCTTGTTTTTCGAGTGGTGAGCAGCCAAACCTGGGTTCAGTTATAATTTCTGCCTATCATAATTTTTAAAAACCTACTTTTGTCACCTAACATACCCTTGGCTATCTCTTCTACCTTCATGTGGCTCCACCCATTCCGTAAGCGTTCTCTGCCTTCATGGTTCAAGGTGTCCGCTGAGTCCAGTAGGGGAGAATGAGTAATAATCATAGTGACAATCATAACCGACACTTTTTTGAGCCAGACACACTTCTAGAACTTTACTTGAATTGTTTCATTTAGTTTTGATGGTTAACTCTATCGTGCAAATAAGGATGCAACTGCAAAGAGCCCAAATACTGGGTCCAAGGGTACTAGTGAATGCTCTCTCAGTTGAAATGAACTTATTGCCCATCACACTTTTGGGTGCAGTGTTCAGCCAGTTACACAATCACCAATTTCCATATACTTTCACCTTTTCCATTGGTAATGAATTATTTATCCAATGACCGGCTGCATCACGACTCATTATGCTGTGTTTATAGACTCTAAGTTTCAGCCGCACTGTTGGAAAAAGAGATACAGCTAATTTATGGCTTCTGACAGAAACCCCTCATCTCTTTGTTTGAGACAGAGTCTTGCTCTGTTGCCCAGGCTGGAGTGCAGTGGCACGATCTCGGCTCACTGCAACCTCTGCCTCCTGGGTTCAAGCGATTCTCCTGCCTCAGCCTCCCAAGTAGCTGGGACTACAGGAGCCCACCAGTACGCCCGGCTAATTTTTTGTCTTTTTAGTAGAGACGGGTTTCACCGTGTTAGCCAGGATGGTCTTGATCTCCTGACCCCGTGATCTGCCTGCCTCAGCCTGAAACCCCTAATTTCTAATTCCACAAAGACCATCTATCTGTTTAGTAATTTCTAGAGGGATCTCTCTGGGGATTGATATAAAATTACTGATACATGTTTTTCAGAATTCATTTTTTAGTTTTTCTTTTTTTTTTTTTTTTGAGATGGAGTCTTACTCTGTCGTCCAGGCTGGAGTGCTGTGGCACGATGTCTGCTCACTGCAATCTCTGCCTCCTGGGTTCAAGTGATTCTCATATCTCAGCCTCCTGAGTAGCTGGGATTATAGGGACCTGCCACCACGCCTGGCTAATTTTTGTATTTTTAGTAGAGACAGGGTTTTACCGTGTTGGCCAGGATGGTCTTGAACTCCCGACCTCAAGTGATCCACCCACCTCGGCCTCCCAAAGTGCTGGGATTACAGCCATGAGCCACGGGGCCTGGCCCTTCTTTAGTTTCTTTAAACACAGACAGAATTTCTCATTTCTGCTTGACTTTCCCATCTCCATAACTATAACTGACCAATGTAACTGACAACAGCTCTGCAACCACATCTGAGAGTTCTCCCACTAATCTGGGGTATAGTTTACTTTGCCCAGGAACTCAACTGCATTTTGAAGTCTAAATATTCTTTTCCAGTGTTTTCTCTCTGCTGGACTTCAAGACTCTTTTTCCTTCTTGAAGATTTTCAAAAGTATTCTCCTTACTGGAGTTGACTGAATTTAAGTAAATTAAATATTTTTGTTTATTTCTGTCACTTTCTACATGTAGAACCCGTCTCTTTTTTCTCCTCTTTATTTTTGCCCAAAGGTTTTTTTTTTTTAAATATCTCTTTTGATGGATACCTATATGACAAGCAGTAATTACCCTGGAAGTAAAGAAGATTAGCATAGCGTCAAAGGGGTCTTTAGCGTTATCTGATTTGTGCCACTTTTTAAAAAAGCAGACTGTACTTATATATCACTTGTGTAATTAAAAATTAATACTGCCTCCTTCTTCCTAAAAAGTGCCCTTTTGTTATCCTCAGTACAGAGTAGTGAGAAAAGGATAAGCTTTCAGGACAGATAGCCATTGTTCGAATCCTGGGTCTAGCATGTATTAGCTGTGCCTCTCATTTCAGTTCAATAACAGATATTTATTGGTTTGCTAAAAACTAATGTTCCAACAAGTTACTTTAACTTTTCTGAGCTTCTATTTCTTTAGCTAAATATGGAGATAATAGTAGCAAGCAGGTAGGTAACGAAGCATAAGAGTAACAGCACAAACTGTGCCTCTTGGGTACGTGGAATCAAACACAAACTTTATACTTGCATGCCCTTAGACAAATTAAATGCATGTGAATTGTGCACATAAAAAGCATTAGGGCAATGCCAGGCATACAGTAAATGCTGTATAAATGTCAGTTATCACTATCATTATTACACCAAAGAGCTGTTGTTTAGATTAATATAGTAAAAGTTCTAAAGTATCACAATAGTATCTGCACTCTAAATAAATGCGAGTTCTCCCATGTCTCCTCTTTTAAGCATATAGATGAGTGCTTTATACAATTTTTGTTTTAACCTCAATGGACCTTACCTACATACATCCCTTCCCTTTTTAAAAAACCATCAGCTTCCTCTGGCCTTTATGTCTTCTAGATATAACTCTTACAGATTAAAGACGTTCTTTAGAAATGCTGGCTCTATGCCTGACATTTTCTCTTTCCTTGGGTACTTCTTTTTAAAGCATATGGCCCAAGGTCATAGAGCAGCACAATTAGAATTTTAAAAAAATTGTTCTTACCTCATTCTGGCATAATGCCTGCTATACTCTCAACCTTACGTCAAGTGGGCCAGGCTCCACTACCATGAAGCTTTTGTGCCCAGTTATAAAAAGAACAAGAGTCCAAAAAGGCAGTCATATGCAGGGCAGTGAGCAAACCAGACAGGGAGCTGATAGGTAGCTGCCCTCATGCTGTGGTGAGGTGTGGGGTGAGGCTGGGCCTGCTCCTGCTGGAAGGTCCCTCCTCCCAGCAAAAGGGAGAGAAAAGACTTCCATTTAGGCCGCAGGGCTGCTGTGATGCTCCTTTATTAAAAAAATTTCATAATGTTTTATGAAAGTATGAAATTACATATAAAATTTATTATGAAATAGATGTTTTATGCAATTATATATAATATATTCAATAAAATATTCTATTTTTTTGTCAAATAGTAGTAATCCACCAACCCAAACATTTGTCTCTTGTAAAACTATCTCATCTGTGGTTTCAGTGTTTATGTTGGCATTTCATTGTCTTGTGAATTCTCTAATAATGTATTTTTAACTAGTGTCGAGGGCTATCTGATGTAGAGGCAACGATTTATCCATATACTATGTTCATGAAAAACACATTTTATAATCAGTTTGCAAACCTCCCCTTGTGCTTCTGTAGCCCCGAGGGCAGCATGGGCAACACTAGGCACAGCTCCATCATCCCATCCCAACTCATGCAATAGTACCACGTCCTTACTTAGCCCAGAGACAAACTCCCGGAAGTTAATCAAAGAGTCTCCATTTTCATCTAATAACTGGAACAAGCGGGAGGCCAGAACGTCAGAGTGAGTTCCACATGCCCAAGGAAAGAGAAGAGCAAACATTCCCTTGAACTGCTCGAAGTCAATGCGATACTGTTCCAGGTAGGGCAGGCTGGGATCATGCCGGTCCAGCGCGTTGCTGCTCCCGCCCCAGTAGCAGCTGGTGAGATGTTCTGCCTGAAAAAGAATGGATGATCACTGGGGACCCTCTTTTGCAGCAAATACCAGAAAGAAAACGCCCATCCTCCAGTTTGGAAAGGGCTTTAGGTGAATCTGTGTGCATCCCCTGGGGCAGGGCTGTGGCCTCAGGGCCCCCTTGGTCTCTTAGTTCTACATACACCTCCACTTGACCAGCCCTTCACTGCCTCCACGCCAACCATTTCTGCAGTTTACATCTGGAAGGTCTGCTTCAATTACTGGCTGTAGGTGAAGAAAGGGAACTCTCCCCCACCACATTCTCTTCCCCCTTACCTACACACTCGCATACATTTTAGAACTAACTCCCATAAAGAGAAAGAAATTTTTTAGCTTAAATAGAATGCTACTTGAAAAAGATACCAATTTAGGTAATGTGACTGCCTTGTTTTCTAGATGACAATGGTAAAGTCCAGACTTTATGTGGCTCATATGCGGTCAACCAACCAGTTAGTTAAAGCAGAATCATGATGAGATTTTGTGTTTCTTAACTCCCGCTTTAATGTCCCATGTATCATACATAACCCCCTGCTTCCCTGCTCACCAAAATCACATAAATAAGATCACAGTCACACAGTATTCAACCTACAAGTGTGTGGTCATCCAATTTCACACATCTGTAAATAGCTCTAGAAAAATTATCAGCGTAGGAACCACTCCGGCGAGCAGAATAGAGATCCAGACCCAGCAAAGGGCTTCCTGTTGCTGGCCTTGGAAAAAAGGCAGCCTCTTTATTCATGAGGTCATGGTGACTCTGGTAGAAATATCCACTCCTTTTAGGAAGACCACACAAAAAAGCATGCGCTAGAAAGTTCTGAAAGAACACCCTCAACCCCATACAGGCATTTATAGTTAACTCTGGGTGGCAGGTGGGGGAGAAAGGAGGAGCATAAAAAGGAGGACTTCGTTTTTACTTTTTCCATATTGTATTGTCTGAATATTTCACTATAAGCATGAATAAATATGGTAATAGAAAAAAAAAACACCTTTGGCCAGGTGCAGTGGCTCATTCTTTTGGCCAGGTGCAGTGGCTCATTCCTATATTCCCAGCACTTTGGGAGGCCAGGCGGGAGGATCGCCTGAGCCCAGGAATTTGAGAACAGCCTGGGCAACATACTGAGACCCTGTCTCTATGCAAAAAAGTTTAAAAAGTAGCTGGGCATGGTGGCACATGCCTGTAGTCCCAGCTACTTGGGAGGCTGAGGTGGGAGGATAGCTTGAGCCCAGGAGGTCAAGTCTGCAGTGACCCGGGATGGTGCCACTGCACTGTAGCCTGGGTGACAGAGTGAGACCCTGTCTTAAAAAAATAAAACTAAAAAAGAAGAAAGAAAAATTACTTTTGAAAATCCTTCTCTTTTCCCTAGGGTTTCTGAAAAAGAGGAGAGTCAATTGTGAGTATGTTATATTTCTATTTTGCTCTCCCTTAGAAAAGGAGCAAAGAAGATCAATGTCTTTTCACAATTGTTTATTGGGAATTGTAGTGAAAAAGCTAAAAAGAGGAGTGGGAGTAGGGAAGAGAGGAGGAAGGAGAGGTGGTGAGCAGAACCAGTCAGGTTTTTTGCAAGGCGACCTTGAGAGAATAAAGGAAACTGTGTCAAAGTTCCATGGACTTTGGGACTGCATTCCTGGGACTGCATTCCTGGCTGCAGGGTGGAGGCGGGTGTGTCAGTGGCAGGGAGGCAGAAGCTGAGGTCAGAGTGGCCTGCTGGGTTGAGCTGTACTCTGAACGAGCATGAGTGGAGCCCAGCAGCCCTGTTGGCAGCATGGTGTTGGTGATATATTCCGGGAGGGAACCCCTTAACCTGAGCTACATCGGTTGACAAAGGTTACCCAAAGCATTTCCTCCTAAGCACCCCAAGTTGCTCTGAACCTGGCCTGAACATGGGTGCAGGCACTTTCATGGTGCTCACAACCATTAGGATAAAACATGCCCTTCAGATCATCTCCCTTGTTCCTTGCTGAGAGCCCACAGACCATCATTTGGGGACTATGGGCCCAGAGATTGAAACAGAAGGGCTAATTTGGAAAGAGTTCAAGAGAAACCAGGGCAAAGGGCCCCTGAACCACATTTTCCATGAAATCTGCCTTAAGGTGCATTCTTTAACCTTTTCTCCTCAAGTTCTATCCAAAAGTCTGTGCAGTAAGCTCCTTGGGAGGAGGACTACATCATTCCTTTGTATCTCCAGAAAAATACCCAGAAATCGACTTTCTTAAAAAAAAATTTAAGAGACAGGGTCTCACTCTGTTGCCCAGGCTGGAGTGCAGTGGTGTGATCCTGGCTCACTGCAGTCTCGACCTCCTGGGCTCAAACGATCCTCCTACGTCAGCCTCTGGGCTACAAATATATGCTACCATGCCTGACTAATGTAAAAAATATATATTTTTTAGTGATGGGTCTTGCTATGTTGCTCAGGCTGGTCTAGAACTCCTGGGCTCCAGCACTCCACCCTCCCACCTCAGCTTCCCAAGTACCTGGGATTACAGATGTGAGCTACTGCACCTGGCTCTAGAAATTGGCTTTTTAAAGTACTAGGAAGTCTGGCAGGGTGACTAACACATAGTGATGACTCAATAAATGTTTGAGAAGATGAATGAGAGCCAATTGAAGTGTTGCAATGATTCCATGAAGTGTCCATAACTGAAGTTTTATATTGGATTCTTTAGTAGAAGAGACTCTGTCCCACCTGACACCAACCGAGTCTCAGGTTCTTCTGGGTCCTCAATACAGCTGAGGAACCTGTGTTTTCAACACACCCTTAGGGCAGGGTTTTGACTATAAGAAAAGTGCTTTCCTCAGCATATTCTCAGGGTTCAAATGACACGGCTGTTATCTGAAGGTACACAGACCAGAGAGTGCAGCAGTGCCCAGGTTAAGATGTGGCTTCAGCCGGGCGTAGTGGCTCATGCCTGTAATCCCAGCACTTTGGGAGGCCAAGGCAGGCAGATCACAAGGTCAGGAGTTCGAGACCAGCCTGGCCAATATGGTGAAACCCCACCTCTACTAAAAATACAAAAATTAGCGGGCATGGTGGCAGGCACCTGTACTCCCAGCTACTCGGGAGCCTGAGGCAGGAGAATCGCTTGAACCCGGGAGGCAGAGGCTACAGTGAGCCGAGATCGTGTCATTGCACTCCAGCCTGGGTGACAGAATGAGACTCCGTCTCAGAGAAGAAGAAGAAAAAAAAAAGATGTGATTTCAATGACTTCCAGATCCAGGACTTCTGTACAGCCAGCCCCGGTCCTCCTTCTTTTGCTTTCCCCGAGTCAGCCTCCTCTGTCCGCTGTCACAGTCCTTTCTCTTACCTGTCCATGCTCTTGCTGCCTCCAGCTGCTACTTGCACTTCATTTAGCTCCCCACAGAATCCTGGCCCTGCCCCCATGCCCTGAGAACATTTCTTCTGGTCCTCAGCATCCCTTAAAAACCTGATCTGAATTGCATCATTGTTTTCTCCTGCCTTACGGATCTCCAACTTACACTATGTGGAACAATTAGCTACAGGTGCTTAACATGTACGAATAAAATATTCATGAGCTGGCACACCACAGAGACTGCACCCTCAAGTGCCGGATGCAGGCTGGCAGGGGTGCCACTGTCCACTCTGTTGATAATGCTGATGCTGCACCAAGCGCACCACCAATCAGCCTGGACACCCGGAGTGCCTCCATCTTTCTGGGCTTCGGTTTCCTCATCAGAAGAATGCAGGGACTGTGTTATATTGAGAACTAATCACTAATTTATCTATTAATTCAACACACACGTTTGGAACACCTACAAAGGCAGAGACTCTAGTATTAGTACTAGTGCACTTTACCAGGCACTAGTGACACCAACATAAATAAAACAGTGGTGCCCTCCAGTGGCGAACAAGCAGTGGGCGACATCAGCAAGGGCAGTCCTAAGCAACCACATTTTCTGACCGTAAGACGTAGAATACCAGTGTTCAACTCTAGTTTTTATGTTCGTTTCTATTTCCTCCTGTACTATCTTTGCAATTCTCAAAACAGCCAAACTTAGTTCTGATGGTAATTAGAAATTGTGATGAAATTGGCACCTGCATAAAAGGCATATTTTAAACTTTTTTTCCTGTTATCACATTTTAACCTCTGATGCTGATGATACCTATGACAAAAGTATTTTTTTCCAAACGAAAAAATTGTACTTTGCTTTATTTATGACCATAATACTTTCTTATTAAGAATCAAGACTGGGGCCAGGTGTGGTGGCTCACACCTGTAATCCCAGCACTTTGGGAGGTTGAGGCGGAGGTAAGGAGTTCAAGACCAGCCTGGCCAACATGGTGAAACCCCATCTCTACTAAAGAAAAAAAAGAAAAAAGAAAAATATAAAAGTTAGCCGGGTGTGGTGGTGTGCGCCTGTAATCCCAGCTGTACCTGGGCAACAGAGTGAGAGCAAGACTCTGTCTCAAAAAAAAAAAAATAAAAATAAAAAAATAAAGATTGGTAGGGGCTGAATTAGGAAAGGAAAATCACAGAAATTTAACCAATTATGCTTTTCCTTGGGCACTTAAACAACTTTATTCTAACTACATAAGGGTGTTTTTATAGCTTAACATAGGTGATCACAATTTGCAATAATTCAAGCAGAACTTAAACTTGATCACCATTGTTTTTAATAAGTATTATGAAGCAATAACCTATTTTTTTAGGTTCAAGTAAACAACTAGAATATTATGTGGAGTGTAAGGTAACTAAAACATCAACTTAAATTGGTTATAAGAATGTTTATTTTCATATTAAGTACTCCAGTTTTGTACTCTCAGCTCTAGCTTCCTATTTATATTATCCCTTAATTTAACAGAAAAATCAAGAACTAACTGAATTATTAAGGTGAACTCCTTTACTCCTTTGAATGGGCATGAATTTACTTTGAAACTCACCTTGAAAAGAGCATAAAGTTCTTCCAGCTCATCAATGGTAAAGGAAGTTTCTGTCACAATGGTTCGTACCTATAAAAATATTAAGCAAAATGAATTTCACAAACTCAAAAAGTGTCATGCTGGGAAAATCCCTAATTTTTCCCTTTCAGATTGTTTTCAGTTCTGTCAGGCAGGAATCCACAGCCAGCAAGAGCGTGAAGAAAGAAGACGACAAAGGTTGCCTGCTACTTCTTAAAGGACTTACCACGTTGCGTTTCGTAGTATCCTCCAGTGTCTGGATCACTTTCAGTCTCTGTTTGAATCTCATCTGTTCAATCAAATCTGCCCGGATAGTTCCGAATTTCTGTAAAGGAGCAATATTGGTGTCTCTGAAAAAATCTCTTACAGCGCACAATGTCCTGTCTGCAGAATGCCTGCAACACACTCTTGACACATGAAAGAAATGACTTCTCATATGACGGGCATCCTACAGTACACCTTTAGTTACTGTTTTAAAGCCACCGAGCAATCAGAAATAAATATCTGGAAATTCTCAGGCAGCTCAGCAGTTGAATTAAATTTCAGAGTCAAATGTATTTTCCTTAAGTCATCAAGTTTGTCAAGAAGGGCTAAATAAGGCTACTCGTGTATGAACAAATGCTTCAAAGAAAGAATCTTCTCAACTAGCAGAAAGGTCTAAGGCTAACAATTAGACTAGAAGATTGGAAGAAACCTCCAACCCTGTGTGAGGCTCCCTGCTCCTGACCAGTGGGTTCAAGAGCATTTTTCCATCTGGCCCAGAAATGCATGCTATGTGTCTCCTGATGGCAGACACTGTGAGCTAGCCATCTCTTCAAGCTCCTTCGTTCCCCCTAAATGTTTGTTGTCAAAAGCCAAACCAGTCTTTCTATCTGAAGGCAGAGAAAGAATTTGTAAGATTTTATATATCTTAGGGATGCAAAAGAAAGACAAAGAAACCCTGGTTAAAGTATGAAGCTTAACCCATGGAAGCAGTGACTGCAATAGTTAAATATATTTGGAAACCAAAAAAGCATCTGAGACAGGTCTCAATCAGTTTAGAGGTTTATTTTGCCAAGGTTGAGGAAATGCCTGGGAAAGAGATGGAAGTCACAGTAGGCTATGTGGCTTGCACTTTTTCCAGGGAAGGTTTTTAGGACTTCAATATTTAAAGGGGAAAAGGGGCAAGAAGGGGAACAAAGGGGAAAGGGAAAAAAAGAGGGAGGGTATCACATGTGTGAAAAGGTGGGGAAGAGGGAACAGTCAACTCTGTATTTGTCTGGCGCTCAGTAAATCTGCACTTTACATAAGATAAAATAAACAGTAGAGGAAGATGACAAATATGACCTTATCTTAGAGTGGTGGGGTAGGGGGGAGTAGGTGGGGGTGATTTCTAGTCTTCTGTGGTCTTGTACCTGTGAAGAGCTGTTAATTTACATTGTCAGGGTGAGGGAGGCCCCCTTGGGAGACATGAGGCCTTCTATCTTGCAGCTATCTGTCTAGGAACAAAAGGAAAGGCAGCTTTTTGCAAGACTCAATTTCCAAGCGTAACTTTTCCCTTTGGCAAACTGAGTTTGGGGTCCTGAGATTTTGTTTTCCTTTCGCATATTTAAAGGATAAAGAAAAAGCTGACAAACAGCATCGAGTGTTGGTAAAGATATAGTGCAACCAAAACTCTTATATACTGCTGGTTGGAGTATCAGTTGCTACAACTGTTCTGGAAATCTGTCTGGCAGTATCTACTGACTGAACATTCTTATGATTCTCATATTCCACTACTAAGTATATAACCCCCCCAAGAAGCATATATATATATATGTGTGTGTGTATATACATATATGCTATATATATAGAGATTTATTTTACTTTATCAAAAGACATATGCTAGAATATTAATAGTGACACTATTAACCAAAAGTCAGTAACCACTCAAATGCTCATGCACAGAATGGATAAAGAAATGGCAACATCATCACATAATCAACTATTTTGCAGCAATAAAAAGAACAATATATTTAAATCTTACAATCATAATACTAAGCAAAAAAAAAAAAAAAAAAAACAGAAGCAAAAGAGCATATTCCGTGAGATTCCATTTGTATCAAGTTCAAAAGAAATCAAAGATAATCTACGCTTTTAGAAGTCTGGAGATTTATTAACCATGGTTGGATGGACAGTGATATGAAAGGGGCACAAGGGGCACTTCCAGGTTGCTAGTATGTTCTATCTTTTGATCTGAGTAAACAGTTACATGAGTGTATTAAAACAGAGGCTTTAAAAAGTGCCTTTGTGAGCCTTTGACCTCTTTATCAATACCTACTCCCCAGGAATTTGCAACCATTTTTATCACCTCCACTTTTTGTTTTATTGTTGTTGTTAAAAATGAACTCAGTATGTTTAATAAAGTTTGGTATTATCAAAATCGCAGTACAAACATCAAGTCACACGCCCACATGACAGAATTCCATTTATAAAATGTTTCTCTGGAAGCCCCCACTGGGCCCGTGCCCAAAGAGAGCCCGACCCCAGCCTGGGGTCTCTGGGTGGGCAGAAAAAGTGAGTATGGGGGTGGGGAGGCACTCGGGGTAGGGGGAGGAGGGCGGAGAGGAAGGAAAGTGGAGAAAAATGCAGACTCAGAAGCAGTCCATATAACAGCTCAAAAAGAGCTAGCCGGCAATATTATCACAACGATACAGTACAAATCAAAGCAAAAATAAAAATAATTTGGCCGATACAGCAGGCTACACTGCCAAGAACCCAGATGGCGGCCTTCCTGCGGCCATCCGCACGGGCCTCCTCACCCACCATCTCTCCCGTGCGCCCACTCGCTTCCTTCTCGCTCACTCGCAGGCACGCTCTCGCTAGGAAACACGGAAAGTATTTTGTGTTTGGAGATAGTAACCTTAGTCAAATGAATCCTCCGAAGAGTCGCTGAAGGAGGAATGCACCTTAGCCTCTCGAAGCAGCAAACAAAACCACTGCTTCCTGCTGGTGGCTAGCTTAGGTTTCAGAGTCCGGGAGGGGGCGGAGGAGGGGGTGTGTGCCAGGCCCTCTTGGTCAGCTAGGGGCCGCCAGCTGCCTTGCTGTCCTTTGCCACCATGCCACACAGGAGGGAAGGCATCAGTTTGGAGCTAGCCGGAGGGGCCTTGGGCGGGCCACTCTCCTTCAGGAATTCTTCGTCTTCCTCTGAGTCTGTATTGTAAGAGTAGCTGCTCACTTCGGAGGCAAACGCGGAATGGGCCGACTTGGGCTGGCCTCTGGCCTTGAACCCCACCCCTATCTTCCTGGCTTTGGCGGCCCTTTTGTGTTTACCTTCTCTGGAAGATTTCAGAGACAGGCCGGAGGCCCTTGGCCAGCACCTTCCTGTCCTTGCCCAGCAGGCTGTCATAAGGAGTTAAGTACTTGCTGCAGCCCCTGCCAGTTTTTGATTTCCCCCCAGCACTGTCCGAAAACTTGAAGGGTGACTTCAACTTGTCCTGCTTGGTGAGGGAGAGGGCTTTTGTCGAGCTTGCTTGCCAACTGCTCCTGGTCGCTGGCCATCTTCTTCTTCTTAATCTTCAGCTGACTTATGAAGTTAGACGAAGCCTCGTGTTCATCCCAAGTCTGGTTCCTCTCCCTGGCTTTCCCTGTTCCAATGAGGGCAGTGTGTTCCTCCTTGGGCCCTTTGTGTCTCTTCCTTATTCCTGCTCCCAGCTCATAGTCATCTGATGTCGGCAGAGATTTGCTGCTCAGCTTTCCGCTACTGTTGCAGCTCTTCCCCCTCTTGCGGGCGGGCAACAGGGCGCTCGGGGGCGTGGGTCTGTTTCCACGGCCTGCGTGCCAAGCTTCCATGGGACTCCTCGTGCCTGTCCTCGGAGTCCCGGCGCCGCTGCAGCTTCACCAGCTCATGCTGCTTCTCCTTGTACTGGTGCTGGACCTCGGCCCGCCGCATTCTGAAGTCCAGTTCCAGGACGTCCATGTCCTCCACGGAGGACTTCATGGGGTACATCCGCTCCTCCTTCTTGCGCATCCAGCGGTACTTATTGTGGGCTTCAGCTCCCGTGGGAGCTGCAGGTTCTTGAGCGGGTCCCACCACGGGCCCATCCAGCACCTCCCTCAGCATGTGGCTGCCGGCTGCCAGCAGGCTCTCCAGTGAGGGCCGCGCCACCAGGGCCCGCTCCGCACCTCCCACCTTCTTGCTCCTCCTCTCCAGCTCCAGCTCTGCGATCTCGCTCAGCAGGGTGATGCCGTGCAGAAAGCTCTGCTCCAAGACAAGGCTCTCGGCAGCTTCCAGCTTCTCCAAGGCCTGGACTCCAGTAGCACCTGGGGAGGGCAGAGGCCTGGCCTGGGGCAGCTCCATGGCCGCCTCCAGGGTGTTCATGCCAGCCAGTAGGTCTTCCAGGCCGGGCAGGAACTGCTCAGAGCTTGCCTCTTCCAGGTAGCAGGTGCTGCCGGGCACAGGCACGGCCTCCCGGGGCTCCAGTCTCGGGCACTCTTCCTCCCCGGCGGGCACGTCACAGTCAGACATTTCTAGGCTGGGCTGGGGCTCGCTCGGGGCCGCCTGGGCCAGGCCTTCCTCCGGCGCTGCCTCTGCCGCAGGAACCGCCACAGGCACCTCCACTGGCTCCTCCTTGGCCTCCACTAGCGTCTCGGGTGTCAGCTGCACCCCCAGGTCCAATGCGGCCGTGCAGGGTTCTGGCCGGCCCAGAGAATCCACGCGTGCTTCAGGCCCCTCCGCAAAGTCTGGGCACTCGGAGGGCTCGGTGCAGCCCTGCCCGGTGGCACTCAGCGCCTGGGCCTCCAACGGGCCACCTCTGCATCCGCCTGCAGGGCTCGGGGTAGCCATGGTTTCCATGGCGGGCAGTGGCAGCGGCAACTCCAGAGGCGTCAGCTCTGCGGAGGCGCTCGTCCACATCCTCCACCTCCACCCTCGCCTCCCGTTCGGCCAGCGGCTCTTCCTCCGGGTCCTCCCGCAGCGGCTCTGGGATCTTGGAGGGGGACAGGAGGATGAGCTTGTCTTCGGGCGAGAGTGTCAGGCGCTTGGTCCCATCAGCTGGGAGCAGCACATCCGGGGCCAGGCCATCCGCATCGGCGGCCACTGTGGGCTGCCCCAGGAAAGGGTAGGGCCTCCCGTAGTGCGGTGGCAGGGCTTGGAACGGATACCTGGGCGGCATATCTGAGAACAAGGCCTGGAAAGTGCTGGGGGCTTCCTTATCCAACTCCAAGTCCTTCTTCTCGACCACGTTGTCGGGGGTCTCTTCCTTGCGGGTGATACCCGGGGTGGACAGCAGGGAGGGGGGAGGCGGGCTGGTGGCGTGGGAGCTAGGGGTAGCAGGGTAGGTGTAGGCAGGCGCCTTGGACACGTCCTCCAGCGGCTGGATGACCTTGGCCTTCAGGGCGGCCACGGGGGACGCGCAGGGCGATGGCGGCAGGCTCACGGCCTTGCCATAGATGCTCGCAGGGCCGGCAGCCAGGCGGGGGGCTTTCGCAGCAGCATCCCAGGGTAAGCGGTGGCCAGGCCAGCCTTGCCCGTGGCCCCCAGGCCCCAGTTGCTCCACTTCTCCTCCATCTCTGCCTGGTACTCCTCAGCGCCTTCAGCCGCTCCAGCTGGGTGCTTCTTTGCAGTTCCAGGGCCTGGGCCGCCCGCTGCTGCAGGTACAGGAACTCCTGCGGCTGCAGGAAGTGCTGCAGCGAAAAGAGCTGCAACTGCTGGGCCTGGTGCAGGGGGCTGCGGCCTGGAGAGTACAGGGCGGGGCAAAGGGGCAGCACGGTGGCCCGCTCCATCAGCTCCGCAAAGTGAGGCAGGTGATCTCTGGGAATGACCAACAGCTGGCCCGACTGGGAGTCCGTGACAAACTGGTAGGGCGACAGCAGGGAGCCCCCAGGCTGGGTGGGAACGCAGGGGCCATGCCCTAGTGCAGAGATGGGGGTCCCAAGCCCTAGGGGTGTCCGGCAAGCCACATGGACATGCTGCCCGAGCGGGACAACCAGGGGTGCGTGGCCAGATGGGTTGCGGGGTCCACAGACCAGCAACCGGAGCCTGCCAGCACTGGGCCCCAGGTCACCAGGAGGTTGGGGTTCAGGCCTTTAGGAGCACAGCTGGTGGGGTGCACGTGGGCCAGGTCAGCCAGCTCCTTACTCTCTCTGAGCAGCTTCTCGTGATCTCAGTCCAGCCGGGCCCCCAGCAGCCATTACTCCTGGTGTCTGGCCCGGTGTCCACACCAGTCCTCATCTGCTTGGCTGTGCTCTTTCACATTACTCAGTGACAGAGGACGCTCCTGGTCTGCCAGCCCAGGCCCCAGCCAGCCACTGCCGCCACTATCCTTCTGCAATGCCCACAGGCGGGTGTCGCACTTCTGCCTCACCCTGGGCACCAGAGCCCGCACATCCAAATGCCTTGGCACTCTCCGGCCTCTCTGGGTCCCGCTTCAGCTGCTGGCCCCTGCCCACTGCTATCACCTCCACTTTTAACTACCCCTAAGCCACTATCCTCTCTTGCAAGAGCCTCTATATACATCTCCGCGCTTCCTCCAGGCATGCATCATTATCTTCCCCCAGTAGTAAGAATAGTTCTAAAACCAGAGTCAGACAACACTCTTCCTTTGTTTAAAATTCCAGTGATTTTTCATCCTCTCTTGGGATAAAATTCCAAGGCCTCTAAGCCCTTCATGCTCTTTCCACCTTTCACAATGCCCTCTCTGACCAGCCACCACCAACCTCTTCTTACTCATTAGTTCTAGTGGCCTCTTCATGTTCCCCAAGTGCATCATGCAGGCTCCCTGCCAGCCACGGCCTGAGCACTGGCTGCTGGCTGCCCCCTCTGTGCTTCTCTCAGACAGCACTGTATTCGGTCCTCCATGGCATCTGTGTCTCTGCTAATTGTCATCTCACCAGAACAATAAACACTCAGAGAAACAGTATGTCCCCACCCTTCACTGTGCCATGTTCCTTCTTACTTGAATTAACACCACTTTGCATTTGTTTTTGTTTGTTGGTTTGTTTTTGCTTAGTAAATCTATCACCACTTACTCTATGGCAGAGACTGTGTGACCAGGACATGAGCCGAGGACAGTGCTGATTCACATGTAAGTGCTCAACAAATATTTGCTAAACTTAGGGGGTCCTCATGATCATTCCAGGAAGTAAGTGCTCTTCCTATCCCCATTTCAGAGACAAAGAAATTGTAGTTTAGCCAAAATCATTAACTTGCCCAAGTCTACACAGCTGGTAAGCAGCAAAGCTAAGTTCAAACCCAGGTCGTCTGATTTGAGGACTCGTGCGCTTAGCTCCATCCCGGGGAAACTCCCTAGCACCTTACCTTTCTGACTTGCTGTGCAGCACAGTAGGCACCCAATAACTGGCTAGGGATGCCAGATTCAACGAATAAAAGCATAGGAAATACAGGATGCCCAGTTAAATTTGAATTTCGGGAAAACAATGAATACTTTTTTACTATAAGTATATCCCAATCAATATTAATTAATCTTGTATTTTTTTCTGACATGCCTATAAATAGCACCACTCTATAGATCAGTCTGTGTAGTGGACTCTAAACTATCCTATTTCCTAAGTTGGAGTTTACAGCAAAAAAGACTATGCCTTTCTAGTACCTTTTACTTTCTGTTTTGGAAGGACTAATCCAGGGAATTGAAAGGAATGACCCAGGCATTCCTTTCAGATAATCAGAGCAAAAGAGTACACTGACATCTCCGAATCTACCCAGTCCATGTTCCACCATCAATGTGGTGAGTGGGTCTCAACCTTACAAAAGCAGGATTTATGGAAGAAACTTCTTATCTCCAAGGAAGTGCCTTCCCAAGGTGGAATCAGATTCTTCTCAACAATGAAGATGCAATATTTATTTGCACTGAAAAGCTGTTAATTCAAGAGTTAGTAGGGGCTGCCATTAATGATGAAAAGCAATCATATTTAATTCACTATGGGGTTTTATCTTTGGCTAGGAAAGAAAAATTTTCAAGGAAGGTAAGTCTTTTGATCCAAACAGAAAAGCAGTGAGCCTCCATTGCAAATTACATGCCTACTGATGAAGAACTGGATTTATTACTTCAAACTGGGCCATAGGATGCCTGTGATCAATAAAAAACACTAGCTGTGAGACAGAAGGAAAGACAGTTTTATTGTACCTACAATTGTTAGGGACATTAACATGCCATCTCATTTGCACCTTACAATAACTTTAGTGAGTCTAGACTGCTACCTCTGTTTTACGAATGGGCAAACCAAGGCTTGGAGAGGTTAATTAAGTCCCTCAGAGTTCCACAGTGGCTGAGCTGCAAGTGGTCTGAGGCTCAGATAAATAGCTCTGTAACTCCACCAACTACCATTCTATCATAGGCAGTAAGTTCTTCCTTGTCTCTGGGTTGAAAAGAACATAAATTTTGGAGCTAGACAAAATTTGATTCAAATTATTGTTCTTTGACTAATTACCTATGTGAGTGGGCAACTCAGTTGAGTCTTCTGACCCTGTTTCTTCCTCTATAAAATGAGACCCCAAAGCTGTCCTTGTAAAACTGTGTTGGAGATAAAGTTCCAATAATAGTAACTAATATTAAACATTGGCTTTGTAATCTTTTGCAGGGTGCCAAGCAAAAGAGCTATTTCCTCACAAGCCTGACATTCAAAGAGCCCCGTGTGTCTTAGATCTAATTAATATCAACTAGAAATGGATTCTGCTATTTGTTAGGCAGGGCCCCTTCCTCAGCCAGGACTCTGCAACTTGCCAGAGACAGAACACAGTGGCCCTTCCCTCTGGAGCAAATGGTCCTAACCTAAACGTAAACCGTGGACTCCAAGTTCCTGCTTGGTTATTTCTGGAGGATTTGTAAAGGAATGTGAACAATTAGAATGACATGGGGGTCTCTCCCTCCCCCGACTTTGGGAGGGGCTCTGCCAGAATTAAATGCTAAAAATAGGACAAACAAAACTTGGCTCAGTAAATGCTGCAGCCAACACTTCCCATTACCCAAAACAAAGACACAGGTGTGGATATAATACCTTCTCTCAGGCACCACATATTCCAGTTCCTTGAGAAGCGCTAGTTCACTAATGTCACAATAATACTTGTTCCAGCAAACAGAATTTGTGCTGGAGGTGAGGGAGCCTACAATTATTTTAATTTTCTAAAATTTCCCTTCCTTAAGCAATAAACAAAATTATCCATCTTTGTTTATATCTCTTATCCAACTCAACTATTTTAAAAATTTTGTTTTGATGTAATCCAACTCAATTCTTCTCTGAATGTTTCTGTGGCCTGTTTCTAATTTTTCAGTTTAATTTCTAACATCTTTATGAGCAGAAAGGCAGTTTTTTTTTTTGAGACAGGGTCTTACTCTAGTGTCCAAGACGGAGTGCAGTGGCATGATCATGGCTCACTGCAGCCTCAACCTCCTAGGCTCAGATGATCCTCCCACCTCAGCCTGCCAAGTAGCTGGGACTACAGGCATGTGCCACTACGCCTGGCTAATTGTTGTATTTTTTGTAGAGATGGAGTCTCCCTATGTTGCCCAGACATGTCTCAAACTCCTGAGCTTAAGTGGTCTGCCCGCCTTGGCCTCCCAAAGTGCTGAGATTATAGATGTGAGTCATGGCACCTGGCCAGAAAGGCAATTTTCAAAGCAGACGGTACTTCTTTTTGTTGCTTTGCCCCTGTGGGTACTGATACCAACCAACAAATAGGTATGTGGCCCTTCATTTCATACCACCTTCCCCCATCCTGCCTGCAAGATGTTCCCTTTCTCTCCCCCAGACTTAGAACAAGGAGCAAGTAGCTCAGATAAAGCAATGAGGTGGAGACGAGTCTTTCTCAAGTTTATGTTCTCTGGCTCCTCCCACCCCACCATCATTCCTGAGCGGAACAAGAGTTCCCCTGCCCAAGCTGGGCAGTGTTTCTGTGATTTACTTTATCCTTCAAAGCTTACCCTGTGTTACCGGGAAGACAAGGATGGATGAAGAACAGATACAGATTTTTAAAAGACACTGACCACAAGGTCAAGCTCAATCAAGTTCAATCAGCCCTTCCTTTCTAAATCCTCCAAAGAGAACTTGAAATATTTAAATGCTACAGCTTAAAAAACACCCAGCAAAGCAACAACAAAGCTTAATGTAGGCCAGAGGGCCACGGAATGATGTGAATGAGTCTGCCCACCACAGGGGAATTTACTGAAATAAAAAGAAGGCATTGGTTCTAATATGCAAAGTCTATGGCTTATTTCTATTTTAAAATAAAACTAGGTCATCAAATTATGCTCAAAATGCCTCTTCGGTGTTTCTGAATTTGTGGGGTTATTTTCCCAGTATGCAGAATGGGGTTCACTACTGTTAGCAGAAGGCTGAGCACCAGTGACACCTGAGACATTCCTTGATCAGAAAAAACTCCAAATACTTAAGATAGTAAATGAAGCTTTGCCTTGGATGACTGGGTGAGAGAGAGGAGAAATTGATGGAATGTGAGGCTTTAGGTATAGAAAAGCCTAACATTACAGGAGGCAGAGCCCAAGAGACGAGAGAGGGATTCTCACACACAGGGAGCTTCGAAGGAGCAGCCCCACACGCTCCCCCTTGACTTCTATGGGGGTGGCGTCTGTCTGCACCTGTGTACTTATGTGTTAGGTGGGGAGTAGATGTTCAGGAGGGCAGAAGAAGAGGGTGAGGGGGGCAGAGGAGGCAGGAGATGATAAGAAGAAACAAGGATATGAATTCAGGGAAGAAAACTCTGGTGGAGTCCCATGTTCGTTGAATGGGTGGCCCTTTCTAGGGTACTCTGATCTCTAAAGAGTCTCAAGCCATGACTATATTCCCATCAGGGAACACCCTCATAACTCTGACAGAAGTGGGCCCGTATTTTATATTTGAATACAGTATTTATATTTTATGTAAAAATACATCATTTAATATTTTATGCTTCTTTAGGTGCCATGTCTTTTGAGATCTTTTGTCTACCAGAAAGGGCTAGAGAAACAGTTGTCACATAAATATAGAAATTACAAAAAACATTTAGTTTCAATATTCCATGTGAACTATTAGCTGTTGTGTGAACATGCTGCTGATTAAATTACAAAAAATAACTCTAAGCACAGTGCCCAGTATCACTATATTTTTACCTAGAATTTATTTTGAAAGTTGCTGTAAGGCAGAAATCATGAACAGGCAGCCAGTAGGCTAGAAAGTCCATGATGAATATTGTTTGGCCCAGGGCGTATTATAAAAAACAGTAACCTTCAAATAAAATAAAGAGTTCCAACTTCTCTTGAAAAATTAAAAGTTCTGGCAGCAATGGTTCCTTGCCTCAGATGGTAAAGAGACTGTCAACTCTAGCAGGCTCCAGCTGTCTAGTTCCATAAGCCCACCCTTTCCTACCACCTTCACTCCCTGCCCCATTGTTAAGTGCCTTGATGAGCGACGCCACAGTCATGTGAATTTGTAATTCTGCTCTAGATTATTTTCTTTTACTTTTTCTTTTTTTGAGATGGAGTTTCTCTCTTGTTGCCCAACCTGGAGTGCAATGGCGAGATCTTGGCTCACTGCAATCTCCGCCTCCCGGGTTCAATGGATTCTCTTGCCTCAGCCTCCCAAATAGCTGGGATTACAGGCATCCGTCACCACGCCTGGCTGATTTTTTGTATTTTTAGTAGAGACGGGGTTTTGCCACGTTGGCCAGGTTGGCTTCCAACTCCTGACCTCAGGTGATCCACCCGCCTTGGCCTCCCAAAGTGCTGGGATTACAGGAGTGAGCCAGCACGCCTGGCCTCTATTTTCTTTATATATACACCAATAATGTAAAGTTCAGCCTCTATAAAGGAGACATGCTTTTGACACCTGGACATTGTAGAAAGGGCACAGTTTCATAGCCACATGTAGCAAGTGGGACACATAGCAAGTCCCAGATTTCACACAAATTTTATAAAAACTGATGGCCCTCATCTTCTTCATCAGCAATATAGGGAAAATAATTCCTACCTCTTTGGAATGGTGTAAGAATTTTATGCACACATAGGTCAAACAATTAGTATGGTAGCTTTTATTATTCCTAGCATTGTTGATAAGACAAAGAGGAAGATGAAGAGGAGAGAAAAAACACGTTTTAAAATCAGCAAAACCTGGCCAGGCACAGTGGCTCACGCCTATAATCCCAGCACTTTGGGAGGCCAAGGTGGGCAGATCACTTGGGCTCATCAGATGAGCCTGGCCAACATGGTGAAACCCCGTCTCCACAAAAAAGACAAAAATTAGCCAGGTGTAGTGGTGCACACCTGCAGTACCAGCTACTCAGGAGGCTGAGCTGGAAGGATGGCTTGAGCCTGGGAGGTAGAGGTTGGAGTGAGCCAAGATGGCACCACTGCACTCCAGCCTAGGTGATAGGGCCAGACCTTGTCTCAATAACAACAAAAAAATCTCAAAACTTGCTAATGTTATAACTGAGGTTCCATTAACAACGGGTGAGAACTAGCTTATAGGTCCACATTTTCTTTTGAGGTATAAACAAACTTTTAAAAATTAAACTTAAAATTCAAAGCTATGGATTAGCAAAAAATGCCATGCCGAAACTCGCCTTATCTGTTAGAGACACATAATGAAGAATTTATCTGTTAGAGATACATTCTTTTACTGGTGAAATAATACACTGGAGTTTGCTTTAAGTTACTCCAGGAAAAAAAGAAAAAAAGGTGGGGAGGAGTAATAAAACAAAGATCAGAAAAATGTTGATAATTGTTGGGACTGGATGATGGGTTAAAGGAAATGTATTATGTTATCCTTTTGGCTTGTACTGGGCTTGAAAATATCTAGTGCTGATAATGTATCCCCAGGGCTGAGCATGATACCTGGCATAAGAAAAGTGCTTATACAATCTTAAATAAAGATTTCCTTGGTTGGGCACGGTGGCTTATGCCTGTAATCTTAGCACTTTGGGAGGCTGAGGTAGATGGATCACTTAAGGTCAGGAGTTCGAGATCAACCTAGCCAACTTGGTGAAACCCCATCTCTACTAAAAATACCAAAAAATTAGCCAGCCCGTGGTGGTGCACGCCTGTAGTTTCAGCTACTTGGGAGGCTGAGGCATGAGAATCACATGAACCCGGGAGGTGGAGGTTGCAGTGAGCCAAGATCAAGCCTGGGTGACTCCAGCCTGGGTGACAGAGGGAGACCCCGTCTCAAATAAAAAAAAAAAAAAAAAGATTTTGTTAATACATGAATAGACAAATGCTGTTTCTTGCATCTCTTGGGTCTTTCCCATATACAACCACACTATCTTTTTTGCTTGTCTATTCCTTCAGCTCTCTCTCTCCTCCAATTTGTTGCACAGGAAGCAGAGATAATGTACTTCAAGAAGAATGCTCTTCAGTCTCCAGTGGCTGTTAGATGCCTTCCAAGTCAATTAGTGATTTCAAGACTCCCTACTAACCAGCTCCACTGGACCAGTTGACCTCATGACCATCGGTACATCCATAATTCCATCTCTCTTCTAATCCAGATAAACTCCCTTGGTCCTGGCTTTAATGCAAGGGAGCTCTTCCTTGGATACTGGCTGCCGCTTTCTAGCTGTGCAGCTTGGAACAACTAGCTCAACCTCTCTTAACTTACATTTTCACCTTAAAATGCATTAACATTTACATGGCAGAGCTGTCTACAAGGCACCCAGCACCTTGCCCCACACATGGCAGGCTCTCGATGAGTAATAGCTATTATAGTAATCATTAATAAGCCAGAGACATATTACTCTAAGCTTTCATAAATGCCTATCCATCTTCACAGATTGTGCATTCTGTTTTATTAGCCACATCCTTTCCCTGCTTAACACTTTTCAGACTAAACACACTGGGCTGGGTCATCTCGAACATGAAGCAGCTCTGTGGTAGCTGTGTACCCACTTTAAGGCCTATTAACATCCTCTTGTGCCTTCCAGGAGGGGCATCTCAGTATATGAATCAAACTTTAAGACTGGGACTTTGTCTTCTACTTCTATATTACTCTGCTCAAAGTGCAGGGCTTCACACAAGGGTCTACACAGAAGAAAACTGGAGTCTCATACCACCTACACAATTCCTTTCAACAGAGGCTTAGGGGAACTTATAATGAGTGAGATTTTCCCCACGAGGTATTTATGAAGCGAAGTTATCAATATCAGACTAATTTATAGCAACCTAGGGAGCCCTTAACTATATTTCAAAAGATGAATGTGCTTTCAGGATTTCTTTCCTATGTTTCAATTGTCACGGCTAATTATCCTGAAGAACAGAAAGAAATGCATTGTGTACCTTAGAACACTCAGGTGTCATGCCTGAGCCCAAACCAGATTCTTACCCACATCAGTGATTAGCCCCATTCTGCATCCAGCGCAGTGAATCTCAACCCTCACCGGACATTTGGAATCGCCTGGGAAACTTTTTAAAATATATGTACTCTTGGGCTTCATGCCTACATTCAGATTTAATTGGTCTGGGATGGAGCCTAGGAGTTTATGTTTTTAAAAGCTTAGTTTAAAAAAAAATTAAGTGATGTAATGCACAGGCAGGATTGAAAACCACCAATTTAATGGTTAGGAGGGAAAAAAACGATCAGCAAGAGTTCGTGGTGTTCTCTTTAAGTTGATATACAAGGCATTAGAGAGCCACTGGAAACATAAGCAGAGTAGTGACATTTAAGCAGAGAAGAGAAAACAAAAACCTAGTTATCACGCACTGAAAGACCTGGTAATATAGGCACTGATATAAATTAAAAGGATTGTCTTTCCAGGCAGAGGAAGGGAACTGCGGCTTTGTCCTGTGATAGGATGTCTGGCAGCCTGAGGGTCACCATTAGGGATCAGCCCAAGAAGACGTAAATGGAAATCAGCTGTTGGCCTTGTCTCAATTTCTTTGCTTTCGCTTTAAAAATGGGCAAAATGCTGACTTCAGCATGAAGCTAGCTTATCTGCTGTTGAGAAAAAAGCTGAGTTGCCACATACTAAGCTTTAATACTGTTAGGAATAACGCTCAAAACCCTAAGGAAATTGAACACTTGAACAAAAGATTCTTAGCAAAGCAATTTTACTTCTGCACAGAGGGATGCCTCCTTGGCCAGTTGCCATGAGAGCACACCTGAACAAAGGGCATGAGAGCCTTTATTCCTGATGCCAAGTCCTGGCCCTGTACCCTTTCCCCATTGGCTGGGGTCGGGTTGTACAGTCTAATCCTGGTTGGCTAAACATTTGATTTTTTTAGATAGGGTGGGTACGTAAAAGAAAGTAGAGAGAAAGGGGAAGGGGGTGTCTGTAATGAGCTAGAAAGTTAGTCCTCTTTCCAAATAAGGAAAGGAATGTGAGCTGGTCCTGATAATGCTTGGTACTGAGGCATGCCTAGGCATCTAACAAAGGCAAAAAGGAAAAAGGAGAAAAAGAAGAAAGGGGTGGGGGGGGGTACTACGAATTAAAGAATAAAAGATTGATCAGATTATTTGAAGAGAAACCCCATTATATCCCACAAAACCTTGGTCCAGAATTCTTTTAACAATAAAGGTCTGGGGATTCCTTTAGAAAAGCAACCCACAGATAGAAAAGCTCTTGCTTACATCACACAGTACTATTCCAAAGTCCTGGGGCGATGATTTTTTTAAACGCATATGGAAATAGTTTTGGAGACAGTAAGGTGAAACATTCATTCTTTATCTCTAATAGTGGAAACATAAATTGAGACATCCTTCATGGAAATTAGACAGTGTGTGCCAATAGCTTGATCATTCTTTTTTTTAATCTAATTTTTTAATCCAAACTTTTAATGTAAATTCATTTCTAGGATTCTAAGACAATAATCAGAGATGTGATATTTGGGTACAAGTTTATCTTAGAATGCTATATAATACTGAAAATTTGGAAGAAATCGAAGTAAATGTCTAACAAAAGGGAACTAGGTAAATAAATTTTGTTACTCATTAAAGCAGAATACAATTTAGTAAAATCATGCCTTCATATAATATTTAATATATTAGGGAATGCTCATGGTATAGATAGAAAATGACAGAGCAGTATTTAGAAGGACATTTTTTTTAAAGTGTATGTTGTAAGTATAAAAACATACTTAAGGGAAATGTAAAACGCTTATAGGATACAGTTTATTTTTTTCTCCCTATTTCCCTACAATTTCTAAAATGAACATGTATTGCTTTTATGATTCTAAAACAAAGTATTTTGCTTTCAATATATATGGAGTTTCAATGAAGATTTTAAAAAATAATTACCAGTCTTTCTCTTATCATGAGTTAAGGACACACATTTCTGAAAAGATTTCTATATCCATAGCAATTTTTTTAATAGCACTAAATTTTTTACTTTAAGAGAGACTTTCTGATCTCACTCCATTCCTCACTATTTGTCTCTTATCCACTTTGTTGCTAGCTGGAATACTGACAATCACCAATCAAAATCACGAAACACCTGTAGAGAGCATAGTGTGCTCAGCAGAATAGTCACGCTTTCTCAGTGATCATTTCTATAAAAGTTTAGAGAATCAAGGATCAGGAAATGAAGAAACCATCAAGTGTTATGAGCACTTGGGGCCCCACAAACCACCAGGTGTTAAAGGGGAAAGTGGCACTGTGGTTCCTTCACCCCAAAAAGCATATTAGTTCAGTTGTGAGATAGAGCGGCAGATCAGGCTGATTCCAGGGTCATCATGGACAAGAAAGCATCCTGCCCCATCCAAGCCAAGCAATTTTAGAGGAATCCTAGGACTCTGGTCTACTCTGGGCTATACAGGCTATACTAAGTGTCTCAGACTATCTACTTCAAAGAAGCCCTAAGTACTTAGCATGGGAACAGAAAGCAAATTGATTTGTGAAGGTCAGCCTCCCCATCCCTACTCTCAACAGCCCCTACTTAATCTACAAAGAGTTGAATCTGAGCTGCTACTAGATCAGGCTTCAGGATGTGAATGGTAAAGCACTGGAGAGCCACAGCTTGTCTTGCCATGTGCTACTATGGTATTAGACCCATCAAGACATCCAGGCTCCATTCAATGTCCATCTCTGGAGGCCAAAGCTGTCAGCTAGCACAGAACTACTTACTTCTGGCCAGTAGTTCTCACTGTAGAAGGAATGTAGAAGTAGTTCTCAATGTAGAAGGAAGCAGGTAAGCCTATAGTCTCAATGTTTTTATTCCCTCTAAAACTCATGTTGAAAATTAATCCCCATCGCAACAGTGTTGGAAAGTGGGGTCTAATAGGAGGTATTTAGTGTGGAGTCCTAATTAGGGAAAAGGAGTCGGGCTGGCAAGACCCAGGGAAAGCAAAATAAATAAATATATAAATAAATAATCAAAACAGATAAGCTATAATTCTGCCCTTTTTCATGATCCAGAACACATAGGTCTCCTGTGCAAATAACTCATAATCTTCCTGCGCCCAGCTATCACCAGACCCTGGGCTGACAGAAAAATGTAAGTTAGCTCACTACAATCTCAGCGTTACCAGTACTGCACAAAGCCCTCTCCAGCACACAGCACAAGAACCATCCTATAAAATCCCCAGCAAGGCTTTGTCTCTTTGCAGTTAACTCCTCTCTTGCTAACTTGCCCATTGCATCCTTGCAATGTATTTTCATGCTTTCCTTAATAAATCTGCTTTTCTTTACTTACAACTGTCTTGGTAAATTCTTCCTACTACCCTCCTGATACCAGCCTCAGATAGTTGCCAATCACCTGCAACATTTAGGTCATGAAGACTCTGCCTTCACAAATGGATTAATGGCACTATAAAAAGGTCTTATCAGCGTGGGTTCTCTCTCTTCTGCCAGTGAAGACGTGGTATTTCTCCCCTCCGGAGGACACTGCATGCAAGGTGCCATCTTGGAAGCAGAAATGCCAGGACCTAACCTGCCAATGCCTTGATTTGGGGCGTCCCAAAGTCTAGAACTGAGAAATAAATATCTGTTCTTTGCCCAGTCTGTGGTATTCTGTTATAGCAGCACAAAGCAGGCAGCAGTGGAAGTGTGGAATGCATGGTTAAGCCCTGCTCAGCCAGGAAACAAGACCTACCTCATAGGAAGTTCTGATGAGTCTAAAGATGTCTACCTCAGGGTAAGGTTCCACATCATCACTGAGCAAGGAGTGGAGGTGAGGAATGGGAGGCAGTGTGCTGTCTTTATTAGTCACACTGTCTAAATACCTGGAAGAAGAATGCATCAGAAGTCACAGGAGAAGAAACTGGAATCCTCCCATTATAATTCTCCAATCATTTTCTGCAAGTTCTACATTTTAAAACAAAGGACTAGAGTTTCTTTAAAGATGGAAAGAGAGAAAGAAATTCTGTTAATTTCTAAAGAAAAAGCATATGAAAATAAATCCTCAGCCACAGGAAGAAGCGGGCATTATGATCACCATCAAATCAGTTAAGACTCATGAAATGAAGAGAAAGCATGAGGAAGAAAACCGGAGATGGTTTTCAAAGTTAGGCTTAGTACAATACCTTCCCAAAACGGTCATGGCCTCCCCATCATCCTTGCAGTTCAACAGTTTGTCCACATTTGCATCCAGCACAGCTAGGGCCAACTGGAATATCACTTTAATTCCTTCATAGAAGAAACAGTCAACAACCACAACTGCACTCTCAAAAGGCATCACACTGAGAAATAGTGTGAGGAACCAAGACAGGGAGATGGTGGAAATCACGCCCAGGTCTTGCATGCAGTCGTACAGCTGTGGGACGTAGTCTCGTGCTAGCTCCTCAAAGACACCTTGGTCCACCAGTGCACCTGTGGCAGCGATGTATACAAAAAGGCGCAGCTTAGCCAACTACACAGTGTAACTAAAGAATCCATTCAAACAACTTGACTGCTAGCACAGGACTCTGTTCCTTGCTGCTGACTGTTCTGCTGTGACTGTTACTAGACCAAGGTGTCAACACAGCTCAGTCACCAGATTAGTTCTGGCTGCATCTTCTCTTTCTGGGCTCTTCCTGTCCTGTTTTCCCTTCCAAAAAAGAACAATCACATGACAATTATAAGGGTTGTTGAGAAAGCCAGTTTATAAGGTTTTCGTGACATACAATTAGTTATTTTGTTGGCAACATAAGTTTGGTTTGGTATGAGATGTACATCCAAGTACAGTCATGCATCACTTAACAATGGAGACATGTTCTGAGAAATGGGTTGTCAGGTAAATCTGTCATGTGAACATCTTTGAGAGTACTCACACAAACCTAGACGGTAGAGCCTTACTACACACCTAGGCTATATGGTATAGCCCATTGCTCCTAGGCTCCAAACCTGTATAGCATGTTACTGTACTAAATACTGTAGGCAACTATAACATAATGGTAAACAGTTGTGTATCAAAACATAGAAATGATACAGTAAATATACAGTATTATAATCGAATGGGACATCTGTTGTATATGCAGTCCTTCCTCAGCCAGAACATCAACACATGACTACAGTTCCAAATGTACATCTAAGCAGCTTAGCTGGCAAACTCTTATTAATTAAAACAAATAATAATAATCCCAGCACTTTGGGAGGCTGAGGCAGGCAGATCACCTGAGGTCAGGAGTTCGAGACCAGCCTGGCTAACATGGTAAAACCCTATCTCTACTGAAAATACAAAAATTAGCCAGGCATGGTGGTGGGAGTCTGTATAGTCCCAGCTACTCAAAGACTGAGGCAGGAGAATCACTTGAACCTGGGAGGCGGAGGTTGTAGTGAGGCAAATTCACGCCACTGTACTCCAACCTGGGCGACAGAGTGAGATGGTCTCAAAAAAAAAAAAAAATCACACTTCTGGATGCATGGTGCCCACATATTAATCATTTTTTAAAACAATTACTTTTTAAAAAAAACTTAAAAGCATTCCTGTTGTACACATTCATGATCAACGTAAGGACATTTTTGATAATATTTTCAATATCAAATTCATGTGCAAATGTTTAGAAATATAGAAAGAACACAAGTGAGAAGCATAAACAATATACTGTACAACCCTAGCAATGAAAAGCTTGTCCTGCTAAAATGAATCACTGATATTTGAGAGAATTACAAGGAGTAACAGCAGTAATTTAAATCCTCAAAACAGGTGTTTGCTTTGCAATAAAACCAGTCCTGAAAAATACCTTAGAAACCTAGCTTTCAATAAACCTCTATATTCTATTTTTTCCACCCCAGATAGCCTTTTTTTGGCAGCACCTCTGTATTTCATAGGTTCCCATCCTCTTTATTAATTTTTTTTATCAAATCTCTTTGTGTTAATGGTGCACATACCTGGTGTAGCTCTCACATGTCAGAGTGACACACACACATGAAATATTTTCTAAAATAATTTCTGGAGCAGGCATATGTGTATAGTCCCTTAAACTCCACGGGGCTCCTTTGTATACAATCTATATTTATTCAACCTCTCTCATTTCCATTTTGAAAAACTGGAGTAGTCTGAAACTCTTTTGGCTTATGGTGACCAGAAATAGTGTTCTGGCTGGCACCTCTCTAAAAGCATCTTCTTGACGAGACATAGGTTGAAATGTTAAATGCATCTCCACTTACCCACAACTCTGGTGTTGTAGTAATCTGGGAGCATGCGCTCACACAAAGCCACAAGCAGCCAGAAAGCTTCCTCCTCTTTGGCATAAAGCAGCAGCACTGAAGTGACAATATTCATGGCCTAAAAAAGTGAAAGAGGATGTCATCAAATACAGTTGAAAATATAAGCAATTCTGTTAGCATATTAAAATTACTCAGTTATTCTCACAAGAGCTGGCAAACCTTTCCTGTGAAAGGCGAGATAAACATGTTTAGGCTTTGGAGGCTTTACACATAGTCTCTGTCATACATTCTTCTGAGTTTTGTTTTATGACCCTGTAAAAACATAAAAACCCGAGTCCTTGAACCAGTAAGTGTGCAGGGTCTTCCTTAACACCAATATTCACCAGACAGAGCCCCGAACTCATGCTGGCAAACCCCTATTCCAAAAATTTGCCCAAAGGCTATTTCACAAAGCTTTTAACCTGCTAAAATCTCTCAATGTTCTTAATCCTTAATTCAGTGAGGTAAACATTTCCTTTCTAACTTTCCATAATGGTTTCTATAATCAGGTACACATGGCTCCAGGCTCTCCTCAGAGAACAACGAAACCTTTCAGACTTGGAGTCCTCACCCAACATTTCCATACGGAGAGAGATGGTAGTGATAACTAAGAGTGATTTAAATTCTAAAGTAACTGTACTTTATTAAAAGATATTATCAGATACCTCATAACCACTCTAGACTCAACTAGTTTAATAGGCTTCTTAATTAAAAAGAGGAAGATCAAAAGGTAAATATGAACTTTATCATATTAGAGGCCAACTACCTCCTGTACTTCTTTTGATCTCCCAGAAACCGGTCTGTTCATCAGGCTTCTACAATACAATTTCAAAAAAGGTATTTTGGTTTAATAGGCTCTTTCTTGTAAGTCTTACTCATTATGTTCCCAAGTGACATCATCATGGAAATTCTACTTGAGAATTAACCTGCTGATCCTAGTACATGATGATGGTCCCTGCCAGTTCCTTAGTCATTCAGCGGAGATAGGTTTTTTTAGGGGTCTACCTTATAACAGGCTCTGGACTAGGTATTGGAGGATGGGGGACACAGTGGTGATATCTTGCAGGTCCTAAATGCTAGTGTTAGATAAAACAAAGATGAAAAGGTTAACTAGTCTATGTGGGGGGTTATTTAAATTGAAAGTTATAAAGAGGTAAAATAATGCAGTAGAGGGAGACTAACGTGTGCATGTACGTGCACTTGTGTGTTGAAGTAGGAGTTCAGCCTCTTTTAGCTTTTGCTGGATGGTCAGGGAAGGCCTCTACGATGATATAGCCTTTGATTCTTTTTTTTTTTTTTTAACTTGAGACGGAGTCTTGCTCTGTCGCCCAGGCTGGAGTGCAGTGGTATGATCTCGGCTCATTGCAAGCTCTACCTCCCAGGTTCAGGCCATTCTCCTGCCTCAGCCTCCCGAGTAGCTGGGACTACAGGCACCTGCCACCACGCCCGGCTAATTTTTTGTATTTTTAGTAGAGACGGTGTTTCACCGTGTTAGCCAGGATGGTCTCGATCTCCTGACCTCGTGATCCTCCGGCCTCGGCTTCCCAAAGTGTTGGGATTACGGGCGTGAGCCACCGCACCTGGCCGATATAGCCTTTGATTCTAAGGTCACGTTATTTTGGAGCTTCCCAAATTTTGGCATCTATACCAGTACAAGAGATGACTTTTGTTGGTATGTAGGCAATTTTTCTTAATACTAAGTTAAGCACTTATTTTAATGTGTATTAAGACATAACCCTAGCATATAAAAGCTCTATTCAAGGACATTATTACTTAAGAGGATGCAAAGTAGCAACACTGTGGCGAACCACAGTGACAGGCCCGGTGCTGAGGATGCTCTCTCTTACTCCAGGGTGGGATGAAGGTTGAGGCAGACAGTGATCAGAAGGATCTTCTCCAGGTCACCTAGCTAGACAATGGTGAATCCAGGAAGGTCTCCTCCACTCAGTGCAGTGGTTCTCAACCCAGGATGATTCTGCCTCTCAGACATCTGGCAATATCTAGAGACATTTTTGGTTGTTACAACTGGGGATTTTCTACCAGCATCTTGTGGTAGGGGCCAGGGATGTTATTAAACATTCTACAAAGCATAGAACAGCCCACACAACAAAGAGTTAACAGTCCAGAGTGTCAACAGTGCCAAGGTTGAGAGGCCCTGGTAAAGTGATAGTTCTGTTAACCATAAACCTTCCTTCCCACTATTTGCTGCCAAATGAATAGAAATTTTATTTTATTTTTTTAGCAAAAACCACCTGTGACATTTACCTGGCAATACCCTATGTTGGGATTTCGAAAAGCATAAGCTGTTAAGACTCTCCTTAGTGCAGCAATGCCCATTTCATTCTGAAAAGCTGGGTGTTCTGGAAGGGAGCGGTGTAAATCCCTCTCAATCTCCTCCGTGGCGAGATTATACTTCCCCATGGACTTCTCCACTAGGTCTTCATAGTACCCAGGATGTGTGGCCTTCTCATTGATGGCACCTGAGATATATCCAACAGATACAATATCAAAAACGTGAGAGCTCTGCCTTTTGGTTTGCAACTACAGCTTATGATTGAACCGCTTTATTTTCCTACCTCTCAAAGGAAACTTGAAAGAGAAGGTGAAATCACAGATGTGGTATGTTGCAATCGTGGCTAGACTGGTGAATTTGCCTGTGGCCTCCTTCCCTCTTTCGGCTCCATAGTAGGCTGGCTACTTAAAAACTTTCCTAAGGTAGAGGTTCCCAAGCTACAAAACCATGCTCTGAGGAACTCCCACAGACAGTCCTGAAGGGCTGCTTAGGAGCACAGGTGGGGAGGTCATCATAACAAGCCAGGCTGAGGCTTCACCTTCTCATCACTCTCTTCAACCCCGGCAGCTTTACTTTATTTTTTTTTTTTTTATTTTTTATTTTTTTTTTTGAGACGGAGTCTCGCTCTGTCGCCCAGGCTGGAGTGCAGTGGTGCAATCTCGGCTCACTGCAAGCTCCGCCTCCCGGGTTCACGCCATTCTCCTGCCTCAGCCTCCCGAGTAGCTGGGACTACAGGCGCCCGCCACTGCGCCCGGCTAATTTTTTGTATTTTTAGTAGAGATGGGGTTTCACCGTGGTCTCGATCTCCTGACCTCGTGATCCGCCCACCTCGGCCTCCCAAAGTGTTGGGATTACAGGCGTGAGCCACCGCGCCCGGCCCGCTTTACTTTATTTTATTGTGGTTTCATTAAGATTTCACTTGAAAAAGGAGGTTCTGTCTCTCAAAATAAGTCTGAAAACTGCCTGCTAACGTGTTAGCTCTGAAGGGTTTAATAGCCATATTGAGGAGAAGGTGGAGATACTTGGTGGAGTTTTTCAAATTGCAGAGTGGTAAGAGTATTCCTAGCAGTGGTGAGTCATCATTGTTGACGGAAGTTCCTCAGGTGTTGGGGATGGGGATGGAGGGTTATACTGAGAATCATCCATTTGAGATACTTACAGTTTAGGATTCTTCAAGACAGAAAAACCCTATATGCAAGTATCTACCTCTCAATCTAAATTTTAATTACATTCCTGTTGGGAAGACTGAATATTCACATGCAGAAGAATGAAAATGAACCCTTTTTTTATACCATGTACCAAAATTAATGCAAAATGGATTAAAGTTTTAACACAATTCCTGAAACCATAAAACTAGTAGAAGAAAATATAGAAAGAAAATGCTTCTTGACACTGATATGGCAATTATTTTCTGGAGGTGACACCAATAGCACGGGCAGCAAAAGCAAAAATCAGACAAGTGGGATGGCATCAAACTAAAAAGCTCTGCACAGCAAAGGAAGCAATCAAAAAGCAACTTAATGGAAGAAAATATCTGCAAACCATATGTCTGATAAGGGGTCAATATACAAAATATATAATGAACTCACAGAACTCAATAGCCTAAACCAAACAACCTGATTTTAAAATGGGCAAAGGAAATGAACAGACAGTTCTCAGAAGAAGGTATACAAATCACCAACAGGCGTATTTAAAGGTGCTCAACATCACTAATTATCAGGGAAATGCAAATCAAAACTACAATGAAATACCACCTCATACCTGTCAGAATGGCTATGATAAAAAAGACAAAAGATAACAAGTGTCAGCAAGGATGTGGAGAAAAGGGAACCCTTGTACACTGTTGGTGGGAATGTAAATTGCTACAGCCATTATAGAAAACAGTATAGAGATTCCTTAAACTAAAAATAGAGCTACCTTATGATCCAGTAATCCCACTCTAAGCATATATCCAAAAGAAGTGAAATCAGTATCCTGAAGAAATATCTGCACTCCTATGTTTATTGCAGCATTTTCACAATAGCCAAGATATAGAAACAATCTAAATACCCATTAAGAGATGAATGCATAAAGAAAATGGGGCATATATACAAAATGGGATACTATATTTGGCCTATAAGAGGGGAAGTCCTATCATTTTTGATAACATGGTTGAACCCAGAAGACATTATGCTAAGTGAAATAAGCCAGGCACAGAAAGACAAGTAATACATGTTCTCAGTTGTATGTGGAATCTAATATTGTCAAACTCATAGAAACAGAGAGTAGAATGGTGATTACCAGGAGCTAAGGAAGGGGAAAAATGGAGAGATGTTGGTCAAAGAGTATAGAGCTTCAGTTATAAGAAATGAAAATGTTCTGAAGATCTAATGTAATACTGTATTGTATACTTGAAATTTGCTAAGAGGGTAGATCTTAAGTGTTCTCTCACCAAACTCTCCCCACCAAAAAAAAAAAAAAAAAAAAAAACAAGAAAAAAAGACAAAAAGAAAAAATCATGGGAACAATGTGAGGTAATAGATATGGTAAACTAGCTCAATTATAGTAATCATTTCACAATGTATATGAAATCATCAAATTAATACACCTTAAATATATATAATTTTTATTTGTCAATTATACCTCAACAATGCATGAATGAGTTCATGAAGGCTGCAGGATACAAGATCAATACACAAAATCTATAGGCTAGCAATGAATAATCTGAAAATGAAAGTAAGAAAATAATTCCCTTTACCATAGCATCAAAAAGAATAAAATATTTCGGAATAAATATAACAAAACACATGTAAGAGTTGCACACTGCAAGCTACAAAATATTGCTAAAAGAAATTGACAAAGACTTAAATAAAAGACATCCTGTGTTTATGGGTTGGAAGACTTAATGTTGTTAAGATAGAAAAACTCCCAAATTGATCTACAGATTCAACACAATACCTATCAAAATCCCATCTGTCCCTTTTGCAAAAATTGGCTAGCTGGTCCTAAAATTCATATGCAACTTCAAGAGACTCAAAAAAGGACAAGAAAATTGGAGGACTCACACTTCCCAATTTTAAAACTTACTGCAAAGCTACAGTAAGCAAGACAGTGCAGTACTGGCATAAAGATAGACATACAGATCAATGGACTAGATTTAAGAGTCCAGAAATAAATCCTAACATTTAAGGTCTATTAATTTTTAACAAGGGTGCTAAGACAATTCAATGGGGGAAAGAATAGTATTTTCAACAAATGGTGCTGGGACAACTAGATATCCATATGGAAAAGAATGAATTAGACGGTCACCTTCATCTCACACCACATAAAAAATTAACTCAAGGCCGGCTGCAGTGGCTCACGCCTGTAATCTCAACACTTTGACAGGCCAAGGTGGGTGTACCACGACAAGGTCAGGAGTTTGAGACCAGCCTGATGAACATGGTGAAACCCCGTCTCCAATAAAAATACAAAAATTAGCCAGGTGTGGTGATGCACACCTGTAATCCCAGCTACTCAGGAAGCTGAGGCAGAAGAATCACTTGAACCCAGGAGGTGGAGGTTTCAGTGAGCCAAGATCATGCCATTGCACTCCAGCCTGGGCGACAGAGTGAGACTCAGTCTCCAGAAAAAAAAAAAAAATTAACTCAAAATGACCTATCTATAAAAGCTAAAACTACAAACTCTTAGAAGAAAGCATAGTAGTGTAAATCTTCATGTCATGAGAGCAGAGTGACAAACGAAAAAATAGACAAATTGTATTTCATTAAAATTAAATTTTTTTGTGCTTCGAAGGATACCATCAAGACAGTGAAAAGACAATGCACAGAATGGGAGCATTTTTAGGAAAAATCTGATAATGAACTTGTATCTCAAATATGTTTAAAAACTTTTACAACTCAATAATTAAAAGATAACCCAATCAAGAGCAGGCAAAGGATCTGAGTACATATTTCTACAAAGAAGATATAGAAGTGGTAAGTGCATGAAAAAATGCTCAACATCATTATCCTTCAGGAGAATGCAAATCAAAATAATGTTTAACCTTTAAAAGGTTAAACATAGAGTTACCACACGAACCAGAAATTCCACTTCATTCATACATTCAAGAGAAATAGAAGCAGGTGTCCATACAAAAACCTGTATTTAAAAAAATTTTAAACTTTTGAATTTTCTAAATTTTAAATCTGTATTTTATTTTTTGAGAGAGGGTCTTGCTGAGTCACCCAAGCTGAGGTGTAGAGGTCTGATCACAGCTCACTGCAGCCTCAACCTCCCAGACTCAAGCAATCCTCCCATCTCAGATTCTTGAGTAGCTGGGACTACATGTGCGTGCCACCACACCCAGCTAGTTAAAAAAAAAATTTTTTTTTTGTAGAGATGGGGTCTCACTATGTTGCCTGGGTTGGTGTCAAAGTCCTGGGCTCAAGCGATCCTCCCTCCTTGGCCTCCCAAAGTGCTGGGATTACAGGCATGAGCCACTGTGCCCAGCCCACACAAAAACATGTAGATGAACATTCATAGCAGTATTATTCATAGGAACCAAAAAGTAGAAACAACCTAAATGTTTATCAACTGAAAAATGAATGAACAGAGTATAGTATGTCCATACAATGATATAATATTTGGCCATAAAAAGGAATGAAATGCTGATACATGCTACCATATGGTGGAACCTTGAACACAGTATGCTATGTGAAAGAAGCCAGTCACAAAAACCTACATATTGTATGCTTCCATTTATACAAAATGTCTAGCAACAGAAAGCAGTCTGGTGGTTGCCTGGGGCTGGGAGGGGGCTTGAGGGGAACGGAACTACCAGTCTGTATTTCCAAACAGTTTATATTTATTTTCCTTTTTTTTGAGACAGAATCTCGCTCTTTCGCCCAGGCCGGAGTGCAGTGGCGCTATCTCGGCTCACTGCAAGCTCCGCCTCCCGGGTTCACGCCATTCTCCTGCCTCAGTCTCCCGAGTAGCTGGGACTACAGGCGCCCGCCACCGTGCCCGTCTAATTTTTTGTATTTTTTTAGTAGAGACAGGGTTTCACCTTGTTAGCCAGGATGGTCTCGATCTCCTGACCTCGTGATCCGCCCACCTCGGCCTCCCAAAGTGCTGGGATTACAGACGTGAGCCACCGCGCCCGGCCTATATCTATTTTCCAAATGGATAAAAGGTATGGGGTGTTTTGGGGGGATGAAAAATGTTCTATAATTGTGATCATTGCACAATTCTGTGAATATACTAAAAGAAAAAAAACCACTGAATTGTATACCTTAACTAGAAAGTTGTGAATTATATCTCAATAAAGATATCACAAAAAATATATAAATGATATATATATTGACAGGGTAAACACTCAACATTTCATAATTCAGAAAAGTGGAGCCCCAAGACCCCTGGACTGGCCAAGGCCTTGTCTCTGATGGTCACTGAGAGAGCTGGCCTCGTCACTCACGCTGGCCCTGGAAAAGCCAACCCAGCTGACAGGGACATAACGCTGGCTTTTGCTCTGTTGATGTGGGAGACGTACTGTGATTTCTTGTCATCTGACCTGCATTTCATTTCAGCGGGTACAGAGTTCAGGTCATGATGCCGTCACCGTAAGGGTCATAGGAAGCAGGTCAGACCCAAGTTGGGCTCTGGCCTGGAGCTGTGCTCTCTTCATGATAGGCTGGCCTTCAGGCGAACCCCATTCCTGGATGTGGAAATACGGGCTCAGTTATCACCCCAACAGAGGGCCGTGTGGAGACCACCCTGCGGTCTCACATGGTCCATCTGCCGTTAAAGGAAACACTGGGTCTAACTCTCAACATTGTCTCTGAGATAGGGCTGTGTACTATTGTTGTATACACTAGTTTCCTGGTACTGGTTTTGAGTTTCATTTTCACTTAAAATGCAGCTATAAATAACTTTTAATTTGAACAAGGAGGATGAAAATGGAACTCTGTTTACTCTGTCAGTGATCTGAATCTGGTTGTCAAGGTGACTAGTTCACTAAACACAGGGAAGACAAGAAAAGACTGGATGGTAATGATCTTCTTGGGTTTGAATTATAATTAGAGATGAGTTGACTCAAATTTAGGTTTCTAAATGAGGAGCTATGGCTGGTCCACTTAGGGAAAATGAGGCCAGGCACAGTGGCTCATGACTATCATCCCAGCACCTGGGAGGCTGAGGTAGGAGGATTGATTGAGCCTACAAGTTTGAGACCATCCTGGGCAACACAGCAAGACACCTATCTCTACAAAAAGAAAGAAGGAAAGAAAAATGAAAAATAAGACATGTATTAAATAAATATAGAACAAACTAGTTTTACATGAAATAGACAAAACCAATTATTTTTCAGGATTATACGTCCCTATTTCTGAGACATTTATACATCTCATTATGGGCATTTACATCTACTTTTACAAAGAGCTATAGGTTTTTTTAAAGGCTTTCCTGTGAGTCTGGTAATTATTAATTTTAGTATCACTTTTTAAGAATAAAAGCTTTTAATAGTAGCATTTGTGTCAGACCATCTTAGGTTCAAATAAAAATATTCACATAAGCCTATTTAGAATGATTATATTTCAGGCTTCAATCCAGATAGAGCAACTGATTTACATGTGAAAGTAAAGTTGGTGAAACTAAGGAGTGCTCTGATGTCTGAGATATTAAAGATCCCTGGGATACACTCAGTGCTTTCAGATGGGAGGAAGCAGTGTGAGCTTAGCCTGAAGGATCTCTGGTTTCTGTAGCAGGGCTCAAAGATCTGATGTCACAGAATGATGGACAGGCACAAGAGCCAGGTCTGTGGACCAGTAAAGATGGATGCCTCTTCACCACTGGTTCATAGAAGTGTCCCCTTCTGTCCTTCCTGGCATCTCTGGCTTGAAGTACAAGGTATGATCTGAGTAAGCTTTTATTTCCAGTGCAGACTCTGGCCTCATCTTTATAGTTCCAATGATGACCAAAGACTTCAGGAGGTGGCAAAAATCAAACACCTGGGCCTTTTTATTCCTCTTATTTCTTTCCTCCCAATTCCCCACCCGATGACTGCTCTGAGGAAGTGTCACACTTAAACATTCTCAATGAAGTTGACGTAGCTGGGCAAGGAAAAAAGAACTACTGAAGTCACAAAGTATTCTGTTCTTTTACTTCAGGTTCTCTTTTATTCCTAAATAGCCTGACTGAAGAAATGGAAGTATTTATAAAGACTCGAAGGATGGTGGATTCAACATTTGGTCTGCTTCCTATGGGTCCTATAGTTTTACAAAGGGAACAATAATTGAGGGACTTCAATACTCTGGTGAGGAAACATGATGTAGCTTTCAACTGGGGGATGCATATTTGAAAGAACCCCTGAGGCATGACTGAAGGCACAGGGAGGCCCTGGTGTGGAGTCCCACAGACGTTGGTGCCAGCATTCCCAGCCCAGCGGCGGTACCTGACAGCAGCAGCCAGAGCTCCCCACGCATGCTCTCCGGGATGCCCTTCAACACCAGCTCCCGCGTTTTCTCTGTGCGGTACATGCAGATCCCTTGCCCGTACTCAGCAAAGTGAATCTTCCAGGCTTGCTCTTTCAGAAACTCCTTGGCCTGAAAGGGATAATGAAACATTATGACATCCAAAGTACCCTGAGGATGGTAAGAGAAGAGTGATGGAAGGTCAGAACATGTTCCCTGCTGAACGGAGTGACAATTCCAGAAAGAAGTCATGAGAAAAAGGAACTCAGATTTTCTGGAGTTCTTCTCTAGTTTTATACATCTATCATGGCCTACAGCTCTGCCATGAAGCTTTTGGGTCCAGAGTCAGAATCCTACTTACCTGAGATTGTATTTATGGTTTTATGTCTACACCCCCAAGTGAAAGAAAGTTAATGATGTTTAAATATGGGCTGAGAAATCAGGTATTTATTTGTTGGTTTAACTTAAGCAAGAGTTAAAAACAAAACAAGACCAAAAGAAGTCACCTGTCACCTGTACCCTCTATAACTCATCTCCTTCCATGAAGCCACTGTGAAAGTTATAACATATTTAGACAAAAATCTGCTTAACTTATAGGAAAATCTCCATTTACATAGGCATGTGCGAATGTACTTATAGTAAAAAATATTGTTAATGGCATTGTTCAAATCTACAAAGTTTCAGGGAAAAGTGAGAGGCACTCACCAATTTCGGGTTGAACTCCTCGGGAGACCGCCGCCGATACATGGTCATCAGGGTCTGTGTGGCTGTCGGGACGCTGTTGCCATTTAGGTTAAACTGGCGCTCTCCATCAGCATCAGAGCTCGTGCTTCTCTGGGGGCTGGAGGAGACGAGGCTGCTGGGTCGAGAGTACACCTGTCAATACAGAGAGGAACAAGACATTGGGAGAACACGGGCAATAGAACCTACTTCTTCAGTGTCTTCTGTATGGTTATCAAAAGCTACATCATTTTTTTCACATGGTGTTTCTTGCTATGCGAAGAAACACGAGAAAAGCAGCAAGCCATCATTTTGGCAGGGATTAGACAGGTGGCTGGGTCCCAGGCCGCAGCACTTCAATGCTCACAACAGGTTTCTGAATCTTCATGTTTTAGATATATATTTGCAACAAAGTGCTTGGCCATTTGTTTCTCTGATTTGCATGTATGCAAAGCATGTCATGGTTGAATCAGCAGCTATGGCTGCCTCATCACCCCATTGAGTTTCTGGTGCCTCAAAAATGTCCACATAAGCTTGGAGCAGGTGAACGGAGACAGGGATGTTATGTGTGAGCTTACCACCTTCGAAACATGTTTTATCTGCCAGTAACTTCCTCTAACCATTCAGCTAGTCACCTATCTTTTCAGGCCTCCAGTGTTCCTGAATGTTGGTCCAGGGAAGAATTCCACAGGGACCCAATATGTATTCTATCATAATAAAAATCATCATAATGATTTGTTTTCAGGTTTGAGACTTTATTTAGTGACCTCTGTACCATTCTCAACAATGTCACTATATGGACCCGAGTCACTGGCTATGTAACTAGAACAGATTACTTAAGAATTTCTTCAACTATAAAATAAAAGTGTTATTCCAGGTGATCTATAAGGTTCCTTCTAAATCTATGACCCCAAATACAAAGTCCTTGAGATTTAAATGAGATATTGCTGAGATATTGCTTTGGGCGTCAGAAGCAAAGCTTGAAGATCAAACAAAATGGGCAAGGAACTGAACACACTTGGGCACAGGAACAGGATAAACCAAAAATACTTTCAGGTGTCTCCCACAGACCTCATCATCTGAACTGTTGTAACTTCCTGCAAACTCCTTGTCAGAATATATTTTGGAAGTAGTCTGTTGCAGGAAATCCGAGATCCTCTGCACTAGAAAGTCTCTATCTTTCAAGTTGGCAAATAGGAAGGTCATCCTGTTTCGGGTGCTGATGGATAAGGGACTGGGGAGCACACTGGAGCTGTCTGCCTTTTCCACAATTGTCACCTGAAAAGAAGTGGGAAACAAAGAGCATTATTTTCCAAGAATTACCCAATAGCCTATAAGCAGCACTAAAGGAGGAAGGCGGCACTTTCATTATTCTATAGGAACCACCTATATTTTATTGAGGCAAAACTGAGACTCTTTGACTCTGTTCCAGTAAAATAAAACAGCTCAAAACAATCAAACTGGAGCTTATACTAGAAACTGGAACCGTCTTGCTGGTTTTTCCAAATCAGTGGTTCAAAATGGGACTTTTTTCCTCTCAGGAGACATCTGGCAACATCTGGAGGCATTTTGGGTTGTCACAAGTGGAGGGATACTACTGGCATCTGCTAGCAGAGTCCAGGGATGCTGCTAAACTTCCTACGACACACAGGACAGCCCCTGCCATCCCACTCCACCACAACGAAAGCCTGTCCCAAAATGTCAATAGCTCCAAGGTTGAGAAACTTTGCTATAAAGGAATTATTTGATTTTCATTAAAATTTCATGGAGCTATAAGAGAGAGGGCTCCTCGCTGCTTCATCAGCCATAAGAGACAGAAAACAACCCATGATACTGGTTCCTTTTACCAAGCTTAATGTTGGAATGGTTTTCAAAACACCACCAATCCTTCAAATGTTTCATTTAGACTCCAGGGCTTTTCATCCTTCACCTTCTACCACTGCAAAGTTTTAAAGGTTCTATTCTGAACAGACATGTAAAGAATGTAAACAGCTTAATTGCAACATTATCTGAACTACCAGACCGTGTGTGTGTGCGCGCATGCGCATGTGTGTGTGTCGAAGCCTACCACATTGGGGAAATTTAGCTCTAAACTGAAGACATATACGGGTGATTTATAATAGGATTTTCATCAACTAGAAACTAGGATAAACGCATTAAAACTTTTCTCTTTAGCACATTACAAAACAAATCTCAAGGCAAGCACTAGAAAAATGGTTTATTTGCAGCAGCTCTGACAATATACTTAAAGCTAAGATCTTTTTTCCCTTCTTCATTTCTACCTGCAAGCAGTCTAGACAGGTTAAACTTTAAGTTGTTCATTAGCATTTTCATGTGAAATATATTTCCTTCAAAGCACAACTTAGAAATGTTTTCCCTACTGAAGACTAAGTAACCTATTGAAGTTGTCTAAAAACTCTGGCATATCTAAAAAAATAGGTCTGCCTGGGGTCCATCAAGGGAAAAAGTGTAGCATCTGACTGCTGTTTTCAGAATATATGTGTTAGAGTATATATGATTCTTTTAATATCTATGTTAAATATATGTGTTAATATATGACATATATACATTATATATTAAACATACATTATAGAATATTAAAAATATATATTTATATATATTAAAGGAATCTTCTGAGACACCTGAAGTTGTACATAAGGATTTTCTTTCTAATGCAATAAATGCTGGATAACAGAGGGAAATACCTCCTTTTCCTGAAAAGAATTTTCCCATAACACTTAAGGCATGTATTAAAGAATACTTATTTTTTAAAATCCACAAAAGCCCCTTTTCTCACATAAAATTTTTACTGGCTCTTTTGGTCATGAGGTGTCTGGGATAAGTGGAAAATGCCAAGGAGATGAAAGGTTACATTATGTGTCTAAAACGCAGTTAGCTATGTGGATCTTGATAAAGTCAAAGTGAAAAATTCCTTCGTCTAGCTGGAGCATGTATGCAGAAACAAGAAAGCTCCCACATAAAACATATAAATGCTCAGACGGCTTATAAAATGTTTCTCACTGATAAATGAGTTCTAGCAGAACTCTATCACATAAGCTCCCTGCCACCAGGAAAGGAGAACAATTACATTAGAGTCTGCTACAATATAACGAGACATATTTTCATGACCAATTTGAGTTATAAAAGAGACTGCAACTTAATCAAGTCTTGGTGTTTAATATGAAACACTGGAAAGTAATTTATGAATAAAAAAAAGGCTAGGCACGTGACTCACGCCTGTAATCCCAGCACTTTGGGAGGCCTAAGCGGTCAGATCACTTGAGCTCAGGAGTTCAAGACCAGCCTGGCCAACATGATGAAACCCCATCTCTACTAAAAATACAAAGATTAGCTGTGGGTGGTGGCACATGCCTGTAATTCTAGCTACTCAGGTGGCTGAGGCAGGACAATCACTTGATCCCAGGAGGTGGAAGAGGAGGCTGCAGTGAACCAAGACTGTGCCACTGCACTCCAGCTTGGATGACTGTGTGAGAGACGCCATATCAAAAAAAAAAAAAATTCCTTCTCTTGCTGGCTTAATAATTTCTTCAAAATCTATAGCAACATGATCCTGGATAAATGCTTAACATCTGTTGACTGGGTCTACCTTAAGTCAATATGTAGAATGTGTGTTAAAAACCTCCAGTCAATATTTCAGCTTATTTATTTAAAAAAATTAAGTGAAACAACAATTCTTGGTCTATACAATCTTAAAAGTGGGCATTCCGTGTAGGATGTAATGTTCCCAGGGATGTCAAGCAGCCTGACTCAGTTCTGAAAGGTACCCAGCTCACGTGGAGGGCACCCTCCACTCAGACCCCACATGGATGGTGGAGGCGCCCCCATTGCTCTTCTGACATTATCGTTACCTAAAGGTAATAAAAATTACATTAAGTCTTTTGCTTCTTCCATTAGTTGGGGTGGGGCTCTACCATTAATACATCACAGAGTCATCAGTTCAAAGAAAAGGCACTGCCATCTCACTGAGCGCTTCTTTAAAGCTGTGCCTTCCAACCACAACAAGCTTGATTTCTAAATGCTACCTCTGCAGACTGCCTCTCTTCTGATTTACCCTGAAATATAGTCATATTTATTATTATCTCTGCTCTACTAGAGAAAACTAGCAAGCAGAACAGAGGTTGAAAATATTAATCACCATTCTCTCAATTCCTCCAAGATCTCAACAGTGTACTCTAAATCGCACTAAAATGTAAACAGAGCTAGCTGGCTCTAACACCCGGGAGGGGGAAGCCAGAAGGACCAGCAGGACAGCAGATGTCTTGATAGCGGCTTCCAGACCCTCTCTGCTCCTCATTTCCCTCTGGATAAACTGAGAGTGATGACTCATTCAGGTCATAAATAGCACATTTATGGTATTCTGAATCGCAGAATTGGTTTCCCTAGCTGGTACAGGTAATGCTGCTTTACTACATTTGAGTAGCACTTGATGAAGAAAATTACATTCAGAATTGGGTGAAGAAAATTATGTTTAGTAACATCCTATAGCAAAAACTACTAAGAAGGTAAATTTGGTGAAAAAACTTACAAAATACATTTCACAGTCAAATGTAAAACTGTTACATTATTCCTGTCAGAATTTACCCACAACATATCTTGGCCTCAAAATGTGTTATAACTCCAATTAGTTGACCCTATGACAAGGAGAGCTAGATTTGTCAGTTGCCTAACATTTTTCATTCTTTTTGATTCACAGTTCGACTTCTGTTTGCTATTTATAACTTAAAGAAAATTATACATATATTTGAGAGAAAACTAGAAGCAACGGAAAGGTCCAACCATAGGTAACTGAATGAATAAATTATATATATACTTTACGGAATAAACTGCAGGATTTAAAATTTAATTGTGATATGGATGTGATGGTGTATGCCTGTAATCTCAGCTACTCATGGGACTAAGGCAGGAGGCTCATTTGAGCCTAGGAGCTCATGTCTAGTCTGTGCAATAGACCAAGGCCCCTATCTCTTAAAAAAAAATTACATTGTAGAAGAATATATATATATATATATATATTTTTAATCTTTTATTTTTTAGAGATAAGGTCTTGCTCTGTCACCCAAGCTGGAGTGCAGTGGTTTGATCATAGCTCACTGTGATCTCAAACTCCTGGGCTCAGGTGATCCTCCCACTTCAGCCTCCCAAGTAGCTAGGACTACAGGAGCACATCACCATCCCCAGCTAATTTTTTTAAATTTTTAATTTTTTATAGAGATGGGGCCTTGCTATGTTGCCTAGGCTGGTCTTTGAACTCCTGGCCTCAAGCAGTCCTCCTGCCCCGGCTTCCCAAATTTCTGGGATTACAGATGTGAGCCACCACATCTGGCCTATAGAAGAATATTTAATGATTTGAAGGACACTTTAAGATATACTCCATGTTAAAGGAAATAAGTAAAAATAAAAATTCCCTATAAAGTGTTTTATATCTAAATTATATAAATGACACATACACAGCAATGCAGAGAAAAAACTAGAAAGCTGTACAATAGAATGTTAACAGTGGTCCTCTCTGAACAGTGGAACTAGGGGGGACTTTTCTCTTTATTTGTCTGTACTTTTACAAATTCTGGGATAAAGATATATTACTCTTAAAACAAGAAAATAAGAAGAAACTATGCCTAATTAAAAAAAAAGAAAAAGAAAAAGAAGGCAGAGAGAAACCTGAATCCTTTGCTAAAGGGATGTTAGCAAGGGGACAATCCTCATCAAATACCCAAAGCCTCTGGCCACCTTAGCTTCCAGAAAGGACCAGGGTAGGTTGGAAGAGGTCAGATTAGAAACTGCAGAGCTGCTGGCCCCTGCATTGCCCTTTCTCTGACATCCTAACCTGGGGTCTTTGTCAACTCCAAGCCTCACGGCAAAGCTTCCAGACAAGTACCAGAGTAAGCTATCATCCTGGAGTTAGGATGGAACCCACCTCCACCCCAGAACGATAATAATGTTTCTTAGGCTTTACTGTGCATAAGAATTGGCCTGTAAATTTATTAAATCAGAGATCTAAAACTTGCAGAGATACAGATTCAGAAGATCTGGGATGGACTCAGGAATCTACCATTGTGAGCAGCAGCATGATGGTTCTAACACAGGAAATCAGCCGAGCAGAGCCGAACAAACACGTGGCTTTCTGACTCACAACCTAGACTGTCTCCTTTAGACCAGGGTGCCCTCAGACCGTGAGCCAGGCACAATAAACACGTTTCCTAGTTTCTGTATTTGATGCTTTGACATCTTGGGGGCCTTGCTGACCCTGGAGGGATTACCCTTCCCAGGGCTAGCCAATTTCTAGAAAATTGCTTTCAAAGCAAATCAACCAATCTGGAGCCCACACCTCAACCACTTCCTTTATTGAATGCTCACACTCAAGACTACTATTTCCTTGCCCTTTTTAACCCATGGACAACTAGGGACAACCCCTATGCCCCACAGCCCACCAAAATTGTTCCAATTATCCAAGCCTAAGCCTGTTTACTCGGCGTAGCCCATTTCTTCCCTTGAAATCACATAAAGGATCTTGCCCACATTTTCTTTCCCTCCTGCCTCCTCTGACCATGGTGCTTCTGCGTGTGGCCCAGCACATCGTGTGGCATGCCCTTGCCTCTCAGGATCTGTGCGTAAAACAAGCTATTTCAATAGCACTCATCCCCTGATTGCTGGCCTCGTTAAGCTTGAATTGTAATAAAACCTACATTTAGGCCGGGCACAGTGGCTCATGTCTGTAATCCCAGCACTTTGGGAGGCCAAGGTGGGTGGATCACCTGAGGCCAGGAGTTCGAGACCAGTCTGCCCAACATGGTGAAACTCCATCTCTACTAAAAATACAAAAATTAGCTGGGCATGGTGGCAGGCGCCTGTAATTCCAGCTACTCAGGAGGCTGAGGCAGGAGAATCGCTTGAACCTGGAGGGTGGAGGTTGCAGTAAGCTGAGATCATGCCACTGCACTCCAGCCTGGGTGACAGAGTGAGACTGTCTCTAATAAAATAAAATAAAAACAAAACCTACATTAAAAAACCCCCATGCAGCTTCTGGAAGAAGAGATCTCACAGGTCCCAGAGTCACACCTGTGACAACAAATGAAAGAGTGCAGGTGCCACCAAAGACGCATGAACATCCACCTGTGTTCAAAAGCCAATTGTTGGTAAAAAAATTATTCCTGGTTCACCCAGAAAAGTATTACAAATGAAACTTAAAATATCAATTTTTATCAGATACTTACCTCACGGAGCGGGATAATGAGGCTACATAAGTTCTCCTCCTTGCTGGTAAAACAGATGTAATTTGTGGACACAAACATCTGCCCCAAAATGTGCATTTTGTTAAATGGAGTCCAGAGAGTGCAGTCTGTGTGGCCATCTAATTTTTCATCTTTGGGCAGCCGGAAAAGTGCACGGTATCTCTCACTCTTTGCCCTGGCATCAAGATCACTGGAAAGCAATAATTATAATTCACATAAGAAAAATGTTTCCATACCTTCTAAATTATGCAGCAGCGGAAGTTCACCCAGCCCATTTTCCCCCTCCTCAATCTTGCTAGACTCATCCCCCGCTTCTCAGCTTTCTTTATATTGAAGTTAACCCCAACCTAATGACCCAAAAGCGTAATAAAATTATCTTACTATATTTCAGTCCCTTGCATAGTCACTTACAATCAATGTCTGTAAATGTTAAAGAATCATAGCAAAAATAAGCCTGAACAGGAAACTCCTCCTCTTTCTAAAGAAATGCAATACACTCTAAAGAGGTCACTACATTTACTCTTATCCAAGCCACTTTAGGGGGGGCCTTATCTTTTAAGACCTAATGAGAATGCAAACCAGCCATATAAATCCACTGGGCCTCAGTGTCCACCCCAAATCGACAACAAAACTGCAGGAAAAGACACAGGAACAACTCACCTTGGGCAACTGTGGCTTCTGACCTTCTGTTAACTACTATCTTTTCTCTAATGAGTTTTTTGTTCTTGCTCATCATGTCAGTTGTTTAAACCTCTCCCCTCAAGCTTCTACCTGACATCAGCCTCTTGATGGTCTAGTCTCTGACTTCATAGAGCAAAGGTCCATGATGCAGAAGCCCCCTCCAATTCCTTCCCTTCTGTCTCCAAAGTCACCTCCATCCTCACCTACTCTTACTTCCTCTCCATTCCAAAGGAAGAGGTATTATATCAGGACACACAAGCATCCTTTCCATGCTTTCTCTACAAAATATAAATTTTTAAATGATCAATTTTCTTATAACTATCTCTATGTCCCTTCCTGTCTCCACACCTACCCTCACCAAAATACTCTTCCCATCTGCCTCCTTCGTTTGATACTATGTTCAAATCTTTTTCATTCTAAAAATAAAAGCAATCCTCCCCTCCTTTACCACTGAATTTCTTGAAAATGAAGTCTGTATTTGCCTAGTTCCCTTTCCTTGTCTTTTATTTTTTATTTGATCCGCTGCAGTAGCAGCATCTATCTTACACTGCTCTTTTGAACATGTCTCAAATCACCGAGGACATCTTAATTACAAAGACCTCTGGTTAGATTTCAACTACCAAATGCACATCAATGATTTCCAATTTTGTATATCTTACTGGACTGATCACTACTTAGATGAGCTACAGGCACCTCAATTCAACATAATCAAAACTGAGCTATCGTATCCCTTGGACATGCTCTTCCTTCTCTCATTCCCTGTGTTGATGAAGGGTAATTCCAGGCACATGGGGCATCAACTTTCCATCACCCTCTCTCTAGCTCTGCTCTCACATTCAGACTTTGAGGCTTCTCTGCAGCCTCTCCTCATCCCATGCCCTGCCACCTACTAGCCATGTGACAAAGTTACTTCTCTCTGTGTTTTCCCTTGTGTTTCCCCCATCGTCATCTTCCCTCTGCTTGAAATATCCAGGCATGGATATGTACCTGCACAGGTAACTTCTATCACCTCTTCAGAGCCCAGCTCAAAGCAGCCTCCACTGAGAGGCCTTTCTTACCCACTCTTCCCCATCTGGGCTGAGGCTACCACTCCCCATGTGTGTACCCACAGCACTGTGTTCACAGGACCAGAAGAGTGCCTGCTGCCTTGTGTTGGAGCAGGTCATGTCTGTCTCACTTTCTGAACTGGTAGCACCTCAGCTAGTCTTTTTTAGTTTTGTATCTATACACAGAAGAGTGTTCAGAACCCTTGAAGATGGTCAGAAAAGGTTACACTGAATAAATGAATGAGTGAGTTTCTCATTTCTAAAGTCTGGAAGATACAAGGTCTCTATCACCCACCGTTTTAGAGCAGACACTTTTTTAGGAGATTTCCTTTTGAGTTTGGGCAGGGATCGATCTTGTTCAAATCCCTCATTGTCTAAGAGTTGCCTCATGGCTATGTTGGCAAGCTGCTCCATTAACTTGAAGGTCTCGTTGATGTTGAGGAATACAGAGAAGAAATGCTCACTGGACCGTGTGCTCACTTTGATCACATCAGGCAGAAGCAGGGTGGCATTCTTCTCGAGCTGAGTGATGTCTACCCACCGGATGACCAGTTTCGCTGAGCATAAGGAACAAGCCTGGGTCAACATCTGATTCCTGAAAACGCTTTCAAGATATTGCAGTCTCACAACCCCACTCCCCCATCCCACTGAACTCCTTTGAGTTTATAATACCATATTTGTTTTGCTTGTTCATTTTAAGAGGTAAATCTGGGCCATGTGAATTCTGAGGTCAGAATTATAGATTTAATCCATGTCTACTGAATTAATTACACCTTTAGTGAATCTTTATTACTTAGTGACCATTTTGAACTGAAAAATAATTAAATTCACTTCAGTAGTAAAAAAAAATTAGTATTGACTTAGTTATAACTATAGATTTATTTCTGATATTTTGATGTGGTTTATGAGTTCAGGGCAAACCTCAGTAGACTTTCCAAAGTTTCCTGCTGAAATTTTAGATGACTTACCTTCCCTTCCCATAAGAAAAGAATAAAAGCAAAGGTGGTTAATGCTGAGGTACATCCAACCCTGACGGGGGACCTTCCCCTTCCAATAGCTGCAAGAGTAATAGTTGACGAGTTTCTCTTCCTCTGGCATCCCAAACAGCCTATGAAATTTCACAATGGCTTCTTTAAACTTCTCCGTGTCATCATCTTCCTTTACATCATTGATTTTGTTGTATTCTGCAATGATGCCCTAATAAGGAATAAAACACAAAGCACACAACTGGTATTAATACGACTAGAGATGTACATATTCCAGAAGAAAAAATTTCTAAGGCTAGAATTAAAAAATAAATTGAGGAATGCCCTTCAATGGCAACCCCCAAATTCTAAGCCAATTAATGAGTAGTATTTGTGTACTAAAATATTTTCACATAATATAGATTTTATTATATTTTTATTGGTGCTAATTTTATTTTGTTAAGTTTACTAGGAATGAAGCCTATAGTTTTACTTTACAAATGAAGAGATACAAAGATTTTGCTAGTCCTAGCGTTTTTACTAAGCTTATTATGGTAGAATTGTCTCAAAAGTCAACTTCTGCCTTTCTCCAAGATTAATAAAAATCCATCATGAATGAGCCAGTGAGGAAAGAAAGACAAACACATGTCACTAACTGACACTCAGCTCCACACTCCCTGTCTCAGGGCCATGAATAACACTGCGGAGCCTACAGGGAAAAACGAGTAATCATCTGAGCAGAAAAGGGGTAGATATGAGAGCAAAAATTATATTAGATGCAGGATTTTTGGACAGTTAGACAGGAAATGAAACATCTGCATAGCAAGTGACCAGGTTAATCTACCATTCAATCATTATAATAACTTGAGAAGCCATTTCATTGTTACCCAGTTCCTCTGTAATTCCCTGAAAATTGGCTTCTACATATATCTCGATGGAAAATGCTCCCTTGAATTCCACCTTTGACTTTGTAATCCTCAAATCCCTCCCGCCTCATCTTCATTTTCTCTGATCTCAAGGTAGAACTGAAAATGCATGACCTTTAGAGCATGCAAGTCTTGGATTCGTGCTCCCACCGCATCACTGTATCTGTGTAGCCTTGGCCAACTTCTCAGATTCTCATTGACATGACTGAGCCCTCTGTAGCCCAAGGATAGAAAATTGCAACTGCCTCCTCATACCTAGAATTCCTGCTTTTTGGGCTCTTAAAGCTTCTAGTGCATCCTTGATGCTCCCTAAAAATTTGTCTTCCTAAAATGGATTTGACCACAAAATTCTTACCAAAATACTTAGTGGTTTCTAACCACCACCAGTATAAAGTCCAAAAATCTAGATCATGTACACTTTGTTTGTTTTAATGTTTTAATTTTTATTTTTATTGCAGACTGGCTGTTCCTTGTGAAGTAGGGTAACCCACAGGCAGTGTGCCCAGAGTAGCCTAGACCCATGTACATTTTTGGATCCAACCAATGCTGCAACTTTTTCTCACTGGACTACATCCTACCCAAATGTCCCGTTAGTAACTGTGCTCCAGCCAGCCTGAGGCACCCTTGGGGCCTAAACATGTCATTTCTGCACTTTCCCACCTTTTTGCCTATGGCCCTCCCATTCTACATGCCTGAAATCGGGAATCAGACTGTTCTGTTTCGTGAATCCTACCAAGTCCCAAAGTCTCTTGTGAGCCTTTTCTCAACTATCATTCTTTTACCCCAACATGAAGTAATGTTGATTCTCTCTGCATTATGTATTGAAATCATTTCCTGAGTCTTATTTCCACTGCAGACCTTTCACCCTGTTGCCGGTAGTTGTGATGCTGCTGAGTGGATGGCAGGAGAAAGGGCTTCAGTCTTCTATAATCTCTGTCACTGTCCAATTCTAGTTAAAAGTAAGCATGTAGACAATAATCATAACAGCAAATGGTGGGCTTATGATGCAAGCACAGCCCCAAGACAAGTCTTCATCCTGTTCTTCTAACAAAAGCATCCCAAAGTCCCTCTACACAGTCCAGGAATTACTATATAATAGCTTCTCAAATGGCATCCTGACAACACTCTCCACACTCCAATTTACTTCACATGGCCACTTTCTGAAACAGAGATCTGACTATAGTATTCCTGCCTTAAAATCTTCCACAGGCTCTCAGTGAAAGAGAAAAGAAATCTGCACTGAATCTTAACCCATAAAATCTGCTCTCAATCTTCCCAAGTCATCCTTTCCAGGTCCAGCATAAATACCACCTTCCCTGTGAAACCAGCCCAATTCCAAATGGGTTCTAAGCATTCTCACATCTACGTTGTCTTAATTTACATGCTGGCAGAAAATAGCATGTTTATATGTCCTTCTACCACTAAATATGAATTCCAAAGATAAAAAGAATGTCTCGAACATTTTAATCACCAATATCTAGCACCTAAAAGATGTTCAATATTACTAAATGAATCCATGTTGTTGTTTTTCCAAATTAAAAGATATCTTAAGGGGCCATATCTTAGTCTTTATTGTATAATCCAGAGTTGCAGATTTCTAAATCTACAATTGTTTTGGAGTTAGCAATGCCTGAGAAATTAGGTACCAAGTTGCTAACTTCTATTCCTCTGTCATACTGGAGGGCATTATGGATAGCAATAGAAGTAGCAATGTGCTTCCCTGGAAAAATATCTAACATAAGGATATTTTCCTCTATTTACCACTGATATCACTCCACCAAGAGAACAAAGACATTAAGCTCAATGAAGGCCAGGAGGGAGCTCAATTTTGGACCCAGGCTATTCTAGGGACAAGCAGGCATTGGTAGTGTTACTTTAAGAACTTCAGACAACTGAAGGCAGCATGAGGGCATAGGACCCGTGGGTGGGAAGAAGAAATCAATTCAGAAGGGAAAAGGGATGAAAAATGCCTTTCGCGGTTGGCAAATACACCTGTGGCCTATGTGACATTTCAAAGTTGTCAGTGCCTTTAGAGAAGGATCAAAAAATATCTATGAATGAAAGATTAAAGAAATGAATGAGTACATAAAAATAACTGAATGAGAACCTGCTAACAGAAAGCAGCAGCTGGGCCTCCAGGGAATCACCAAAGGCTAACAACTTAGAGAATCCTGGAGACCCTCAAGTGGGCTAACATGCTATTCTCCTGGGTCACTGTAGTAGTGCTCTTATCTAAAGTCAAAATGAGGAGAATGTGAGAATGAGTGACATATAACAAACCATGAGCAGAACTATGCTATCTAAAGATCTATTAAATACCACATTTCTAGAGTGCTCACTGTATTTATTTATTTATTTATTTTTGAGATGGAGTTTTGCTCTTGTTGCCCAGGCTGGAGTGCAATAGCTCGATCTCAGCTCACTGCAACCTCCGCCTCCTGGGTTCAAGTGATTCTCCTGCCTCAGCTTCCCGAGTAGCTGGGATTACAGGCATGCACCACCATGCCTGGCTAATTTTTTTGTATTTTTGATTTCTGCATGTTGGTCAGGCTGGTCTCGAACTCCTGACCTCAGGTGATCTGCCTGCCTCAGCCTCCCAAAGTGCTGAGATTACAGGCGTGAGCCACCGCACTTGGCCTGCTCATTGAAATTTTAAAGAGAAAATGCTTTTATATATGAGAGTAAATACAGTCAAGAACCGTCACTCAGAAACACTCTAGGGTCTAATATACTAGTATCAACAGACAAGGCTTTGCCAGCTCATTTCAATAGTAAGGCTGATAGTCTCCATAAGGCTAAAATACCAACTTTCTCAACACTAAAAAAGGAAATAATCCAGAATGTAGAACCTTTCTTAGTTGGCTATAATTTTTTAGCCAGGTAGACTAGATTATGGAATACAGGGATAGAATAGCTCCTTCCCAGGTTCTACAGGTTTTTCTACAGGTTTCATATAATATAAAATAGGTCATTCCAGTTCTAGGCAACAGCTTCTCATGACTTTGGAAAATCCTATTATATCAGATGTTCAATATAAATTTAATTATGCAAAAGAATATTGACAGGTAATTTACAAAAAGGAGAAATTTAACTTAGCAAACATGAAAAAATATTCAACCCCATAATAACCAAAGACAAAACTAAAACATTAAGGCTTTAACTTCTACCTATTATATTTGAAAAACAATTTAAACAACCAAAATGCTGAAAGCAAGCAATGCTGTAATCACACAGAGATTCTAACTGACAATATCTACTAAGGTCTATTAAAAATACTTAAACTACTTAACCCATTCATCCAAATTTTGTAATCTATCCCAAAGGGGGAAAAACACAGCCTGTGGGTAAAGTTACACTGTTTGAACAAAAGTATTAACTGGATTTTTATTTGTACCTGCCATCCACTAGTCTAGAAGCTAAGGTGACTTCTAGAAAGCCAGAAAGGGTAAAGTCAATTATGGAATAATAACTAAAAATTATATAACAATATTGTAGATACTGGTCAAGAAAAAAAGACGAGAACAAAATTATATGTACATGAGACTTCTATTATGACAATATGCATATTAGAAGTGGGGAGGCCGGGCATGGTGTCTTAGGCCTGTACTTCCAGCACTTTGGGAAGCTGAAGTGGGTGGATTGCTTGAGCCTAGGAGTTCAAGACCAGTCTGGGCAATGTAGTGAGTCTCTGTCTCTAATTAAAAAAAAAAAAAAAAAAAGTTAAGAAAAGGGAGGTCTGGTAAGAAATACACAAAATGCTACATAAGGTGTTTGGATTATGGTTGCATCTGTAGTTAACTATTACATTTATAATTTATAAAAGTTAATTAGGTCTCAAAACAAATAACTTTGTTGGTTCCCTTGATTATTGGACAATATGTGAACGCTTAAACCATTCATCTGCACATGAATGACATTCTTTCACACATAACTGCATTAATAGCAAATCCCTCCTCATAATTGGTTTCAGGGGAATTAAATCTGACATTTTTGGTGTAATACAAACAAAAAGGAAAATGGCTGTTTGACATAATTGGTCTTTGTTTGTTTTACTTATTTCTCCTGGCTATTGTCACTTCTAAGCTTTAGTTTCTTCCTACAGCCCTTTTTTCTTTTTTTGAGACAAAGTGTCACTCTGTCGCCCAGGCTGGAGTGCAGTGGTGCAATCATGGCTCATTGCAGTCTTGACCTCCTGAGGCAGGAGAATCGCTTGAACCCAGGAGGCAGAGTTTGCAGTGAGCAGAGATCACACCACTGCACTCTAGCCTGGGCAACAAGAGCGAAACTCTGTCTCAATAAATAAATAAATAAAGGAGACTATGACAAGGACAAAGGAGGCAATTTGTAGGGGCTCCCTCTAAATCTGGGATAGTGTGAGCACCAAAATAATTAAGTCCAGTAATGAACACAAAAACTGGAAAATACAGAATCCATGATTCCATGTTAATAATCGATAAATAATAAATAAATGGAGGGAAGACTCTTGCTTATAGTAGAATAATAGTTGCCAAATGGTAAATGTGGGAGAGGCCTGGAATTGGACAAGCATTATTTTATAAAATCACCATCTTGTAAACTGTCACAGTAAAGACTGGTTCAGATGAAAAATCATCAATGGATCAATCCTAAATCAAGACAGAAATTTTGACAAGGAGTGATACATTTGTGTGGCCTGAAAATGTTTTCTTACAGAAAACTGTTTATTATTTGCAAAGGCAAAATTAGTAACTCTACAATGGAGAAATTGGATATCACACCTTGGGCTCATAATGCCAATGAGGGGCAAATGAGTGTCACGTGCCTCAAGAAATAATACCTTGAGAAGGACACAGGATCACCTATGTAGTATTCCATCCAGGAATGCAACAACTGAATCGATTCATAATATCTGACGAAATGCAAAATGAAATCATTCTAGTAAAAAACCAGGATTGTATACTTTAAAAACCTCAATGTCATAGAAGACAAGGAAAGGTTACGGAAATGTTCCAGGCTGAAGGAGACTAAAGACATGAAAACTAAATGCAGTGTCTTCCTAGATAATTACCTGTACTGGAGTGGGGGTGGGGAAGGCTATAAAGGGCATTAAGTGGGCCAGTTAATGAAATTAATTAGAATATGTGTGAAATATTCTGGTATTAATGTTAAACTTACATATAATGTTAAATATTGCAGGTGATAAATATAGTGTTGTTATTTAATAGAATATCCCGCATGTTCTCATTCACATGTGGGAGCTTAAAAACTTGGTCACATGGAGACAGAGTAGAATGATAGATTCCAGAGGTTCGGAAAGTTGTGAAGGTAGGACAGGGAACAAAGAGAGGCTGGTGAATGGTACAAACTTACAGTTAGAAGAAGTAACTTCTAATGTTCCATAGCAACTAGGTGACTATAGTTAACAACAATATATTGTCTATTTCAAAGTAGCTAGAAGAGAGGACTTGAAATGTTACCAACACATAGAAATAATAAATACTCCATATGATGACTACCACACATACCTTGACTTGATCATTCCACATTCTGTGATGTAAAAAACACTCACATGTACCCCAGAAATATGTAAAATATCATGTTATCAATAAAAGAAAAAAAAGGAATAGCCCTATTCTTAGAAAATACACACTGAAGTATTCAGGAGAGGAGGCGAACACACACATGAGAAAGCAAATGCAGTAAAATGTTAACAGGTGAATTTGGGCAAAGGGTATACAGGTATGTTTTATTCAATTCTTATTTTTACAACATTTCTGTAAATTTGAAATTATTTCCAATTAAAATGTTTTTCTTTTATCCCACTACCTGTATTTTTCCTCTCACAAATGTGGTGATATCATTCTCATTTTCAAAGATGGAGAGCGTCTGCAAGAGATTTTGCTCAAGCCATTCCCAGTGTTCAGTGATTTCTTTCCTGGAACCACCTGTACAAATGAAAATAATAATTCATGTCAGATTTCATGCCAAAGATATTTTAAAAACCAGGCTCACTTTTTCATTATAGTCTATACCATCAAAGGAGACTATCGGACCAAGAGCTTTGCCTTTAAATGCCTTCTCTCCTCCAGAGGAGACACACACACAAGACATTTAAGGATGTGGAAACGCGAGAGTAATATTATAATCAAGTTGTGTTATAATCAAGTTTGATTAGGTGAGTGCAGAGGCTTTGAGGACACTATTTCAGATCAGAAGGCAGCAATACTTCTCAAATTCACTTTTCTGGACTAGAGTTTAGCACATCCCTCCCCTTTCCTCCCTTCTAGAATTTGCACTTTACAGGGTAACATAGATCTTATGATACTAGGTTACAGTTGTTAAGTTGCAACAATATGAGAGCTTTGGTATGCCACTGGAGAACTGATGTAACCACCTCCTATAATGGGCAAAAAATTACTCTCACTCACTTCAATTATGAATGAGATGTGAAAATGGACTATCACTAGGGAATAGCAGCCTGGCTCTCATTAGCACAGTGGCCTTGAAATGTAATGGGATGAGGTCATCCTTGCAGCCTCAATCAAGTCAACACATTTTGGCCAATAATAAGAAGCATTTAAGATAACTCTTCCAGCAACCTCCAAACTTAAACAATCAGTTTTATAGTATATGTAATCACTACTCTGTTTTTGCTCACAGCTGCAGGGTGTAATAGGTATGCCATCAGGGTGGGGGTATAAAGATACTGGACTAAATTCCCCTAATGATTGTTAATGATCTTATAGAAAAATGGCTTTTTATAATTTGTCCGTATATCATATATATGTGTGTCATATATATAATATATGTGTGTGTGTGTGTATGTGTGTCATATATATATATATATATAAACATATAGTATGCACTGCTCATTCCAGAACTAAAGAAGGAGTTTGTGATTCCATTGATTCACCCTTCAGGATTCTCCTTCGATTTCCAAGTTATATTTTAATTGATTTCTTTAAAGTGTCTTTTCTCTCTGTTCTTTGTCATCAGTAAGATCTCAGGATCTCTGATTCTTGACAAAGAATGAAAGACAGGAGACACAAATGTATCTGCAATTATACTCAGAACTGTGGCAGAACTAAAATCTCTGAGAGAATGAGAGAAAGAAATTCAGGAGAGAGAGAGAATGAGAAATTTCAGATACACTGAGGAAAGGCAAAACAAAACCCACATGTACTTTCTTTTACTTTGAGACTAAACATCAAAATTGCCTACAAGGGATGCTTATGTGAAGGATGAAAAGCAGGTATCAGCTGAGTGCAGTGGCTCATGACTGTAATCCTGGCACTTTGGGAGGCTAAGATGGGAGCATCACTAGAGCCCAGGAGTTCAAGACCAGGCTGGGTAACATGGGGAGACCCAGTTTCTACAAATAATAATAAGAAAAATTAGTCAGACATGGTGGCATGTGCCTGTAGTCCAGCTACTTGGGAGGCGGAGGTGAGAGATCCACATGAGCCTAGGAGGTCAAGGTTGCAGTGAGCCATGATCACACCACTGCACTCCAGCTTTGACAATGACACAGTGAGACCCTGTCTAAAAGAAAGAAAAAAAAAAAGCAGGTATCTTAGTGGAGAAGAGTCCAGTGAAAACACTGAAGAATACATTGCTCCTCTTCCTGGGTATTTTCCACACTTGCTCTTTCATGGCCATAAGCTACCACGTGTAAAAGCAGTGGGATAACTGTTCTACAATGTCATGGCAAGACCTTGAAATTGGGACAGCCGGGTACCTCCTCCTTCTCTGCCACCCGTCAGCTGGGTGACTTTAGACAAGTGCTTAATCTCTGTCTCAAATTCTGTAAAATTGAGATCTGTTAAAAACACAAAACTGGCTGGGGGCAGTAGCACACTCCTCTAATCCCAGTGCTTTCGGAGGCAGAGGTGAGGGGATCACTTGAGGCCAGGAGTTTGAGACCAGCCTGGGCAACATAGTGATACCCTCATCTCTACAAAAAATTAAAAAATTAGCTGGGAGTGGTAGCACACACCCATAGTTCCTAGCTATGTCAGAGGCTGATGTGGGAGGATAGCTCGAACCCAAGAGTTTGAGGCCGCAGTGAGCCATGATGGTGCCACTGCACTTCAGCCTGGGCAACAGAGTGAGACCCTGTGGAGAGAGACTCCAACACAACAACAACCTTTACCCATCTCAGAGAAATACTGTGAAAATCACAAGGGCTAATGTCTGTCGACACATTGTGGACAGCAAAAATACTGTTCAAATGCAAAGTACAATGCCTATTTGAAATATTTAGGGAATGAGTCATTTTGGAGTTTGAAAGCTTTAAAATATTTTAAACTTAAAAATTTTAAATACTAATTGGAAAATTTTTTCAGACATACAGAGCCCTTCCTTGTCTGTAACCAGGTCACCACCATCACCAGCTGTGACATGTGGCAGACACAAAGAGAGCCCTGTGCAGAATAAATGCCAGCCATGAATCCTCCACCCGACTGTTCCATCTGTGCTTGTTGGCACTGTCAGATGGACTGCACCTCAGGACAGAGGTACTCCTGGGAACCACAGGACTGAGTTCTGCAGACCCAGAGGCATAATTCATCTCTGTTTTGCCTCTCATCTGTCCCTGCCTACAATGATCACAGATATGCCTTGTAGAGTCTGAGCCTTGGCTCAGCCAGGATAATCTGGCTCTTGACTGGTATCTCACCATGCTCTGCCCTTTACCAAGTTATCACACCAGGTACTTTACTTTCAGAATCCCATGGAATCCAACACTATTCCTTGGTTGTCGTGGATAGAAAAGCCCATCAGTCATAAGACCTATCAGCTTTGCACAAGCTGCTTTCAAAGCTTCCCTTCCTCCTTCCTTCCCCGCTTCCCTTCCCTTCCCCCTTTTCCCTTCCCTTCCCTTCCCATTCCTTCCCTTCCCCCTTTCCCCTTCCCTTCCCTTCCCATTCCTTCCCTTCCCCCCTTCCCTTCCCCCTTTCCTTCCCTTCCCTTCCCCTTTTTCCCTTCCCTTCCCCCTTTCCTTCCCTTCCCCCTTTTCCCTTCCCTTCCCCCTTTTCCCTTCCCTTCTTTTTCCCTTCCCTTCCCCCTTTTCTTCCCTTCCTCCTACCTCCCCTCCTCTCCCCCTCCCCTTCCCTCTCCCCTTCCCCCCTCCCCTTTCCCCTTCCTCCCCTCCCTTCCCTTCCCCTCTCCTTCCTTCCCCCCACCCTTTTTTTTTTTTTTGAGACAGAGTCACGCTCTGTTGCCCACACTACAGTACAGTGGCATGATCTTGGCTCACTGCATCCTCAAACTCCTGGGGCTCAGGAGATCCTATCACCTCAGCCTCCCCAGTAGCTGGCATTACTGGTGTGTCTCACCACACCCTGTTAATTGTTTTTATGTTTTTAGTAGGTCTCAAACTCCTGGCCTCAAGCAATCCTCCAGCCTTGGCCTCCTGAAGTGCTGGGGTTACAGACTTGAGCCACAGTGCCCGGCCTGTGTGCTTTATGCATAAAGAAAGGATAAAGGTTTCTTTATGCACACATTTCTATATGTACATCCCCACCACACACACACTCCCATAGCAGAAATGGTATATGCCCATATGAATGCACTCCTTCAATAAACATCTAACTTGTACCTCCAACCTTCACTGACATTATATAGTCCACAGGCTAATTGTCTTTCCCACCCCATCCTCAAATAGTCATCTGAATAATCTTGCATTGAAGTTCAGGTTTACTATCATTTGTTTCCCCACCTGTTGCCTCCTCTGCTGCCTCAGGACCTGCTGTCCCACACTGCCCACTGTCCATCATTTCCATAATCCCCACCATCCACCTCCAACATTGTTCTCACCACTGGCTCTTTTCTCTACTGCTCGCTATGAGGTAGGTAATGCCTACATGTCTATCTTCCTTTACCAGCACTAGCCCCAAACCTATTGCTTCTGCTTGTGCTGTTTTTGTTCTGTCCTCTGTCTCCTGTCCTTCCTCCCTCAATTGTGTCACATGAAAAGGCTGGCCTTTTGGAGTCATCGCCAGCCACTCACTGCTCCCATGTATAGGAGAGGTGCTGGGACCATAAGTCTCAGGATCTTCAAGTCTTTTGGCATGCTCAGTGCTTCGGGGCTGCTTCGGTACTGCCAAAAGGGGTTTTGGAAGTTTCTTCTGGCTACATCCAAGCCTAAGATACAAAGAGTTTCAGAAGACTGGATTCTATGACCAGTATAGCAGGAACTCTAAAAGTAAAGGTCCTGGTGTGACGACTTGGTAAAGGGCAGAGCATGGTGAGAGCACTACTCAAGAGTCAGAAGAACTTTGTGTATTATTATATGAACCCATTATCATCATACGCTATTTTAGAAAAGAAAAAAGACAAATGCTATCAGTAAACAGCAGCTTTAGGAATTGAACTATGGATTCCTATCTAGACCCAACAGATACTTTCTGGGTAGAATAATGTAAAAGTATCTTAAAATTTATATTTACTGCACAAATGCACCATATTCTCTGAACACTTTCCTAAATGCACAAAGAAGCAGTGAGGACAGGTGTTCCAGCTCCAGGTTCTGGTCACTAAAAGTACGAGGATACTGAAAAGTACGAGCCAGGACTGAATTCACCATCACCGTCTGAAGATGCCAATCCAGTAAAAAATACTTCTGGAAGCAGGTGGCCACTTCTGTCCACTTCTCACCCCAGAAAAAAGGGTCCAAGTTACCTCTCAGAGATATCAGAACAAATGCCACTTTTTCTGGACCACTCCTTAAAAACCTGAGACTCCAAAGGAAACGTGTTTGAATCCCAAATGTTCCTTATAAACGGCTCTTCCATTTCTCAAGCAGGCTAAGTACACGCGCTGCAGTAATTCAAGTCTTAGAACTTGTTATTAAAGTGAGATCATATGAAGCTCCTTTGTCATGACCCTGACAAGGAACTGATCTATTTACCCAGCAGCTTGAACAAACTGTGTTAGGACACTCAGAAGAGAAGGGAAGGGCTTGGCTGTCGATTTTCTGGAAAGGCCCCATTTACAGAGATGCAGCAGGAAAAACAAGCTGACCCGATTGTGTAATCAGCTGGAATAACAAAGAACCCTGATGTTGGGTATGAGAATCCTTCAGGAAATGCAAGTTAAAGCACTCTGCTGTGGCTAAAAACTAGAACACTTGATAGGCTTAAGGTTTAGACATTGACTTCTAAAAAATAAGAACCATTATCATTTCAAGCAGTTTTTTAGGGTAATGGCCAGAGGCCCTAAATATATACCTGGGCAAACTTTTTAATGTTGTCTGCAATGATGAAAAATACGAAATCATCCTAGTCTAATTATTCATCTAGTTTGAAATCTATCTTAAAGTCATGAAGTCTACTTGAAATAAATAGAAGATGGACCTCCAAAATGATTCTATCACATCTGGACTCTGAGGATTAAGAACAAAGGTTTAAGGCTCTATTGATAGATATTTGGCAGATATTTCTTTTGTGATGCATGATTCATAATAAATTTTTTTCTTCCTACCTCCTAGGAATAATACATTTTGTTTCTGGGACTGCAGAACTTGAGAAAAACCTGTATTGCAGAATAACTAAAATGGTGAATTCTCATTGATCATAAGTCTATGTATGCACATGTGTAGGTACATTTGTATGTGCATACAAAAATAAAAACCACTGATCACATAGCAGAAAACAAAACAAAAACCCAATAAGCCTCCAAGGATTAAAAAGCAACTGACCTAGTATTTTCAGATTCAGAACAGGCTACGTGGATCACTGAGCTCACATGAATAGCACTTGAAGCTAATTAAATAAAGGGAACCAAATGAATAAATCATCTGTATTACGGCTTTATCCAATATAATCTTAGTCACAAAGATGATAATTTTGAAGTTTCCATACCAAATGAAGGCAAGAGTATTACTCCATACACTGGAGCAACCTTTAACCTGTCCCTGTATTTACCAAGCCACCCTTGTACTTTCTACATCCAGAAAAATTACAAACTTATATTCAGAGAGGGCAAAAGACAAAACCCAAAAATAACATGGTGATTTGAAACATTTTTAGAAACAAATGAAAATATACTTTTTCAAAATCCACATCTAACTAAAGTTATAATTATAATCAGGTTAAGTAAGATGATAATGATAATGCCTTCTATTATTTGTGCTTACCAAGAATAGGCATCACACTTAACTACTGAAATGTCAAACAGACCGGGCACGGTGGCTCACACCTGTAATCCCAGCACTTTGAGGGGCCAAGGCAGGTGGATCACTTGAGCCTAGGAGTTCGAGACCAGCCTGGGCAACATGGCAAAACCCTATCTCTACAAAAATTACAAAAATTAGCAGGGTGTGATGGTGTGTGCCTGTAGTCCCAGCTACTCGGGAGGCTAAGGTAGGGGGTCACCTAAGAATGGGGAGATCAAGGCTGCAGTGAGCTGTGATTGTGCTACTGCACTCCAGCCTGGCTTGCTCCACTCCAGAGTGAGACCCTGTTTCAAAAAAAAAACAACAAAAAACAACAAAAAAACTGTCAAACATATCCAGATTTTTCTGGCTCTGAAGTCTATATATATATATTTTTAATAATCTTTTTCATTTCTTTATTTATTTTAATAGAGACAGAGTCTCACTATGTTGCCCAGTCTGGTCTCAAACTCCTGGGCTCAAGTGATCTTCCCCACCTCAGCTTCCCAAAGTGCTGGGATTACAGGCACAAGCCACTGCACACATCCAAAGTCTGCACTGTAAATTGCTACACTTTGCTGCCTTCTTACATGTTTTACAAGTGCAGTGAGTATGAATAAAGGTTAAATTATCTGAAATAAGAAGAAGCCTGGTTATGAGTGAGGCGATATTACTTAATGCCTCAGACCATGTCGAGAAAGTACACCTGGTTTCAAACTTCTACAATGCCACATACTAACTCTGGGGCCGTGGGTAAATTACTTTAACCTCTTTGTCCTTCAGATTTCTTGTCTGTAATATGTAAGGAACAACACTTAACACACTGGTTTGTGCTAGAGATTAAGTCAGGTAATACACGTCAAGTCCTTAGAACACAGAAAACACCAAACAGTTACTTTTGGAATTATCATAAGCAGCAGAACACAAAGACCTCATCTTGAAATGTGATTCAGAAAATATTTCTAACTTCTGATGTCAAGAAAATAAACTAGCTGCTTAACTATTGCCCAACTAACATACATTTAGCACAAATCTCTCAGGCCCTGGAACACTTACGTTTGATTGCAAAGGGTGCATATTATATGCCTAGGCCCTCTTGTGTAACTATGATAAGATTCTGACATAACTCTGCTTATAATCTCTTATGGGTCATAATAATATGCTCACAGCTTTATAATCACTTTGAGAAGAGAGAGTCCTAGGTAACTCATTCAGCCTTGGCAGTAAGAATCAGTAGTTAACATCCTTGTTTTACTGGATAGTGGGAACATAAATGTCTGTCTTTCTGGAGGGCAATCAGGCTAGACATATTAATTACATGCATATCCTTTTTTAACTTTTTTATTTTTGCTGTTTTAATTATATGTATATTCTTTGATTCAAGATATCTACTTCCATAAATTTATCCTAAGGTGATAATTAAGAGAATGTGCAAAGATTTTGTTGGGAGAATATTCACTAAGATTGTTCAAAATACAGTAATAGTAGGGGAAAAAACCCTAGATTTCCAATAACATACTGAGTAGATAATTTATGTTACATTCACATAAAATATCTACTTATTAAAATTGATAGGCCAGGCGCAGTGGCTCATGCCTGTAATACTAGCACTTCGGGAGGCTGAGGTGGGTGAATCACTTGAGGTCAGGAGTTTGAGATCAGCCTGGGCAGCATGATGAAACCTCATCTCTACTAAAAATACAAAAATTAGCCAGGAGTGGTGGCGTACACCTGTAGTCCCAGCTATGCGGGACGGTGAGGCAGGAGAATCACCTGAAGCTGGGAGTTAGAGGTTGCAGTAGGCCGAGATCGTGCCACTGCACTCTATCCTGGGCAACAGAGTAAGACCCTGTCTCAAAAAAAAAAAAAAAAAAAAGAAAATTGATGGTATGGAAATACATTTTATTGACATAAAAATTATTTTCAATATATTATTTTCCATTTTTATTTGCATTTAAATACATATCTGTTATATATTTATATATACTGTAAATATATAGTATACACATAGTATATATTATATACCCATATATTTGTATATATAGGTATATAAAGTATATTGGAGATTTTTTAAAGTCTAGAAAGTGATGATTTGTGATGTGGTATTTTGTTTTCTTTTTTATTCATTTTATGTATCTATATTTTGTAATTTTCGCAATAAACATGTATTGCTTGAAGAAAAAAGGAGCAATTATTTTTGTTTGCTTTCTTAACTCACTGTGTTTCTAAGGATACGAGAATAGTCCTTGAGTTACACAGACCAAGAAAGAATTATAAAAATACCTATCAACTTTCACATTACGTCTGCCTCATGCAGAAGGCAACTAAATTACCCAACATTTTCTTTATCTACAGTAGAGAATAAGAGCAGAACCAATTAGTAATCTTTAATTAAACTCTGGGTCTTACCAGCCGCTAACTAAAAGAATATTTAATTATAAAAACCAGCATGGTGCCGCTTAAGAAGTCCTGGGATGGGAGTGGGGAGACCTGAGAAGTTGGTCTGAGCGCCACATAACTAGTTATAACCAGGAATGTGAACTTGGACAATTCACCTTGCCTCTGCATCCTACTACAATAAGAGGGGCAGGCAAGACGATAGCTGCTCTATCTTTCATTTCTGAAACACAATGACCATCTAGGCCCAGATGACATTCTGGAATGGTAAAGAAAAGGGAAACTCAATCAATACACAGCCAAATCAAGGCACCGTTCGGCACTGTTGTCAGTGAGCTGTCCGTCAAACACATCCTCTCCACGCTTTCCTTTATTAGCCCTTTTTGAAGGTCAGATGCATCCAGAGGGAACTGCCAGCAGCTCCTTCTGTATCTTTGTTTCTAATTCTCCTGAGCGGTCACAGAACTCCTTTCTTTAGATCGCAGCCTTGGAATTACCTGCATTCCTATGTGTCCATGTTCCCATGGAGATCATATAACCAACCCTTCTTACTGTTAGAACCTTCTAGTCCTTATAATGGGCAGAAAGCCAAATGGCTTTCTACCTGTGCCAACTGAAGGCCAAGGAAGACAATGGACTGGACTCTCTGCTGCCTCTGGAACACCATATCCAAAACAAGAGCTGCTGGTGGCATATCTGTACCTATTTTTACTCCAATGTGAGCCCCAGGTGCAAAATAGTCAATTCACTGGTAAACCATGAGAGACAGAATTGTCAGAGTACAGTAAATCAGCTCAAGAAAACTGGCTGGATAAAAGGTAGAATTTACTGTACAAACTATTAAGCATAATGCTTAATTGTAGGCTAGAATTGTTGACATAATGGCATATTAGCCAAAAAGAACAAAAACCGCATTTTGGGTACTAGTGAAATGAAATGGTCATTGTTTAGGAAAGTTTTTTGGCTCCCTTTCCCAATTAAAGTTCTCCATGTCAAGGAAATGTAAACGATCAACTTCTTCAGACCAACTTGGATAAACTAACAGAAGATAAAAAAGAGGCGGGCCAGGCGTGATGGCTCACGCCTGTAATCCCAGCACTTTGGGAGGCTGAGGTGTGCAGATCACCTGAGTCAGGAGTTCGAGACCAGCCTGGCCAACAAGGTGAAACCCCATCTCTACTAAAAACACAAAAATTACCCAGGCATGGTGGCAGGTGCCTGTAATCCCAGCTACTTGGGAGGTTGAGGCAGGAGAATCACTTCAACCCAGAAGGCAGAGGTTGTAGTGAGCCGAGATTGTGCCACTGCACTCCAGCCTGGAGACAGAGCAAGAGTCCGTCTCAAAAAAAAAAAAAAAAAGATAAAAAGAGGCATATGAAAATAATGTCTCATCAAATAACTCTTGGTACCTCCACCCCGCTTTCTGTATGATTCATATTACCGAGGGCCAGGTGCTTATTATAGTGGCAGTAAGATGGTCCGAAACAGTCTTCCTGCCTGATTTCATGTGGCTCAAGTCTAAGGCAAATCATACAGCTAGGACTTACCACTAACACTACTACTGCTCTATGTGGTCTATGTCAAGACATTGGTCGCAGATGCTCCCTTTAATTCAATTTATGCTTATTAAAGATTTACAAAACACATGACAAGATCAAGGTTTATAGAAAAAGGTTTTATAATCCCATGGATTCTACAAGGCAGTGATTTAGACTTACCCAATTATCTGCAGAAGTTTCTTTTATAGCAATATTTCATAAAATCCTAGCAAATTAGAAGTTTTTAATATATTTTCCTATGCCATACTAACTTTGTAGTTTATGAAAAATAACATTAAATTTACAAACAATAAGATACAGATATATTTAAAAAATCTTAAGGGAGAAGCTTCTGCTCTTAAAATCTTATCATGAAAAGGAGCCAGTAACTTGGATTTTAAATGGAAATCAGTAAGAAAGAACAATTAATAGGTGGCCTGGTGTGGTGGCTCACACTTGTAAACCTAGCACTTTGGGAAGCTGAGGCAGGCGGATGGCTTGAGCACAGGAGTTTGAGATTAGCCTGGGCAACATGGCAAAACCCTGTCTCTACAAAAAAAAATAAATAAATAAATTAGCAGGGCACGGTGGTGTGTGCCTGTAGTCCCAGCTACTTGGGAGGTGGAGGTGGGAGGATCACTCAAGCCTGGGAGGCAGAGGTTGCAGTGAGCCAAGATCATGCCACTGAACTCCAGCCTAGGCGACAGAGTAAGACATTGTCTCAAAAAAAGATACAAAATGCAACAAAACACAACAACAAAAAACCACTTTCACAACGCCTGTCACTTCCTTCTGTGCAGTCTTCCATAAGGAAATTCTGGAGCTATCTCTATGGGTAATCAATATATACAAAAACTAAAACCATTCTGGGTTTATTATAATGAAACAGGTGTCACTGGGAAAAGAAAACTACACGTCTCTTTGGACAATAAATGATGCCATCAGCATTCACAGCGTAGTGTTCCTTAGCTTTGGCTCAGCAAATAATTCAGGAATAACTCAGCTTTGTAACATCCAATTCTATCTCATAGGAGTATTCACAGGAAGATCTGTTTCATAGCAATACCATGGCAAAGCCCCAGAATCAGACTGAGGAGTAGTAACGTCAGGCAGTGACATTATAAATGTCAATGACAACAAAGGTAATGGCTCAGGGGCAGAGGAAAAGTCACAAGAGACACAAACCAGTTCCTTACATCACCAGAAATTGAGGTGGGAAGACCGAGCCTGGAGGGCTGTAAGGAGAGATCTGAGGGCTCTGAAGACCTGCTGCCTGCAAAGGATCTCACAGGCAGTTTGGCACTCATGGTGGGATTGCTGGAAAGTGAGCGAGAAGGCTGCAGCGTCCTTGTCCTTTCCACACCGTCATGAGGTGGAGGGGTTTGGTGGCTCTCCCTAACTTTTAACTTCTTTCTTTTTAGTTCTTCATCTGCTGACTATGAAACGATTCTAGATTGTTTGCCAACTAAATGTGATGCTTTCCCAATCAACTACGGCAGGCCAGATGGCACTTTCCCTTCTACGGGCTCCCTCTGTGGTGGGTAAACGTGCAGAGAAGACTGGAACACTGTCTTCCAGGAGCCTAGGTTACACTGGGAAGTCTGTCCAGGTCAGAGTCCCAGCTTCCTCTTCCTTAATCCTTTATCACCTTCCTCTCATTCAATCCCCATTCTTCACTTCTAGATGGGTTTTCCCACTGCTCTAAACCTTGAAGCCATGCCTTCGTTCATGGGCGGTGTAAACAATGGTTACAGTCAATTGTCATTCGCTGGGCTGTTTGCATCTCAGAATACATTTAAAAAGACATAATTATGGCCTGGTACGGTGTCTCATGCCTGTAATCCCAGCATTTTGGAGGCCGAGGTGGGCGGATCACCAGATCAGGAGTTCGAGACCAGCCTGACCAACACGGTAAAACCCCGTCTCTACTAAAAATACAAAAACTGGCAGGGCGTGCCTGTAATCCCAGCTACTCAGGAGGCTGAGGCAGGAGAATCGCTTGAGCCTAGGAGGCAGATGTTGCAGTGAGCTGAGATCGTGTCACTGCACTCGAGCCTGGGCGACAGAGCGAGACTCCATCTCGGGGGTTGGGGGGGGAGGGAAAGACATAATTACAATGTTAGAATTTCAGGTACTACTAAATCCTTGAGGGAGAATTACCCAGGCAATGAAGCTTGCCAGCAGCCTGAAATCACACCCAGATAACCTCCTCTAATTCTGCAGGAGGCTAGACTATATTCCTCTCTTTAGTTGGATGCCCAGAAATTAAATGGAACTGTAAGGCACTGGTTCACACTGGGCTGTAATTGACTATTTACTTGTATCCTCACTAGACTGTACGTTTCTCAAGAGCAGAGACCAAATATAATTGTCTTTATATTTTTAGATCCCAGCACAGCACCTCTTACCAAGTAAAGATCAATTTTAAAAATGAATGAAGTCAACTGAAAAAACTCCCAATGGCCAAAGCTGGAACAATTTGAGCAAAGAATAAAGTAATGTTGGATTATAACCCAGAAGACAAAATAAATAGGCATGAGTCTATAGTGACATAAATAATTAAATAAATAAATGAGGGAGAAAAGATAAATTTACTGTGCAAGAGAATTCTCCATAAATTATGTCAATAGTCTACCCTAAAGGAGAGAAAAATCCCTACTCCTTAAGTATGGACTGCACATAGTGATTTCCCTCCAAAGAGAATACTTTGAAAAGGGAAAGAACAGAGTAACTTTACAGTGGACAAACCTAAAAAAAACACTATTTCAGGGAGGTGATCAAGGAGGCCTGCGGTCATAAATCATGTTGATAAAATGTACACTTGGCATGGTGAAACAAAATGGCCCTTTATCTCTGTGATCTTCCTCACAAAAATCTACTGCCCCTGTCTAATCATGAGAAAAATATCAAAAAAATTCCAATTGAGGAGCATGCCAAAATATACTGGATCAGTATCTTTCAAAACTGTCAAGATCATCCAAGCCCAGGAAAATCTGAGAAACTTCCACAGCCCAGAGGAGCCTAATGGGATATGACCGACTAACTATAGTGTTATACCAGATGGGCTACTGAAACAGAAAAAGAAAATGAGGGAAATCTGAACAAACAATGGACTTTACTTACAAATAATGTATCAACACTGGTTCATTAATTATAACAAATGTACCATAGTAAGATGTTAATAATAGAGGAAACTCTGCCTGGGGGGTGGTATAGATGAAAGTTCTCTGAACAATCTGCTCAACTTACCTGTAAATCAAGTAGAGGCAAAAAAATAAAAGTTAAAAAAAGTGTTCATATAGAGCCCTTACTTTTCTTATGGTTATTTTAAAAGCCACACGCAAACAAAAACTTGGCCATTTTGGGCCAATTGCAGTGGCTCATGCTTGCAATCCCTTTACTTTGGGAGGCCAAAGCAGGAGGCTCACTTGAGCCCAGGAGTTCAAGACTAGGCTGGGCAACACAGAGAGACACCATCTCTACAAAAAAAGAAATTATATATATAAAAAAAAAAAGTCCGGGTGCAGTGGTTCATGCCTGTAATCCCAGCACTTTGGGAGGTTGAGGGGGGCGGATCACCTGAGGTCAAGAATTCAAGACCAGCCTGACCAACATGGTGAAACCTCGTCTCTACTAAAAATACAAAAATTAGCTGGGCGTGGTGGCATGAGCCTGTAATCCCAGCTACTTGGGAGGCTGAGGCAGGAGAATCGCTTGAACCTGGGAGGTAGAGGTTGCATTGAGCCAAGATTGCACCACTGCACTCTAGCCTGTGCAACAGAGCAAGACTCCGTCCCAAAAAAACAACAAAAAAAAAAACTTGGCCATTTTGGACTAGAAGTTCTTATGAGAGATCCAATAAAAGCAAGATTAAAAAAAATTTTTTTTGCTGGGTGCAGTGGCTCACACCTGTAATCCTAGCACTTTGGGAGGCAGAGGTGGGCAGATTGCTTTGAGGTCAGGAGTTCGAGACCAGCCTGGCCAACATGGTGAAACCCCATCTCTAGTAAAAACACAAAAATTAGCTGGCATGGTGGTAGGTGCCTGTAATCCCAGCTACTGGGGAGGCTGAGGCAGGAGAACTGTTTGAACCTGGGAGGTGGAGATTGTGGTGAGCCGGGATCATGCCACTGCACTCCAGCCTAGGTGACAGAATGAGACTCCGTCTGGGGAAAAAAAAAAAAAAAATTAAGACTAGTCAAGTGCAGTAGTGAGAAGTGGGGAAAGAGTAGAAAAGGAGTTCCATCTGCAACTGACTGTGCTCAATGGAGATAGCTCATGACCTTCGGACCAGCCAAAGCAAGATTGTTGACTACTATTTTAAGCACAGCACAGCATTACTGATTATCATCAGGAGAAATAAAGAATCCCTACTCAGTAGGAAGTACTGTGCTAGGATATATACTTAGTACATCCAAGTATTCCACACAACTCTCTTCATTTCCCAGCTTCCTCTGCAGTGAGGTTGGGCCCACGTGACTAGTCTTGGCCGACTAAGTGTGAGTGAAATGGAAGGTGGAGTGTGCCACTTCTGGGCCAAGGAAGTTAAACACAGATGTGCTCCACCCTCACACTCTTCCCTTGTATGCTGACCTTGGAGGCCTTGTGTTCCAGAGAGTGTCACTACACATGGAGGAGGCCACATGATCCCAACACGACTCTACCAGAGTGAGAAAGAAACTTTCATTGTGTTAAGCCACTGAGACTTTGGGTTCATGTGTTGAAATGGCTATGGTTAATTACCCTAAAATACTAGTGATTGCATTCAGCAAGTACACGCTCCCTTCCTTCTGATAAAAAGTTGTTAACCCTAACGCTTCTTTTAAAACTTGTGTATTTCTGGATGTGGTTGCTTACCACAGGCGATGGTCCAGTAGACCAGGGAGTCTGGAGTCTGGTACAAGATTCGGTAAGGAGCGACCCGGGCGCTGGAGTCCAACACAACATCAAGGGTACCCACCAGCAGGCCTGAGGGTGGAAAATGGGGAGAAACAGGTAAGAATTGCCTTAGTACTTTCCCAAATTCCCAGGGGCAGCATGAACATGCCCTTTCATGAGATCTTCCAACAACCCCATCTCCCACTAAACCACACCTTGAAAAATTTCATTTTAGGATGATGCTCGCTCTACACAAGTTGTACAACTTGACAAGGTCATGAGAAGCAGTCGTGTCCATCTGATTCAGTCTGCCAGGCTGCCCCACATGTTATTTTCATCTGCCCCACTTTCCATTTATGTTTAAAAAATTAGTACAATTCAGCTCAGCAAACACTAATTAAATTCCTACTATGTGCAAGACAAACCCTGTGGGCACAAAACTGAAGAAGACAGCATCCCCAGGGAATTTATCATCAAGTGGAGGAGAAGGTCAGGCAGTGCTTTGGTACTGTGTTTAGAAGTGAGCTAGGGCCGGGAAACAGAGGGATCTTCCCATTTCCACAGCAGAGTCCTCTGCCATTTGTGACATCAGTCACAATAACCAGGGCTAACCAGAGCCTGGTCTATGCTATGAAATGATGCAGGAATAAGGCTGAGGATCAGGGTCTGCATTTTTAGCACAAAGTTTAGTTCTTTGAGTCAAGAACCCCAGTGATCCACTAATCCAGGGTTTACCAGGCCCATGTGAAAACTTGTTCACATTGTCCAAGTCCAGACAAGCCTGAATGTTCAGCAAAAGAATTTAGCAATTTATTTGTAAGGAATACAAATGCCCAGTATACCAATGCTCACTTAAGAACAGGCTGTACCTTCTCTTTCTAGGAGGAAAATTGACAAGGAAAAGGAAATTAAGAGCAGAAGGCAGCTTAGTGAGCAAAGGTGGAAGGTGCCTCTAAGGTGAAGTCTGCCCAGATGACCCGGCTGAGGCACTCCAGCCATGCGGAGAACACACAACCCTGTTTCTCACTCAGCAATCTTTTTCCAATGTTCCCAGACAACTTGTCAGGTATGGTGGTGACAGTACAAGGATTCTGACAGCTTCAAACTGGGAGCCTGTCATCAGTGCAAATTTCTCTTTTAACCACCTTTTAACCACACTGAAGCGGGATTGACACCAAACATTTTCTACAGTATTTTAAAATAACACAGATTACACACATACGTTCTCCAAGGTATAATAAACTAGATCCCTTAATTGGAAAGATGAATCCAAAAGATTCCCATAATGTAAATGCCCATAGTTACTCTAAAGCTACATGGAACCCAGTATAGAGCAGGGCTTGGACTCAGAAGGACCAATCAGGAGCTCAGACCAGCTGACAGTATTAGCCCAAGACACTTTATTTCCAAAAATCTCCCTTTTCTCAATTGCCAAATGGAGACACTATTACTACCCCAGGATTGTTTTTGAAGACTGAAGGTAATAAGACTTAGGGGTAATAGGCTGTTTGGAATGAGGGATTAGGCCACCTGAAAAAAACCTGCTAAGATACTTTTATCTAATTTTACCTTTATTTAGATTGCATGTTTATAGAGGATGACTTTGGGATAGAACTAATGGTATTTGAAGCTGGGAGATGGAGGCTAAAGGCCCCAGCCTCCCTTGTTTGCAACTGTTGATACTGAAAGCAGCAAAGCTCAGTGCCATATTTTCCTGAAGTTTTGCTGAATCTGAGGCACAAATTCTGAAAATGTTGCCACCAGTACCTCATGTTATTTTGTAATAATGTCTTGAGGTTTGGTTCTGGCCATACCAAATAAGACCCTGATATGCACAATGCCACTGAAATTCACTTCCCACTGCTCTGGCATCCTGGTGTCACGGAAGGAGCTATAATCTAGTCAACTCATGTTCGGAAGAGCTCAATTCTGGCTCTGACTCTGTTATAACCATTTCTGTGGAGTGGGACAGGCCATTTAACTTCTCGTTGCTTTGATTTCCTCAGTTGTAAAGTGGTCATAACTGCCCTTGCCTTCCTGAACCAGAGTTATTAATCAAGAAGCCTAAGTGAGGTAGACCATGCAGAAGTCCTACAGTTGTCCTTGGTCTTTGTCCAAGGGCAAAAAATCCATTTAGATTCACTCCAAACCACAGTGACCATTAGCTGACCTCAACATACCAGGAAAAAAACAAACAAAAAAACTTTTGCTCAGTAGAAATTAACTTGTTAGCTCCGGCCTGTATGAAATACATTTAAAATGAAATTCTTACAGCCTGCAAAGTCTTCCAAGGGGGTGGAGTTCCACATTATATCACACACATATGCATGTTTGTTTGCTTTACTGTGACTTGGATTTACTACAGAGACCTCTAATTTCTTAAATGACTTTTCACTTATCTACAGATGGAAGAATAGGACACATAAATGCATCACTCATAATTGAGTGTTTGTAATACCTCTCACATCTTGAATCAAAATAAGAAATAAAATGCTGAAACTACTACAAGTGTCATATATGTTGGTTCTAAGGCATACAAACTTTAGTCTGGGTTTAGAGGGTTGCAATCAAGAATCAGCCTGTGGGCTAGGCGTGGTGGCTCATACCTGCAATCCCAGCACTTTGGGAGGCTGGGGCGGGTGGATCACTTGAGGCCAGGAGTTCAAGACCAGCCTGGCCAACATGGTGAAAACCCTTCTCTATTAAAAATCCAAAAAAAAATTAGCCAGGCACAATGGTGTGCACCTGTAATCCCAGCTTCTAGGGAGGCTGAGGCAGGAGAATTGCTTGAACCTGGGAGGCACAGGTTGCAGTGAGCTGAGATCATGCCACTACACCCCAGCCTGGGCAACAGAGCAAGAGTCTGTCTCAAACAAACAAACAAACAAACAAACAAACAAAACAAAAAATCAGAAAAAAAAAAAGAAAAGGAAAAAAAAGAATCAGCCTGTGTGGTTTAATAAGCCTCTGAGTATCATCAAAGACCAAGACTCTTCCAAGGGCAAGCATAATTGACTGGGCAGGGCAGAGCAGCAGACAGGGGCAGTCCTGGTTCTAGAATGCTTCAATTCTGACTCTGCCACTTCCTCCTGGAGCCTCAGTTTTATCATCCTTAATGGCTCACTGAACTTTTGTCCTCTGTAACACAAAAGAAGGAAGACCTCTGAAAAGATCTAACCCAATCCACGTATCTCCACCACCACAATGTTCCCAATTAAAATCCAACCTCAACATAAACTGTTCTAATGAACAAAGCCTCTGGTGTCAATTAGAGATAAAGAAAACCCAGTTGCTTAAAGCAGGGCCCCCTGGAGTGAGGGTTTCTCATTAGATGCAAGTTCACCAACCCTACCTCTGCATTCACAACTGGCGCCACCAACTTCCACTAAGACTTGGATGAAAACCAACAGATATACATGTACATAGCACAGGTACATGCTGAAATATTTTCAAGTAAATTACAGAAAGTATAATATCAGGATATTCACATTAGATACATTTAAATGAGATAATTTCTGTGAAAATTCCCCGAACATTTAAGGCACTGGATATCCAAACAGAAAGTAATATTGTGAATTGAGGTATGCAGTTGGCCAGTCAAATCAAGAAACAGACTCTTTCCATATTAACCCAGAAGTGCTGAGTCCTTTCATGCCTGGATAACACTGATCACTCAAAATGTTGTGCTTGTCTGTCTGTTCTTGTCTCCCCCGACCTCAAACAGCAGCAAACTCCTAATCTTTTAATGCCGTCTCATTCCTACTCTACTCTTCCTCCCAGTTCTGCCTCTATAATGCCTATTACATTTGTTTAAGATTACTTGCACATTTTGCCTTGTCCCATTTTTTCCTCTTCTCTCCAGACTGAGAGTTCCTTGAGGGCAGGGTCTAATTGATTATTTTGGACCCACAGGCCCTGCACTTTGGAGTCCAGTAAGCACTAAACACATGTTTGATGATAAATGGACAAGTTACGGGTGTGTGCATGTGTGTGTGTGTGTGTGTGTGTGTGTGTGTGTGTGTTTTAAACCTAAATAATAAATTATCACCATGCTATCTAAACTCTGTTGGTACATGAAGTCAAGACCCTGGGAAAAAGGAAATACTCCTCCTTTGTCCTCTATCGATGTAGAATACTAGGAGATGGGAAATCTGGTCTAGAGAATCCCCCCGCCCCAGTGCAAAAGCAGCAACAATTAGGATTTTCTTAGAAGTCTCATTACTCATACCTTGGAAATGGCTGTCAAAATACTGAACCTTTTCTTCATTTCCCACACAAAGCGCTGTTTTAGCAGCTGTTCTAGTCAGCTATTTCTGGTGTTAAACAATCTTGATTGCCTAAGATAACAAAATCAAATTACAGCCCTCAAAATAACTCTTCTCTGCATCTACCTATTACATTAGTACAGTGGCATCTTATAATGTAAAAGTGCTGTTTTCAAGGAGATTCAGAAAACACTTGGCAAAATTGTTCCATATTCGCTTCCCATTTGGTTGTGGGCGCTGGAAGATGTGTGATGCACAGTCACCACTGCACAACTGCAGCCCAGCTGGGAGCTGGTACAGGTGGCAGGTCCACAGTGCTGCAGAGAAACCCCCGTCAGCCCTCTGCAGGCCAGGCTATGTCAGGAGTGTGCTGCCATGCAGAAATGTGCTCATGGAAATGATTGATCCATCTACTGATGATCAGGACTAAAGTTAAACTGGACAGGATCCTAAAGATCACTTGGCCTCCCCTACTCCATTAGTCCTGACGCTGGTCCGAAATGAAGCAGAGATCCAGGAAGTCCATGGCAGAGTGGTCAGGGGAGTGGGCTCAGCCTTGGCTCACATACCAGCCAGTCCCTTAATCTCTCTGTGCCCCTGCTTCCTGATAAAGAAATAATAGTATCTACCCTAGAAAGTGCTTAGTATGCACTAAGCACTATTGTGTAATGAATTATTCAAAACAATAGAAAAGTACAGGAAATTACAAAATACATGTACCACTACTCTGACTTTTTTAACACTTTGCCTTACCTGCTTCAGATCTATATATTTTTTTAACAGAAAGAAAAGGTAACAGACACAGTGAGGTTCCCTTTGCACTCCCTTAATCCCATTTCCCTCTCTCCATTAACCATTCTTAAATTGTTTTGTATTCTTCCTATCCAGGTCCTTATACTTTTACTGAGCCATATGTTTTTCATATAAAAAATTTAAAACTGATGAGTATTTTACAAATTTGTCTGCAAGGTACACTGCAGCTTATTTTTTTCAATCAATATGTTTGTAAAATTTATCCAGAATATACTTGTAAATCTGATTCATTCATTTTAAAATATTGTGCAATATTCCACTATATAAGTATATTACAACTTATCTGTTTTCCTAGTAAAGGACATTGGATCTATCCACACTTTTTGCTCTATTATGCAACTGTAATCATATTCTGTTTGCATAAATCCTTAAGCACCTAAACACATTTCTTTAGAATGGAATTGTCAGGTCCTAGGGTAAGTTCATTTCTAAACCTTATTAGATATTACAAAATTGCTCTCTAAAGTGCCCAAGAAGGTGTGAGAATACCTGTTTCTCCATAATATCTCCAATACTTAGTATTACCAGGTTTTTTTTTATTTTCACCAATCTCTAGAGTGAGAAATGGTACCTGTTTGTTAGTTAAATTTGCATTCCTCTGATTATTAATTAATTTTCTTGTTTATTGGCCATTCCAATTTCCTTTTTTCTGAGTTATTTGCCTTTCCCATTGTGGTGACATTTGCTAAGAGGTCCCATTAGACATTCAGAGTTCACCATCTAGAAGCTTCCATTTATATACATACTGGATTTCCATTCATTTCAGCAAATATTCACTGATCTCCCTAAAGCCAGAGATGCAGTATCCTTGGATTTACTTCTTTATATATCTTCTATACACATGCAAGACTTTTGGCTCAGTACTTCCTCTCCAGCTCATCACTTCCATGCCTGGCTTACTATCTGCGAAGATGGTAGGTTTCTGTAGGCCACCTGCTGCCACCTGTTCTTCTGGCTGCTGCTCCTTAGATATAAGTGATACATTCTCTAGAAGTCTTAACACTTACATAATACTGGGCAGAAAGTAATTAAATGGAAACATTCAGAAGCAGCTGCTGACATACCTACAAACTCTCTAGCCATACCATAACTTTTACACTTCTTTAATGAGCCTTGTTTGTCTGCTTGTTACTTTTTAAAGCCTCCAAGGCTTTGCAGAAGTGTTTCTCATCCTGGCAAACTTCTATTTCCCTCAATATCCAGGTCAAGGTCACCTAATGCATGTGTCCCTGTTTTCTCTGGCATGCTCCCAACCAATGCTCTCAACACTCAAGCCCCCCAAATCTCCTGGCAATTAACTGTTAGCTTTTTTGGGTTCTGCCAACCATCTTGACTTATATTACACTAAGGTAATTACTACATTGTTTCCTACTTCAAAAATAAAAAAGTATGGTTTCCTCCCACCAGACCCTGGGCAATTTGAGGACAAGCACTGCCTTATTTATCTTGGGAGTCTCAAAGCCTACAATAATGTTCAGCACATTATGCTGAATATTTATAATGTGGACCACAAAATTCTCAATTTGATGAACATTGGGAGAAACCAAGAATTATTTTAAGAACTAATTCATCTTTGTACCATAGTTTCCAATATTATAAGTTCTAGCAAATCTGCCTTAAATAATTAAAATTGTCTAAGAATCTTACAAAGGAGACAAAGACTTGAGAAGGCAGCTAAAAATCCCATTTCAAAGACTGTGAGGTAATAATGCAAACCAAACTCATATCTGAAACTGCTTACCTTGGGAAATCAATTTCTCCAATTTCAGAAGTAATTTGTTACTTTTTAATCAGTATTGAAATTTATCTGGAATTAAGTTAGATCAAAAGCAGAAATATTCAGGGAAAAGACAAGTCTCTATTCTCCTACTTTGGCAACTGTCAATAAACAAGAAAATTCAAAGATTTAATTAACCAATTGAAACCCTTGTGCCCAATACACAGACTGGTAAATAAGGTTTGCACACCATACTGGCCAGGGGACCAAGGGAGGGATTAGGAAAATGGTTCTGTGTGCAGGTGTGAAGAATGCTGAAATGGCCAGGTGAGGGTCAGCTCCATAACTATAAATGCGCCAGAGTTCCTAGAGGCACCATAGCCAATGTGAAGGTACATGTGAGCTAATGTTGGCCAGCCACATTATGTATGAAAGGGGAATACAGGTGGTGGCTGTTCTATGGGTAAGGAGGTGGGGGATGTGGGAGGTTTGTCAGGGAAGGTGGCTGGGACAGGAGATGGGTACAACGTATTGTTCTGTTCCGTGACCTCAAAGAGTATTATATTATTCTCAGGCGCAGGTATTATTGGCAATAGGGGAAAGAGATTAGAGGGCATGGGTAGACATGTAACCAATCCCAATACTTGGATACTACCTTCAGTGTCGAATGGTGGGAGCAATTTTGTTTTCATAAGTATCATACATTCTTCCACTCTCCAGCATCTCTAGATAAAAATGGTTCTCAACAAGCCTACTATGGAATGTTATTGTTTTAAACGGCCATCCACAACTCTTTCCTCTCAATTTCAATAGCTGCTTCTCATAACCCCATTCTAGCTGCCCCTGTATCATGGCTGCCTTCAAGGATGACACCGTTACCTGCGGGGAAGGAACCAGCCTTATCTCTCTCTCTCTCTCTCTCTCTCTCACACACACACACACACACACACACACACACACACCCCAATTCATCATTGTTCGTCAAAAGATGAATTAAGAAGTCTAAGAAATACACTGTTGACTCTTAATTAGGAGAGTGCTTCTCAAACATTGTGGCTAAGAATCAGTTTTGCCAACTGGGGGATGGGGCTGAAAAAAATCAGTTTTTCTTTGTTTTTTAGTTTTCAATCTGTTACAGACTGACACTTTTGTAAAAATATGATGCATATGGAATACTAAAAAAAAAAGACATAAAAAATACAAGCTTCCAATTTTTTAATTAAATTTAACAGACAATTGTTCTAGGTTCCTAAATGCTTAATCTCAATATCTGTTCTTAGCTGGAGGCAGACTGGTTAACAGTTTAAAATTTGGTACTTTAAGTCAGCAGTCCCCAACCTTTTGGCACCAGGGACTGGTTTCATGGAAGACAATTTTTCCATGGACCAGAGGTGGGGGTGGGGTGGTCGGGGGATGGTTTGAGGATGAAACTGTTCCACCTCAGATCATCAGGCATTAGATTCTTAAGGAGCTTGCAACCTAGATCCCTTGCATGTGCAGTTCGCAATAGGGTTCTCGTGGCTGTAAGAACTTAATGCTGCAGTTGATTTGAAACGAGGTGGAGCTCAAATGCTCCCTCACCTGCCACTCACCTCCTGCTGTGCAGCCCAGTTCCTAACAGGCCACGGACTGACAGGTACTTGTCTGCAGCCTGACAGTTAGGAACCCCTGCTTTAAACAGTATTAAATTAGGGGAGGAGAGGCTCTAGGGCCGTCATGTTCTTGGGACTGTGTTTCTTAGAATCATTTATATAGCTTTACAGAGCACACACAATTCTATAACTTTCATTTGGGAAAAAATGACTGTTTTCACAATGCAAACCAATATAAAACTCAACAAACTAACATAAAACTCAACATATGTGAATGAAGGAGGCATGAGGGTTTTGTTGTATGTTTATCCCAAGGGGCACTGGTTAAAAAGTGCTGGGAATATGAACTAGTGTATTAGGTGATCCCCGAGAGACCCCTGCCTCATTTCTTACAAAGAGGGGAGTGAGCTAAAGGGGGAAGAATGACAAAGCTAAGAGAGGTGGAGCGCCCACTCTGTAGAATTTTAAGCAGTATTCTGGATCACAGGGTCTTTGATATACATGCTCACATAAGTACTCACAAAGTAAATGCTCAACAAGAGAGAGAGAAGCCGTGACTTTCATATTTTCCACCTCAAAAGATAAAACACAGGCTGGGTTATAACTAAACAAACAGAACAGAAAACTAAAATCTGAAGAGCATTTTATCTGTATCCAATTAGTATGTGCTGCTCAAATCTCCTAAGCACCCTTAAAAGGCCATGTCTTCCAGGAGCTGTTCCATTTCACCTGCAAGCCCATCTCTTAAAGTCACAAGCACCTGCTCCTGCATAAAGTGAGAACAGTTGGAATGGATTTTTCCTTCTCCTGGGTGGGGGGTGGTCTGAGGAAGGAATGATTCAAATACTTTATTACTGCAATACCTTGCTCTACACCCTAATCAGGACCAACTACATAATCTGTGGGGCCCAGTGCAAAAAGAATATTCAGGTCCCCTTGTTAAAAATTTCTTCAGAATTTCAAGGCAGCAGCAGTAGAATATTAAGCCAAGCCCAGCGCTTTTCTAAGTGTAGGTTCCTGTGTACAAGCATACCTAGGAAGCTGGCCTTGAAACCCCAGCAGTGTGTTGGCTCATTCTTTCCCCACAAACAAGCTTGCTGCTTTCAGACTTTGTGCAGGACTCAAATCTGCTCTGATACGGACCAGTGAGGACAATGGGACTGAAGTTATTAAAAAATTACGCCAAGCCTTGTGTGATCTAATTCCTCAAAGAAGCCCCTCAAAAGGCGGGGGCTTAATTTAATTTCCCCTCAAGTCCCGTAATAGGAAAGTGGATGCTATTTTCTTAGATTTACAGCTGCTTCTGTGTGCAACAGGAAGTTATATTGATTCTAATCTTGGCTGTAGAGGCGGATCTGAAAACCTAAAACTCAAAGGTCAAGGCCAGCCAAGGTCAACCTTGAGAGGTAGGAAGGAGGGGCCTTTTTGGTGTGGTAGGAAGAGTTCATCGCTATGAAGCCCACCTCTGTTTCTAAGAGATTAGCTATATCAATCCCCTCCTGGATACCTGGGGGCAATACCCCTCAGATCCCTTCTCTCAGGAAGGCCACATTTGCAGAAGCCACTCACTGTCCTGAGATGTCAACTCTTCTTCTAATTCACGTATCCTCTTACGTAGTTCAACTGCAAATAATTGAGAGCATCTATAAGCTGAAGAACAACTTGGCAATGAAATAATATGAAATAGAAATAATTCTGAATTCAAAATTACATTTAGGTAATGACCTACAATGTCTAAATAAATTATAGTACATTGATATAATATGTAGACATTTAAAATCATATCCTCAAATAATTATTTCATGCCATGGTGAAATGCACCTAGCATATGAAAAATAGCACAAAACTAATTACTATTCTGTATGATCCCAATTTGTCTAAAAAAGTATAATATAACCTATATTACAAATTATAATACATGTATTAATTTTAAAGAATACAAAACTAAATATGAATATTAACATTAGTAGGTGAGATGACAATTCTGCTATTTTATGGTCTTCTGTGTTTTCAAAAATATCTCAAATGTACATTCAATACATTTATGATGAGAAAACAAAAAATATATAATTACCTCCAACCTTTTATTTTGGGCTTTTTTTACTCAAAGAGAGCTCATGCCATCAAGCAAACAGACAGTTACCGTGGTTATACTAACGCTGCTACTTCACAACAGATAACCACAGGTTAGAAATCTTGTTGCTAGGTTGCAACATGCTAGCTAAGAGTCCATATCTAAATGAGAGGCTCCCTCAAAAACACACTTCCTTGGAGAGGGACCTGGTGTCTACATTTTAGAAATTTTTTTTTGAAGTTCATTTTTTCCCTCTGGTATACGGAGTTCATCAATGCTACAAACTGGTACATATTCATACACACTGAATCACATTCCTTACTCCAGTTGCAGGCACTTGATGTTTAATAACTAGTTTATCTCAAGTCAGGAAGTTTACAGTGTCAAAATGAATCAAATTGATTTTACCATTTTTATCAAGTATTCTCTGAATATGCTCTTTAAAAAAAAAAGAATATATATATATATGCACCAGGTGCGGTGGCTCAGGCCTGTAATCCCAGCACTTTGGGAGGCCCAGGCAGGCAAATCACGAGGTCAAGTGTTCGAGACCAGCCTAGCCAACATGGTGAAAGCCCATCTCTACTAAAAATACAAAAAATTAGCTAGGCGTAGTGGCGGGCGCCTGTTGTCCCAGCTACTCAGGAGGCTGAGGCAGGAGAATTGCTTGAACCCGGGAGGCGGAGGTTGCAGTGAAGCCGAGATCACGCCATTGTACTCCAGCCTGGGCAAGAGAGTGAGACTCCATCTCAAAAAAATAGATAGATAGATAGATAGATAGATAGATAGATAGATAGATAGATAGATAGATAGATGGGATCCTGCTCTGTTGCCCATGCTGGAATGCAGTGGCATGATTGTTTCCGGAACAAACTGAGGGTCGGGCTGCTATTTCTCATGGCCTAATAATGAGATGCAAATGAACTGGGGAGGAAGAGAGTTTTTATTTCTGCAACCGGTTACAGGGAGAAGGCCTGGAAATTATCACCAGACCAACTCAAAATTACAAAGTTTTCCAGAGCTTATATACCTTCTAAGCTATATGTCTACGTGTTAAGTGTGCATTCATCTAAAGACATAAGTGATTAACTTCTTTTAATCTATAACTAAGGTCTGAGTCCTGAGGTTAATTTTTAAATTTTTTTATAGAAATGGGGGTCTCATTATGTTGCCCAGGCTGGTCTACAACTCCTGGGCTCAAGGGATCCTCCCACTTTGGCTTCCCAAAGCACTGGGATTACAGGTGTGAGCCGCCTCATGGGCCTTCCACTGAGTATTCATTAAATCTCTAAGTATCCATGGTGTTGCCTTCAGCTACATATAAGCAAGACAAAGAAAAATGCTATCTGTGCTTATATTAACAAAGGAAATGCCAGGAAAGATGCATATTAAACTTAATAATGGTTACCTCTTGGGAATGAGATTGATATGGCAGAAATCAGAAACATTTTTTATTATTTGAAATATATTTTTAGGCCAGGTACAGTGGACTGTAATCCCAGGACTTTGGGAGGCCAAGGTGGGAAGACCACTTGAGCCCAGGAGTCTGAGACAGCCTGGGCAATAATTAAGACCTTGTCTCTACAAAAAAAAATATTAAAAATTAAGCAAGGTGTAGTGGTGCATGCCTGTAGTTCCAGCTACTTGGGAGACTGAGGCAGGAGGATCACTTGAGCCCAGGAGGTAGAGGGTGCAGTGAGTTAAGACCACACCCTGCACTTCAGCCTGGGAGACAGTGAGACCTTGTCTCTGAAAAAGAATTTTTTTTTAAAAAAAAGAACTATATTTTTTAAAGTAATTTCTATACTATTGGAACTATACACTATAAAACATTGTACTTTTATAATTTTTACAATGTACATGTATTATAATCAAATAATGAACCACTAGGTTGGTGCAAAAGTAATTGCAGTTTTTAATACTATAGGATCAATGAAACATTAAAGATCCTACCATAAGAGTTTGTAAATGATGAAGCCACGTAACCAATCAGCTCCTGCTGCTTTCTGTAAAGGTCACTGGCAAAAATCAGAATCGGTAACCCTTGGCATAATATTAGCCTGGGGGGCTGAAGAGGTGAATGCAAGATGATACAGAATAAGGCTGCCTTGTGCAGCCTTTCACCAGGGACTTTGATTAGTGCAAACACACAAGGCTAAAACGTGGCCTAGGATGAAAAGATGAGCCACTTCCCTTGTTGGCAAAAAAGAGTCAAGCTCTGTAAAATATTTAAAGAGGTTTATTCTGAGCCAAATATGAGTGTTCAAGGCCTGAGGCAGTCTCAAGAGGTCCTGAGAACATGTGCCCATGGTGGCTGGGTTACAGCTTGGTTTTATATGTTTTACGGGGACATAAGACATCAATCAACACATGTAAGGTATATATCAACTTGGTCTGGACAGGAGGAACCACTCAAAGTGGGGGCTTCTGGGTCTTTGGTGGATTCAAGGATTTTCTTAATGGCGATTGAAAGTTATGATCTAAAGACTTCTAATCGTTAGAAAGAAGTGGTTGGGTTAAGATAAGGGGTTATGGAGACCAAAATTCTTATTATTTAGATGATGTCTCATAGGTGGCCACTCTGAGAGGCAACAGATAGCAAATGTTTTCTCTTCAGACCTTTACAAGGTGCTAAGCTCTGAGCTAATCTCTTCAGGATCAGAAAAAGACCTGAAAAGGGAAGACTTTCTACAAAATGTACATTTCCTCCATAAGAGATAGCTTTCCAGGACCATTTTAAAACATGCTAAAGAAATACATTTTGGGGTAAAATAATTTTTTCAGAGTCTGCTCTCTGTCATGTGATGCTATACTAGAGTCAGGTTGGAATTTGGCACCTTACTGCTACAAAGAGTCTGTTTTGGAGCAGGCATAGTGGCTCATGCCTGTAATCCCAGCATTTTGGGAGGCTGAAGCAGGAAGATTGTTTGAGCCCAGGAGACCAGCTCGGGCAACACAGTGAGATCCTGTCTCTACAAAAAAATTTAAAAATTAGCCAGGTGTGGCATTGTGCACCTATAGCCCTAGCTACTAGGGAGGCTAAGGTGGGAGGATTTTTTGAGGCCAGGAGAGATCGAGGCTGCAGTAAGCAGTAGCCCCACCCCTGCACTCCAACCTGGGTGACAGAGTGAGACCCTGTCTCAAAACAAACAAACAAAACAAGTCTGTTTTGTCAGTCTTAAGATCTCTGTTTTAATATTAATACTGGTCAGTTGTGCCTGAATTCCAAAGGAAGGAGAGTATAATGAGGCATGTCCGACCCCCCTTTCTCATCGCGGCCTGAACTAGTTTTTCAGGTTTACTTTGGAATCCCCTTGGCTGGCAGAAGGGGTCCAATCAATCAGTTGGGGGAGCTTAGAATTTTCAGTTTATACCCTCCAATTATCTTGCTTCTGGTCTTTCAGACTGGCTGCAGTTTGCATGCATCCTGGTAACAAAGCCCAGCAAGTTGAATTCATAGTACCTTGAATGAGTCCTGTTCCTTATAACCCAAAGTGCCCAACGAAAACCCTAACTAACCCCTTTGGCTCCATCTGGATAGGCTCTTTGAGTAAATGTTCCCTTCCACACTATAGCAAGTTATATAAGAAGGTGCAAAGGCATTAACAGCAATAATGTTTTCCAGTCTTGCAACCAAATATTCTAACACAGACAAAAATAGTGGCTACAGACTGCAATTAAAACAATCATGCTATTTGCAAGGGAGAGATACAGTAGCAGCCTGGCTTGATTCCTGGGAGTTTCATGGAACCTCATCACTTTGAGGGCAAGCAACTCCACCTGCATTCCATTTCTATCTTAGCCTTTATCCACCTGGATAAGACTGAGGGACTTCACAGAGAAATTTCATTTTGTGATGGATAATGTGGGAGCAATCTTCAGCTAAAGTCTAGATAAAGCCTTAAAGAGAAAATTGAGCTTGGAGGACCTGAAAATAAAGAAAACACCGTGGCACTAACAACGGAGAGAAACAAAACAAAGAAGCTCACCAAAGATGATTTGACTGTGCAAAACCATGGGTACGGTAACCAGTAACACCCTTATTTTATCAAGATGTCTGCTGTAACAGGATGTGTTTTCAATAAATGTAAATGACCTGTAAATGTAGATAAGTCCCTTACGGAATATACTAGGCCCAACTGAAATTTTCTAAGTAGTTTAGTCATGGCCTGAAGATAGCTTGAAACCTGTTTTGAAAAACATTGATAATAGGTTGGACACAGTGGGTCATGCCCATAATCCCAATATTTTGGGAAGCTAAGGAAGGAGGATTGCTTGAGCCCAGGAGTTGGAAACCAGCAAGGGCAACACAGTGAGACTCCTATGTCTACAAAAAGTTTTTTAAAAATCAGCTGGGTGTAGTGGAGCTTGCCTATAGTCCCAGCTACTTGGGAGGCTGAGGTGAGAGAATCCCTCGAACCTGGAGATGGAAGTTGCAGAGAGCCATGATCGTGCCCCTGTACTCCAGCCTGGGTGACAAAGCAAGACCCTGTCTCAAAAAAGAAAAAAAAAAAACAATAATGGATGAGAAGAAATCATCATTGGCAATAACAAAAGTAGTGCACTAGAGTGGGGGGCCCTTCTTTGCAAAGTAATTACAAAGTCATTTCCAGGAAACCATTCTCTTTTCATGCTATAAACCTGTCACAACAGAGGGGTAGGATACCAACAGTATCACTGACTCCTTACATCCTCAGTTAGAAACTGATGAGCAAAAACACAGGGTGGGAGAAATTATTTTTATATTATTGATTAGTGAATGGGGAAATGTAAAGTAATGAAGAACTTATGTTTCTTTCACCCTTATATTGTCTACACCTAGTTCCTTAAAGCAAAAATCACACACACCCCCACACCCTCTACAATCCACTATGCTGATTTAAAACATGCTCATTTAAACTGAGTTTAGAGTAATGGGGGCTGTAAAAAACAAACAAACAAAAAACAACAACAACAAAAAAACAACTCCAGGTTTGGTCTCAACCTATCTCTGCATTTAATAAAACAATAATACAATGAAAGACTTGGGTTATATCAAAATAAATATTTTGAAACTTTTTTAGAAGACAGTCACCTGCAAGAATTTATTTTATGCCAGTGTTTCTCAAAGAATATCCTCTTTGAATAAACAAAGGTTTCACTTTCTTCCTCACATTCTGTTATATCACCCTAAATAAAAGTCATAATCCTGTAGAGAATCAACATGTGTTACCTGAACCAGGAGGTGCAGACAGGAGCTTTTGCCCAACTTTCCTGTCTTGTTTTGGAGCCGGAGTTGGGAGAGGGGTCAGGAAAGAGAGAGGGAGAGGGGAAAAGCCCAAGTTGTTGTTTTTTAAATTTTCCAGTTATAAAAACAACAACATTTAAGCTGCTTCTTCTAACCGTACAGGCCTTCCTGTTCAATAACCATGACATAAATGATTCAATAATGGCAATGATTCTTTGTTAATGGCTAATTCACCACGCATAATCCTTTTAGACATGACTCAGCTTTCCTGTTGGGACAATATTTCATTTATGACTATCAAATTAATTTATCTGCAGCATATACTGGGTACAATAAACCTTCACTTTCAGCTGAAAATGGGCAAGGGCAGCACTAGGCATCTCATCTCAGAACTTGCTGGCTTCAAAACTTTTCCTTTGCTAGTCAAAGGCCGGGGCCTCTATGAAATCTAGAACACAGATCAGGGAAACAGATTCTTTCTACAGCTCAGGTGCAGCGTGAAGATTATGTGATTGGGACAAGTATGTGTTTCATGTTCTCAGGGTTCCCACTGGGTAGAACACAGTGCAGTCATGAAAGACAGACTGGAAAGCCATGGTATCCCCAGGAGCCCCCCAACTTATTTCTTTAAGTCTACAGGTCACAACTTCCCAGTGGTACCCCAGGAAATGATGACAAGCTAGCAACATACCTGTTCTCTTGGCTCTTAGGATACCTTTTGTGCCCTGCAAACACTATCATTTTCTAAGTATGCTATGATATGAAAATAGGTAGAAAGCTCTGTATTAGAATAAATAAAGCATTAAAAGCATTTTAGATAATAGTGCTTTACTCTACAATATTTCTATACATTTAATTTCAATGCATACTGATGGGATTCAATTGAGTTAATAGTATATAGTTTCCCCATAGTTTGATTTTAAAAAGTTAAATGAAATATGCTTTATTTTATTTAAATGTGATATACCTAGTTTTTTTTTCTGTTCCTTTTTTTTCAGAAAAAAAAAAAGTACATTCAGCTATGCACATTGGGAGGTGACTCATAGGACATTTGCCTGATCTTTATGCTAGTTCTTTGAACACTTTTATTAAGACAGAACAATACCCTCTTTGCAAAAGTGTGAGGATCTCTGGTCTTCATTACTCTCTCCTCTGAATGAACCCTGAGGAAAACAGAGTCAGAGCTACCCTATATAATCCTCCATGTAATAATTACCTCACATAAACCCAGGGCCTCATACCTCCTTAGCTCTTCCCAGACACTCCAATGAATAAGCAACAACAATGACTGAACATTTTCACAATGAACAAGCCACATGATTAGGAAATTACCAACATGGCTATTTTCAAATAATTTCCAGAAAATCACCAGGGAAACCCCTAGAAAAACTAAGCTCACTTAACTTAAATCCGAAAGAGCACCCAGCAGTCTAAGGAAAAACATTTAGATGTTTGTTCTGGCCTATTTCTATGACAGCAATAAGAATGTCCCTAATATGGCCGGGCGCGGTGGCTCACGCCTGTAATCCCAGCACTTTGGGAGGCCGAGGCGGGCGGATCACGAGGTCAAGAGATCGTAGACCATCCTGGCTAACACGGTGAAACCCCGTCTCTACTAAAAATACAAAAAATTAGCCGGGCATGGTGGCGGGCGCCTATAGTCCCAGCTACTCGGGAGGCTGAGGCAGGAGAATGGCGTGAACCTGGGAGGCGGAGCTTGCAGTGAGCCGAGATTGCGCCACTGCACTCCAGCCTGGGTGACAAAGCGAGACTCCGTCTCAAAAAAAAAAAAAAAAAAAAAAAAAAGAATGTCCCTAATATTCCTACCTAGTGTTGTGTTGTGTAAAGTAATCAGAGAAAGTGGATTCAGTCTTGGCCTGGTGGCTCACACCCGTATTCCCAGCACTTTGGGAGGCCAAGGTGGATGGATCACTTAAGGTCAGGAGTTCAAGACCAGCCTGGCCAACATGGCGAGGCTGTTTTTATTTTTGTAAAAACACAAAAAAAATTTGTATTTTTAGTCTCTACTAAAAATGCAAAAATTAGCTGGCTGTGGTGGGTGCCTGTAATTCCAGCTGCTCGGAGGCTGAGGCAGGAGAATCATTTGAACCCAGGAGACAGAGGTGACAGTGAGCTGAGATCATGCCACAGCACTCCAGCCTGGGCGACAGAGCAGGACTCCATCTCAAAATAAATAAATAAATAAAAGAAAGTGGATTCAAGTCTTCATTTCCCCACTCACAAGCTGTGTGGCTTCAGACAAGTCTCTTAGCTTCTCTGAGTCATAGTTTCCTGTCACTACATCAGGGATATTTCATCTTCCCTGCTAGTCTCCCAGGGCTGTTGAGAAACAGATGACATACTGTGTATGGGAGTGCTTCAAAAACTGTAGAGTCTCTCACTCATGTAATCTAACTAGGATTTTTCTTTAAATAATGCTTAATTTTGGAGCAGGGAAGGAGCGTCAAGACATAAACTTGCATCTTCTTTTTTTACAGAGAAGGAAGCTGGGCACTGGAAGGAAGTGCTTGCTAAAGTTACGTTCTGAATCCCAGGAAGTAGTCACCGTGATTATTAGTGTCTAGAAGAGGTAAAGGAAAAATATGGCCTTAGTCCTGGAGGCATGTGATTTCATCCTTAGCATCATGAAATAGACACTGAGCACCTGTGGAGAGGATGCTTTGCTGGGCACTGGAAATATAATCTACCACTGATGTCTTTGAGAATAGGATCTGGCTGCAAAGAAAGAAGCAGCACATACAAATAGCAATCATTAAAATGGTCATTTGCTCAGTCAGTTCAAGGGTACATAGCTCAAGGGTAATACAAAAGATGTTACACGGTACTTACCCAAGGCTGGCGTACTCATGCAGGAGACTGTTTTGAACTGCCTCCTGGAGTTGGGTTTGGTGGAAGGTAGCTTTTCAAAACCACAGGCTTTGCATTAAGAACCTGGGTGGAATCCCTGTTCCACTGCTTCCTAGGGTCATGACCTTGGGGCAAGCTATATAACTGATAAAAACCACAATTTCTTCACCCACTTAATGAAGATAATAGTATCTTCCTGAGAGGTTGTAATGAGGATTACAGGAAATATTGCACATGAACCAATTTTGCACAGTGCCTGGCACTTGGTAGGTGTTCAATAAATAGTACCGATTGCAGTGGCTGAAGGCAGCCCCCAAGGTGGGAAGGCACATGGGATGTGTGGGGAGCAGTAAGTCCATCAGCTCAATAGCAAGGGAGTGCTTGAAAGGTTTGGGATAGACATCAGATTGTGGTGGGCAGCCTCAGGATAAACTGCTTAAACTTTATCAATAAAACAAAAAGTTTCTGGGCTCAGGAGTCACATGTGTTGTTGTATAAAAACCACTCTAACAACAGTGTGTGGTAGTTAGGAAAGAGACAACAGGAGCAGAAGACCAGTTAGGAAACTTCTTATGAGGAAGAGGAGATTTATTAAGCCCCTTCTTTTAGGCTAGGAGGTTTCCTAATACAGAATTATCTCCTTAATCTGCACAAAACCCCAGCTAATTATTATCTCCATTTCACAGATGAGGAAATGGAGGCTGAGACATTAAGTGAGCAAAGCTGGGATTTGCTCAACTGTCCAAGCCAGTCTACTCTGCTGCTTCCCACACACAGGAAATGCAGGCTGTGGCCCGTCAGGGGGAGTGAGGATACCAGCGTATTACCTGGGTGGTAATATTGGCCATCCCAGAGAAGGGGGCAAGTTCTCTGCTGTTACTATTTCTGTTAGGGGAAAGGCTCCTTAATGCACCCTCTTCCTGGAGGAGTAACCTTTGAAGAGCTGGTTTCTAAGGTGACCCGTAAGCTTCTAACCTCAGTGACAAGTTCCAGCCTCAGCAGGTTTAATATTTTCTGTTTGTTCTCTGGAAGGGAACAACATGACCCTTGTAGGTGAGACCACAGACCAGCTCTTTGTGTGTGCGCCCAGACAGAAGCCACTGTGGCCCAACAGGTAAGTGCAGCTCCTTTCTTTCTTGGCTCCTGGAAAGTGCTCTTTCACCGAGGTCAGAGCCCTCACTCAGCTCAGCCAGCCTTTGAAGAAGGTTCCCGGACTTGCACCGCACCTAACTGGCAGCAGATAAGTGGACCTAGAAGGGTGGGGAAGACTGGAGATCCTGGGGGCCCCTCTCTGAGGGTGCAGTGGGGTCTGGGGAACATGGTGTCCATTTGCACTATAAATCTTGTTTATATTCTGGTTGGCTTTGTTACAAAAAGGCAGAAGTGAAACTAAAATGTACTAGATACGCCACACATACACTATTTCAATTAACTCTTGAAACAACAATCAAATATCATCAGTAACAGCTAACAGTGGTGACCTTTATGCCAGGTAGGCTCCTAATCACTTTATGTGCATTTTCTAATTTAATCCTCACAATATCCTAAGACATACATGCAATTATTATCCCTATTTGATGAATGAGGACACTGGGGCATGCAGCTACAAGGTGGCAGCTACTAAGTGGCAGCTCCAGTCATTGGGCCAGGGCTGCTGGACTCCAGAGCCTGTGGCAGTGTCGATGCATCAGCTTCTAGGATAAGTTCAAGGGAGTTGAGGATGCTAAGAGGGAAGTCGCACAAATACAAAGAGGAATAATTGGACTTTCTCTAGCTTCCAGAAAATTCAACCTTATTTCAATCCCTACCTACTTCAGATTCCACAGCATCCTTCCCATTTTCATTATTTTTAGCTGATAATCTATAACAATTTCAGTATTCTCCGTAATCCCCATTTGTGTAACTTCTGGAATGTTGATAGATTCCAAACCCCCATCTTCCTGCTGGTTTTATTAATAACAGGATCATTTTGACCCAGTGTCTAGAATTGTTCTCCTGTGACTGAATGCCCGTCTTGATAACTTGCCCAACACCTCATATCTCCTGAGCATGTAGTCCTTCTACCTGCTCACATCTGCTCATCTCGGCCTAGACCTTAACCAACTGCCTTCTGCTGAGCCCTTACCAGACTCCATGCCTAGCCTCAGTGGATCTACATACCTAGCCCATTCTCCCAGGTCTGGCCTGTCCTATCACCAGGCCAGGATTTATTCCTCCCCTGTCCTGGGACACCTATAGGAGTCTGTTTTTTAATCAATGGAAGTAGTTAACTGAAGTGCAATTCATAGTAGCAGGGGAGCCTATGGGGGGTGAGAAAATGTTTACTCAGACCAAGCTTCAACCATAATAGCTTCAAATGGCATGGAAACAAGGAAAGGAACATGCCTGAGAAATTCCACTGATCACTTTTAAATTTCACTCATTCATTTTCCATTAATGAAAGAGGGGGAAAAAAGCTCAGAAATAAAGAGAAGCAGCAATGTAAACTGCAACCAAGTGTGGTTGTTGAAATCCTTCCCCTTAACCTTTCCATCTGGTACTGCAGATAGGCAGGTAACTCAATGTCTTAAAGCCAACACCATAAATATTTTTATTAAACTTGGGGCAGAGGTCTAAATATACTCCAAACAGCAAATTCATTTATCATTCAATCATTTGTTCACCTGGGAAACATTTGCTAAGTGACTTACCATGTGTCTGGCACTGGGCTGGGTCCTGGTAATGCCATGTTGATCTTAAGGAACCTTGGGATGAGTGGGGAGAAGCTAGGCTGGCAAATCACATAATGATAGAGAACACTAAAATTCTGACCTAATGATAATTCTTAAAAATGATGCCCTTGTAAACTATCTTTTTACTCTTCAATTATTATTAAAACAACTAAAACATTATTTTCTGCTCCAGGCTGGTGTTATTTCTTTTTTAAATTTTACTCGGAAAAGACTCTCATCACTACTTTGTCTCAAATGTCACTCTCACCCCCTCCTGGACATGCCTCTGATTCTCCCCTGTCCTTTCCTTCTTAGAACATGGATTTCACCAGGAGTTCTCCTCCCCATTGAGTTATAGCTTATTACTCTTCGGGGTTCTCTCTCACTCCTCAATCCCCCTTTTTCTTTTCTGTCCCTTCCCCACTCTTTATTTGATTCAACCTCTTTGTGAGGGGGTAAATGTTTAACCTTTTCTTAGGCTATCAAATGACATTGTATAATGGAAATCACAGTACCCACTCATTAGAGTTCTTCCAAACAAGAAAGGCCTTACTGTGTCTGAGTGATTATGGCATCTTGAATTACAAACTCTAATAATGCTTAGTAATTACTGTTACATGCTATGTACTCTCAGCTTCTCTTCTCAGGACCCTGGGTAACCTGCATGAATACAAAGGATGTCCATGTTCCACAACTTATGATCATTATGGCTTCAACCTGCGTTACCAAACTGCCAGTGTCCTTGAAGGGTTTAGTAAGAGAAGGTGTCAGCCACAGACCTGGCTTCAGGTCTTTACTTCCCAGATTTTTTTTGTTCTTGAGACACGGTCTCACTCTGTCACCCAGGCCAGTACAATGGCGTCATCTGGGCTCACTGAAACCTCCGCTTCCTGGGTTCAAGTGATGCTCCTGTCTCAGCCTCCCAAGTAGCTGTGACTACAGGTGTGCACCACCATGCATGGCTAATTTTTGTATTTTTAGTAGAGACAGGGTTTCGCCATAGTGGCCAGGCTGGTCTCAAACTCCTGACCTCAAGTGATCCACCTGCCTCAGCCTCTCAAAGTGCTGGAATCACAGGCGTGAGCCACCACGCCCGGCCTACTTCCCAGTCTTTAACATAGATTCCTTCAAATTGGGACAGGCTCTTAGAATTACTGAAATGAGAAAAATTTTAACATATAAGCCCCACAAACTGTCGTGTATTTATTTTTAATTCATATTTATTTATCTATTTTATTTTTATAAACAAGGTCTTGCTCTGTTGCCCAGACTGGAGTGTGTGGTGTGATCATAGCTCAAACTCCTGGGTTCAAACGTTCCACCTCAGCCTCCTGAGTAGCTTGGACTACAGGCGTGAACCACCATGCCTAGCTGATTTATTTTTATTTTATAGAGATAAAGTCTGGCTATTTTGCCTAGGCTGGTCTCAAGCTCCTTGCTTCAAGCGATCCTCCCACCTCAGACTCCCAGAGCGCTGGGATTATAGGTGTGAGCCAGCCAAAAATGTCAAGTTAAAAGATCAAAGCCACTTCTCAACTATTGAGGTGGCATTGCTTTCTGAACGCATTTGAGATACTAAAAGTCACAAAAATAACAAATGATGGCATATTTGTGAAAGGGACAAAACAGGCCTGATTAATGCAAAGCCATGGCACCGTGTCCCGGACCAGCTGGTCATTTCTACTCTACCTCTTCTTTCTCACCATCCACTCAAAAGTACCAAGAAAAAGAAATGGGATACAAGCTAAGGACGGAGCTGGTCTGTTAATAGTTCAATAGGCAACTGGATATAGCTTTGTCCAGCACCAGCTCCCTGAAGCTATGCTACAGACAAGAATGATGTAGAATGAGCCATAAATTTCCAGCCTCACATAGCTATGATCTGGCCCAGGTACACAGCGGCCATTTTCTCAATGGCAACCTAACCAGCACTGATGCATACAAAATTTTGAAAGTTTTCTTCAAGATTCTCTTTGAATTTTAGAGTGGTGAAGGCTTTCTAACTGTGACTCACAATCCCAAAGCCATGAAAAACCTGATATATTCTTCTACATAAAAATTCAAACTTCTACATGTCAAAAACACCATTAAATTAAGAGAAATTGGAAAAAAACAAACAAACTTGCAACTCAGATCACACACAAAAGGCTCATGTACCTAATATACAAAGTTCCTAAATTGGTCAATAAGAAAAGGAGCAACCACCAAAAACAAAGTGGGCAAAGAGCAAGTACAATTTATAGGAAAAAAATCTATAAATGGCTTGTAAACATGAAAAAATGTTCAACAACACTTAAAAGAAAATGCAAATCAGAAGTACACTGAAATATCATTTTCACTTGTCAGAATGGCAAAAATCCATAATATGATAACACATTCTGTTTTGCAAGACTGGGAAAGCAGACATTCCTCACACATGGTTTCTGAGCGTGCAACTTGGTAAAACCCCTAGGAAGGGGAATTTGGCAATACCTATCAAAACTGCAAATGCATATACCAATGGCCCTACGATTTCACTTGTTGAAATTTTTTCCACAAATATATTTCACAATTAGCCAAATATGTACACGGCTATTTATTGCAACAGTTTTATAGTATATGCCGAAAAATAGAATAAACGTCCACTAACAGAGGAGTAAATAAAATGATGGCATTGCCATATAATGGAATGTGCAATCATAAAAAATAAAAAGCAAAAGAAAGATGACATGCTATGTTTTGACACAGAAAGATATACCATTGTACGGTAGATGAACCTGACAGCAATAACTTAAGCATACCCTGAGAATGACCCTGTATGGCCTATGCACCTGATTGTGTGTTCAGAGTTCCAAGTTAAGGAATCCAAGAGGAGCCAACCTGGAGATTCATTCCTCATCTATGAGGAACATCTGAACCCCTGTCAGGTCCAGCGGAACAAGAGGTGTACAGGGGATGGGGGTCCTTTGTTTTAGTTTAAATGAAGGTTGCTGGGTGGAGGTTGTTATGGGGAGAGTGCTAAGTTAAAATGTGATATAAAGTGCATGCTTTTTACAACTGGTAGCAGTTCTCCTGTCCAGCCCACTGACACTGGACCACTCTGGAAATAAGTTCCCTCTAGTAAAACCCCATATCTCGTTTGCTGGATGCGGATCTCATCTTTGGCCTCTTGAGCCTGGTGCCTTCCCTCCCGGAGTTAATAGGGGTTGGCCATGCAATTGTTCACTGAAAAAAGCACGGTATGGAAAAACCCTTTTGTACAAAGGATTCAGGGAAGTGTGGGATAAAATTACATATTGTAATTTGCTTGTACATGCAAAAAGAATCTGGAGAACATGAGAAAATAAATACAATGGTGACCTAGAGTCAGTGATCATAGGGCTGAGAAATTTTCCACTGTATGCTGTTTAATATCTTTGGATCTTTGAACCATATAAATATATTGTTACTCAAAACTTTAAAAAATTGGCCAGGCACAGTGGCTCATGCCTATAATCCCAGCACTTCGGGAAACCAAGGCAGGTCTCCTGATCACCTCAAACTCCTGATCACTTCAGGTCAGGATTTCAAGACCAGCCTGGCCAATATGGCAAAACCCTGTCTCTACTAAAAATACAAAAATTACCTGGGCGTGGTGGTGTATGCCTGTAATCCCAGCTACTTGGGAAGCTGAGGCAGGAGAATCAATCAAACCTTGGAGGTGGAGGCTGCAGTGAGCCAATACTGCACCACTGAACTCCAGCCTGGGCGACGGAGTGAGACTCCGCCTCAGAAAAAAAAAAATTAAAAAATTTTAAAAAGTATATTTGTGCCTGTGTCAAATACATTCTTTGTTGAGAACACTAATAAATTATTAACCTCAAGAATTAGGGGATGCTTGAGGGACAGCTGCTCAGGGTCAACATGCGCAAACTTTTTTCCTCTTACATCTTTTCCTAAATGTGAATTATGGGGCCTGAAGGTAGAGACATTCTCACAACACCCCTACCCCCAATATTACCTTGTCTTGAAATGGTGTTACTTAAATACACACAAACATAAAACCAAGTATAAACTTCTTATGTTCAAAGCTCATTTATAATATAATTATAAAACCAAGCTATATTTAAAAAGTAAATATGGTAAAATTATAAAACCAATGAAAGTCTGAAATAACCACATTTACTTATTGTGCAAGATGAGATTCTTTTGTTAAAACTAAATCACGACTTGATCAGAAATGCTGTACAGAGTAACATGGCCCAAGTTCTCCTGAATTCAGCATACCACACTATCTTTTGTTACACAAAGCAGTTACTCTACCACAACTTTTCTCTATTCTTTGCTTAGTGTGCTGCAAAATCATTTGCCCTTCTTTTGCCCAAATGCATCTGTTACATAGTCAAGCTGCCTCTGTCATTTACTCAATATCTCATAACAACTGATATGTGGTCAACCCAGTCATAAATCCAAGTGCCAACTCAAACACTAAAGTTGGGTGTCAGTGGTGAGTCATAAGGTGGTAATTCTGATAACCCCAAATAAACTTGTATCAAGGTTATCTTGTTAGCATTCTTAACATCATAACAAAAATGAAAATATCAAATTTAAAAATTATAGAGAGAACTTAGACTCTGAGAGGTATACAGATCCCCAGCAGTTCACAGAGCCTAGTGTGCAAAACACAGCCATAATGAGTTACCATCTAATTATCTGTAATTTGTTTGAAATGCAGTGATTGCCCCTATTCACTGCCCCAGTGGAAGACTCTGCTGTAGATCTGATTCTCAAGCCCCTGAGGGGTCAGACTCCTGACTACCTGGCTCTCTCCTGGCTCCTGCATCTACTTTCACCTTTGATTCTCTCTTTGCATCACTGCCCACAGCAGCGGGGCAGGCCAGGCCCCATTCCGGTGGCCACGTTCAGGCTCTCAAAGCCCAGCCTGGGGCAGAGTCCCAAATCACCTATGGCCTAAGATGGAAGCGTGGACATTTTGTGATGCTATAATCCCCATTCAGCACAAATAACTATTTTCCATAAAGGGCACATATATTACAGTGTGCATTTGAAAGCCTCTCATTAAGTCTTATCAAAAACCAAGAAACTAATTTCCATATTAAAAATCTATTGTTCTGATTCAGAACATGCTATTCAGCAGATTCTTGCTGAATACAGTGTCTTAAGCAAAGAAATTTGTCATGTATTTCTGCATCCTTGGTGCCTACATGTGATAAGCACCTAATATCTGTTCCATGAGTGAACAAGTGAATAAATGAATGAATGAATGAGTGACGAATTAGCCAGGAAGTTAAAAAAAAGGGGGGGGGAATGGCATAACACCCATCAAAGTACTACTTGCTGGTAAACTCCACCTGAGCAGTCAGTCGGCCTCTCTTTGCTATCTCTAATTTCTCTAATTGCACGGAAGGAGTATTACCTTTTGCTAATTAAATTCTTTCTCCAGATAAAATTTTCTTTAAGAAATCATAGTCTACCAGAAAAATAGAGTAGAGTTTCCATGCACATTTCTTTTATTTTACTTTTTTACTTTTAACTCTAGCTCCTATAGGAGGAAGGACACGTTTATTTTTAAAGTATTTGCAGATGTAGTATAGGGAGTCATTCTGATATTTGGCCTGTTGCCATGGCTAAAGCTAAAACAAGCAGGTTCTACTGGCCCAAAGTTAATAAAGAAAGTAAGATGGTAAACACTGTTCCACCAAATGCAATGCACACAGTTGTTATAAAGGTCACTGGCTACATACTGCAGACATTCTTTTGATACCATATTCTGCACCAGTCAGGAATGTTGGCCATAATCCAATGAAAGGGGAAAATAAACAGAATTCTCTCAAAGTCAAGTGTTTATGGGTTATATTTAAAAAATTTTTAACTTTAAATGGTAAAAAAAAAAAAGTAACAGTTTTAACAAAACTTTCAATTATTTAAGTTAGCCATCTTAGAAAAGTAGAAATCTACTTGTTTTTTTGTTTGTTTGTTTGTTTTGTTTTTTTTTGAGACAGTCTTACTCTGTCACCCAGGCTGGAGTGCAGTGATGCAATCTCGGCCCAATGAAACCTTCACCTCCTGGGTTCAAGCGATTCTTGTGCCTCAGCCTCGCGAGTAGCTGGGAAGCTGGGATTACAGGTACATGCCACCACGCTCGGCTTTTTTTGTTTTTTTGAGAAGGAGACTGGCTCTGTCGCCCAGGCTGGGGTGCAGTGGCTCGATCTCAGCTCACAGCAACCTCTGCCTCTCGGGTTCAAGCGATCCCTCTGCCTCAGCCTCCCAAGTAGCTGGGACTACAGGTGTGCGCCACCCACACCTGGCTAATTTTTGTATTTTTAGTAGAGACGGTGTTTCACCATGTTGGCCAGGCTGGTCTCAAACTCCTGGCCTCAAGTGATCCACCTGACTCAACCTCCCAACGTGCTGGGATTACAGGCATGAGCCACTGCACCAGGTCGAAATCTACTTCTCTGGATGAAAACTGAGGCACATGGAAGGTAAATAAATTTTCAGTGTCATTCTGGGGCCCATGCTAGATCCTCTTGGCAATGCTTTAACATCTTTCTATTCTTCTTACTCTTTCCCGTTTTTGGATTTTCCCTCTGTCACGCAGTCCTCATTTGCCACCGCCATTAATTGGTTACCCTCTCTGAAGGTTGACATTTCAAGTTTCCCATAACGACAGGATGAAACCACCTCATTGGATCTCAGAATGTGAAGCTCTACGTAAAAGTAAAATTACACAGACGTAATGTGTCTACTAGATAATTTACTTTTCATAAGATATGAGAGATATGCATAGTTTGAACAAATCCTCAGTTTCAATGAGATTTAACTAATCCCAGTAGATTCTGATGATGTGAAAATGAGATTGCACTCAAACACATTCTCGAACTGCAATTTGTCCATCACAACAGCAAAGGGCCCCATGGAGGCACCAGGGAGATGATAATTTCAGTTCCATGTAACAGGTTGCACTTCCCTTCCTTTTGGTTTTCAAAATAGAATAAAAAATAATGACACAACAGGGTTTTTCTCCCTTGCCATATTCCTTTGTAAAAATCCCCTTTTGGGAGGCTAAGGCAGAAGGAGCATGAGATCAAGAGATTGAGACCATCCTGGCTAACATGGTGAAACTCCGTCTCTACTAAAAATACAAAAAAATTGGCCGGGCCTGGTGGCATGTGCCTGTACTCCCAGCTACTCGGAAGGCTGAGGCAGGAGAATTGCTTGAATCCCGGAGGCAGAGGTTGCAATGAGCTGAGATTGCACCACTACACTCCAGCCTGGTGACAGAGCAAGATTCCATCTCAAAACAAACAAACAAACAAACAAACAAAAAACCCTTGAGTGGTTATTTCATTGAATCTGAGCAAACAACTATTTTTTGTCTTTTTTTCCCCCAGGGGGTACCCAGCACTGAGAAAGCACTGTTTAGAATGTATTGTCACCACCCACTTTTCCAGGTATTTTGTTGTGGCTTCTGCAGGGCCAAAATTCTCCATTTTAGCAAGAGCCAGGGTTTATGTCTTCCCCCATATAGACTCCTGGAAATCAGGCAGAAAAAAGTCTTTATCCACTTTATGTGTCTCTTTGTGTAACTTCATAAAGCTTCAGCCCTTGAGTCCCACTCTGATTCCAGGCACTAAAAAGCTTTTTCTAAGAGTTCAATCCTTGATATGATAAGTAAGCCTGCATGGGACCATCATGAGTAGCTCTTCCTCATCAGGCCACTGTAACATTAATGTCTATCCTATAGCCTGGTGTTTGTCAACTGGCCACTCTGAGACCAAAGGGAACCTGGTCAGGAAAAAGCCCTCTGCCTTACATTGTTGGTACCAGGGGATATCAGATGTAGTCTAAGACTTTCAAAGATACTCTGACAAATAATGGATCTGATGGCACTGTCTAACTGAGACATCAAGAAACAGGACATGGGCCGGGCACGGTGACTCATGCCTGTAATAATCCTAGCACTTTGGGAGGCCGAGGCAGGCAGATCACCTGAGGTCAGGAGTTCGAGACCAGCCTGGCCAACATGGCAAAACCCCGTCTGTACTAAAAATACAAAAATTAGCCAGGTGTGGTGGTGGGTGGTACAATCCCAGCTACTCAAAAGGATGAGACAAGGAGAATTGCTTGAACCTGGGAAGCAGGGTTGCAATGAGCCTAGGTCTCACCACTGCACTCCAGCCTGGGCAACAGAGCAAGACTCCGTCTGAAAAAAACAAAAATAAAAACAAACAACAAAAAAGAAATAGAACATGAATTTGCTTGTACATGGAATCCCCTGATGCACAACAATGGTATGGAGCTGAGGCCCACAGGGAACAAGTATGAGGCACGAGCACTTGCACTCTAAAATGGAGAATCCTGCAGATATACCTTCTTACTACTGGAACTACTACTGTCCATTCTGAAGATGCTTTGAGGTGCTATTCCGAAGATTCAGAGAGTAATTGCTTGTCGTCAATGAACTCAAGTTAAATGATGCTCGTCCTTTACCCAAAGACAGTCAGCCACATTCTTACTCAGACCATGGGACCATTCGAACTTGCTTTTGAGGTTCTAGAAATGCAAGGGGGAAAGGCAGGTGGGCTGCAGAGGGTTTAAGCAGGTAGACTCAAGGAAGACCGCCTGTGTTTACATACCACCAACTCAAGCACTTATTGCTGAGTAGCTTCTCACTCAGTGCCATCCTCTGCAGCACAATGGTGATGGTAAGTGCTACTTATTGGCTGTTGTGTTGGTCAAGAAGAGAGCATGTGTAAGGCACTCAGCACAGTGCCAGGCTCTCAAGTAAACACTCAATTAATATTACGTATTATTAGGATCACTAATTATTATGTGGAGTCTCACTGCCCAAATCCAGAAATTGTCTCCTGACTACCCATTAAAGAAGGAAAAAGGGCTGGGTGAGGTGGCCTCACACGTGTAATCCCAGCTACTTGGTAAGCTGAAGTGGTAGGACTACTTGAGGCCAGGAGTTCAAGACCAGTGTGGCCAACATAGTGAAAACCTGTCTCTATAAAAATAAAATAAAGGTTTCTAGAACCACCAAAATGATTGATTCACAAAAGGGTAAATGGTTTCCAAGCTGTTGCCTGTCTTATACAATGAACACCTGGTCTAAAATCCTACACAATGGCACCATAGTTTTAAAACACATACACACACACACACGCACACACACACACACACCAAACATTTGCAGGGTACTTCAGTGCACTCACTACAAATCTGATCGTCACAAAAACTCCTGAGGAGCAGATACAATTTTTCTTACTTTATAGCGCTATGAAAAAAACATGCTGGTGGAATTTGGTCTCAAAGCCAAATTTTCTTATTCTAAAACCTCTCTTCTTTCCACCATACCATAAAAAAAAATGTGCCTTAACTGGTATATTGGTGTTCCATCTGAGTGATGTGCACATTGCATAAAGCTATCTGGATGAGAGGGATGGGTGGTGCTGAAATCTAGCCCCAGCCCTGCGTGGAAGCCTGTGCCTTTCTGGCGACATAGCTCAGAAAGGATATCTTTTTCTAAGTGCACAATGCCCACATAGGCCCTACTCAGGTAACGGCTCAAAAGTCAGGCTCTTAACCATAAGTCTATGCTCACTAGTCTGCTGTCCCTAGAAGTAGTACCAGTTGAAAATGCAAATTCAAAGAGTATTGATAAACATACGAATAACATATAATATGCAGTGGTTTTAATTTATTAAATGGGAATGAGACTTAGAGGTATGGGAGATATTATACCTTAATCTTCTCCAGTTGACCTCCAAGACATCAAGTCTCCATGGACAGTTGCTTGTCTTTGTCAGAGACCTGTCACAGGTCTTATTTAGAAAGAAAACCAAACACTAATGGATATCTTTGGGCAGTTGCAAAATATTTAAATCTGCAAATACATTCTGCCTTAATAGCCTGATACTATTGTAAGATGTCTCAAATATAATTACGAGAAGACTTTTGGGAAATTAGAACACCTTTCCCATTTAGGACATTGTTACTGTTTACTCACCCATGTTCTCCAAGTCCTAAATAAAACACTGCTCAGTTCTTTCTTCCTCTCATTAAGTACTTATTTAATTAACTGAAATGAAATCTGGTGTTGGTCGGGTAACATCAGCCACACCATTACAAGTTAAAACCAGTTTCAACATAGAACTCAAGTCTTCCACAGCTGTCTGTACCAAGGAACATAACACCCCATCAAGCCCTAAAATTCCTTCACTGTTAACAGGAAACCAGGGATTTTTGGTGGAAAGGGTGATTATTTGAATCAGTAACACTTTGGGGCAAATTTCAAGGATGCTTAATGAATATCAGGAAATGAAAATTCCTATTGATACAATCCAACAGATAGCATATATATGTAAATTATAACAATATACATCATGGTGACACTGTACAATACAATCGCCACTATAAAAATAGCTTCTGACTACTGATTTCAGTTACAGCATGAACTCTCCAATTTCCCCAGTCCTCATCACTGCAGACCGTCTCCTTGACGTTAGAGCTGAGTGTCAGTTTCCATATATCACCTTGTACTCTTAAAATTAAAACTACAAGCATTGTTCATAGAAATGTACCTCTATAACCATAAGCTGTATCTCCATCCATGGTGGAAAAATAAAAAATAAAGAGAACTACATATTTTAAAATATTTAGGAAAAGGTATCTATCTACACAATAAAGAATATTCCTAATTGTTTAAAGTTTTGAAAATTTGACTTTTACAATACAGACAAGATGCCTCTTTCCTTACTCCCCTTTGAAAATAACTATGTGATTTTTTTTTTTAAATGCCAAGAGTTATTAAATGTCCAGATACCAATCCCTCCTTTGTTCAGCTGATGTCAGGAGCAGACTTGCCCAGGAAAATAAAAAGTCTTTCAAGAGAAATCTGGGAGATGTTTTCTATACCCTTCAGGTTTTTCCGGGACAAAAATTTGATTCTCCGTAATGCCTAGACCTCCATTTTCCCTATTAATTTCAACAAACACCCCTACAACTTTAAACTAAACATTATATTCTTATTATGTGTGTTTACATACTCATTTCCATGAAGTCATAATCTTATTGACTATACCTGGGCAGTCTGGACAAATGGCCTCCAGATATCTGTTAAGTAGGTTTTCTGCCTGTTTCTACTTTGAGTGTCCTTGAATGAAGTCTTCACAGGGTATATGGAATCTAAAGGTTTATGAAAACTCAAGGTACATGGAACTGCCTATGCGTTCTGTTTAACTCTATATGTGATATAAAAATAATGCACTATACCATTTCCAAAGAAATAAGCAATAGTCATTCCGTTTCACCTAGATTCAAAAAAACAAACGGGCTGACAACTTACCATTCCAAATAGTTATCGTAAACAACATTTTTCTTTTATTTTCCTCTTCTTCCTTTCCTCCCTCCTTCTCTCCTCTGCTCTTCCTCCCTCTTCCTTTCTTCCTTCCTTCCTTCTTTCTAATGAACCTCTGCTCCATGTGGACAAGGCTCTTTTATGTATACTATCCTTACATGGTAAATGCTGTCACCGAGCTGATGGCCACTTTGTAGGTTTTTGATACTGCCATTGCCACTGATCCTGATTTTGTTGAGTAGATGGAGGATACTTTGCTTTTTGGATTTTTCTGATTTTTTTGAGACACAGTCTCACTCTGTCGCCTGGGCTGGAGTGCAGTAGCACTTCACTGCAACCTCTGCCTCCCAGGACTCAAGCAATCCTCCCATCTCAGTCTCCCGAGTAGCTGGAACCACTGGCACCTGTCACCACACTCAGCGAATTTTTCATATTTGTTGTAGAGATGGGGTTTCGCCATGTATTCCAGGCTGGTCTTGAACTCCTGGGCTCAAGCTATTCACCCACCTTGGCCTCCCAAAGTGCTGGGATTACAGGCACGAGCCACCACACCCAGCCAGATGGTGGATACTTTGATAAGAGAAAACTACATTGAGGAACACAGAATCCTAATACCATATTAGGCCATACATAACGCAGGCCAGGTGCGGTGGCTTACTCCTGTAATCCCAGTGCTTTGGAAGGCTCAGATTGGAAGATTGTTTGAGGCCAGCCATTCAAAACCAGTCTGGGCAACATAGTGAGACCCCCATCTCTACAAAAAAATTTTTTTTAGTTATCAGGATATGGTGGGGTGTACTGTAGTCCCAGCTATTCTGGAGGCTGAGGTGGGAAGAACGTTTGAGCCAAGGAATTGGAGGCTGCAATGAGCTATGATCAAGCCGAATGCACTCCAGCCTGGGTGACAGAGCAAGACCCTGTCTCTAAAATAAAAATAATAAACACAAATCTGAAAAACCTAATTAATGTTTTTTGCTTTCAGTATCTCATTTGACCCTCACAATAAACATGTGAGGTGGTAGGAGGAATCACTCCCATTTTCAGATAAAAAGCAGCCTCAAAGAAGTTAAGAACTACAGTCGCATATTTAGCAGACACCACTGCTGGGTTTCCTTACATTCCAGAAAGGCCTTTAAGATAGCAAACTCCAAAAATGTTTAAACTCTTTCATTGCATATATAATTTACAATGAAAGATTAAATATAGAATTTCCCTTTATCAAATTCTTTCAACCTGCCCAAATGATTTCAAACAGAAAGAGATATTCTCTTTGACATTTATATTCTGTTTGAAGGACATTCCTAAGGCCCTTTGAAAGATGATTAACCCTAAAGAAACTGCCTACATTTACTAAGCTTTTTGAAAATACTATTGCCCATTCTGCATAACCATTATGGGCTCTCTAAGACAAAGATCTGGCTGGTGAATAAGAGTGGAAAAAAAAGGTATTTATCTAAGGACTTTATAAAATCCTGTGTTCATCTAAACTTTAATGAAATGGGTTATAGGCACATCAGAAATAAAAATCTGCAAGTGACTTTTATAAGCACATATGTCAGCTGGGCATGGTAGCTCAGGACTGTAATTCCAATACTTTGGGACATCGAGGCAGGAGGATCATTTGAGCACAAGAGTTGGAGACTAGCCTGGGCAACATAGTGAGATCTATCTCTACTAAAAATCACAAAAAATTAGCTGGGCATCATGTATGTGTCTGTAGTCCCAGCTACCTGTGGACTGAGGCAGAAGAATCACTTGAGCCCAGGAGTTCAAGGCTGCAGTGAGCTATAATTGCACCACTGCACTCCAGCCCAAATGACAGAGCAAAACCCTGTCTTAAATAAGTAAATAAAAATAAAAGTGTACATGTCAAAGTTTAGTACAGTTATTGCACAGTGAATAGCAAGACCTACTGTGGTGTACAATAACATCCAATTGCGCACAGTCCCTGTGACAAACTGAAATGACAACAACAACAAGAGATAAGAGCTGTCTTTTGCTAGACAACCAGAGTGTTTACTGGCACTAAGAAAGCGGGGATGGATCACAGCTCATTATACATATTTCTATCAAGGACACAACCTAACCTATTTATGTTGTAAAAAAGTTACCAAGTGCTTTTCTGGGCAAACACACCCTGAAACTGGAATGATACTGATAAGATTAGCAGGCTTCTGAAAAATAATGACCCACAAATTTATGAATCATTTACAAAAAGAAAGCTACATGATACCTCCCTAGAATATACCATGAAGCTGAGGTTGTCAGGAAGGAAAATTGGGTTTTATTAGGGAGAAAGTGAGGGGGAAGGAGACAGCGGGCTCAGAGGAACAGGTGACAGCAGATAAACAGATTAAAGTCAAAGGGCATCTGGACACGATGGCTCACATCTGCAATCCCACCACTTTGGGAGGCCAAGGTGGGTGGATCACTTGAGGTCAGGAGTTTGAGACCAGCCTGGCCAACATGGTGAAACCCCATCTCTACTAAAAATACAAAAATTAGCCGGGCATGGTGGTATGTGCCTGTAATCCCAGCTACTTGGGAGTTTGAGACGGGAGAATTGCTTGAATCCGGGAGGCAGAGGTGCAGTGAGCCAAGATCATGCTGCTGTACTCCACCCTGGGTGACAGAGTGAGACTGTATCTCAAAAACTAAATAAATAAATAAATAAATAAAATAAAGTCAAAGGGCAAATGGCACCCTCTTCCTAAGGATCAGTGGTTACACTCAAGCAGAGCCATATTTGAGAAACTAGAAGTGACCCCACTGCAAAACAGAGAACAGGAAGAGGGGTTTGCAGTTCTTATGATGAAGATTAGCCTCCTGACAGTTAAGTAGAGCAGAGTATGATCTGTAGGGTTAGCCATGCTATTCAATCAGAACTGTACAATGATTAGGCTGAGAGCTGAATTGTAGAGTGCAAAAAGGAAATGCCAACACACTGTGCTGTATCTGGACCCCACTCTTCTCTCCATTCCCCTGTGGGGAAGCAGAATTAGCAAAAGGCAACCAGTGGAGTCACTTGTCAGAACTGCATGCTCTTTATCAGCGGTCTCCAATCTTTTTGGCACCAGGGAGCAGTTTTGTGGAAGGCAATTTTTCCATGGCCAAGGGTGTGGGGGCAGCAGGGGTGGGGATGGTTTCGGGATGAAACTGTTCCACCTCTGATCATCAGGCATTAGATTCTCATAAGGAGCCCACAATCTAGATCCCTTGCATGCACAGTGCACAGTAGGGTTGGCGCTATTAGAATCTAATGCTGCTGCTGATCTGACAGGAGGCAGAGCTCAGGAAGTAATGCTCGCCTTCCTGAGTACTGGACTGCGGCTTGGGGTTTGGGGACCCCTGCTCTACATTAGAGAGAATCCTAGTGAGGGGCCCCTGAGTGGAAGATCTGCAGGAAGAGGGACAGCCAGGACAACATCAGTTTCTAGATTAAGGAAAGACCCTCCATTTTCTTATTCCATGCCCTGTTCCCTCTCTCCCTCCGTTCTCTATCTCTCTGTCTATCTCTGCCTGAATAGCTCTCTCTCCCTACACCCTCCCTTTTCTCTCTCTCTCTCTCTCTCTCTCTCACACACACACACACACACACACACACTCAAATTCACATCCGTAGGGTCTTCCCCACAATAAGAAACTAAGAGCTGTGGTTGAAGGGATCCACATCTGTGTACCAGGATAAGAGTAAGAGACAAGCACTAACATGTTTATCATTTTGTAGTCACAGACAGTGATACATTCCTATTGTTTAAACAATACATAGTGAACTGAACATTTTCAACTGGTTGAAAGGCTAAGAGAATTTCCTGGAAATGATATAAGATGTCTTACAATTTATAGTAATCCTGCTGCAAGCACAATACTAAATCCCTGAAAATCGCTTTGGTGGAAAATTTGGAGTTGAGGAATGTCAGACATTAGGATATCGGCTCTTAATTCTTTGATTCACAATCTAATTTAAGAAGCTGATAAAAAGTAGAGCCTCAGTTCCAGAAAAATACACCTTCACAGTTAATTCCACCAATCTTGTATATAATCTCACATTATTCAAGGACCTCCCGAAATTGCTACCAGTTTCAAGTACTGCTAAAAGAAAAAATAGATTTGAGAGCCAAGGTTGTAATGATCCTATGAAAACTTTAATAATAGTTTTATGTCCACAAGGAAAAATAAACAGATATTAAACAAAGAAAATCTTTATGACATTTAACACAAATTACATTAATGAAAATCGATATGGTATGTCAAACTTGCATTTCTCCTCTCTTGTTCTCTAGAAACTGTGAAAGGAAAATCTTGGGACCTCAAACTCACTATGCTGAAAGGGAGAAGTTAGGCTTGGGAACTGAGTTATGCAAAAACTGCCTTCCTTTTGTTCCCAAGCAGATAGCTGTAATTTCACATGCTTACTTTATCTTATGTAAAAATGTGGATTTGCTGAGCATGAGATGAATGCATAATTGACCCCCCCTTTCTTTTCACATGTAAAATGTAGATTAATTGAGGACTAATCAGAGCCTCCTAAGAATGTAACCACTTGCCTCATTGCCTACCTCTCTCTCACTTTTTACTCCCTTTTTCCTCCCCTCCTTCTTGCTCTTTCCCCTTTAAATACTGAAATTCCCAAAACCATCTTTGGAAAAAGCACAGGACACAGATCCTACTGTGACTTGTGTTTCCTTTTCCCTGGTACATCCTCAACCTTGGCAAAATAAACCTCTAAATTGAGATTGTTTTAGACACTTTTTGGCTTACAAAACTTTGAGAGTGACCACCCTCACAATAAGCATGAATATTTGTCTTCTTTGTTGGACATTCATAAAAACAAGTCTTTCCTTGTCTAGTCTTCCAGTCAAATGCCCAATGCCCTCTTAATTTTATATTTTGGAATGGCTCTACATTGTGGTCCCAAAGACAGCTTAAATGGGGAAAAGATTAGAAGCCTTAAAATGGGGAAAGATTGGAAAACTTTTTTGAGAAAATCCACATAGTTTTCACACTTCCCCCTGGCATACAGTTATATAACTATAATCCATGACAACCAATAGCCAATGACATCAAAACACGGGAGAAGGGAGAAGGTACAGCCTCACTCTACTAGCTCCCTCATTTCCACACTCAAGACTGAATTTTGTTTTGTTTTGTTTTTTGAGATGGAGTTTAGCTCTTGCTGCCCAGGCTGGAGTGCAATGGCACAATCTCAGCTCACCACAACCTCCACCTTCTGGATTCAAGTGATTCTCGTGCCTCAGCCTCCCAAGTTGCTGGGATTACAGGCGTGTGCCACCATGCCAACTTTGTATTATTAGTAGAGACGGAGTATCTCCATGTTGGTCAGGCTGGTCTCAAACTCCTGACCTCAGGTGATCTGCCCACCTCCCAAAGTGCTGGGATTACAGGCTGAACCACTGCACCCAGCTCAAAACTGAACTTTTAAGACTGGAACTCACTTTGCCCAAGTTTCCTTTAGCTTTCTAAAGGATGCATTGTAAGATCATCTTCCTCCCTCCTTTTGTAAAAATAATCTCCCATTTTAATCCTTTTCTCTTTCTAAACTCAGTCAAAAATGAGTACAAATCCAAGCTCTGCCTATGCTACCAGGGTTTCCTCAGGTAAATACTTCTCTGAGAACTCAGTTGCCTCATATATAAAGGGGAATAATATCTAACCTACAAGGTTGTTATGACAATCAAATTAGAGAAAGAAAAAGTTCTCAGCAGGATGCCTGAATCACAGATTTTCGGCAAATTTTAGCTCTTCTGTCTATATATTGTCTATGTTAATTATAAAATGAATTTTTAAAAGTTCATTTGTACATACTACCAAAGGGTAGAATTTTCCTTATTAAGAGGCATTAAAGCTGAGCACAGCGGTACATGCCTACAGTCCCAGCTACTAGGGAAGCTGAGGTGGGAGGATCGCTTGGGGCCAGGAGTTCAAGACCAGCCTAGGCAATAACAAGACCCTAACACATTGAAAAAAAAAATTTTTTTTTTAAACAGAAGCATTAAAAGTAATCTAGAAGAAACAGAACTAGATAAACAAGAGTTCCCTTTTGTTTGTTCAGTGTAAACAGAGACCAAATCCTTAATGTTCTGCTTGATCTTCACTCTAGCAAGTATCTGCCCAGCATGCCTTAGAATAATGGAGCTGAAAAGGTAGGAGTGGAGGTACAGTTATGGGTGTGCATTTCTGACATCACCTCATGGATCTTCATCTAGCTTTGTGCTCCTTGCACCCAGATATAAAGTAAAAGAGTTGATTTTAGGCCCCTGATTAATAATCTCTAGACCCCTGAACTTCAGTCCAGAGGCTGAGTCATACAACAGGCCTCTTCCAAATGAATAGCTGTTCCTAACACTATGTATCAGCCAGCTTCCCACGGAAAGGTAAAAGGCCTCAGGCATCTGCTGAAGGACTGCTCTAAAAGATCTTTAATAAGTAAATTCTTTTCTGGATTTCCATAAACAGGGACAGACAATTTTAACTTGAGGTCAACAATCTAAGTCTAGCTCCTAAAACTAAAGTGTTTTCCACACCAGTAATACCCAATTACAATCTTATCTTCCTGGGTGCAGGAGAAAGACAAGGTTCATTTCCTCCACCTACCCAGAGAGGGTCTACGTAATGAACTCCCCCTTTACTCGCTCTTTCTCTTCAAACATTCACCTTATCTTATGTAAAATGCAGGTTCACTGGGCACTAATTAAAGTGTCCCAAGAATGTAACCATTGCCTTACATCATACCTTCCCCTCTTCCTACATGCCTTCCCCTGCTTTAAGGAAACATATAAATATTAAACCTCTGGAAAACCTCTTTGGAAAAACAGCCACAGATGTGTCTGTGCTAGTGTTTTTCCCAGACATGCCCTAAAGCTGGCTTAATAAATAGAGAGGAGTGAGACTTATACCTCAATCACTCATTTTGGCTGTCAGTTTCATCCAAATGAAAGTTCCTAACTTAGATCTCCAGTGGAGAGTTAGAAGGAAAATCTTAATGGATTTCCTGAGTGGATCTCACAACTAGAAAATCTAGCAATCTAATGTTCCCTGAAAGAATATGTAAATAACCTAAAAACCAAAAATAAAATTCTAAGCCCTCCAACCAACTGAATGGACCTCTCCTCTCAGCCAAGGGACTTCAAAAGTAAACTGAAAAACTAGTTCAGGCCATGGTGGGAAGAATAGAGGGGGGTGGGGTGGTGAGGGCTGTCAGTCATACCTCATTATAATCTCCTCCCTTTGGAATTCCAGAAAAACTGACCAGTATTAACATTAAAACAGAGATCTTAAGAGTTACAAAACAGATTCTTCGTAGCAAGAAGATACCAAACTCCAGCGTGACTCTAGTATAGCATTACATGAGAAATAGCAGGCCCTAAAGAAAGAAATTGAAGTATTTTACCCCAAAATATTTCTTTGACATATTTAAAGTGGCCCTGCAAAGCTATCTCTTGTGGGGGAAATCTACATTTTGTAGAGAATCCCTTTCCCTTTCCAAGTCTCCTCCAGATCCAGAAGAGATTTAATTAAGAATCTAGCACCTTTTAAGATCTGATCAGAGACATTTATCAGGCCAGGTGTGGTGCCTCACGCCTGTAATCCCAGCAATTTGGGAGGCTGAGACAGGCGGATTGCTTGAGCTCAGGAATTCAAGACCAGACTGGGCAACGTAGTGAAACCCTGTCTGTACAAAAAAATACAAAAATTAGCTAGGTGTAGTGGCAAGTGCCTGTAGTCTCAGCTACTTGAGAGGCTGAGGTGGGAGTATGGCTTGAATCCAGGAGGCAGAGGATGCAGTGAGCAGAGATCATGCCAATGCACTCTAGCCTAGGCAGCAGAGCCAGACCCTGTCCAGATAAAAACAAAAACAAAAACAAAACAGAGACATTTACCATCTTTCTCTCTAAAGCCTGCTATCTGGAGGCTTCATCTACATAATAAAAATCTTGATCTCCACAACCCCTTATCTTAACCCAGAAACTCCTTTCTATTGATTCCAAGTCTTTAGACAATAACTTAACTCTTCCAATCAATTGCCAATCAGAAAATCTTTGAATCCACATATGACCTGGAAGCCCCCTCCCTTTTGAGTTGTCCTACCTTTCCAGACCAAACCAATGTACACCTTACATGTGTTGGTTCACGTCTGCCTGTAACTTGTGCCCCTAAAATGTACAAAATCAAGCTATAACTCAATGACCCCGGGCACATGTTCTCAGGTCCTCCAGAGGCTGTGTCATGGGTCATAGTCCTTACATTTGGCTCAATAAATCTCCTTAAATATTTTACAGAGTTTGGATTTTTTCATCAACAAAGCTAACAGCAAAACTGTGACATGCCATTTGAAATCAACTAGAAGCCAGTGGCAATTGCAGAACACCTTAAAAAATGACTCGCCGGGCACAGTGGCTCACACCTGTAATCCCAGCACTTTGGGAGGCTGAGGCAGGTGGATTATGAGGTCAGGAGTTTGAGACCAGCCTGGCCAATATGGTTAAACCCCATCTCTACTAAAAATATAAAAATTAGCTGGGCATGATGGCGGGCACCTGTAGTCCCAGTTACTCAGGAGGCTGAGGCAGGCTAATTGCTTGAACCTGGGAGGTGGAGGTTGCAGTGAGCCGAGATTGCACCACTGCGCTCCAGCCTGGGCAACAGAGTGAGACTCTGTCTCGAAAAAAAAAAAAAAAAAAAAGACTGACTCATCCACTGGGCTTTTTATAATGCACATCTGACAAGAAAAGAAAACAAAGAAAAGCAGAAGGTGGGTTATTGACTTCTTCACAGTTCTCTAATTTCACTAGTAGAGGATGTTTTCAAATTACAAATTCCTAGTAACTATACATACACACACTCCCCACAAACCCCCAAAGAGAAAAGGTGACCCCTCCTCCTGTCTTTCCCACTCCAGTCCTCTCCCTGGTGATTCCAGTTTGCCATTCTCAGAGAGGACTATTTGTGCAAGAAGGAAACAAAAGAAAAGAGAGAAGAAAGAAGGTGCAGGGGCAGGGGAGAGAGGAGGAGCAGGAGGAGGAGGAGAAAGAGAAAGAAAGAAACTACCTTTTACTGGTAGAGCTTTCAAAATGTACATACAGTATCAGGAAGGGAGGAAAAGGAAGGGAAGGAAGGAGAGAGAAAGGAAGAGATGGAGGGAGGGAGGAAGGAAGAAAGGAAGGAGGAAAGGACAGATGGAAGGAGTTACGTAGAAACAATTTAAGGTTGCTGATCAAAAATTATCTTCTCCAAAAAGTATTTGGAGTATTTGACTTAATGTTGTCAAACTGCCTAAATATCAGACAGATATCCATTTGCTTTAACAGCATCCTTCAGAAAATGTAATGTCTCTGTAAACTGCAGAACTCTTCCATTACTCACACATTGCTGTGAATTAGAGCCAGTTGCCTCCTAATACCTACATGAGATCATCACCAAGGGAGGACAACGATGGGACAATCATCTATGAATGGTTCTTTATGTTTCCTGTATTTTACATAACTTATCTCAGATTCTTCATAATGGGTGCTAAAAGGTGATTAAGCCACATTTTAAATAAGGGAATTAAGCTCAGAGAGGAAGAGAAACTTTGCAAATCGCATGTCCAACAGGTGGAGCTGTGATTTGAATCCAGTTGTCTGCTTACTAAGTGAAGGACTAAGGAGTAGAAGTCAGTAAGGGAGGCAGAGAACACAAAGACGCTGTGCAAAGAGCCACCCTCAGGGCTTTTGTCTGTGGCATTCCCTGCACACTGCTGTGCCATGAAGCAGGCATGGGCTTCCACCTCCAAGACTCAGAACTCAAGGTGGTACCTACCACAGCTGTTGGCATTGTAAGCTGCCTAGGTCCAAATAATTACAAATCCTGTTCTGTACATAACTACAAAACAGGCTTTTGTGGTCAGCCCTGGGAACCATATCACAATTCACAATCTGACTCTTCATAAAGTGGGTCCTCTCTGTGCATGAGGATGGCAAAGCAGAAAGGATATGCAGTGTCCCTAGAGCAGCAGGTCTGCCTCAACCTTTCAGATTCCTCAAATTTCTAGAAGGACGCTTGGAGTAAATTTTTTCTTGCCTAGTTTTTGTGGCCAGTTTACAAACACCCAGAAGTTGTTAAATGTCATGTCAAATCCTGCACAAATTATAAGCATTCATTCCCACGGTTTCTTTGTAGAATAAGTCAGTCTCAAGAGAAATTGGTATGGACAATGGAATTCTGTGAACAAAATTATCTTAAAGTTGATAATAATAATGGGATGGCGGTGGGGGCGATTCATGGAACAAGCAAGCAAAATCTGCTTTTGTCTAGTCATGTTTCCTGTCAGCAGCATTTTCCTATTAATAATATGTATTATGAGCCAACTCCACACACAGCTATAGACTACTGCCCACCCCAACACATAGAAGTCACCAATATAAACCAAAAATAAAATTCTGTCCCCCCAACTGACTGAATGGACCCTTTCTCTCAGCCAAGGGAACTTCAAAGAAACCAAAAAACTAGTTCAGGCCATGATGCGAAGGTGGGTTTTCAGACGTGCTTCATTATACCCTCCTCCCTTTCAAATTCAGGCACAACTGACCAGCATTAACATTAAAACAGAGATCAGGTCCCTTTTCTGATCCTAAAGAGATTAGCTAGGTGTCTAGCACCTTTTAAAGGTCTGAGTAGAAAACACTTGCCATCTATTGCCACTAAGGGCATCCACCTGTGAGACCTCATCTACGTAAGAGCCTTGGGGCCCTGGCTGTGGCTCACACCTGTAATCCCAGCAATTTAGGAGACCAAGGCGGGTGGATCACCTGAGGTCAGGAGTTTGAGACCAGCTTGACTAACATAGTGAAACCCCGTCCCTACTAAAAATACAAAATTAGCTGGGTGTGGTGGCACACACCTGTAGTCCCAGCTACTTCAAAGGCTGAGACAGGAGAATCGCTTGAACCTGGGAGATAGAGATTGCAGTAAGCCGAAATCTCGCCACTGCACTCCAGCCTGGGTGACAGAGCAAGAGTGTTTAAAAAAAAAAAAAAAAAAAAAGAATCTCAGTCTTCACAACCCCTTACCTTTACCCAGTCACTCCTTTCTATTCACAACTCCTATCTTAACCCAGTCACTCTTTTCTATTGATTCCAGGTCTATAGATAATAACTCTTTAAACCAATTGCCCATCAGAAAAATCTTTGAATCCACCTGTTACCTGGAAGCCCCACCTCTTTGAGTAGTCCTGTCTGCCCAGACAAAACCAATGTACACCTTACATATACTGATGTCTTATGTCCATCCCCCTAAAAAGTATAAATCCAAGCTATAACCCAGCCACCTTGGACACCTTGGACATGTTCTCAGGACCTCTTGAGAATGTGCCTTGGACCATAGTCACTCATATTAGGCTCAGAATAAACTTCTTTCAATATTTTACAGAGTTTGATTCTTTTCATTGACACCAATTATAACATTAAGTTCCATTAGGAGCTAACATAAATTTTAACTGCTTTTGTATTACAGTTGACCTTTAAACAACGTGGGTTTGAACTGCCTGGATCTACTCACACAGGGATTTTCTTCAGCCTCTGCCACCTGAGACAGCAATACCAATCCCTCCAACTCCTCTTCCTCAGCCTACTCAACCTTGTGAAGACGATGAGGACAAAAACCTTTATGACGAACCACTTCCATTTAATGAACAGTAAATATACTTTCTTTTCCTTAGGATTTTCTTAATAACACTTGCTTTTCTAGCTTACTTTACAATAAGAATGCAGTATATAATACATATAACAAAAAATATGTGTAATCAACTGTTAATGTTATCAGTAAGACTTCTGGTCAACAGTAGGTTATTAGTAGTTAAGTTTTGGGGGAGTCAAAAATTATACAGATTTTTGACTGCATGGGGGATTGGCATCCCTAACCCCCTGTGTATTTATAAATAAATACACAAGCACTACTAGTTGCAACTTTACTAATACAGTACTTACAAGCTGGCAAGATGAAAGCATTTATCCTAAAAACATACACCTCCTAACCAGTCAGGGCTTCATGAATATCACTTTGTTATTTCTCATACATTTCTGGGAATTATTTGGTTGTTTGATTATACAATGGAAAGTCTCCCTAGTTGTGGACGTCTCCACTGAATGCACTATGTCAAATTCCTGGACAGTCCAATGCTCTAACTCAGATGGAACAATTTGATATGGACTTAATTAGTCTGCACTCTTACCATCTCCATGCGTATGTTCTTAAATCTCCCGAATTTGTTCACCCATGTTTCATCTCAAGGTTAATAATGTGACCCAACAAAAACTGGCTTTTTCTTTCTTTTACATCTTTGTAAAGTTCAGCGCCCTAAACATAGTTGATACACAAACACATTTCTGAGAGAACAGCTTACTGAAGAAATCACACATTTGATTTTGTATAATGAGAAACTGTCTCCATGTCTTGAGATATTTTAACTTGAAGCCCCTACGTTCTAATTCACCTGAGATCCATTAAACTCCTAAAATTGCATGCAATTTTTTGGAGTGCTTTCATTTTTCTCAAGGTAGAGTCCATAGCTTTTATTAGATTTTCAAATGGGGGGTGGTTATAAGAGGAAAATAAGATTAATATACACCATTATAATTAATCTATTAGTCCATTTTCATGCTACTGATAAAGACATATCTGACAGGGGGCAATTTACAAAAGACTGAGGTTTAATTGACTCACAGTTCCACATGGCTGGGGAGGCCTCATAATCATGGTGGAAGATGAAGGAAGAGCAAAGGGACGTCTCATATGGCGTCCAGCAAAGAGAGAAATAAGAGCCAAGCGGAAGGGTTTTCCCCATATAAAGCCATCAGATCTCGTGAGACTTATTCACTACCACGAAACAGTATGGGGAAAACCGCCCCCATGATTCAGTTATTTCCACTGGGTCCCTCCCACTCAAGTGAAAATCATGGGAGCTACAACTCAAGATGAGATTTGAGTGGGGACACAGCCAAAGCACATCAGTCTTGTAAAGAATACTAAATAGGCCGGGCGCAGTGGCTCATGCCTATAATCCTAGCACTTTGGGAGGCAGAGGCAGAAGGACTGCCTAAGCTCAGGATTTTGAGACCAGCCTGGGCAATATAGTGAGACCCCATCTCTATTAAATAAAAATAATAAATAAATAAATAAATAAATAAATAAATGCATATAAAGAAGAATACTAAATAGGCTGGATGTGGTGGCTCATGCCTGTAATCCCAGCACTTTGGGAGGCCTAAATGGGCAGATCATCTGAGGTCAGAAGTTTGAGACTGGCCTGGCCAACGTGGTGAAAGCCCTCCTCTACTAAAAAAATACAAAAAAATTAGCCGGGCATGGTGGCATGCACCTGTAGTCCTAGCTACTTGGGAGGCTGAGGTAGGAGAATCGCTTGAACTCAGGAGGTGGAGATTGCAGTGAGCCAAGAGTGTGCCACTGCACTCCAGCCTGGATGACAGAGAGAGACTCTGTCAAAAAAAAAAAAAAAGAATAATAAATACAAAATCAAATAGGCTCACACTTATTAGGTGTGGGACCTAGGGTAAATCACTCAATCTCTTTAAGGCCTTAGTTTCCTTTTCTACATACTGAGGATAATAATAGCATCTACCTTATAATGTCAGATAAGATAATCTATACCAATATCAACTAATCAGGACAACTATACAAACTGGACAAAATATATTTCAAAATATCAAAAAATAAAAAGCAACAAGTTACCACACCTGAAAAAAGACAGGCTCCAAGGGGGAGAGCTCTATATTTTAGAGTAACGATTATTTTGGGAGGCATGTGACCCTTCCATAAGGGGCTGCTGAGTAAGCTGAGAGTCTGGATGTGCTTTTAACAGAATCCTGGACTGGGGGGACCAGGATAGGAGTTAGTACCACCAAAGAGGTAGGGCAGCTAATGATGCCACCCTTTCCTCTTTGGGTTGGGACGATGGAGGGCTATGACCTAATATAACTGTAAATCCTAAGTAGGCAAATCCACTCAAGTTAGAGCTCAGCTAGAAAATATATCAGTACCAAAAATTACTGATTTTAGTTTGCAACTGGCAGAAAAAATTTTTCTCATAGAAAATAACATTATCTTCTCCTTCAGATTAGTTTCACAAACTAGAAGTACAAGGTCCAGTTCATAATCAAAAGCAGCCAGACATAAAAAATGACATCAGAGCATGAATGAAAATTAGGAGAAAAAACAGACAGCAGAACAGGCTTAAAAGAGCTCGAGATATTTAAGTTAATTGAGGCCTTACAAGAACCATACTTGCTCAAAAGAGACAAAAAATAAGATTGAGAATTGTAACAACTGAAAATTAGACAATGAACCAAATAGGAATTTTTGATTTAAAAAAATAATTAAAAGTGGTTGGGGGCTGAACAGATTAAATATAGTTAAGGAGATAGTTATTAACTTGGAACAGAGATCAGAAAAAAGTGCCAAAATGAAGTAAAACTTAAAAGGTAACAGACATAGAAGATACGATGAGATGTCTAACACACATGTAATTGGAGTGCCAGAAAGAGAGATGAGGGGATGAAGGAAAGGCCATATCTGGAGACAGTGGATGAGAAGTTTACAAAACCAAGGAAAGACATATTAAAGAACACCTACTACCCCTAAGCAGGATTTTTAAACATCACAAATTATCTAGATCATATTAAAACTGCAGAAGACCAAAGTCAAAGAGAAAACCCTAAAAGCAGTTAGAGAAAAAAGACATATTACTTACAAAAGAACAATTCAGAGTGACAGTTTACCTCAAAAGAAACGATGTCTCAACCATGCTTAAAACATATTAAGTGCCAACCATTCAAAACAAAAATATCCTTCAAGAAAGAAAGCATAATGAAGACATTTGGAGACAAACAAAAACTGAGAAAAGCTGTCACAAGCAGGTCCTCGCTAAAGGAAAGAGTAAATGATGTTTTTTCTGGCAGTGGAAAACAGATTCCAGAAAAATGGTCAGAGAGGGAAGAAGAAAGTAAAACAAAAATGGTAAACGTGTAGAGATCCAACTGAATACAGACTTTAAAAATAGTAATAACTGCATGTCCTTGGGTTGAAAATACGTTAATAATTAAAATATACTATTACAACACAAATGGTATGTAAATTGGGGGTGGGGAGTTAAAGTATTCCATGGTCTTTGCAATATATGAGAAAAGATTTAACATGTCAATTTAGAAAATAACAAATAATGGCCAGGTGCAGTGACTGACACCTCTAATCTCAGCAATTTGGGAGGCTGAGGTGGGAGAATCACTTGAAGCCAGGAGTTTGAGACCAGCCTGGGCAACACAGTGAGACCCTGGCTTTCCTTTAAAAAAAAAAAAAGGTAAAAAAAAAGTACTGGTTAATAATATAATTTGATGAGTCAAAACTGCATATGTATTGTCCAGAATAACCACTAAAAGAATAATAAAATGAATATAAAACTTCTAGCTAATAGAGTCTCAAAAAGTGTAACTTAAAAAGAATTATTCCCATATCCCACCAAAAAGCAAGGAAGGCAAAATACAAAGAACACAAGGTAGCTAGAAAAAGTATAAAGCACTTAATAAAAGAGCAGATTTAAATCCAAGTCACATGGACATTAACTAAATAATACAATTAAGAGTCCAAAATTTTCAAAATTGAGTAAGAAAAAAGTCAAATGCCCAGGTATGGGGGCTCACACTTGTAATTCCAGCACTTTGAGAGGCCAAGGTAGGGTAATTGGTTTAGGCCAGGAGTTTGAGACCAGCCTGGCCAATATAGCGAGACCCCATCTCTATTTATAAAAAACAATTAAATTATTAAACATTATAAAAAGGAAATAAATCAACTATCTGCTATTTATAAAAGACATATCTAAAACATAAGGATACAGAAGAGTTGAAAGTGAAAGTCTGAAAAAGAGATACCATAAAAATACTAACCAAATAAATCTATCCTAACTATAAGAATGAGACAAAAGCAATTCTGGAAATACATGTGAACATTTCATAATGATAAAATGCTCAATTCACCAGGAATATATTACAATTATAATGCTATATTATTAGGATTGCTTTATAAATGCAAGTTCAGGTAAACACTTGAAAATCAGTTACTATAAGTTACCACACTAACAGGATAAAAGAAAAATCACTAATACATTGATAAAAATGAAAAAGCATTTCTTAAAAATTCAGCATCCAAATATAATCAAAAACGCTTGGCAAACTAGAAATAAGAACTCCTTAAAATAAAATAAAATGAAAACAGGCAAGGAGAACAAAAATTAAAAAAAAAGAAAGAAAAAATTTTATAAAAATCACCATACTTAACAATGAACAAATGTTGAAAGTCTTTCTTTTAAGACCTGGGAAGGGATAAGAGTATGTACAATTGCCACATCAATTCATAATTGTATATGAGGTCCTAGCCTGTCAAGAAAGTCAAAGACAATTTTTAAAAGCATAAGAATTAAAAAAGAAATAAACTGTAAATATTAGCAGATGATATGGTTGTGTATGCAGGAAATAAAAAGAAGAATTTACAGATAAATTACTAGAATTCATTTCTTAAGTTAGCTACATTATGGATACAGGTGAATATATAAAACAGCAATATTTCTACATCCCAGTAAAAAAGAAACAGAAAATGAAATTTTAAAAAGACATAATATACAACAGAGTGAAAAAAATATGAAATACCTAGGAAAAAATATAATAAATGAAGCTTAAAACCTCTACACAGAAAACTATAAAACACCCAGAAAAAATTGTAAAGATCTAAATAAATAAAGGAATATACCATGTTCATGGACCAGAAGACTTGATACTATAAAGGTAAAAATTTTGCCCAAATTTATTTACAGACTCAATGTAATGTCAATCAAAATCTCAATAGTTTTAACATCTTTGTTGCTGCTGTTGTTTTGTTTTGGTGAAACTTTGCAAGCTGATTCTAAAATACAGATGGGTCCCAACTTACAATGGTTTGACTTACAAATTTTTTTTTTTACTTCATAATGATGTGGAAGCTATACAAATTCGGTTTGCTCCTTGACTTACAATAAGGTCACATCTGGATAAACTCACTGTAAATTGAGGATATTTTAAGTTAAAAAAATGCATCAATATTTTCAACTTACTGAAACATAACTCCACTGTAAGTAGAGGAGCATCTGTATTGTGCTCAAAGAATAGTCAAGAAACCTGTAGAAAACAAAGAACAAGATAATAGAACTTGATCTACTGCATATAAACTCTTATGATAAAAGTACAGTACACAATTACCTATGTAACAAACCTGTGCATGTAACCCATGAATCTAAAAGAAAATTAAAATAAAACTGCAGTGTGGTGTTGGTGCAAGAATATACTAATAAACAAAAGAAATAGACTAGAAAACCCAAAACAGACCCACACACATACGGGTACTTGATTTATGACAAACGTAGCTCTACAGAACAGTGAAGACAGAATATTCTTCCCAATAAATCATGCTGGGGCAAATGAATGTCCACAAAAAATTTAAAATACAATACCTAACCCCTACTTCACACAATATGCAAAAATTAATTCCCAGTGATCTGTACATGTTAAGGTGGGGGTTAAAACTGTTACATTTCTAGAATATAGAAGAATGTCTATATAACCACAGAGCAGGAAAAGACTTATTGAACAGAACACAATAAAATATTAACCATAAAGGAAATGGTATTTAAAAGGAAATGGTATCTAAAAAGGACTTAAGGAATTTTAAAAATTAAGAATCTCTGTTCATCCTTTACAGAGTAAATAGGTAAGGAACAAATGAAGATTTTGCCACACATGTAACAGTAGGCTTATACCCAGAACATATTTTTTAAATTTCTACAAGTTAGTAAGAAAAAAGACAATCCGGTTGAAAAACGGACAAGAGACTTGAACAATCATATATCAAAATATTCCAAATGGCTAATAAACATATGGAAAAATGCTCAACTTCATCAGTCAGGAAAAAGCAAATTAACCCTGCAATGTGATATTACTCCAAAACCACAACAATGGCTAAAATTACAAAGACTGACAGTGTTGACAAGGATACGTGATGGAACAAGGGAAACTTCCATATGCTGCTGGTGGGAGTATATTGGTACAACTACTTTAGAAAACTGGTATCATCTACTGAAATTGATAATACATTATGAGCTAGCAATTCCTCTCCTGTTTATAGAGCCAATAGAAACGTATGCCCACAGGCACCAAGAAACATGCCCCAAAATGACCATAGCCACATTATCCATAATGCCCCCATATGGACCATCCAATGGGCCACCAACAATACAGTTGATAAAGAGATGAATAAATTGTGGTATACTCATATCATAGTTTTCTACACAGAACAGAAAAATGAATGAATTACAACCAACAGCAACAAAATGAATATCACATACACAAGGCTGAGCAAAAGAATCCAGACACAAATGAATATATACTCTATAATTCCATTTCATTTCTTGCTTAAAAAAAAAAAGCAAAACCAAAATATAGTGTTTAGGGATATGTTCTTTGGAAAAACTACAAAGAAAATCAAGGAAGTGTTTACAAAAAAACATGAGGATAGTCTTTATCTTTGGGGGAGGTGACAATGATTGGCTGAGAATCACAAGGGGGCTTTTGGCACATTAGCAGTGTTCTATATTTTTTATCCTGGTGTTCTATTTTTTTTTTATCCTGGTGTTGGTTGCCAAGTGTTCACATTGTAGTAGATCACTGCACTTTGCATCTGATTTCTGTAATTTTATGTATATGTATGAAATCTCAGTCAAAGGGGGTTAAGTAAATCAATCAAATGCATCCACAATGGAAGACTTCATTGCACCAATGCCTATACATATTGCTTGGAATCAGGAACCTAGAATATCTTAATTTTTAAAAAATGTTAAGTGTCCTCAACTTTGACCTACTGTTTTTTATAGCTTTCTGTGCTAATCTTTCCAAGCTCCCTGATGACCACACTTTGAGAGCACTTCTGGCCAGTTCACACTGAGCAAGTTTCCCTACTCATCTGTCATCTATTTGCTGGGTGTACACACGTACACTGATCCAGATAATGCATATTATGTAAAGGTCCTGAGATCTTCCAGAAAATCTCCAACAGCTGATACCTAACACTTACTCTTCCCTCCTCTCCTCACAGGCAGATCTTTTTCTTTCTTCAGTTCTAAGCTCAAGCGTCACTTCCTCAAGGAATCTTTCCTTTGCCTCCACCTCCAAGACCCCATCACTTAACTGGGACTAACCAACATCATGTTCCTCTTCTTATGATATTTGTTCTGATCATTCTCAGTTTGCCCCCATCCATTCCTGGGAGGCTGATCCCAAGAAACTACATCACCACGACTCTTTCCAGCTAGATTCTTTTTTTTTTTTTCCTTTTCTAGCGATAAGGTCTCACCATGTTGCCCAGTCTGGATTCGAATGCCTGGGCTCAAACCATCCTCCAGCCTCAGCCTCCCCAGCAGCTGGGACTACAGGCATACACCACCATGCCCAGTTCCTTAGCTGGCTTCTATTGGGTTCCAGGGATGGGAGGCAGTGGCAGAAGCTGGGAGGGTGGGAGAAGAGAGAAGTCAGGGCATGTACTCCCCACTCCCTTTCTGCTATAGTCTATGTTTTTACAAGTAGCTGCTTCTCTCCAGGCTCAAGCTCCTCTTCCCTGGCTCCAGCTCTCACGGACTCCTGAGAGTCCTGCCTCTGGTTTGCCTTACACCAGTTCAAATAACCATGCCTCTATTTTTCGAAGTTGTCTTTTCACTCATCTCTCTTCATTTGGATTCTGTTTTCTGCTGGGACTCTGTAGAGTGGCAATTTTACTTTAATTTATGTTATTATTTCATCAATACCTGTCTTCTACTAGGCTTGAGCTTCACAACATTAGCACTTCTAGAAGTTGCCAACAAATATTTGTTAAATGATTTAGTGAGTTAGTGAATGAATGAACTTACATTAGAATCAGAATATACTACACATTGTATAACATTTCTAAAATGTTCCTGCTACATTTGACATGGCACCAAGGTATTAGACCAAACATTTTACCTCTCTTGCTTGAAAATAGCCTTTGTTGTCATAAATACTTTTACTCATGACAATTTCAATTATTCCATTAATAAGTGCAATCGCTGTGATTTCTCAATTTACAAGATGTAATTTTACCTAAGTGAAATAAGTCATTGATGACAAGATGAGATTTCAAGTGGACCGTAGTCAGTTATAGCTCTAAGAACCAGTAGGAACACAATACAAATGTTAAGCAGAAAAAGAAGGCTCTGAATCCCTGAATTTTTCACATCCTATTACAAATGACACAGGTAAATGAATACTTAATGCTTACAAGGTGTAGGAGGATTAACTGCAGAAGGAAATGTTCTCTTTTTACTACAATAAATTATCTACTCTGTGTTGTTGTCCTAGGCTTAAAGGACTATATGGGCCGGGCGAGGTGACTCACGCCTTTAATCCCAGCACTTCGGGAGGCCAAAGTGGGTGGATTATTTGAGATCAGGAGTTCAAGACCAGCCTGGCCAACATGGTGAAACCCCATCTATTAAAAATACAAAAAAAATTAGCCGGGCGGGTTGGTGCATGCCTGTAGTCCCAGCTACTCAGGAGGCTGAGGCAGGAGAATCACTTGAACCCAGGAGAAGGAGGTTGCAGTGAGCCGAGATCACGCCACTGCACTCCAGCCTGGGCGACAAAGCAGGACTCTGTCTCAAAAAAAAAAAAAAAAAAAAAAAGGACAATGTGGGCTGATTCCAATATTAGATATGTAAATTACATATTAACATTTAGAGTTAGATAACTTCTACAAAATGAACTGGAAAATCCTGGTATCAGATCACTAGTAAGTATTTCCAGAATGGGGTCTGGAGCTCTGCAGATTTATCTTTTCTGGTAGAATCAAGATCCTTCAAACATACCAGTATACATTGTACCACATGACACTTGAATTTTAATCTTAAGAAAATTACTTTATAAATATAATCAAAGTAAATACATATATCAAGAATCTTTATTTCATAGCACAGCATTTGAAAGCAACAATTTACCTATTGTGCAAACTCCAGGTGATATATGAGGTTGATATAAGCTCAACTCTGAGGAGGGTCAAAGTTCATCTCTTTTTTGCAGTCTCCTTTCTAGTGAAACCTCTACTATTTCTTCTGCTAACTTTTTCACTGTAAAAAGTATTCCACTTCTGTTCATTCTAAATAACACAGAGATGGAGAAGATCCAATTTCTCTAGTATGGTATGAGTTCGAGATTATTTCTAATATGGCACTACTTTGGATATGGGTCTGACTGATCTTATTATCCTGAATGATATGACATGGCTTCAGCAACAATTACAATAATACCTCGAAGGGAGGGGGTTTAGGGAAGAAGTGATTGAGCAAAAATAGTTAAAATGCAGTTATACAGCCAATTATTTTTACAACTTGAACCAGACAATTTGCTTTGCTTTATGTCTAATTAGGTGAAACAAAAAAATTCCTGTTTCCGTATTCATTCTCTTCGGTCATAACTCATATAGGAAATGACCACATCAGTTCCGTACTTATCGCTTCCCTGGAAACAAAAGAGCATTTTATACCTGATCCTGCTGTTGCCAGTAAAGAAAGTAGAGCAAAAATTAACCTTCTTCCATCCCTCTTTTCCATTTGGAAAACAATATTTTTAAGGGGGGGAGGGGAAGGGAATGATGCATTCAATATATAAGGGATAATACATTCCCTCCGCCCCAGACTCACTCTTTCCCATTCTCCTCAACATATCCACTTAAAGAGCGCTCAGTACGCTAAGGGCCCCAAGCCTGACAGAGTCAAAAAAAGAAGCATCTCTGCCCAACCTGAACATCACGACTCTCGATGCCTCGCATACAACGAGGCAGGGCGGGTCGCCCAGCCCCAGGGGACCGGGCGGCGTCTCCGGAGCCTGCAGCCCAGGGCCGCGGGCGGCGCCGCAGCGCTCCCGGCTCCCCTCCTGCAGGGATCGGCCACGGTCCTTACCCGCCAGTCCGCCGCCGCCGCCTCCATCGCCGGCGTGGCCCTTCCTCCGCTGTAGGATGAAGTATGGGTTGGCCCTCTCGGTGATCCACAGCGCGTTGGCCAGCAACACCTCCTCCGGGTTCACCCACATGGTCCTGGCCGCCGCGGGCGGGCGCACAATGGGCCCGTGGGTCGGGTCCTGCACCCACCACCGCGACAGGCGCGCACTCCTGGGCACACGCGCGCCCGCCCGCCCGTCCGCTAGGTGCGGCGGCGGCGGCAGGCGACTTCAGGGGGTGGCCCGCGGCGTCCGGGCCACAACAAAGCCCCAGCAGGCGGCCCGGGAGGACGGTGAGGACGCGGGCGCGGCAAGCAGCATCCTCCCCGCGGCGTCGCCGCCCCGCGAGAGCCCGCGGCCGCAGACGCCCGGCCTGGCGCTCTGCAGCCCGGCTCCCGGCCCACGGCGGCGGGAGGAACGGGAGGAGGAGGAAGAGGAGGAGGAAGGGAGCGGGAGGAGGAGGAAGTGGTATAGCTCAGTCCCGGGATCCGGCTCGGCGGCAGGCAGGGCTAAGGGCCACCCGAGCGGATTCGGCCCCGCGGTCAGGGCCAATCTGGGCTCCGGCGCTGCTGCTCCCGCGGCGCCGACTGGAGCTCCAGAGCCCCTCCCGTCTCTACCTGCTCGAGCTCCCGAAGTCGCCGCGCCTTAACGCGCCGTGTCGGGGCCGCAGGCGCCACTAGGGAAGCCCAGCTCCCCGCTGGAAGGACGCTCCGGACACTGCGAATGAATGACGACAACGCGGCTCACTTGGAGCGGGTCCGGGTTTGTGCGGACTCGGTACCACCGCGGGCTCCGCGCGCCGAGCTGAGCAGCTGCGGCTGGCTTCGGGGGAACCTTCGGGGGAAGCTCCTGGGGACCGTGTGCCAAGCACTGGGCCCGACGCCCATCCCAGCAGGGAGGACGCCGCCAGCCTGCGTGGGTGCGTGTGTGCTGTTTGTGTTTAAGGTTGACGCTCTATGGGATAGCGCCACCCCTTTTCCCAGGAAAAGTGTTTCAAGGTTCCAGACCTGGAGCTCGGTTAGAGACCCGGGGTCGGAAGCCAACGCAGCCAATGGTCGTCGATGTTTTTGTTTCCTGCATCCCCAGGGCAAGTCATGTGCTAAACTTGTCACCGCTTGTGACCCCTCCCCCTCTCCATTCCATTGTAATTAAAGTGGCCTAGCTAAGTGCATTACATCACTTCTTTCCTTGACCTGTAGGGCGTGAGCAATAGAGAAGTTGGAAGCGGCCCAAAAGCTTAGACCAACTAATTCACACCACAGCTGTTCCTATATCGCATTTGGGGCTTCGAAAACTGGGCATGGCAGAATTTTAAAATTTATCCACTCTTGGTAGATGGATTTTTTTTTTTAATCAGTGAAACCAGAAACACACAAACCAGGGCAGCTTTATCCCTAGACAGTTTCAGTTTCCCCAAATACTTCGAGCTTCCAGTGGTGATCACAGCCCATCTGCCTACATATCTGATGACCTTTTTTTTTCCCTCCCGCCCAGGAGATCTGGAGGATAGTTCAGCCAAAAAAAAAAAAAAAAAAAAAAAAAAGGCTCCTCTTCCCAAATGATGGGAATTTAGCAGACTCTGCTTTGTTGTGGATGCTGGGCAATCCTAGGGACTTTTCCCTTTCCAAACGAGCAAAGATTCAAATGAAACTTTCTTGTGTGGGCTTCAAAATTGTGACTTTTGTAGCTCCGACTTGAATTGTTGAATTCCTTCAATTAGTCGAATGAGCAAGTCACCAGCCATTCTAATGAGACTGCCATTTCATGTGTTCGCTTCCTACCACTTGGGCTCTCAAGGAATGGAAGTTTCCCTTGATGTTACCACACAGACTGATCTGCCTCTTCCAGGCATCAGTGGAAACCTCATATATTTAACACAGACTCAAAAAACTCATTTGGCACTTTTGGTCACAGTGCAGTGCCTTCAGTCACAAAATCTGCAAATAAAAAGCAAACAATAAGATTACAAGTCATACATATGCAAAAATTATATTAATATATCACGTAACTTTTATATTTTTGAAGTGTTTCCATAGGTATTCTTTTACTTGATATAATTGGTATTTTTAAAAACTCTGAGTGCCTTAATACCATGTTGGGGTTTGGAAAATGATACCACAAAGCATGGTGCTTTGGCATGCTGAGTACTTTGAACTAAAGGAGATTGAAAAGCCTCAGAAGCAGTTTCTCTCTGACCTCCTTCTGCCCTCCTGCCTCCCACCTCTCTTTCTCCCCCAAAGTGAGTCATGGAAACTAAAGGCAGGTCATAGAAACTAAAACCCCTCTTCCCAAAGGAAGCTACAAAACCTAGAAATATTACCATTCCTCACTCTTCTGTGTAAGAGCAGACATAAAGAATAGAGAAATAAAGAAATTATCTACCCTGCCTTGTTGGATAGTAGGTCCCCTTTCCAAAGGAGTCCTGCTCTAAACCCAGGAGGAGGGAAAGCTACACGGAGAGGCCAAGAAGAATCTGAACAGACAGGCTGGGTCTGTTCTCAGTCTATTACCATTGGATCTTACCCTTTTGTCCAACCACATCTACATGGCTGCCTGCTCTTCATTGGACCTAAGCACAAAAATGGACAGAGCGAGACTCTCTCAAAAAAATAAACAGGCTGGGCATGGTGGCTCATGCCTGCAACCCAGCATTTTGGTAGGCAGAGCCAGGAGGACCCCATCTCTATTAAACCAGAGAGACCCCATCTCTATTAAAAAAAAAATAGACAGGTTTCCCTGGGTTTTTCCGTCTTCATTTCTGAAGGTTCCCATGTCACCTAAAACTTTGATTAAACAAATGTGTTGTGCTTTTCTCTTGTTAACCTGTCTTTTGTTATCGGTGTGTTGGCTATGACCCTTATGGGAAGGAAAGATATCACACCTTTTCCCCTACAACAATCTTTTGTTTTTGTTTTGTTTGAGACAAAGTCTCGCTCTGTCACCTAGGCTGGAGTGCAGTGGCACGATCTCAGCTCACTGTAACCTTCACCTCCCAGTTCAAGTGATTCTCCCACCTCAGCCTCCTGAGTAGCTGGGACTACAGGTGTGAGCCACGATGCCCAGCTAATTGTTGTATTTTTAGGAGAGACGGGGTTTCACCACGTTGGCCAGGCTGGTCTTGAACTCCTGACCTCAAGTGATCCGCCCGCCTTGGGGCCTCCCAAAGTGCCAGAAGCCACCATGCCCAGCCTACAACAATCTTTTGTCATGCCCTTGGCATGCTGCTTAAGGTTGTGGTTTCACACCAAAACCTATACCCTAGCCCCAAAATGTAAGTTACTTTGGCCTTTTTTATATACTGGTACCAAATGCTATTTACTTATACAATTTATTCATTCATTCATTCATTCATTCATTCACTTATTCAACATATAATTATTGAATGCCTACTATACTCTAGGCCTTGGAATAAAAAGTGAACAAGGCCAGGTGTGGTGGCTCAAGCCTGTAATCCTAGCACTTTTGGAGACCAAGGCGGGTGGATTGCCTGAGCTCAGGAGTTCGAGACCAGCCTGGACAACACGGTGAAACCCCGTCTCTACTAAAATGCAAAAAATTAGCCAGACGTGGCACCTGCACCTGTAGTCTCAGCTACTCCGGAGGCTGAGGCAGGAGAATTGCTAGAACACGGGAGGCGGAGGTTGCGAGGAGCTGAGATCACGCCACTGCACTCCAGCCTGGATGACAGAGTGAAAAAAAGTGAACAAAACATACAAAGTCCCTGCTTTTGTGAATATTAAAATGTAACCAAAACAAGCTTATAAAAATTTGCTTTGAGAACAAGATTGGACATCAAGAGGAAAGAAGAAACATTTTAAAATCCTTAGCCATTTTCTAGTTTCTTGGAAGATTTAGAGCACATTCTCTCCAGGAAATCATGCCATTATTATCATGACTTGTGATAACCTGTAGTAAAAGGACATTGCAAAAAACTAGAGAAACTATAAGGAGTTTATGGTGGCTTTCCAGTCCCATAGTGCTACCTACTCAATTAAATGTGACTCTGAAAAAAAAAAAGACAATCAAATATACCTAGACAAGAAATGACACAAGGAGAACCTAATTAATCTAACTAGTTCCTCTGTGAAATAGATGACTATTTTTAGCTTTCAATTTATTCTCACTGGTTTTAAGCCCTAGGATAGTCTCAGACCACCTGAAGAGGAAAAGCATTCAACAGATGCCTAGATAAGGTAGAGGTAGATGATGTCTTTGTCTGCCTGCCTGCCTGCCTGCCTGCCTTCCTTCCTTCCTTCCTGCCCTCCGTCCCTCCCTCCCTCACTTCTCTCTTTCCTTCCTTCCTTCCTTCCTTCTTTCTTTCTTTCGACAGAGTCTTGCTCTGTCACCCAGTCTAGAGTACAGTGGCACAATCTTGGCTCACTGCAACCCCCACCTCCCAGGTTCAAGCAATTCTCCTACCTCAGCCTTCCCAGTAGCTGGGATTACAGGTGCTCGCCACTGCGCCCGACTAATTTTTGTATTTTTTTTAGTAGAGACGGGGTTTCACCATCTTGGCCAGGCTGGTCTTGAACTTCTGACCTCGTGATCCACACGCTTCGGTCTCCCAAAATTCTGGGATTACAGGCGTGAGCCACCGCGCCCAGCCTTGTCTTTCTGTCCCTCAGATCTCTCACTCTCCCCTCCAACCCTAATAGGGTTCCTATTTTTTTTTTTTTTTTTTGAGACAGAGTCTCTCTCTGTCACCTAGCCTGGAGTGCAGTGCCGCCATCTTGGCTCACTGCAACCTCTGCCTCCCGGGTTCAAGTGATTCTCCCGCCTCAGCCTCCCAAGTAGCTGGGATTACAGGCGTGAGCCACCATGCCCAGATAATTTTTGTACTTTTAGTAGAAACGGGCTTTTACCATGTTGGCCAGGCTGGTCTTGAACTCCTGACCTCAGGTGATCTGCCCGCCCTGGCCTCCCAAAGTGCTGGGATTATAGGTGTGAGCCACCGCGACCGGCTGACCCTGATAGGGTTCTGACTGCTTGACCTTCAAGCAGTTAATCCGTGTATTGCTTAGTGGGCAGATCTGACTGAGGCAAAATTCCAAGTGTAGTTAGTTAGTCTTTGGCAATGTCCACCCCCATTTCTGCAGTATGCCCTCCTTTTCTGCTTTTTCACCTTCACAGTGGTGTGTTTTCCTCCTTATCCTCACTCCTCTCCCACTCAGTCCTCTGCTTGGTCTTCTTGGGACTTGCCCCACTTTGGAAATAGCATGGAGTCTCGGAAGCACTGTGCCCACACATCCCGCCTCCCAACTGCGGTGTCTGCTCCTTCATGGCTCAGTTCTCCCAGAAGCAACGGGACAAAGGCTGCAGAACATGGGTGTTAACAACCATTCCAGGTCGGGCATGGTGGCTCACGCCTGTAATCCCAGCACTTTGGGAGGCCGAGGTGAGTGGATCACTTGAGGTCAGGAGTTCAAGACCAGCCTGGCCAACATGGTGAAACCCCATCTCTACTAAAAATACAAAAATTAGCTGGGCATGGTGGCACATGCCTGTAATCTCAGCTACTTGGGAGGCTGAGGCAGGAGAATCGCTTGAACTCAGGAGGCGAAGGTTACTGTGAGCCAAGATTGCACTACTGCACTCCAGCCTGGGCAACAGAGACTGTCTCAAAACAAACAAACAACAACAACAAAAAACATTGCACTGCCCGGCAGTCCCAGGAGTGGTCAACTAGTAGAAAATTCAGTTTCAGTTTCAGCAGAGAATTCACCCAGCAGAACAATAAAGTGCTAATGTTTCCTTGGAAGAACTCCACTAGGCCTCCTGTCTGAAGATAACATTTTAACAAGAGCTTTTTTTAAAAAAAAAATTAATTCCCCTATCTTTGATATCCAACCTGGAAGGGCAGTAGCTCTAGTAGGCTATTTGGAATTTCTTATACCCACTGAGGTAGAAGAAGGATGACCAGTTGGGATAGCAAAGAGTAATATTGCTTTGAAGATCCAGTGCTTTGCAGTTGCTTTGAAATCTGTGTTAGTCAAGATTCTTTAAAGAGACATAACCAATATGCTATATACTATGAGAGAGGATTTTTAGAAGAATCAGCCTGGAGTTCTGATGTCCAAGGATAGAGAAGAAGAATATGTGGTCAGCAAAATGTCCAAGAACAGGAAAAGAAGATCTGTATATGAGATCCACATTCACCTTTTCTCTGTTTTAGTTCTCTCTAGGTCCTCAGCCAATTGAATGGTGTTCTCCTCCACAATGAGAGCAAATCCTTCCTCCTAGTTCACTCAGACTCACACGCTAATCTCTTCTGGAAACACCCTCACACATGCACTTAAAATTAATGCTTTCCTGGCTCTCTTGGTATTCCTTAATTCAGTCAAGTTGCTACCTAAAATTAACTATCACAATACAGAGAACTTCACAGTGGATCTGAGTTGCTAAACCAGCTGGAGAAACTAGATCAACCAGTCACCGCATTGTCAACTCTGCAAGTAATAGAGATAATTGATACAGAAGCCACAGTTAGGTTATTTTAGCTTTAAATGAATGAACAGTTCTGCAGCCAGGACCATCCTTATAGTATGATTGAAGGGAAAAGATTCCTCAAAATAGTTCTTACTGTAACAGTGCTACCTTGCATCCCTTCATTAAATCATTACACTTTTTATTACATTCTGAGATGCTCTGGAAATAAAGAATAAATGAAACTCCCTCCCTCCCTCCCTGTCTTCTTTCTTCCCTGCCTCTCTCCCTCCCTCCCTGCCTCCCTCCCTCCCTCCCTCCTTCCTTCCTTCCTTCCTTCCTTCCTTCCACAGGATCTTGCTCTGTTGCCAAAGCTGGAGTGCAATGGTGCAAACATGGCTCACTGTAGCCTTAACCTCCTGGGTTCAAGCAGTTCTCCCACCTCAGCCACCAGAGTAGCTGGGACTACAAGTGTGTGCCACCACATCCAGCTAATTTTTTAAATTTTTTTGTAGAGATGGGGTCTCCCCATGTTGTCCAGGCTGGTCTTGAACTCTTGGGCTCAAGCAATCTTCCTGCCTCAGCCTCTCAAAGTGCTGAGATTACAGGCAAGAGCCATTGCACCCAGCCAAAACATTATTTCTTTCTATGTTGGGAACATTGTGGTCAATGACCTCTGTCAAATGTATCTGTGTTCCTGGAACAAAGGAAGGAAAGAAGACCCTAGCCTCTCTGAGGGAAGAATAAAGCTAAACATTAGCAGAGATTTATTTTCAGACTGACTATTTGTCATCAAACAGGGCAAGTTTTTGTGTTTTTTTTTTTGTTTTGTCCTTTCATGAAAGAGTCAAACCTAAGGGCAAGTTTTAATGATTGGGAAAGAATGATAAATAAGGTAGAGACTTTAGAACAAAGGGCAGGGTGGTGAAACACTTTTCCTACTTCAAAATTATCTACTGCAAGTTCCCTGAGGGCCAGGACCCTCTTTGTTGGTGTTCTTTTGGTGTGCACAGGACTACTGAATTTCTAAACTTATGTTTACAGATTTAGAAGAAAAAGGCCCTAGGAGACCCTGAACATAGTTATATTGAGCTCCTCATTTTATATAAAAGGAATGAAAGCCCAGAATAAGGAAGAGACTTCACTAGGGTCACCTGGATAATTAATAGCAAAGTTGGAAGTTGGTCTTATTTAGAAGACTATGAAGAACCTGAATACAAATGGCAACTTTTCCCTGTTTCTTTACACATTGTTTGTCACATTTTTTTTCCTCAATAATTAAGTTTATATTTACATAATGCTTTCATGCCATTACCTATCACTGTGGTCTGGATGTTGAGACCTATCCACTGATTGGCCAGATCTAAGCCACATGCCTGCCCTGGTGTAGGTGGTAGCAGAGGAGAGGGGACAGTGTGTGGGGAATAGTCCCCAAGGAAAAAATCAGAGAACTATGAGAATAAGGAGACAGGGTCATGGGCAAGCCTATGTGACAGAGGTCTATTATACAACCTACTATTGACAACTTGTTTTTTGGTGACTGTATCTTCTTGAAAGTAATTTGATATTGCATGAATATAACATGTTTTGTTTTCTGCTAACAAACCTAGTGGTTTGACTCTTGATAATTATGGTCAGAAGTCATTTGAGTTACTTAATTTCTTTTTTCATATTTAAAGAAAAGAAATTATTGCAAAGGTTCAGATAGACTAAACTAGTACCAGAGACCTTTAGCAAGCTCTCAGATCAGGACAGGTGCAGTGGCTTACACCTGTAATCTTAGCACTTTGAAAGGCAAAGGTGAGAGAATTGCTTGAGGCCAGGGGTTCGAGGCCAGGGGTTCAAGACCATTCTGGGCAACATAGCAAGACCCTGTCTCTACAAAAAATTTTAAAATTAGCCAGGCATGGTGGCACATGCCTGTAGTTTCAGCTACTTGGGAGGCTGAGATGGAGGATTGTTTGATCCCAGGAGTTTGAGGCTGCAGTGAGCTGTGATTGTGCCACTGCACTCCAGCCTGGATGACAGAGGGAGGCCCTGTCTGGAAAAAAAAAAAAAAGGGCTCTGGCCCAGTGCTTTTCTCTTTACCCAAACCCTTCTCTGAATCTCTGCTTCTCTCTGTACATTTGGTCTAGTGTCTTTCTCCACTGATCAGCCTCTTTGCTAACAATAGCATCTGACCCCTTGCAATTTAAGCATACACATGAACCATCATAGCCTCTCTGGTTCCATCTCTCTGTTACTTTCAAGCTATAGCTCCCACCATTCAGTTTTCTCAAGGAAAGAAGAAACATTTCTTGGCTATTTTCTGAATACTTTAGGTAGGTATTTCTTAGCTACAATTCATGAGGAACATCAGTTGGTTCAGCTTATCTTTTTGTCCAAGATCAAGGTTGTTGTATTGCTTATGACTGGCTGTCATCTTGAGGCAGAAGAATAGGGAAATAGGGTAACCAAGGGTTAAGATAGAAGCAAAAGAACAGCAGGTGCAACCAGTTCTAGGCAAGATAGGGCAGTATACAGGCCACATTCTCACGCCTGTGATAACAAGACAGGAATTTCCACTTTAGCCTCTGATTGACCACGGACCAAGTCTCCACTTCATCCTCTGATTGATTGCGGGCCAAGTCTCTACTTCAGCCTCTGATTGGTTGTGAGCCAATCCTTCATAGGGTGTAACCAATTGGAGGCCTCTAAAGAGCACCTGGGGGGTGTTACCAAATTCTTTTAGCTTAATAAAAACCCTAAAGAACATTGTAATCAGTCATCTTGGGCTGCTTGCTCGAGCCCACTCCCGCTCTGTGGAGTGTAATTTTGCTTCGCTAAATCTGTGCTTTAGTTGCTTCGTTTGTTGCTTTGTTTGTGAGTTTTGTTTATTTCTTTTTTCAACTTGCCAAGAACCTGGACAACTCACAGTCAAGACTTTCCATCTGGTAACAATTTGGTCAGATCAACAAGACATGGCATCTATGTAAGTATGCATATTTTGTGCAACTGGTACTTCACAAATTCTCACTAAAAGTGTCCCATCACTTTGCCTTCAAATGCTATACTAGTTGAAAAATGTCTGAAGTATTTCTTGTTTAACACAAGCCAGTCAACCATGTCAATAAAGACTAAAGCTCTTATACCACCCTGGGCAATATAGTGAGACCCTGTCTATGCAAAAAATGAAAAACTTAGTCTGGCATGGTGGCACATGCCTGTCGTTCCAGCTACCTGTGGGGCTGAGGTGGGAGGATCTTTGAGCCCAGAAGGTTGAGGCTGCAGCAAGCCATGATAGTGCCACTGCACTGTAGTCTGGAAAAAAAAAAAAAAAAGACAAAAGCTACTTAATGTGATGTATTTTTAGATATACTGTATGCAGTATAATATACAGAATATCACAGTGTAATAATTTTTTTTATACTGACAACATTCTCATTAGAGAAATACTACATTTTATCTTATAAATCTCAAATCTTTAAAACATTTTTTTCTTTTGAGACGGAGTCTCACTCTGTCGCCCAGGCTGGAGTGTGGTGGCGTGATCTTGGCTCACTGCAACTTCCATCTCCCAGGTTCAAGTGATTCTGCTGCCTCAGCCTCCCAAGCAGCTGGGATTACAGGCATGCACCACCACACCCAGCTAATTTTTGTATTTTTAGTAGAGACAGGGTTTCACCATGTTGGCCAGGCTGGCCTTGAACTGCTGACCTCAGGTTATCCACCCACTTCAGCTTCCCAAAGTACTGGAATTACAGGCATGAGCTACCACTCCTGGCTCTTTAAAACATTTTTATGGTGTGTTTTACTAAATGATTTAAAAGAAAGAAGAATATCTAGGCATCAATACCAATACAAAATAACACCTTACCACCCAAACCTTCTAATTTATCAACTGTATATAAAACCACTTATCTCATTATTTCCATCCCCTCAGAATTTCCAAACAAGATTATAAATCATAGAACACAATTTGATCTGAAGATCCCAAATATTTGAAAAACCTTAAATATAAAACATTAAGGGGAGAAAAAAGTATTCGCTGCACCAAAGGAGAAACTCCCAAGGTTAAACATGAGACTTGGCTGTCAGGCTATCTTTACCAGGATTAATAAAAAGTCAAAACAAAACAAAACCCCAAAAGGACTCAGGCCGGGCATGGTGGCTCACACCTGTAATTCCAGCATTTTGGGAGGCCAAGGTGGGCAGATCACTTGAGGTAAGGAGTTCAAGACCAGCCTGGCCAACATGGTGAAACCCTGTCTCTTTTAAAAATACAAAAATTAGCTGAGTGTGGTGGTGCATGCCTGTAATCTCAGCTACTCGGGAAGCTGAGGCAGGAGAATTGCTTGAACCTGGGAGGAGGAGGTTGCAGTGAGCCGAGATTACACCACTGCACTCTAGCCCTAGCCTGGGTGACAGAGCGAGATTCCATCTCAAAAAAAAAAAAAAAAAAAAAAAGGACTCAGTTTTTATTCTTGAGGCTCTCAACACCCTCTCTTTAGGCATTTACTGCTGAGTTTTCTTTTGCAGAGCATTTACTGCTGAGTTTTCTTTTGCAGAATCTTTGCCCTCAGTGATGTCGTTTACTTCTATAAAATACAGACCTAAATTGACATTTTTATCATAAAGTTGTACTGGTGAGAATTTTGCTCTTTTTATCACTTGCAATCCCCTTATAGGCTGTGAGATGTAATCTTCCATAAAAAGGAAGTGTGTTAAATCACACTGATTTCTATTCCAATGAAAATTACAGTTTGCTTTTAGTGGGCATGACTCAGTCAATCAAATTGGAAGCTTGACATTCTGTCCCTGAATGAAACTTTTTAAAACATAATTTCCTCCCTCTTCTCTTACACGGAGCAACCATCATTCACCTAAAGGACACTGAAGAGGAAGGCATATAATGAAAACAAAAATAAATGCCTACTGACTTTATCCTTCTCTACAAACTGTGGCCCTCAGATTTAAATATGAAGTGTCAAGTAAGAAGCCTTTTGAAAGAAATAAGAAAATCTTTTTAGATGTGCTAATAGAAGATCACAGAATTCTAGATAAAGATAGCTGACTGGTGGTTAAATAAAACAGTGCTGTAATAAATATTACATTTTAATCATACTTGAGTAAAAAGAGAAAAATAATCATACTTGAATAAAAACAGAAAGATAAAAATGAAAAGACTACATTTTATTTAATCAACCCTATGTAGCTATGTTTAAGTCTGCAGTGGAACCCCTTGAAGCTGGTGCCAGATGATATACAGTCTTTCTTAGAACCAGGAACAAGTAACCACCTGTATATAAAAGTGTGTGTGTGTGTGTGTTGTCTAAGGGAAGCACATGATCTATTTTACAAATTTAAACATCTCCAATTAATTCTCCTGATGTTTTATTTTTAATTATACAAGTAAATAATGTTCACTGTAGAAAAATTAGAAAATACAGAAAAGCAAAAAGGAAAGATGCCAAATCTATATGTATGTAGTGTTTTTATTCTCAAACAGAAAAGAGTTCATGCTATGCCTAAACTTTTGTAACGTAGCCTGGACAACATAGCAAGACACTGTCTCTACAAAAAATAAAAATAAATTAGTTGGGTGTGGTCTCATGTACCTTTAGTCCTAATTATGAGGGCTGAGGCGGGAGGATCACTTGAGCCCAGGAGTTCAAAGCTGCAGTGAGCTATGATTGCACCAGTGCACTTTAGTCCAGGTCACAGAATAAGATCCTATCTCAAAATAAAACAAACCTACAAAACTTTTGTAATTGCTTTTATTACATACAATATTGTGAACATATTTTCAGATTTTTAAAAAATGTACATTCATATCATTACTTACATTGGCTGTGAATTTTTTAATTATATGATGTACCTTCATTTATCTGCCACAATTATTTGCATCTTTAAGATGTTACAAGCAAATCTATGATAAACATATTTAACTGTATGTCTTTGTATATTTATCTAATTATTTTCTTTTCTTCTTTCTTTCTTTTTTTTTTTTTTTTTTTGAGACAGGATCTCTCTCTGTTGCCCCAGGCTGGAGTGCAGTGATATGAACACAGCACACTGCAGTCTCAAACTCCTGGGCTCAAGTGATTCTCCCACCTCAGCCCTCTGAGTAACTGGGACTACAGGCACCTACCACCATGCCGAGCTAATTTTTTTGTATTTTTTTATATTGTCAGGGTCTTGCTCTGTTGCCCAGGCTGGTCTTGAAGTCCTGATCTCAAGCAGTCCTCCTTCCTTGGCCTCCAAAAGGGCTGGGATTACAGAGGTGAGCCACTGCATCTGGCCTATCTAATTATTTTCTTAGTATAGACTCCTAAAAGTGGAATTTCCGGGCCATCTAGAATATGCCTTTTAATGTTATTAATATACATTGCTCCAGAAAGAATGTAACCAATTATTTCCCCCAACAAATAAGACAGCACCTGGTTCTCTACAGACTCATCTAATATGTTTCATGAAAATATCTGTCACTGTTTTTTTTGGGTGGAACATGATAATATGACTCTGCATTTTTATTGCATTTTAGTAATTTCAATGTATGACATATACAATTTTCCAAGATTAAAATAGTTTGTTTTCTGATTATAAAAATTATGTTTATTAGTAAAATGAGCAAAATAGAAAAGCATAAGAGAAAGCAAAATTCCTCAAAATATCACCACTTAGAACTAACAACTGACCTTCCACATATCAATCTGTGCATATTAACATATACGGACAAGGAGACATCCTTTATTCCTGGGCTAAGTGCTGTTCTGAGATAACATGACTTTCCATCTGTATTCCAAGGACATCTTTGATGCTCTTTATGTAGACTGAGTTAAACTAAAGATCAGGACTGCAATTATGCAGGCTTTCTCCTAGAGCTCCTGAACAGGTCCAGGGGGTCAGGCGGAGGGAGGTCTGTTTATGCACCACTTGCTTATGTATTTGTAGACCAGGCCCTGAGATGAATCATAACCGTGTGTGGAAAGGTCAGTGATTACCCCAGCATCTTGCTCAAACTTGAAGTAGAGGACAATGCAAATGATTCTAAATTTCCCCCTTCAAAAGAGGTGCACACTTCCTTTCTAAAATCTGTGGTAAACTCTACTCAGCAACTGCCAACACAAACAACGTTTCGTAAACAGCAGAAGTGTCACCTACTAGAGTAACTGCTTCATAATGTTTTCATGAATCCAACATATTTGAAAAACTGAGGTCCTCTAGAACTCCTTTGTACGGTTAAAAATAGGTATGTAATGCCATTTTATTAATTTGTTTATATATATGTATTTTGAGACAGAGTTTCACTCTTATTGCCCAGGCTGGAGTGCAATGGCATGATCTCGGCTCACCACAACCTCCACCTGCCAGGTTCAAGCGATTCTCCTGCCTCAGCCTCCCGAGTAGCTGGGATTACAGTCATGCGCTACCACTCCCAGCTAATTTTTTTGTATTTTAGTAGAGACAGGGTTTCTCCATGTTGGTCAGGCTGGTTTCAAACTTCCGACCTCAGGTGATCTGCACGCCTCGGCCTCCCAAAGTGCCAGGATTACAGGCATGAGCCACTGCGCCCGGCCTGCAATGCCATTTTAAATGTTTTCCTCCTAATTTACTTGCTGTGATAGCTTTATCTTGTCAAATATGGCTTTGTCAACCATGGTACTGCTAGAGGAATTGATTTTCCTTCATTGCCAAGGGGGTACCGTACATGATTTTCAGAGTGCACATTTGTTTTTTTTGGCTGCTCATCATCTGAATATCCTTCCACTTTTTAGGATTGTCCCTCAAATGGCAGCCAGACTTTCTCCACCAGGATTGTCTCAGCTCCCACTTGGCTCTTGGTGCTGCTGATCCACTAAGATGCAGGTAGCTCCCCACCCAGCCCTAGAGTTCTCTCTCCACACATTTCTGATGAGACTTCCCCTGCTCCCAATCAAGAGAACCTCTTCACAGCTGGGCATGGTGGTTCATGCCTATAATCTCAGCTACTCAGGAGGCTGAGGTAGGAGGCTCGCTTGAGGCCAGGAGTTGGAGAATAACCTGGGCAACATAGTGAGATCTCATCTCTAAAAAATGAAAAAACAAAAGCAAAACAAAAGAACCCTTCCAGCCTGCCAGTAATTTTTATTCTTTATTGGTGATGGGTGTGCTGTAGAAGGGAAGATATAAATTTCTGGACCTTTCTCTGCTTCTCCCAGTTAGGAGGTTAGCTCTCACGACAGGTACGACATACCTCCAGTTGTGGGTTATGGCTGCTTCAACATGATGGCGTGTGTGTGTGTACACTTGTGTGTAGGTACAATCATCCCTTGATATCAGTAAGGCACTGGTCCCAGGAGCCCCTGTGAATACAAAAATTTGTGGATGCTCAAGTCCCTTATATAAAATGGTGTAGTCCCCAGTGGGCTAGTGGTTAGGAATAAAATAATATATGAAAATAAAAATGGTGTAGTATTTGCCTATAACTCATACACATCCTCCTGTATAATCTCTAGATTACTTACATACCTAACACAATGTAAATGCTATATAAATAGTTGTTATACTGAATTGCTTTTTAATTTATATTATTTTTTGCTATTGCATTGTTATATTTTATTGTTTTTCCTGAATATTTTTACCCCATGGTTGACTGATTCTGCAGATGCAGAACCTGCAGATACAAATAACCAATTGTGTGTATGTATGTATGTATATATACATATATTCACCCATTCTGTTTATTATATGATTGATATTTATTGAGCATTAATTATGTGCCAAGGCCATAAAAATTATTTCACTTAACCTTTACAGCAACCCCATGAGGTAAAGATTGACTGTACAATTATTGAATTCCATGTTTAGATGAGGAATCCAAGTAAAAAAAGGTGAAGTAACTTCACTAAAGTCACAGCTAGGAAGTAGCCGAGTCAAAATTCTAAACCAGGCAGTCTAAATCTAGCCTATACTCTCAGTCATCATGCTACTTGCCTCCTACAAATATTGTTTATTGTAATTATGATTTCATCCCATAGTTGGCTCAATATTGTTGCTTACTAAACTTCATTAAATGATGGAATCATTTTCAGACCGCCTTTGGTGCTTTAACTGTTTTGTATGCAGATAGGCAAGACTTGAATGAAATTCTACAAAAACAGTGAAATGATGGCAAGAAAGGAAATGTGGTAGGGTTATTCTCAAAAAGGCACTTTTAGCTGGTAACTGCTGAACACAGCTAGGAAATCTTGCGTGGACAATAGTCACCAGTTCTTTCCTTCATTTTTATTCAGATTTCCACTAAGAAATTTAAACTCCACTTGTTCATTGGTTTGCCTTTTCCATTATTTGACAGTGGTAAGATTTGTGTAAGTCAGTGGTTCTCAAACGTTAGCATGCACCAAAACAACCTGGAGAAATTGCTAAAAGAGAATGGTGGGTCTTACCATCAGAATTTCTGACTCAGTAGATCTGCTTGAGGCCTGATAATATGCATTTCCAACAAGCTCCCAGGTGATGTTGATGTTATTGATCCAAGGACCACACTTCTGGGAACCACTGGTGCAGGTGGTCTCAAATTCCTGAGCTCAGGCAATCCGCCCAAGGGTGCCTCAGTTGGGTGTTCTTTTTTAGATAATCCATGGATTTATTTAAATATATGCATGGGATCTGGGTATTAAGCCTTTAGTCCTGGATTGGTTTATCCCTTGACACGACTCTGCTTTAATGAAATGATCTAAACTCACCTGTCAGCTTTACGGTGGGTCCCAAATTATCTTTGTGATTCTGTATTCACTTGATGGACTCTACTTAAAGGCAACACATTGATTCACTAATTGTTACTGAACACCTGTTAGATGCCTGGCACTGTGGGAATGTGTTGTTGAAAAAAGGCAAACATGATCTGTAGTCCCATGAAGCTTATAGCAGGTAGGCATCAAATATTAATCAACAATTAAAATAAATGTAAATGTCTACTGTGATAAGTGCTAAAAAGAGGGACATGGTGGTGTTCTTTCATCTTAAAGTCAGAGATTTGACTTAGTCATGGTCATAATCGAAATTCTTCCCCAAGGTGATGCTTAAGCTGAGAGCCAAAGGACAAAAATCCCCGCTAAAAGATATTTCAAGTGACAATTGAACATTAAATAAAAAATAATTTTAGAGAAGAAATGTTCAGCTACAACACCAAAAGCTCAGGCAGCCCCTGTGGATTGTTGAATGACCTAGAACATATGGTATTTTCATAAATAACTAATCTCCTGACACTTTCATTTTATTTTTATTATTATTATTTTTTTAGACAGAGTCTCACTTTGTCTCCCAGGCTGGAGTGCAGTGTCGTGATCTCGGCTTACTGCAACCCTTGCCTCCTGGGTTCAAGTGATTCTCCTGCCTCAGCCTCCCAAGTAGCTGGAATTGCAGGCACTCATCACCACACCAGGCTGACTTTCATATTCTTAGTAGAGATGGGGTTTCACCATGTTAACCAGGCTGGTCTTGAACACTTGACCTCAAGTGATCCACCCACCTCGGCCTCCCACAGTGTTGGGATCACAGGCATGAGCCACCACGCCTCCTCCTGATACTTTAATGCTTTGGGTCCCCATACCAAATTTCTAAGAGTTTAAAACATCATATGACACTAGTGAGAATTGATTAGGGTTTATTTCTCACTTATCTAGCAGATCTACTTCTGTTAGGAAAAATATCCAGCTAACGTTGGGAAAATCCTCACACTTTAATGTGTTTTGGTAGAGTTTACAAGTGCAAAAGTTTCATGTGCTATCCCTCCTCTAAGAGAATAAAGAAAGAGCTAAAATACCTTCGACTCACTTGAGCAAACCTGATGTTACCCTCTGATGCAGTCTGGCCATGTTCGAAGTGTCCATGAAGACACTGAACATTTCCTCAAGAAAATAATCTCCTCTCTCCAAAGCTTATTAAACAAATGTAAACATATTCTCTAGTGTGGGGTAATAAAATACAGTCCTCTATTTCTGTTTTCTTCCTTTTCTATTCCTAGTAGAAACCAAGAAGAATCTGAAAAGTTGAGCCAAAACAATATCCGTGGCAGCAGAGTGAAGAAGAAAAGGACCCAGGGCCATGGGTAGTAACAGAGGGATAGGCTGTTTGTTCAGCATATCAGATGACTTTGCTGGTGACCCACCATTCTAGGATTATTCCCTAGGTCAAGTGAGAAGGACATTCAGGAAGAGTATCGTTATATAGCATTAGATGTATGGAGTTGTTTAGGAAAGACCTTTGATAATGATATAATGGAAAGGTGTAGCCATGTAGCCAGACAAATGCCTCCTAATCTTTATAAAAATTGGAAGGGTGTCTGAATTTGGTAACATCTACAAAATAAAACATTTTAAAATGAAAATATTTTTTGAACTAGAATCTCATTTTTAAGAACTTATCTTACACATATACTTGTATATGTGCCAAAGATGACTGCACATATGTTTATTATGGAATCATTTGTATTGAAGCACAAAGATTGCAAAAACCTAAATGTCCTCAGCTGGGCACAGTGGTTCACACCTGTAATCTCAGCACTTTGGAGGCTGAGGCAGGCAGATCACTTGAGGTCAGGAGTTCGAGACCAGGCTAACCAACACGGCAAAACCCTCTCTCTACTAAAAATACACAAATTAGCCAGGTGTGGTGGCACATGCCTGTAGTTCCAGTTACTTGGGAGGCTGAGGCAGGGGAATCTCTTGAACTTGGGAGGAAGCGGTTGCAGCGAGCCAAGATTGTGCCACTGCACTCCAGCCTGTGTGACAGAGTGAGACTCTGACTCAAAAAAAAAAATCGATACATTAATTAAAAATAAAAAGAAAAATCTAAATGTCCTTTCAACAGAACACAAGTTATATAAACTGTGCTACATCCTTATCAATTGTATTAGATGCAACTTTTAAAATATGAGGCCCCTCTACATGTATATCTACTATGAAATGAGTTTATATGTAATAATGATAAGTTAAAAACAATCAAAGTTCAGGACAATATATGTCAAATGTCCTTACTCACATAAAAAGGTGGTTATATCTATCTGTCTGTATTCTAGTATATTAATAGCAATATTTTCTAGTGGTTGCCACTGGGAAAGGAAAACTGTAGAAGCAACGATCTGGAGTGAGAAGAAGAATTGATTGATTGATTGAGACAGGGTCTCGTTCTGTCACCCAGGCTGGAGTGCAGTGGCACAATCAAGACTCACTGTAGCCTCTACTTCCCAGGCTCCAGCAATCCTCCCACCTCAGCCTCCCGAGTAGCTGCGACCACAGGCATGCACCACCATGCCTGGCTAATTAAGAATTTAAAACTTCCTCAAATATCATGTATCTTAGCCTACTGGGGCTGTCATAAAAAAATACAACAAACCAGGTGGCTTGAACAGCAGAAATTTATTTTCTCACAGTTTTGAAGGCTAGAAGTCCAACATCAAGGTGCCAGCAGTGTTGGTTTCTGATGAGGCCTCTCTTCCTAGCTTGCAGATCATGCCTTCTCACTGTGTCCTAACATGATCTTTCCTCTGTGCGTGTGCAAAGAGAGAGAGGAGAGAAACAGAGGCACGGAGAGATCTGGTGTCTCTTCTTCTTCTTATAAGGGCACCAGTCCTGTTGGATTAAGGCCCCACTCTTACAACCTCTTTTAACCTTAATTACCTCCTTAAAGGCCCTATCTTCAAATACAGTCACATTGGGTGTTAAGGCTTCAGCATATGAATTTAGGGGGAAACACAGTTGAGCTTATAACCCCTCATAAGTGAACTTCAAAGCACAAGTCTACTATGAATCAGCCTGGCCTTTTCATCCACCAAAAGCCCTCAGGTTGTGCTCCTTGGAGCACTCATAGAAGGAAGTAAGGAGGTAAGAACTAGAACAAGAGACTGTTGAGGTGAAGAAGTTTGCTATCAACTCTAGAACTAATATTACTTGTGGCCTCCTTTTTTTTAATCATCACCACTCCTTGCCCCTTCCCATCCTAGGACCCAAAACAATCACCTGAGGACACTTAATCAAAAATCACCATTTATTTCACGGCTTCCAGAAAGTACAAGATTATCTAAAAGATAATTCGTGAAATAAAGCAGTGTCCTGAAAGAGTTGTCTTGGTTTTCAAGTGAACTTCCTTTTCTTTCCTCCACTTTGGATCTTGGTGGAATTAAGTCAATTGTTAGGCATAAATTTTGAATGTAATTGTGGATGCTTTCAGCATCCTCCCTCTGAATGTCCTTGGTTTTACTGAAGCATTCTAGACTGTGCCATAATGTGCTGGAAGTGGTCTTGCCCCATATAATCATTTCCAAAGTGTCTGCGAGAGATGACTAGATTGTCTAAGCTGATGATCATTTTGCTTATGGTACCTTCCAAAGCATGGTAGAAGACACCCAGCATGCATAAGAAACACACAGAGGTAAAAGATGAGGGAAAGAGAGGCAAAGGAGGAGTCATTGGTCTCATGGCAATTGAGATGGGTGCAACGGGCTCTACTTGTAATCCATTAGTGTTTCACCACAGCTTTCCCAGTAAAGTCTTAGCATGGTCTATGAGGGTCTCACAAGCTGGCTCCCATCTTCCTCTAAGCCTCATTCCCACATTCCCTCCTCATCCTCTATTATCTCACGGTAGGGAGCTGCTCTTCCTGCCAAAACCCCCGTTCTTCATGCCGACTCTCCATTCCTTGCCTCTACTCAATGATCAGTGATCAATAATCAATTTCATTTCCACATTTCTTTGTCCTGATAAATCTATCTTATCTTGAAATACTCAGCGCAAGCCTCTTCACCCCTGGGAGGCCTCTTTGAGATCCACAGCAAAGTACTAGCTCTTTGCTGTTTATCCATTTCCTCTCTGTTTCTCTGTCTGTGTCTCTCTCTCTCTCTTCCTCCCTCTCTTTCTCTCTCATGTATAATTTACTTTTGTATCCTAAGCAGCTGGCACACTGCCTGGAACACAGCAGGTATTAACAAAATGCATGTTGAATTGAACAGTGCAACTTTAACAGTGCATCTCCTAACGAGTCTGGTGTCGGTTCTCGGCACTCAGGATTTTCTCCTAGTTAAACTTATGATTGGAAAAGACTATTTTGGAGACTCGCGGTGGATTTTCTACATACGGTATTATTCCTCACTAGGAGGTCGCAAAGGTGACTGCCAGCGTGCCTGTCTGCTTGCTTTCTGGAAGTAACACTAGAGAAACACAGCACAGTGTGAGCAGTAAGAAAGCAGTTGAAAGAGCCAAGAGTGCTAACTCTAGCATCTAGGTTATCATTCATTCATTCGTTCATTCAATTGCAGCCTCACTTTGAGGCAGGCCTTGTGCTGGGTGCAGGAAACAAGACACACACCCTGGTTTCCCGGAACTCACAATCTTGTTTGGCTGATAGATGTGTAAACAAACACAGCTGAGCCTTCTCTTCAAGCATTTAAAATTTACTGTTTTGACCAGAAGGCACATGGTTGGCAGTGATTTGTTTTTGTGCTGAGGCCCATGTGTGAGAATGAACTCTGAGCTAGTGAGTGAGGTTAACCAACACCTCAACATCTAAGCCTATCTTGGCTTTAATTTCCTTTATTATTATTTTCTCAAAATCGAGATTGTACTCAATATATTCCTGAGTGTAGTAAATTAAAATTTTCACTGTACTGTATTTTATAAGGAAAATATGTTCCATAGTAATTTGTGAGAACACATGCAAAGGAAATTTGCAATATCGCTGTAATTTTTGTGCACTGTGATAAGTATATTTCTAATATCTTAAAACTGTTCCTGGGTATGATCGTACTTCTGCACTGCAGCCTGGGCAACAGAGCAAGACCTCATCTCTAATAAATACATTAAATAAATATTAACAAATAAAAATCAAAATGAAAGAAATTATCAAGCTGTTTCTGGGCAAGAGATAGACATGTAGGAGAGGTTTTATGAGGAAAATAGCAATAAAGCAAAGATTTCATTTTCAGCGTAAAAGCATTTTCTGTTCTGTCCAAAAAGATCAGACTCCTAACCAGATTTAGAGATGCAAATATTTGTTCCTAAAGAGGAGACTTTTTCTCCTAAAGTATAGCTTAGGGCTAGCCATCCAACCCTAAAATGTAGGCCACACCTTCTTCAAGAAACATATTCTTGATTCTAGAGAATAAAAAATTTAACCCCACCTGTCTGTTCTGGCAGGCTCTGGTCTCTGGAAAGCTCCATGATGCAGCTAGGGGAATATAAGCCGGTTGGCATCCCTGCCTGGGGGTGGTGAGATTAGGGGAAAGATACTTGCACCAAGCCTCCAGGTCTTTCCTCTGCTTACTGTGGTTCTTCATCACAAGGGGAGACAAGTCCTACCTCATTGGCATGCCTCATTTTAAGCAAAGCATAAATGAGAATATAAGCATTTAAATGAAGTGCAGATAAGAACATTCCTTTTTACCCTATAAAAAAATGCCATCTGACCTACTATGCCATAGGAGCATAGTAAAAATACTTTGTTTTGAATAGTTTCAACTAGGCAATTTGTGAGCATATAGCAAAATGACTATTGAGTTTCAGTTGTGCAAATTTGGAAAATCTTACATACATTATGGAAATTAGATTTCTTTCCTTTGACAAATGTACTTTGTGTACTTTCAAAACGTGTGACATTTTAAGTGTTTGAGAAATGGCACACTTGCACACCTTGTTAAAGACTAAAACAGCAACATCTTTGGTCAATTCTGCCCTATACTTAGACAGCTGTTTTCCTTCTAGAATAGTCTGTGAACTTGAATAGTAAGTACTAAGTTCACTCAGACATGCTCCCCTGGCTTCAAAAAATTTCTCCGTCAATAGTCATTGCATTCAATAGAATCTAAAGGTCAGAGTGAGCTAATGAAATGTAGTCTGGGTAATCAGATTTCATAAATAATTCAAATGGTAAATCTGGTTTTCTTTTTAAAAATTAATACTTTATAAAATAAAATGTTATTCCTAAAACTAAGTGGAGTCAACTTCATGTCTTTTAATAATGCTTAAAGTGTACATGTTAGCAAGTCCCATATTTACCTTGAAACCATGTCAACAACTTTTGAAAGGGTATTTGCTGTGAATGAGATTATCTTTTTCAAACCATTTTTGAGTTTACATGTGGATCAGATGTTTTAACTGATAAACTCATTCTTATCAATCTAACAACAAATTAATTTAAATAAATGTCTTTTCATTTAACTGAATTATTGTTTAAAACATTTTGCCAAATTGACTTCTTTCTTTGGTATTTAGTAGTTGCAACTAAGGAAGTTCATTAATTAATGAAGCCGACAATTTTTAAAGGGTCTATTAAATATCAGTACCTTTCTAGGCACGATGAAGTCACTTCTAACCAACCAGGAAATTGGTCAATTTGACTAAAAATTTCACATTTTGGAGGTTTATTCATCTAGTATACTGTGGCTAATTTTTCTACTTTCTTCTACTAGTTAAGAGAGAACAACTAACTCCTGAGATTATCTCTTTCATATCTGGCACTATTATTCTGTTTCTAAAGAGATGCTAGTCCATTTTAAAGGGCAAAAGGGTGTATTCAGTATTCAAACAGATACACCATAAAATAGCACACAAAATCCTGGAGTGCTAAATATAGCTAAGAATTCAAGAAATATTTATTTTTTTTAAAGATTCATTTTTTATTTTTTAGACTAGCCAAATGCAGTAGCAAGAATGGGGGGAAAGAGTGGAACAAGAAGCTTGATCTTGGACAATTAATGGTAACAATTCACTACCTTCAGACCAGCCAAGAAATATTTATTGAGTATTCATAGTGTAAAAGATAAGAGTCTGTAACCTGCTGGGCATGTTGGCTCAAGCCTGTAATCTCAGCACTTTGGGAGGCTGAGATGGGAGGATCACTTGAGCCCAGGAATTCGAACCCAGCCTGGACAACATAGTGGAACCTCATCTCAACAAAAAATAAAAATAAAAAAAAAAAACTAGCCAGGTGTGGTGGTACCCCCCTGTGGTCTCAGCTACTTGGGAGGCTGAGGCAGGAGGATCACTGGAGCCCAGGAAGTTGAGGCTGCAGTGAGCCACTGCACTCTATCCTGGATGACCAAGTGAGACCCTGTTTCAAATAAAAAAACAAAGATAGTCTGTAATCCCCGTAGTTTCAGTTTAGCAGGGATGGTTAAGACAAGCATACCAATGAATGGAGAATGGAGACCACAAGGTCCATAGTATAGAAGAAAAAACATTTGAATTAAGGGTATGACTTTGGACATGTTAACTTAAATTCTGATTTTGTTCCCTTATTTCTAAAACTGGCTAATAATGCCAAATTTACATTGTACAATGTTTCACAAAAAAAAAAAAGCCTACACGAGGTAACTTTGTATGCAGTAGAGACTTATAAAAACTTGCTATCATATACTACATGCACATGTATTGCTATCATACAAATATCTATATACATTACATGTACACATATACACACCATAGACGTATTGTGTACACGTATACACGCCATAGACGTATTGTGTACACGTATACACGCCATAGACGTATTGTGTACACGTATACACGCCATAGACGTATTGTGTACACGTATACACGCCATAGACGTATTGTGTACACGTATACACGCCATAGACGTATTGTGTACACGTATACACGCCATAGACGTATTGTGTACACGTATACACGCCATAGACGTATTGTGTACACGTATACACGCCATAGACGTATTGTGTACACGTATACACGCCATAGATGTATTGTGTACATGTATACAATATTGTGTACACGTATACAAAATATGTATTGTGTACATGTATACAATATATGTATTGTGTACACGTATACAATACATATATACTATATATGTACTATACATGTATACGTGTATACAATACATATATATACTATATGTACTATATATTGTATACACATATATACTATATACAATACATATATACTATGTATGTATTGTATACATATATACTATATACAATACATATATATTGTGTATATGTATTGTATACATATATACTATATACAATACATATATACTATATATGTATTGTATACATATATATACAATACATATATATACACAATATATATGTATTGTATACATATATGTATACAAAAGTAATTGGGTGACAGAGCAAAACCTTGTCTCAAAAAAAAAAAGAAAAGAAAATATTTGAACAAGCATAAAAGTCATCATACTTAGCCTGCACAGTCTTTAGAACCTACATGACCTAACACAGTGTACTGTTATCTATTAATTCTAAACCATGGAGACCTAACGCTGCCTGTCCTCATCTACCACCAGGGCCAAAGAAATTGCTTCTGGATTCTCAGGATATCCCCCACTCCTTATTCAATTCTAGTCAAAGACATATCCGACAATGATGCCATGGGAATTAACCCAGTTTAATAAATACTGAGAGTGGAGTGTGCAGTCGGAGATAATGGAGATGATGGCCAGTTTCTTGATGAAAGGAATTTTCCTTTGGCCGTTAATATTTATATAGAATACAGCATATCAGAACCAATGTAACCTTCCTGCATTCAGAAAAGTCCTCTTCAGGGAGAGTTTGGTTTTTTTTCTCGAGACAGGGTGTGAATCTGTCACCCCAGCTGGAGTGCTGTGGCAAGATCTTGGCTCCCTGCAATGGGGAAGATTTAAGAAATGTCTTCTTCCTCCAAGGACGTGTAAAAGAGATATGCATTGGTAAAAGTTTTAGAAAATTCGTGTGTTTGAAGCTACTGAACACAGTCACAGGCAAACACATGCCAAGGTCTTCTTCACTGGCTGTACAGACAAACCACTCACCTCCTGCTTGCCCTCCTATTGGATTGATGGCCTTTTATTACTGCAGCTGCGATGGGATAAAATTATGAATGTAAGAGTGTTGACATATTTCCTCTCTTCTCCAAAGCCCTAGAAAAAATATTATCATTTTCAACCCAGTTTCAGTATTGTACCCTTAAAAAAAAGAAGAATTTCTTCTGGCTAGGCCAGAAGAAAAAAATCTATCTAACTAATAAAGTATTGAGAAAGATGGGAAAAGGAAAAATGTTTGGTACTTTGAGGGTAGGGAAAGTATTTTTCTTCTGGAGGGAGGGTTTAAGGAAGGCTGAGCTGGAGCAGTTGTGAGTATGAAAAAAGGAAATAAGATCTGGGGACTGTAGCATGTGCTTGTAGTCCCAGCTACTCAGGAGGCTGAGAGGCAAGAAGACTGCTTGAGCCTAAGAGTTTGAGGCTGTAGTGCATTATGATGGTCATCTGTGAATAGCCACTGCACTCTAGCCTGGGCATGTAGCAAGACCCTGTCTCTAAAAAATAATAACAATAACATTAAAAAAAAAAAAGTAAAAGAAGAAAGGGGGTTTTAGCAAGAGCTGCTATGGACCATGTATTTGTATTTTTTTAAATGTCCTACAAGGTATTTGAGTAAAGAATAATTAAAAATATTTGTAATTATTTCTGCCAGTTGAAGTGTATTTCTTTTTTTTAAATTGTTATACTTTAAGTTTTAGGGTACATGTGCACAACGTGCAGGTTTGTTACATATGTATACATGTGCCATGTTGGTGTGCTGCACCCATTAACTCGTCATTTACATTAGGTATATCTCCTAATGCTATCCTTCCCCTGTACCCCCACCCCACAACAGGCCTTGGTGTGTGATGTTCCCCATCCTGTGTCCAAGTGTTCTCATTATTCAATTCCCACCTATGAGTGAGAACATGCGGTGTTTGTTCTTTTGTCCTTGTGATAGTTTGCTGAGAATGATGGTTTCCAGCTTCATCAATGTCCCTACAAAGGACATGAACTCATCCTTTTTTATGGCTGCGTAGTATTCCACAGTGTATATGTGCCACATTTTTTTAATCCAGTCTATCATTGTTGGACATTTGGCTTGGTTCCAAGTCTTTGCTATTGTGAATAGTGCTGCAATAAACATACCTGTGCATGTGTCTTTATAGCAGCATGATTTATAATCCTTTGGGTATATACCCAGTAATGGGATGGCTGGGTCAAATGGTAATTGTAGTTTTAGATCCCTGAGGAATTGCTACCCTGTCTTCCAAAATGGTTGAACTAGTTTACAGTCCCACCAACAGTGTAAAAGTGTTCCTACTTCTCCACATCCTCTCTAGCACCTGTTGTTTCCTGACTTTTTAATGATCGCCATTCTAACTGGTGTGAGATGGTATCTCATTGTGGTTTTGATTTGCATTTCTCTGATGGCCAGTGATGATGAGCATTTTTTCATGTGTCTTTTGGCTGCATAAATGTCTTCTTTTGATAAATGTCTGTTCATATTCTTCACCCACTTTTTGATGGGGTTGTTTTTTTCTTGTAAATTTGTTTGAGTTCTTTGTAGATTCTGGATATTAGCCTTTTGTCAGATAAGCAGATTGCAAAACTTTTCTCCCATTCTGTAGGTTGCCTGTTCACTCTGATGGTAGTTTCTTTTGCTATGCAGAAGCTCTTGAGTTTAATTAGCTCCCATTTGTCAATTTTGGCTTTTGTTGCCATTGCTTTTGGTGTTTTAGACATGAAGTCCTTGCCCATGCCTATGTCCTGAATGGTATTGCATAGGTTTTCTTCTAGGGTTTTTATGGTTTTAGGTCTAACATTTAAGTCTTTAATCCATTTTGAATTAATTTTTGTATAAGGGGTAAGGAAGGGATCCAGTTTCAGCTTTCTACATATGGCTAGCCAGTTTTCCCAGCACCATTTATTAAATAGGGAATCCTTTCCCCATTGCTTGTTTTTGCCAGGTTTGTCAAAGATCAGATAGTTGTAGATGTGTGGCATTATTTCCAAGGGCTCTGTTCTGTTCCATTGATCTATATCTCTGTTTTGGTACCAGTACCATGCTGTTTTGGTTACTGTAGCCTTGTAGTATAGTTTGAAGTCAGGTAGCATGATGCCTCCAGCTTTGTTTTTTGGCTTAGATTTGACTTGGCAATGCGGGCTCTTTTTTGGTTCCATATGAACTTTAAAGTAGTTTCTTCCAATTCTGTGAAGAAAGTCATTGGTAGCTTGATGGGGATGGCATTGAATCTATAAATTACCCTGGGCAGTATGGCCATTTTCATGATATTGATTCTTCCTACCCCTGAGCATGGAATGTTCTTCCATTTGTTTGTATCCTCTTTTATTTCATTGAGCAGTGATTTGTGGTTCTCCTGGAAGAGGTCCTTCACGTTCCCTGTAAGTTGGATTCCTAGGTATTTTATTCTCTTTGAAGCAATTGTGAATGGGAGTTCACTCATGATTTGGCTCTCTGTCTGTTATTGGTGTATAAGAATGCTTGTGATTTTTGCACATTGATTTTGTATCCTGAGACTTTGCTGAATTTGCTTATCAGCTTAAGGAGATTTTGGGCTGAGACAATGGGGTTTTCTAGATATACAATCATGTCATCTGCAAACAGGGAAAATTTGACTTCCTCTTTTCCTAATTGAATACCCTTTATTTCCTTCTCCTGCCTGATTGCCCTGGCCAGAACTTCCAACACTATGTTGAATAGGAGTGGTGAGAGAGGGCATGCCTGTCTTGTGCCAGTTTTCAAAGGGAATGCTTCCAGTTTTTGCCCATTCAGTATGATATTGGCTGTGGGTTTGTCATAAATAGCTCATATTATTTTGAGATATGTCCCATCAATGCTTATTGAGAGTTTTTAGCATGAAGGGCTGTTGAATTTTATAAAAGGCCTTTTCTGCATCTATTGAGATAATCATGTGGTTTTCGTCATTGGTTCTGTTTATATGCCGGATTACATTTATTGATTTGTGTGTGTTGAACCAGCCTTGCATCCCAGGGATAAAGCCCACTTGATCATGGTGGATAAACTTTTTGATGTGTTGCTGGATTCAGTTTGCCAGTATTTTATTGAGGATTTTTGCACTGATGTTCGTCAGGGATATTGGTCTAAAATTCTCTTTTTTGGTTGTGTCTCTGCCTGGCTTTGGTATCAGGATGATGCTGACCTCATAAAATGAGTTCGGAGGATTCCCTTTTTTCTATTGACTGGAATAGTTTCAGAAGGAATGGTACCAGCTCCTCCTTGTACCTCTGGTAGAATTCGACTGTGAATCCGTCTGGTCCTGGACTTTTTTTGGTTGGTAAGCTATTATTGCCTGAATTTCAGAGCCTGTTATTGGTCTATTCAGAGATTCAACTTCTTCCTGGTTTAGTCTTGGGAGGGTGTATGGGTCCAGGAATTTATCCATTTCTTCTAGATTTTCTAGTTTATTTGCATAGAGGTGTTTATAGTATTCTCTGATGGGAGTTTGTATTTCTGTGGGATCAGTGGTGATATCCCCTTTATCATTTTTTATTGCATCTATTTGATTCTTCTCTCTTTTCTTCTTTATTAGTCTTGCTAGCGGTCTATCAATTTTGTTGATCTTTTCAAAAAACCAGCTCCTGGATTCATTAATTTTTTGAAGGGTTTTTTGTGTCTCTATCTCCTTCAGTTCTGCTCTGATCTTAGTTATTTCTTGCCTTCTGCTAGCTTTTGAATGTGTTTCCTCTTGCTTCTCTAGTTCTTTTAATTGTGATGTTAGGGTGTCAATTTTAGATCTTTCCTGCTTTCTCTTGTGGGCATTTAGTGCTATAAATTTCCCTCTACACACTGCTTTAAATGTGTCCTAGAGATTCTGGTATGTTGTGTTTTTGTTCTCATTGGTTTCAAAGAACATCTTTATTTCTGCCTTCATTTCGGTATGTACCCAGTAGTCATTCAGGAGCAGGTTGTTCAGTTTCCATGTGGTTGAGTGGTTTTGAGTGAGTTTTTTAATCCTGAGTTCTAGTTTGGTTGCACTATGGTCTGAGAGACAGTTTGTTATAATTTCTGTTCTTTTACATTTGCTGAGGAGGGCTTTACTTCCAACTATGTGGTCAATTTTTGAATAAGTGTGGTGTGGTGCTGAGAAAAATGTATATTCTGTTGATTTGGGGTGGAGAGTTCTGTAGATGTCTATTAGGTCTGCTTGGTGCAGAGCTGAGTTCAATTCCTGGATATCCTTGTTAACTTGCTGTCTCCTTGATCTGTCTAATGTTGACAGTGGGGTGTTAAAGTCTCCCATTATGATTGTGTGGGAGTCTAAGTCTCTTTGTAGGTTTCTAAGGACTTGTTTTATGAATCTGGGTGCTCCTGTATTGGGTGCATATATGTTTAGGATAGTTAGCTCTTCTTGTTGAATTGATCCCTTTACCATTATGTAATGGCCTTCTTTGTCTCTTTTGATCTTTGTTGGTTTAAAGTCTGTTTTATCAGAGACTAGGATTGCAACCCCTGCCTTTTTTCGTTTTCCATTTGCTTGGTAGATCTTCCTCCATCCCTTTATTTTGAGCCTATGTGTGTCTCTGCATGTGAGATGGGTCTCCCAAATACAGCTCACTGATGGGTCTTGACTCTTTATCCAATTTGCCAGTCTGTTTCTTTTAATTGGAGCATTTAGCCCATTTACATTTAAGGTTAATATTGTTATGTGTGAATTTGATCCTGTCATCATGATGTTAGCTGGTTATTTTGTTCGTTAGTTGATGCAGTTTCTTCCTAGCCTTGGTGGTCTTCATAATTTGGCATGTTTTTGCAGTGGCTGGTACCGGTTGTTCCTTTCCATGTTTATTGCTTCCTTCAGGAGCTGTTTTAGGGCAGGCCTGGTGGTGACAAAATCTCTCAGCATTTGCTTGTCTGCAAAGGATTTTATTTCTCCTTCACTCATGAAGCTTAGTTTGGCTGGATATGAAATTCTGGGTTGAAAATTCTTTTCTTTAAGAATGTTGAATATTGGCCCCCACTCTCTTCTGGCTTGTAGAGTTTCTGCCAAGAGATCAGCTGTTAGTCTGATGGGCTTCCCTTTGTGGGTAACCCCACCTTTCTCTCTGGCTGCCCTTAACATTTTTTCCTTCATTTCAACTTTGGTGAATCTGATAATTATGTGTCTTGGAGTTGCTCTTCTTGAGGAGTATCTTTGTGGCATTCTCTGTGTATCTTTGTGGCATTCTCTGTATTTCCTGAATTTGAATATTTGCCTGCCTTGCTAGATTGGGGAAGTTCTCCTGGATAATATCCTGCAGAGTGTTTTCCAACTTGGTTCCATTCTCCCCGTCACTTTCAGGTACACCAATCAGACGTAGATTTGGTCTTTTTACATAGTCCCATATTTCTTGGAGGCTTTGTTCGTTTCCTTTTATTCTTTTTACTCTAAACTTCTCTTCTCGCTTCATTTCATTCATTTCATCTTCCATCACTGATACCCTTTCTTCCAGTTGATCGAATCGGCTACTGAAGCTTGTGCATTCGTCACGTAGTTCTCGTGCCATGGTTTTCAGCTCCATCAGGTCCTTTAAGGACTTCTCTACCTTGGTTATTCTAGTTAGCCATTCATCTAATCTTTTTTCAAGGTTTTTAGCTTCTTTGCCGTGGGTTCAAACTTCCTCCTTTAGCTCAGAGAAGTTTGATCGTCTGAAGCCTTCTTCTCTCAACTTGTCAGTCATTTTCCATCCAGCTTTGTTCCGTTGCTGGTGAGGAGCTGTGTTCCTTTGGAGGAGGAGAGGCGCTCTGATTTTTAGAATTTTCAGTTTTTCTGCTCTGTTTTTTCCCCATCTTTGTGGTTTTATCTACCTTTGGTGTTTGATGATGCTGACGTACAGATGGGGTTTTGGTGTGGATGTCCTTTCTGTTTGTTAGTTTTCCTTCAAACAGAAAGGACCCTCAGCTGCAGGTCTGTTGGAGTTTGCCAGAGGTCCACTCCAGACCCTGTTTGCCTGGGCATCAGCAGTGGAGGCTGCAGAACAGCGAATATTGTTGAAGAGCAAATGTTGCTGCCTGATTGTTCCTCTGGAAGTTTTGTCTCAGAGGTTTACCCGGCCGTGTGAGGTGTCAGTCTGCCCCTACTGGGGGGTGCCTCCCAGTTAGGCTACTCGGGGGTGAGGACCCACTTGAGGAGGCAGTCTGTCTGTTCTCACATCTCGAGCTGTGTGCTGGGAGAACCACTACTGTCTTCCAAGCTGTCAGACAGGGACATTTAAGTCTGCGGAGGTTTCTGCTGCCTTTTATTTGGCTATGCCCTGCCCCCAGAGGTGGAGTCTACAGAGACAAGCAGGCCTCCTTGAGCTGTGGTGGGCTCCACCCAGTTCGAGCTTCCTGGCCGCTTGTTTACTTGCTCAAGCCTCAGCAATGGCGGGAGCCACTCCCCCAGCCTCGCTGCCGCCTTGCAATTTGATCTCAGACTGCTGTGCTAGCAATGAGCAAGGCTCCTTGGGCATAGGACCCTCTGAGCCATGCACGGGGTATAATCTCCTGGTGTGCTGTTTGCTAAGACTGTTGGAAAAGTGCAGTATTAGGGTGGGAGTGACCAGATTTTCCAGGTGCCGTTTGTCACCCCTTTCCTTGGCTAGGAAAGGGAATTCCCTGACCCCTTGCACTTCCTGGGTGAGGTGATGCCTCACCCAGCTTTGGCTCATGCACGGTGCACTGCACCCACTGTCCTGCACCCACTCTCCAACAATCCCCAGTGAGATGAACCCAGTACCTCAGTTGGAAATGCAGAAATCATCCGTCTTCTGCGTCGCTCACGCTGGGAGCTGTAGACTGGAGCTGTTCCTATTCGGCCATCTTGGACAGGGGTTTTCTGAAGTGTATTTCTTAAACATGATACCACCAGTACTGAGCCACATGGGTTCTGGACATATAATTCATTATTCAACAGCATTTCATATCTCTTTACCACATGCTAGGTCAGTGTAGGATCTGTATATGCAAAGACAGTCATGTTGGCCTCCACTCTCAAGAGGTCAAATGGCCTCTGGTAGAGATAGATATACACGTAAAGAGTGAAATGAAGTGTTTCAAGTACTGAGATATACCAGATAAAAGCTTTTACACCAGATGCATGTTTTTAAAACATGAAAACAAGGATATTCAGAGTTGCTGGGAATGGGGTACACCAGGAAGATCCTCACAACTCCAGAGATGTTCCTGACTGACCCTGGAGGTGGCAACCAGATAAAAGCTTTTACACCAGATGCATGTTTTTAAAACATGAAAACAAGGATATTCAGAGTTGCTGGGAATGGGGGACACCAGGAAGATCCTCACAACTCCAGAGATGTTCCTGACTGACCCTGGAGGTGGCAACCAGATAAAAGCTTTTACACCAGATGCATGTTTTTAAAACATGAAAACAAGGATATTCAGAGTTGCTGGGAATTGGGGACACCAGGAAGATACTCACAGCTCCAGAGATGTTCCTGACTGACCCCGGAGGTGGCAAAGGAAGAGAGACCAGAGGGTGGTGAGGAATGGAACCATGTGCTGTTCTCCCCCTGGAAATACTCTGAGCTCCTACATTTTTCTTTGGAAATATTGAAAGTTTGATTTGTAATCAAGAAAAGCCAAGAGGGGCAGTGTGATCTCCTCATGATTTGAAAGGTAACTCTGGGGGGCCAGACACAGTGTCTCATGCCTGTAACCCCAACACTTTGGGAGGTGAAGGCAGGCGGATTACTTGAGTTCAAGCATCAGGAGTTCAAGATCAGCCTGGAAAACATGGCAAAATCACATCTCTACTAAAAATACAAAAAATTAGCTGGGTGTAATGGCATGCACCTGTAGTCCCAGCTATGCAGGAGGCTGAGGTGGGAGGATCACCTGAGCCTGGGAAGTTGAGGCTACAGTGAGCCATGATTGTACCTCTGCACTACAGCATGGGCAACAGGAGTGAGACCCTGTCACAAAAAAAAAAAAAAGGAAGAAAAAGAAAAGAAAGATAACTTTATAGCATTCATAGCAGGAGAAAAACAGAGGACAAAGCCAGATTACTGTGTTCCACAATTTGTACAGTACAAGATTTCTAAGGAGAAAAAGCAAAAAGTGAAAAGTGCACTATTCTATTGCAAGACATAGCAAGTAATTGCCAACTTCCTTCAAAACTGAAACATGAATGTTCATACTTATAGCAAATGTCATTGCACAATTAAAGGCACAGTGTGCCTAACGTATGGCATTGTCAGCGTGTGAGTAATCTATGCGTTATGTTTGACACGAGGCATATGAGATGTCATGACTAACTAAGGATACATTCTGTCCTGGCAGTTTCAATAGCATGAAGCATGACAATAATGGGGAAGGAAAACGAAGCCAAATACGTGGAGAGAGAGATATGTGTTTTTTTTGACACAGAGTCTCGCTCTGTTGCCCAAATATATGAATACATTTTTAGAAATCGTGTCTTCTATTTCATGGACTTTACTTTTCATCTTGCATGAAAAGTGAGAAAGGAAGTATAAAGTGCAATTGAATCAAGCTTCTCTTTTCGAAGTTGGTCATTACCTTATATAAGAATGTGTTTCTGTGCCTCTGTCTTTCAGTGAGGAGAAGGAGGGAGATGTGGGAGAGGAACAAGCTTGACATCTCCCTAGTGCTCAGTTATTGCCAGTAACTGTGCTAGTGTGTTATCTGTGCTGCCACTGACACAGAGCAGCAGGAGGGGTTGGCGTTAGAGTGAACTCTGGGAACAGGCTCTAGGGTGGGGGTCCTAGTTCAGCCACTTAGCACTGTGATGAGCAAATTCTCAACTAGCCATAGCAACTAACAGGGCATTGAGAGTTTGCCCTGTGTGAGGCACCGTATCAAGTATTCTCCTATTATTTTTCGAATCCTCACAACATCCTTCTACACAAGATAGAAGAAATTGAGGTAAAGTTAAGGCAGAAGGAATGGCATAAAGAGGAAAAACATCTGGGTTCTAGAGTAATACTGCTGGTGTTCATGTCACCGCTAGACCACTTATTACCTGTGTCACTGTCGGCAAATTATTACATTCTCTTGAGACAGCTTGAGCATACTTTGAATAGGGTTTGGCACATAGGAAGAGCTCAGTAATATCAACTCCTATTGTGACTCAGTGAAATGGCAGGTATCCCTGTTTGTGAAGTACATTAACTGCTTAGTCTTGAGTAACAGAGAGAACAGATATCATGACTTGAGGACACTGGTTTGAGGCCAGAAAATGTACATACAGCTATTGTAGGCTGGTATTGAGGACTGTGCGCGTGCTCACTGGTCCGTGTCTACTCCAACAGTGCATGTTCCTCTTTCAGTTCCTCTTTGGGGTCTGAGTGGGGAGAAGTGCGAAGGGAAGAGGTGTCATGCCTTTGTGATTTCTTTCAAGAGCAAATCAAGGCTGCCAGTAATGAGTACCCTAGAGTGTCAAGACATTCTCTAGCCAAAAGGCCACTAGCTTCCCAATAAGGAGAGTATCTGTGACATGTAGCACACCCATAAACCTCATGAACTCAGAATTCTATCTAGGGGGGACTCTTTATTTGTGTTCCAGAACTTTGAAGGCTAGTAGTAAAGCCCATTCAAAATATAAAGACATTTCTATGTTATAATACTCAGAGGATTCTTTAATCAAAATTTGTGAACATGGCAAAAAGCTAGTTTAAAAAGATGAAACTCTCACTGATGTAATGAAAAATTTATGAGTTATGTATTTATCTCACTAAGTGATGAATTAGTTTGTGCTTAAGCTCATTTTCAACACTGGTGCTCAGATTTTACAAAATTGCTTTTAATTACCAACCCCCCCCCAAGACTCAGAAGGCAGCCAGTGTAAGGGCAGTTGTCTGTTTTTTTAGAGGGAACATGAAGAAATGCATTCATGCTTCTCCTTACGAATCACTACTCTTTCTAAGGTTCTATTTTTTTTTTTTTTTTTTTAAAGGGATGGGGTCTCCATCCCTCTGTCACCAAGGCTGGAGTGCAGTGGTGCTATCCCAGCTTACTGCACCCTCTGACTCCTGGGCTCAAGCAATCCTCTCTCCTCAGCCTCCCAAAATGCTAGGATTACAGCTGTGAGCCACCGTACCCAGCTGTCTTTAATTTTAAAGGAGCAGTCTGAGCTCTGTTGGCCAGAAGGGCTGTAGATGCTGGAGGCCTCTTCTACAACCAGCCCAAGTTCCCTGCCACTTTGACAATCTGAGTGAGGGTCTTGGCTTGGCAGCCCCAGAGACAATGAATGGCTAGAGACCCATCCATAATCCAGAGTGAAATTCCCATTTCTATTTGGTTATTCTTTTCTTTTCCTCATCTTATCCATTCTCTAGGTTTTATTTCCAGCCTATTATGATGTATATTTGGTCTGGCTAGATAAGACAGTCTCCAAACAGAGACAGAATGATCTTGAGAAGAAGATAGCAACATCATTTTAATGGTTTCCATGGATTTTATTTGGGGTTAATTGATCTTAGCATCTCCTAAGTAACCTGAATGGTTCAAAATGCAGCCTTCAGTTTTTCCTGTCTGACTACAGTTAGGCCTTAATTGAGATCACCATGGTAATCTGTTTTAAAGTATGAAAAAGGGCCTGTTTAAGGCCAACTAGCAGAGAGAAAGTATATCTCCAGGTTTGAGGCACATGCTGTTGTCTGCTTCTTTCTAAAGACACCACCTTCTGTTTCCAAAGTGAAAAGAGATAAACAGAAATTTCAAATGAGCTGGTAAGGATAATAAAATAGAGTATGCAGGCCGGGTGCAGTGGCTCACTCCTGTAGTCCCAGCACTTTGGGAAGCAGAGGTGGGCAGATCACAAGGTCAAGAGTTCGAGATCAGCCTGGCCAACGTGGTGAAACACCGTCTCTACCAAAAATATAAAAATTAGCTGGGCATGGTGGCAGGCGCCTGTAATCCCAGCTGCTCAGGAGGCTGAGGAAGGAGAATCACTTGAGCCCGGGAGGCGGAGGTTGCAGTGAGCCGAGATCAAGCCATTGCACGCCAGCCTGGGCTACAAAGCAAAACTCTGTTCTCAGAAAAAAAAAAAAAAGTGCATGCAATACTTAAAGAATGACTATTATCCAATAAGATAAACCATAAATAATTCCTAAGATTACCTTAATAGTATTTTCTGATATAAGAAATTAGCTTTAAAATCCTATAATTATAAAATTATAAAATTAAATTATGTAAAATAGGGTAAAGTTTTTCCTTAAAGGTTATATATATGATTAAAACATAAAAGATTAAATGGCTTCTGGCCACTGCTGGCAATGGCTAGTTTCTCTTTAGTATATGGGTAACCTGGGAAGAGATGAAGAGTGAGGGAAGGGGTTAGAACTGGGTCTTCCCTAAGTCTCATTATCCCCGTCCTGCCTCCTTTACAGCCCCCTCTGCAACAGATAGGAGAGATTTGGGGAGCATCAGCCTGACTTGCCATGCAGGGTAAGACAGGAGAGGGATTGTCCTGTTCTGTGCAGAGGAGGCCCCCATGGTACCCCCATCTCCCCACCAGGCTGTTGGAGACTTGAGAGGTAAATGAGGGTCGGAGAGTGGCCTTGTTCCTCCCAGGATCAGGCTGTGATGTGTGTATGCTGCTTAGGTGGAAGCTCTGCCCCTTCCCACACCCTTGCCTGTGCATCCCAGGGGACTCCCCCAGCAGGTAGGTAGGACCTGGACAGGACTTAATGCCTTGAGCATTTGCAGAAGCTTCACTATCTGCTCTGTCACTTTTGGCATTGAGGCAACTGCCATCTGTTCTTGGAAAAGGCAAAAAGATGATCCATATGTCAAGGTGAAAGAAAGAACTTGAGGTGTATCTGCAACATTTCCTTTTCTCTTACCCTTTGATTCTGCTTGAGATCCTTTGTTCCTTGGTGGTCAGCCCTTTGCAATACTGAACAGAGAAGCCAAACCGAAGGTACCCCGGTGGGGGTAGATCTCTCCACATAGGAAAAGGATCAAGAAGAAAAATTCAGCAAGGAAGCGGGGGCAGGGGAGAACTAAACAAACAAGTCAAATGTGAAGAGGGTTTTTAGATAATCTTGCTGTGTATTGTGTTACGATTTCCTATCCCTTCTCCCAATGGCCATATCCTAATCACCCTCATTCAGCAAATCCCATTATAGTCCTTTCTATTTCAGAAAATATTTTTAATCAATCATTTTAAACAGTTAAAAACTAACAAATATGCCTACTGTGCATCAGGGGTTTTTTTAGGTTATTTAAAAATACTTGAACCGTCATAATAACACTCTGAAGTAGGAACATTATTCTTACTTGATTATTGAGGAGACTGATGCAGAGAAGATAAACAGCTCAAAGTCACATGGGTAGAAAGTGACAAATCTGGGCTTCAAATTCATAGTCTGGCTTCTGTGTCTGTGCTTTTAGCCACTGCGCTGTGTTGCTTCTCTTACATTTTTACATTAGATCTTTATTAAACATATAAAAATGAATATAATATCCTGGTAAAAAAATTAAGTCATTATAAATAAAATCATTTCTGGACAGTTCCCCATCCTCAATTCTGGCTCTTTTTCTCTTTAGAGAGAATCATATCTTTGCACAGCTTTTATCTCCTATATACTTTCATGCATGTGTATACACACATGTCTATGCATACACATATATACACACGTATATAAGTACAAATATATATATCCACATACATATATGTGCACACATATATGTATATGCATTACATATAATTGTAGAAAATACATATTGTTTGTGTGTTTAGTTTTTTACTTTGTATTACTCAACAATGTGTCTTGGAGATCTTCCTTGTCTACATATAATACAGCTGCATTTTTAAAAATTGTTGCGTTATTTCATGGTGCAGATACATTATGTCTTATATAAGCAAACCCCTAATGAGAATGGAACATTTAGGTCTTTTCCCCCTATTTTATACTCTTTCAAACAGTGCAGCAGCAATGACCATCTTTGTACATATTTCCTGTGTGTGCAGATGAGTATTCCAGCCTATGTTGTTATTGGGTACATCATCTGCTATGACAGGCTCAGGAGGACCTGATATAATCAGGTAACTCTATAGCAACAGGATGCTTTATTTTTCATATTTCCTTAGAATGATAACACTTCATTCCTTTGGGCCCTGATATTGATTTAGAGGTCTTAAAGTTTTCTCTTAAATTGTCTCACTTGTTTTTAGGCTAAAGTTTCCTGTTATTTCTTTCTAAACTGAATATGAGGCTCTTTAACAGAACAGACAGAGCAAAATTGGAACTGAATATTTCTGCCTTTTTGTGACATGAACTTTGTGTTGCCAATGACAATTTTGATTTATAAGATAATGTACACAGGCAAAAAGTAGAAAAGATATTTTTAATGTCCATTTTTTTCAAGAAATAATAAAAAGTACAATGCAAGGAGGAAATTATTATTAACGTATTTCTAGGGAAGTAAAAGGTTAATGTATTGCAAAGCTTATCAAAGACTGTTAGTTGTTCCTCAGTGTCATGGGTCTAATCATGCACCCTGAAAATTCCTATGTTGAAGTCCTAACCCCCAATACCTAACAATGTGGCTTTATTTGGTGATAGGATGTTTACAGAGGTAATCAAGTTAAAGTGAAGAGGCCATTAGGGTAGAACCTATTCCAGTATAACTGGTGTCTTTGTAAGAAGCAGAAATTTTGGTCAGAGATACACACAAAGGGAAGACAATATGAAGAGACAAAGGGAGAAGATGGCAGTCCACAAACCAAGGGGAGAGGCCTGGAACAGATTTTTTTTCTCTCAAAGCTTTCAAGGAATCGAGCCTGCAGACACCTTGATCTTGGATTTCTAGTCTCCAGAGATAGTAAGTTTCTTTTTTCTTTTTTCTTTTTTTTGAGATGGAGTCTCACTGTGCCCCCCAGGCTGGAGTGCAGTGGCGTAATCTTGGCTCATTGAAACCTCCGCCTCCTGGGTTCAAGCGATTCTCCTGCCTCAGTATCCTGAGTAGCTGGGACTACAGGCGCGCCACCATGCCCGGCTAATTTTTATGTTTTTTTTTTTTTTTTTTTTTTTTTAGTAGAGACATGGTTTCACAAATATTGGACAGGCTGGTCTCAAACTCATTGCCTCATGATCCACCCTCCTTGGCCTCCCAAAGTGCTGGGATTACAGGTGTGAGCCACCGCACCTGTCCTGAGATAGTAAGTCTTTTGTTTACGGCCACCCAGTTTATGGTATTTTGTATGGCAGCTCTAGCAAACAAATACATATACTCAGTATACATACATCTTATCATAATCAGCTCTAGCAGTGGCCTCCAATGTGCCATGCCCCCTAGGACCTACACCTGATCAGTCTCCTCCCCTTGAATCTGTGCTGGGCCTGAGGCTTGTTTTAACTCATAAAATGTGGCTGAAGTGAGGCTGTGCCAGGCCCTAAGCATTAGGAAGGTCTGGCACTTAAAGTTTTGCACTTTAGGGAACCCTAGACTGCCATTTAAGAAGACAGGCCACCCTTCAAGAGAGATCATGCAGAAAGGTCTTATGGAAAGGGAGAGACCTGAGTCTTTATGGAGAGACCTTTCTATATGGAAAGGCCCAACACTCCATGCATGCCAGCTGAGGTCAGTCTTCCAGCCGTCCCTACCAAGGCACTGCAGATGCGAGTGAGCATGTTGGACATGATAGCTGCAACCATCATCTGACTTTAATTGCCTGGGAAACTCTAAGCAAGGTCAGTAGAGGGACTGCCCATTCAATTCACATAATTATGACCGATAATAAAAAGTTGATATATTTTAAGCCACTAGGTGTTGGAAAAGTTTGTTACATAGAAATACATAATTGAAATATTCCCTTCTTCTACAGCAATAAGACTTCCAGGAGACCAGCAGTGGTATGTCTTACTTCCCAGACAGGTTCTTAAATCTCTTTCCTGCTTCTTCCTCCAACCTGCTTTATGGAATGTGGTCATAGGATCCACCTTAGACAATATGCATGTACTATCCTAGAGACAGCTGAGTAACCAGGTTAAAGGAGCCTGGGTCCCTGCTATGCCAGTCCCAGACTATTACATGGAAGAGAAATGAACTCCTTGTTTACTGTTATTTTGGGCTTCAGTTACAGCAACTTTGCCCATATCCTAATTAACATATAAGGGATGAAATGTTTTACAATCTTTTTCTTAGTAGGTTTCTCAGCATGTTTTACAATCTTTTTATCAGGAGGCCATTTTTCTACACTGCAGTAAATTAGGACATTGTTTCAAATGAAAGAAAAGGAATTAAAATAAAGGATGAGAGCATGAGATCATATATGGAGACATATGACAAGATTTCTTCAGGTTGAAGGCCAGGCATGATGGCTCACGCTTGTAATCCCAGCACTTTGGGAGGCTGAGGCGGGCAGATCACCTGAGATCAGGAGTTTGAGACTAGCCTGGCCAACTTGGCGAAACCCTGTCTCTACTAAAAATATAAAAATTAGCCGGGCATGGTGGCGCATGCCTGTAATCCCAGCTACTTGGCAGGCTGAGGCGGGAGAATCACTTGAACCCGGGAGGCAGAGGTTGCAGTGAGCCGAGATTGCGCCATTGCACTCCAGCCTGGGCAACAGAGCAAGACTCTGTCAAAAAAAAAAAAAAAGTATCTTCCTTCTGTTTCAGTGAAGCTAAAGTTCAGTTCCTGCTGGACTCCTTCCCTATAGCGATAGTTATTACTGAATAAAATCTATCCTGGCTTTAGCTAGTGTCCAACTTAGTTCGTCTTTGACAGTCAGATTGTTGCTTGCATTCAGCTTTTCCTGTTCTCCGTAGCCCTTGACTTGGTCTCATTCCTTATCACATTTTCATACTGAAAATTGGAAGAGCAATGGTCAGACTCTCCTGAGAAAGGATGAACCTGGTTCACTCTGAAGCACAATAGAGGGTGTGTGTTAGCATCTGGCTAGGTTGTAGTCATGAGCATATTATCTGATTTTTTTTTCTGAATGGTTGACTCAATGTTGGGTAAGACTTAATAAAAATTCATTTTATCTGCTCTCCCTTTTCTCTCTTTCCCTCAATCTTTACAGTTTTTCCCCCTTAACTTTGCATCAGGGTGTTCCCAGGATATTGTGTCGGGGGTCTTAACTTATATTTGATGTATGAAATGAAATGCATTTTCCCAACATAGCTATGCTTAAGTAGAGCAAACTTCTGTGTTTTAACCCTCCCCTTTCCATGCCAGTTTAGTAGGGAAGAAGGAACATCCAGAGTAGAAGCCTCTGGGACATTGCTCCCTTGAGATTCAGGGTGAAGACTAATATTGTTAGTCAAGGCCAGAGGTGACTGGGTTTCTTGCCAAGAGGTTGGTGAGAGCCTATCTGGGGATGGAATGACTTGACTGGACGTCTTGCCAACCCTGGAGTAACCCTTGTAGGGGGGGAAATCCAGTGTTAGAACCAACGAGCTGGAGGTTGTGGGTGAGCACGGAGTCACACCATCTGCAATTCAAGTCAGTGACTGTGGATCTCCCAGACTCCCCTGCCCATCTGAAAGTGCCCATGAGCTGTGGTTATCAAGGACAAACTACCAGATGGGTGACTGTGCCAGCAGGACCAGCAAAATGGAAGCTGCGGAGCTGAGGAGCCTAACACCAACCACAAAACCCAAACTTCCCAGAGAGATGAAATTATTCATCCAGAAACCACACAGGAGATGCTGCAGGACACTTTGAAAAGTACTTAGCGAATTCCCAGGAAATTTCACCTATGCTGCAGGCACTGTGTTAAACGCTTTGTGAACATGATCTCATCTGATTCTCTCAATATCCTAAGTGGGTAAGTTCCATTACTACCCCATTATAAAGAAAATGGAGCTGAGAGAAGGTACGTAATTTATCTAAGGGTGTACTCTTTTTTTTTTTTTTTGAGTCAGGGTCTCACTCTGTCACCCAGGCTGGAGTGCAGTGGCACGATCTCAGCTCACCACAACCTCCACCTTCTGGATTGAAGTGATTCTCCTGTCTCAGCCTCCTGAATAGCTGGGACTACAGGTGTGTGTCATCACACCTGGCTAATTTTTGTATCTTTAGTAGAGCTGGGGTTTCATTATGTTGGCCACGTTGGTCTCATCTCAAATGCCTAGCCTCAAGCCATCTGCCCACCTTGGCCTCCCAAAGTGCTGGGATTACAGGCATGAACCACTGCACCCAGCCAGGGTGTACTCTTAGCAAGTGGCAGAGCAAGGACTGGAATGCATGATGTAATCCCTTGCTACTTCTCTGGTTTTATATCCTTACCAGGCCATCTCTTGGTGACCCCATTGAACTTCTGGCTCTTCCTCTCAAAGCCAAGCACGCTCTCCACTAGTCCTGAGTGTGCTCTTTCCTCTGCTGGGCTCCCCTTCCCTCTGATAACTGAGTGGGTTTCTCCTTCCCTTCAACCAGGTCTCTGTTCAAATATCCCTTTTCAGTGAGGTCTTTAGCTCTCCTGTCTAGAATGGCATCCTTAACCCTTATTGATCTTTATCTCCAACAGCCTGACTCATTTTTCCTTTTGGTTTAGCAGCTGTTTATTTCAGCCTGGACCTCTTTTTTTTTTTTTTTTTTCTTTTAGAGATAAGGTCTCACTCTTGCCCAGGCTGTGGCTCAATCGTGGCTCACTGCAGCCTTGGATTCCTGGGCTCAAGTGATTCTCCTGCCTCAGCCTCCCAAGTAGCTGGAACTACATCTGCATGCCACTACACCCAGCTTATTATTTTATTTTTTGTAGAGATGGGGATCTCGCTATGCTGCCCAGTCTTGTCTTAAACTCCTGGCCTCAAGCAGTCTTTCTGCCTCAGCCTCCGAAAGTGCTGGGATTATAAGCATGAGCCCTCACGCCTAGTCCATGGACCTCTCTTCTGAACTCCAAGCTGTGATAACCAATTTCCAACTTGACATATCCACTTGGCTGTCTATAAACTTCCTCAAGTTTACCATAAACTTACAAAAATGAGCCCTGATCTTCCTCCCGCCTTCCTTCAATCTGTTATTCTTGCAGTCTTCTTTATTTCAATAAATGGCACCTCTAGTCTTCCAATCCCTCAGAGCGAAAGTTTAGGGTCACCTTTCACTTCTCTCCTTTTCTCACTCCTCCTGCCCAATCTGTCAGGAAATCCTGTTCTTTACCCTCAGCTTAGATCCCGGCTGCAAACACTTCTCACTGCCTCCACGGAGTTCCCCCGGCCTCATTACCATCACTGCTGCTCGCCGAGATTATTGTGATAATCTCCTCACTGATCTCCCTGCTTCTGCTCTAGGTTTCTCCAGCTTATTCTCTGCATAGCAGCCAAAGTGATCTTTTAGAAATATGAGTCAGATCATGTCACTCTTCTGCTCAACACCCACCAATAGGTTCCTGTCTCATTTAGAGTAAGAGCCACAGCCCTCACAATGGACTACCAGATCCTAAACTCTCTGGCCTTAGTTGCCTTTCTGATCCTATCTCCTAGATAACTGTAGTATGTATTGGGAGAATGAATTAATCAATAGTATTTATTATATATCTACTTGTTTACATGATTGTTATCTATCTCTTCTAGAATATAAACACCATGAGTACAGAGAATAGCAAATAGTAATACCAAATCAATATTTACACAATGAATGAATACACAGGTAAACCCAGACCATCTGATTTCAAAGCCCATGAGTTTAATCCACTATACACCACACCACAAAACAGATGGGCTTTAGGTCATTCCAATTTTATTATGCATTCCAAATCTTCTGACCTTTCCCAATCATATATATATGTATGTATATATATATATATATGTATATATATATATATATTTTACTTCTCTGTAGCAATTTGACACTAGCAATCTGCCTAGTTTTCTCTCTTAAAGGAGGTTTCATAGCTTTATGTTTTTATTCCATGCTAATGGTTACCAAATTCATTATTTCAAGTTCCAGACCTGGATTTTTAAATAGCTGCTGTGATGCGGCCTGGCTTTCCAGAACCAGTAAGAAAACTCATGCCAAATGCTAGCACAGAGGATGGCGCCAATGAGGATTAATTAGTTCCCTTTCCTTTTGTCAGGACAAAGAAAACAAGTTGGTTCAACTTTAAGTTGGGACTGCAAATGGGGGAGACAGGAACGCAGGAGAGGGGACAGCTCTTTGGGCAGCTGAACATTTCCCAGAGTGTCTGCTGTGTGGGCTGCCCCCTGATTCACATTGGAATGGGGAAGTGAAAAACATCTCCTGCGCCCGCTTCCCGCCCAGACACATCTACATCCTTCCCCTTCACTGTAAAAACAGGTGCTCTTCCTCTCTGGAAAGGATTTTTGTCTAAGGGAGCCACGAATGCATTTTGGGTCATGTCCTTCTTGAGCATTTTAGCAGAAGGAGATTTCCAGCCACATCCCTTGGTAGCTCTGTGATGTTGGGCAAGTCACATCACTTTCTTCATTTTGGGAAAAATGGATTCCTCATGTGTAGAATGGGTACATTATTTACTCTGTTTAGTATTGTAAGGCAATAGTACTTTCAGACATTAGATGTATACCATCATCGTTTACATTATAATAAAAGTATTATATAAGGGAAGTACAATCTGTTTAGTCCTACTGCAGTGTGTAAGCTAGTCTTATCTCAAAATTTAATCCTGAAGCACATGAATACATACCTTTTGGCTTGTTTTTATTTTCTCAGCTTTTTTTTTTTTTTTTTTTTTTTGAGACAGGTTGTTGCTCTGTCACCCAGGCTGGAGTGCAGTGGCTCACTGCACTCTTGATCTCCTGGGTTCAAAGGATCCTCCCACCTCAGCCTCCTGAGTAGCTGGGACTATAGACACGTGCCACCACACCTGGCTAATTTTTGTGTTTTTTGGTACAGATGAGGTCTCGCTGTGTTGCTCGGGCTGGTCTCAAACTCCTGGCATCAGGTGATCTTCCTGCCTCACCTCCCAAAATGCTGGGACTACAGGCGTGAGTCATGGCATCTGGCCTTTTCAGCTTTATTGAAGTATAATTGACAAAAATTGTACCTATTCAAGGTATGCAAAGTGATTTTTTTTTTGCTTTTACTCTTGGCAAACTATGATACAACATGACATTTTAATATGCATACACATTGTGCAATGATCATCATAATCAAGCTAATCAACATATTTATCACCTCACCTACTTACGTTTGTGTGTGTGTTTGTGTGGTGAGAATACTTAAGGTCGACTGTTTTAGCAAATTTCAAGTATATGATACATTATTAATTATAGTCACTATGCAGCACATTAGGTCTCCAGCTTACTCATTTTATAACTGCAGGTTTGAAGTGCCTGCTTTTGGAGTAAGAAGCTGCATTACTTTATTACACCACAACTCCTCCAAACTGCATTTACTACAGTTTGAAGCTTTCCCCCAAGAGATTCCTAGGACCCTTATCAAAGAGAAAGTAGTAGCAGTTTTTTTTTTCATTTGAGACCTGTTCTGACCTTTCTTTCCACAGCTTAATCTTGCTTCCACTAATTTTTTAAAGTTTTGATTGTTACTGAGATGTAATAAAATATAATAATATAAAATAACCTTTCAGATAAGATTTAAAGAAAGAAACGACCTATATTAGTTTCCTGTGGCTGCTGTAAAATTTGTTAGTCTGAAACATCACTCATTTATTCTCTTACAGTTCTAGAAGCCCTAAGACCAAAATCCATTTGGGCTAAATAAAGTTAAAGGGTCATAGGTCTGTGTCCCTCTGGAAATTCTATGTGGTTCCAGTTCCGGTGGCATTTCTTGGTTCATGGTCCCATGGTCCCTTCCTTCCTCTTTTATTTTTTGTTTCTTTTTTTGAGATGGGATCTTGCTCTGTTGCCCAGGCAGGAGTGCAGTGGTGGGATCATAGCTCTCTGCAGCCTTGAGTTTTTGGGCTCAAGGGATCCTCCTGCCTCAGCCTCTCAAGTTGCTGGAGCTGGGACTACAAGTGCGTGCCACCACATCCAGCTCCTCCCTCTTCAAAGCCAGCAGTATAGCATCATCAAACCCCTCTCTGTTTCTATTATTATCACATCTCTCTCTTTCTCTTCTGTGTCAAATCTCCTTTTGCCTCCCTCTTAGAAGGAAACCTTTGATTGCATTTTGGGCCCATCTGGATAATCCAGGATGATCTCCTTGTCACAAGCGCTATAATTTAATCACATCTCGAAAGACCCCTTTTCCGTATAAGGTAATATTCACAGGCTGCAGGGATTAGGGTGTAGATCTCTTTGAGGGTCATTATTCAGCCTACCACAGAAAGAGCTCCATCTTTTTTTTTTAAAAAAAAGGTCAAAAGCTATTGTGCTAAATAATAACAGAAACACTTATACAGTACATTCTATATGCTAGACATTGTTTTAAGTGTATTTGTGTGTGTGTGTGTGCTCGTGTGAATCATTTGTTTCTTATTTTAAGGATCTGTGTTTTTCTTTTTCTTTTTTTTCTTTTTTTCTTTTTTTTTTTGAGACAGGGTCTCAATCTGTCACCAAGGCTGGAGTGCAGTGGTGTGACCTTGACTCACTGCAACTTCCCCCTCCCAGGTTCAAGCGATTCTCGTGTCTCAGCCTCCCTAGTAGCTAGGACTACAGGCATGCACCACCACACCTGGCTAATTTTTGTATTTTTAGTAGAGATGGGGTTTCACTATGTTGGCCAGGCTGATCTCAAACTCCTGACCTCAGGGGATCTGCCTGCCTTGGCCTCCCAAAGTGCTGAGATTACAGGCGTGTGCCACAGTGCCCAGCCAGGATTTGTTTTCTGAGACAGAGTCTTGCTGTGTTGTCTAGGCTGGAGTGCAGTGGCATGATCTTGGCTCACTGCAGCCTCAACTTCCTGGACTCAAGTGATCCTCCCACCTCAGCACCTCCAAATAGCGGGGACTACAGGTGTGTGCACCATGCCCAGCTAGTTTTTTTTTTTTTTTTAAGAGATGGGGTCTTGCTATATTGCCCAAGCTGGTCTCAAACTCCTGAGCTCAAGGGATCCTTCTGCCTCAGCCTTACAAAGTGCTGGGATTACAGGCATAAACTACTGTGCCTGGCCAGTCCAAGGTTTTTTTGACCTAGGTCTACTCAGAACGTGCAAGAGACTCCTTCGCCCATCTAGAACACCTACTTCAATTTTCTATTTGTAAAATAATTTAGTTATTTTAGTAATAGCAATGAAGAGTTATTATAAAAGCAATTGAGAGGGAAAAAGGAAGGGTTTCCATTTGTGTTTCCAATAGGAGTGCAGTCACTTAAGTTTGAACTGCAAGGTATACTTTTTTAAAAGTATAATTATTGAAAAATTATAATCCAAGAAAATATTGTTGATGCATCTATTTAATAATTTCTGAGTCAGCCAGATCACCAATAATAAACTAAATAGGTAACAATGAAGCTAAACTAATGGGAATTGATAGCTAAAAGAACAAAGAGAGCCACAATAAAAAATATAACTATCTCAGGACAACGTTAATGACAAGAAGTGCTTCATGAAAACTTCAGCAATTCCAACCCACATGTGAGCAGGTGCATGGGCAATAGGAACTTTGATACATTAGCAAGCATTGCCTAGCACAGTCATCTGAGTAGAGTAGAATATTGAATTACAGTCCTTAATAAACTCTAGAATATGCTAATTTTTTAGTACAACATCAATTTTTTTGTTGTTGTTGTTAGAGACGGATTCTTGCTCTGTCACCCAGGCTAGAGCGAAGTGGCATAATCTCGGCTCACTGCAACCTCCACCTCCTGGGTTCAAGTAATTCTCCTGCCTCAGCCTCCCAAGTAGCTGGGATTACAGGCACCTGCTACCACAGCCAGCTATTTTTTTTTTATTTTTTAGTAGAGACGGGGTTTCACCATGTTGGCCAGGCTGGTCTCAAACTCCTGACCTCGTGATCTGCCCCCCTCTGCCTCCCAAAGTGCTAGGATTATAGGCATGAGCCACTGTGCCTGACCAACAAACATCAAATTTTATTCTTAGAAACTTCCTGTAACTATGAAGTCTTTTTTTTTTTTTTTTTTTGGAGACGAAGTCATGCTCTGTTGCCCAGGCTGGAGTGTAGTGGGGTGATCTCGCTCACTGCAGCCTCTGCCTCCTGGGTTCAAGTGATTCTTCTGTTTCAGCCTCCCTAGTAGCTGGGATTACAGGTGCATGCCACCATGCTTGGCTAATTTTTGTATTTTTAGTAGAGACAGGGTTTCACCATGTTGGCCAGGCTGGTCTTGAACTCCTGACTTCAAGTGATCCGCCTGCCTTGGCCTCCCAAAGTGCTGGGATTACAGGCATGAACCACTGGCACCCACCTGTATTAAGTCTTGATAATAATGATGAAAACTCACATTTTGAGCCCTTAGTATGTGACAAGCACTGTGCTAAACACTTTAATACATTAATTTCTTAATCCTTGTACTAATAGAAATTACGAATCTGAAGTACAGAGAAGTTAAGTAACTTGCTCCAAGTTGCACAGATAAAAAAATAGTGGAGTTGGGAGAGGAACCCAGGCAGCCCCTAAAGAATACATATGGAAGGCTATGGGATAGTTTGAGCCCACCTTCAAGAATCATTGTTTTAGATATTTATAGCACTGCTTTTTTCCAGAGTTGATATATAAAACTATAAGCACTTTTTATAACCTTTACTGAAGCTACGGTGGACTTGGATTATAGTCATTGATTTCCTGCATTAAATTGTCAGCTCCAGGAGGTCAGAGAACCCATCTTGTTCTTTTGTTTTCCAAGGCCCTAGAAAAATGTCTAGCACAGTGTATTGGATCAATAGATGTATATATTCTTTATTTAATTGTTTCACATAAAAATGCTTACCAACATATTTTATTTCTCTGCTGATCTCAACATTTATTATTCCAGTAAACATGTATCTAGCACAAGCCATGCGCCCACTTCAGACGTGGGGATAGAGCAGTGATAAACTTACACATGGTCCTACCCTCAGGGAGTTTGCAGTCTAATGGGGGAAACAGACACTAAAGGAGCCATTAAGATGATGAGATGATAAGAGAACTATGGATGCCATCCCAGCACACTGTAAAGGGGCTGATCCTAAAAAAACGCCAGGGAAGGACTTGTGAGGAAGTGTTGAAGATTGAAAGCTGAAAGATGAGTGGTAAATAGGTCAGATGAAAGGGAAAGGGGATATGTTGGAGAGAATATCTTAGATAGAGGAACAGTGTGTTGAAAGGTCAGGATGGCCAGGTGTGATGGCCTCACACCTGTAATCCTAGCAGTCTGGGAGGCCAAGGTGGGATCGCTTGAGCCCAGGAGTTCAATCCCAGCCTGGTCAACATGGTGAGACCCCATCCCTATTTTAAAAAAAAATTAAGAAAGGTGCAGGGATGAGAAGCACAAAGCATTTGTGGACCTACAAGAACTTTATTGGGTCCTTGAGCCTAGTGGACATAAGGGATAAAGGCCAGCCATAAAGCAAGAGAATTAGTCATGGGCCAGCTCTGGGAAGGCCTTGGTAGGAGTATGGAATTTCTCTAGAGGTACTGGGAAATCGCTGTAGAATTTTAAACATAATTAATGTTTTGCTAAAATTTACATCCAGAATGATTTCACTTGTGGGCAGTGCAGAGAATGGATTCACTTGTGACAGTGCAGAGTAGGAAGTAAAACAGAAGGTTGGTTGGGAAACCGGTTAGAAGGTTATTGCAATGGTCTTAGTGATAGAGGATAACAATGGCCAGGATGGAGAGAAGCTTGAGAAACAAACACCTAGCCAGCCAAGCAGAGCAACCAAGTTTCTAATGAAAGTGTCAGTCAGACCAGAATTTTCTCCAACTGCGTCATTAACCTCATCACTTGCGATCTTTAAGAGGAAAGAGTATATGCTCTGGTTATTGTTCTGATTCTAAATCCTGTCCCAAAGATCAAGAGTGCAGTACCATCTTCACAGTGAAGATGCACTGGGCAGCAGTGTTTAAATGGTCAACTATGGTTGGGAGGGAGGGGGTTGAGGGACCAGAGGCTGAATATTGTAGTTTCAACCAGAGAGAGTCATACATCAAAATTGTCTGTAGAGCCTTTTAAAAATAATTATGCCAGGTCCCCATCCCAGATCTGTGGATTTACAGTCTCCAAAAGTGGGGCTGGGGAGTGTGCACTTTATAAAGCTCCATAGAATATTTTGATACTCTATGATTTAGAACTTTGTGTGTAGGGCATGAAATACTGAGGGCTTGAGCAGGGCTTTTCAGAGAATAAAAATGTGGGAATTAATAAGGAGGTATAATTTTCAGGACTTGGCAACTGACTGGATGTGACCCAGATGGCAAAGAGAGGTTCTACAGATAGCGGTTATCTGTGATCGTCCACTAGACCATTTACGACCTGGGCAGAACTTTTGTGAAAACTGGATAAAGTCACGTCCCTAAGCATAGAGCTTGGCAAGCTGAGCCAGGTGCTTCCATCAGGCCATGGGTTCTATATGGCAGTCCTGGTTTCCCACCTGGAAACAGGAGGTCCAGGCAGCATAGGTGAGCTGGGTCACCTATTTACGTTTGGGTAGATTACGTTTGGGTCAAAGTGTGTTTGGTAAGCAGGAAAATATTTATCTATCCTCAGGTGTTAGAGCAGGTAAGTGGAAATCCTGTTTGTTGAAGACCAAGGATTGAGCTGAGAGATATTGGCGTAGTGGCCGAGCTGAAGATCTGCATTGTTTGATACAGTCAAAGGGAAGATTGCAGATAGAAAACAGAGTTCTCTGTTACTCAAGTGTAACTGGTGACAGTTAAATTAAATGTACTGGGAAGAAACAATCACTTAGAAAGTAACCAATGATACAACAAAATTCCCTCCATAAAACTTAAATGTTATTTTCCTGAAACTTTAGCCTAAAAAGTAGTAGGAAATTCCATGGTGGGGTAACAGGTTTTATGGGAAAAGTAGGACAGAAGAACCAACCTTGGCGGAACTTATGAATATTGTCACATTTTCTAAACTCAAACAGTGGAGGGCATACTAACTAAATAGACTGTTAGTAGCATTAAACCCAGCCTAAGTTAAAAGGTGCTGGACAGTTAATCGCCATGTACCACCCCTGGTTGTTAGACTCTGCAGGATTTCTTCCCCCATTTAATCGAGATGGTTGCAAGTTCATTTTGCATTACTGCAGATAATGCCTATTTGCATTTTAAGATATGTTTACTTTATTCCTGTTCTACTCATGTGTCCAGTCTTCTCTGATTTGGAGTTGTTTTCTCCTGCTTCCTAGAGTAACTTGGATATTTGGAAAGGAACATCTGCATAACTGAGAAGGTTTTTTTCTTAAACTCGTTTATTTATGCAGAGGGTCATGAAAACTTCAGCCAAAGAAAGCAGAGCATTGCAACCTGTTAGTTCCTCTTAGAGGTTTCAGTTCTCTTCTCCCAGAAGATAACAGCTAATAATATAAACAACATTCTTTCAACATTTCCATCTGCTGAGTGTTGGGCTCAGAGTTTTACATATGTTGTGCTATTTACCCTCACAATAACATTGTAAAGCAGGTGATATTATCATCTCCATTTCAGAGATGGGGAAGTTGGCTCTTAGCCTAACAAATTTGGTCAAGGTCAAAGCAGTATCATTAGTCAGTGGTAGACATAAATTTGAACGCAGATTGGGCTAACCCTGAAGTCCTAAATCTTCTCTTTTAGAATTATGGTAAAAGACACATATGTTAAATCAAGTTTAGCCTAAAGCTGCCTCCTTACGTTTTTTAAGTTCAGCCTAAAGGTTTTGCTGTACATTGTAAACTGTAACAAGTGGAGATGTAAACAGACCATAGCCTACAGTTGTGCCAATCACCAAGTTTTGGCCAATGAAATGTAGCCAACTGTTCGAACGGTGTTCGAATAAGGCAAATGCAGACCTGTAACCAATCAGCTGTTGCCGAACCTCCCTTTCCTTATTCTGTCCATGAATCTTCCACCACGTGGCTGCCTGATTTGTGAATAGTTCATTGCTCAATTGAACTTCTTTAAATTTAATTCAGCTGAAGTTTTTGTCTTATCACATAGATTTACCATCTTAACCCTTTTTTTTTTTTTTTTTGAGACAGAATCTCGCTCTGTCGCCCATGCTGGAGTGCAGTGGCATGATCTCGGCTCACTGCAAGCTCCATCCCCCCGGGGTTCATGCCATTCTCCTGCCTCAGCCTCCCGAGTAGTTGGAACTACAGGTGCCCGCCGCCACGCCCGGCTAATTTTTTTGTATTTTTTTAAGTAGAGACTGCATTTCACCATGTTAGCCAGGATGGTCTCTATCTCCTGACCTTGTGATCCGCCTGCCTCAGCCTCCCAAAGTGCTGGGATTATAGGCGTGAGCCACCATGCCCGGCCCCATCTTAACCTTTTTTAAGCGTACAGGTCAGTGGCATTACGTACCTTCACGTTGTTTTGCAACTATCACAACCATTCATCTGCAGAAGTTTTTAATCATCCCAAACTAAAACTCTGTACTCATTAAACAACTCCAAATTCCCGCCTCTTCCAGTCCGTGGTAACTACCTTTCTACTTTCTGTCTCCATAAACTTGACTATTCTAGGTGCCTCATATAAGTACAATCATACAATAGTTGTCCTTTTGTGTCCGGTTTATTTCACTTAGGTTCACTTAGTTTTAGCACTTATAAGGATTTCCTTCCTTTTTAAGGTTGAATACTATTCCATTGTATGTCTATTCTACATCATATTTTGTTTTGCCATTCATCTGCGGATTGTGTTGTTTACACTGTTCGGCTATTGTGAATAATGCTGCTATGAAGATGGGTGTACAGGCCGGGTGCGGGCATGGTGGCTCATGCCTGCAATCCCAGCACTTTGGGGGGCCGAGGAGGGCGGATCACTTGAAGTCAGGAGTTTGAAACCAGCCTGGCCAAAATGACAAAAACCCTGTGTCTACTAAAAATACAAAACTTAGCTGGGCATGATGGTACATGCCTGTAATCCCAGCTGCCTGGGAGGCTGAGGCAGGAGAATTGCTTAAGCCCAGGAGATGGAGGTTGCAGTGAGCCAAGTTCGCACCACTGCACTGGAGACTGGTCGACAGGGCAAGACTCCTTCTCAAAAAAAAAAAAAAAAAAAAAAAAAGGCCGGGCGCGGTGGCTCACGCCTGTAATCCCAGCACTTTGGGAGGCCGAGGCGGGTGGATCACGAGGTCAGGAGATCAAGACCATCCTGGCTAACACGGTGAAACCCCGTCTCTACTAAAAACACAAAAAATTAGCTGGGCGTGGTGGCGGGAGCCTGTAATCCCAGCTACTGGGAGGCTGAGGCAGGAGAATGGCGTGAACCCAGGAGGCGGAGCTTGCAGTGAGCCGAGATCGCGCCACTGCACTCCAGCCTGGGCGACAGAGCGAGACTCCGTCTCAAAAAAAAAAAAAAAAAAGGGTGAACAAATATCTGTTCGAATGCCTGATTTCAATTTAAGGCCCTAAATATTAAGCACTGCTCCACAAAGCAGCAAGATCCAGCAAGGTCACAGCTCTGAGATGGAGGTTGACCAGCCTGCAGCTTCCTTTATATAATCCAGTATGAACATAGCCTTACGGGAGAGGAAAGAAAGGAATACAGGAACTTCGTCTTCCTCCCCACAACTTCCTAGTTGAAAAACAGATTCTACTATTGTCGACCTGATTGTACTTGGAATCAGTTGCAGAAATCCTGAAACATAAGCCACAGCTCTATTTCTTCTCTTTCAGAGTTAAAAAAAAAAATACACATTTTGCAACAGTATAGAAAATACCTATTTTTAAAAAATGCTCTGCGGTATAACATGACAACTCTCTCTCTCTCCTTTCTTTTCTCTCTGTCTCCTCTCTCTCTCTTCTCTCTCTCTCTCTCTCTCTCAGACAGGGCCTCGCTCTGTTGCCCAGGCTGGAGTGCAGTGGTGCGATTTCGACTCACTGTATTCTCTGCCTCCTGGGCTCAAACAGTCATCCCACCTCAGCCTCTCAAGTAGCTGGGACTACAGGCATGTACCACTACACCTGGCTAATTTTTGTACTTTTTGTAGAGACAGGGTTTGGCTATGTTGCCTAGCCTCGTCTGGAATGGCAATCCACCTGCCTCAGCCTCCCAAAGTGCTGGGATTGCAGGCATGAGCCACTGCACCTGGCTGACAATGCCACTTCAACTACACCATCATACCTACCTGGTCTCCCTGCCCATCTGTATTAGCTATTGTTCATACTGATTATGCATAGATTTGTATCACTTGAAAGGCACATTTCATCCTCTTTAGTCATTTTCTATTTGATGGATCAGGTGTGGTTTATGTCTTGGTAATTAATTAGGAAAATGTAAAGACAAAACTCTCCCTTCTGATTTTTTTTTTTTTAGTAATTTTTCATGCTAAACATCTTTCACAGCCCTTGTCAGTTCTCTCAATCAATCTCTCTCTCTCCCCGCCTTTCCCTCTCTCCCTCTCTCTCTCTCTCTCCCTCTCCCTCTCTCTCTCCCTCTCTCTCCCTCACTTTCCCTCTCTCTCTCCCTCTCCCTCTCTCTCTCCCTCTCTCTCCCTCTCTCTCCCTCTCTCTCTCCTTCCCTCCTTCCCTCCCATTCAATAGAATGTGGATGAGGCACACTCACATCATGAAGGGTAACCTGCTTTATTCAAAGTCCACAGACTTAAATCTTAATCTCATCCCAAAAAGCGTACCTTCATAGAAACATCTAGACAAATGTTTGAGCAAATATCTGGGCACTGTGTCCCAGTGAAGCTGACACATAGAATTAACCCTCACAGTGTGGGAAAGGCAAGAGAAGTATATTTTATTTTAAACAGGGGAGCTTTGCCACCTGCTAGACTAACAAACAGAGGTTTTAGTGGATGAGCCGTTTAGAAATCTCTTACAATTAGAGTAGAAAACAAATAAACTAAGCTCTCTACATGGGAAAGGTCAAAAAGCAGAGGCGTCACCCAGGTCCTGGCTGTGGATTTTCACAGGGTGGTGAGCAGATGGGAGCCTCCCAGTGAGAGCAGAAGGCACCTCTCCCTGGAGGCCAAGGCTCCCGAAGCTGCTGAGGGAGATTAAGAGCCTCCCTGCATGGGACAGTTTCCAGCTGCCACACCCACCTGGTGGGCTCCTCTTTGCACTGGCTGCCACAGCCAGCAGGTTCCTATGCCCCCTCCCCAGGACATTCAACCAGAGAAGCAGGCTTGGGGCAGACAGTGGGCTCACACCCCCTGGAGCCCCAGCAATGCCCCACTTCACTTTGCAGAGACCGTGCATCCTGGGCTCTCCTCCTCCACTCCCTGCAGATGCGCTTGTTATTTTTCCCATCCTGGAGGATACCTCTATAGTTCTTCAAGGCCCTGTTCAACTGCCATCTCCACAGCGAGGTTGGTGTTGAATCCTCTAGCTGACATTTATTTCTCCTCCATGACATTGTTGCAGCAATTACTCTGAGCTCTGAACTTACACCTTCTTCAACAGATGTCATCTACCTATCTGCGTGACTGTCTTAGTCAACTTGGGCTGCCATACCAAAGTCCTACAGACTGGGCAGCTTCAACCACAAACATTGATTTCCTCACAGTTCTGGAGGCTGGAAGGCCAAGATCAAGGTGTGAGCAGAGCTGGTTTTTTCCGAAACCTCTTTCTTTGATGTGTAGATGTCCTCTCCCTGTGTCTTCACATGGTCTTTCCTCTGCACATGCAAATTTGGTGTCCAAATTTCCCCTCTTTATAAGGACACTAGTCATATTGAATTTAGGCCAACCTAATGACCTTGTCTTAACTTATTTACCCATAATCCCGTATCTCCCGAGTCACCTATCTCCCAAATAAGGTCACCTTCTGAGGTACTGAGAGGGGGACAGAACTCGGAAATTTTTGGCCGGTGGGTGGGCATAACTCTGCCCTTAACAGTGACCTTGGGTGAGTTGCTTCACCACTCAGTTTCCTGACCTGCAAAAGAGGGATACAAATAATGACTATCCCATAGTGCTTTTATAAAGATGAAATCAGTTAGCGTATGTAAAACAATTAGTATAGAGTCTGATAGATATCAGTCATCCAATAAACAGAAGTTACTTTAGTAATACTTAAAATGATTACTTATTAAATAAAAGTTATTAGTTATTTTGAAATATTTTAAAAGAATGCAGTGTATTGGGCCTTAACAAAGAAGGAAATCCTGTCATCTGTGACAGCATGGATGAACCTGGAGGACATTATGTCCAGCAAAATAAACCAGGCACAGAAAGACAAATGCCGCGTGATCTCACGCATACATGGAATTTACAAAAGCTGAATTCATAGAAGTAGAGCACTCTATGGGGGGGTGGTAAGTCGGGGGATATTGGTTAAAGGGTAAAAAAAAATTTAGATAAGAGGGATAAGTCCCAGAGATCTATTGTACAACATGGTGACTGTAGTTAGTAATCTATTTTGAAAATCACTAAGAGAATAGATATTTTAAAAAAATATATAGAAGGTGTGTCACCGTGTTGCCCAGGCTAGTCTCAAACTCCTGAGCTCAAGTGACCTACCCCCTTGGCCTCCCAAAGTGCTGGGATTATAGGCATAAGCCACCATGCCTGGCCTAGAGAATTGATTTTTAAGTGCTTTCACCACAAAAAATAAATATGTGAGGTAATGCACATTAATTAGCTCAACTTAGCCATTCACAGTGTATACATATTTCAAAACATCATGTTGTACACAATAAATATATACCATTTTATTTGTCAGTTAAAAATTTAAAAAAGGATTTAACATAAAATTGTTCTTACTAAAATAAGAATAATTAATAATAAGAGCAGTGTGTTAAAACTGTGGGCTTTGGAGTCATGCAGACATGAACTCCAGGCTCCAGCACCTGCTAGTTTTTGGTCAGGGCAAATTACTTAATCTGTTTGTCTGTATCTCAGTTTTTTGATCTGTAAATGGGAATATGAAATAACTGCCCCACAGAATTGTGTACAGATCTGTTGAGCTAATGTATAGAAAACTTGTTAATCATTCAATAAATGGTAGCTCTACCAGTTAGATTTAAGGCCAATATATATGTCCACAGTACTGTGCTTAAAGAAGAGAGAGGTTTATTTTTCCCTCATGTAATAGTCCATGGTGAGTGATCCGGGCTGAGAAGGCAGCTCTGCATTACCAGATAAGTTGCATCCCAAGTCCCTTCCCCCTGTTGCTCTGCCATCCTAGGGTGTTGTCCCCATCCATGAAGTTGAAAGGGGATTGTTGTGGGGTCTATGTTCCAGCCTGTGGGAAGGGGAAAGAGGAAATCTAGGATTAAGTGACTTTAAGCAAGTGACAGAGAAGCTGTCATCTTTAGTAAGAACTTAACCACATGGCCATATTTAACTCCAGAAAAGCTGGGAGATAGCCTCTAGCTTGACAGCCTGTGCAGGGCCAGAATTACACCGTGACTATGAAGAGAGAATGGATCTGGGGTGGTGGGTGAGGGCAATTAGTAGCCTGCCGCAGCAGCTTTGATAATATCATCGTGTGGCTTAAAAATACAGCTGGTGTGCCTTCCAACGTCTTACCACTATGATTATACTGTATAGCTCTCGAAGGGAGAGGTGTCTCCTATCACTTCAGTCCATCTTTACATCCAACGAGCTAAGCCATAAATGCATTTTTGCCAGTTGCTTTAATAAATACTTGAACTTGGTTGTATGTATCAAGCAACATAGCATTAATATGGTTATACTTCAAAACCAGGTCTCCTTTAATTTTTAAAAAATATATCTTCCAACTCTGTTGCCTATACAGTAAACAACATTTTTCTAGTTTACTCCCATTACACACTCTTAGAAACGTTCCTAAAAAAAAAAATCAATCTGATTAGTAGAGAAAAATTAAGGCCTGAGAAACACTTTGGAAAATGTGTGCTGTGAAAACTATAAATTCTTTGGTTGAGAATAAGCAAGCATTAGAACTGGTATTTTATATAACATTATTTTTAAAATGGTTTAGCAATACAGTTTTGTAAGTATCCTACCCTGTCCCTAGCACAGTTGCTGGTGCTCCTCACAACAGGCTTGGGTTTTTGTTTTCATCTGTCTCCAGCCATCCTTTTTCAATTTCTTTTTCTTTTTCTTTCTTTTCTTTTTTTTTTTTTTTTTTGAGACAGAGTTTCACTCTTGTTGCCCAGGCTGGAGTACAATGGCACGATCTCGGCCCACCGCAACCTCCACCTCCCGGGTTCAAGCAATTCTCCTGCCTCAGCCTCCCGAGTAGCTGGGACTACAGGCATGCACCACCATGCCCAACTAATTTGTATTTTTAGTAGAGATGGGGTTTCACCATGTTGGCCAGGATGGTCTCAATCTCCTGACCTCGTGATCCGCCTGCCTCGGCCTCCCAAAGTGCTGGGATTATAAGCGTGACCCACTGCACCTGGCCCAATGCCTGTGATTTCTAACTTTGCAATGCCTTTGGGATCCATTCCTTCTTCTCTATTTCTTCTATCACTGCCACAGACTTAAAAAAATTATCTCTGGCAGTATCATGTTATTGGTTCTAGTCTTCAGCCAGCAGCTTTCTAAAATACACATCTGAGCTTGTTACTTCCTTTAAAAAAAAAAATATATATATATATATATAGGCTTTCCATGGCCATTAGGAGACTGTAAATTCTTTGGCAAGAATAATCAATAATCATCACACTCTGGTTTATTCTTTGCAATCTTCTCCCACTATCAGCAATTATGTAACTCATAGTCCAATGCTTTGACTATTTGGCATTTCCCCAAAATGCCTTATAAAGTCCTACCCCTGTATCCTTTTTCATGCTAGTCCCTCTACCTGAAATATGTAAGAAAACCCGTAAGTGCAGTAAGGGGTAAGAAAACAGGAGTGATTGCCATTCTCTGGCATCATTGGCAGGACATTTCTTTTGGAGAGATAGACCTGCAATGGGGAATAATGTGGCACACAATGTGTCTTCATGGTGGGGAAAGATATAAATGACACTGAAAATCAGAAGAAGTTTGCAAATCCAAACAGCATTTCAGACCATTTAATTTTGGGCAGGCCAGCTGTGGTGGCTCACACCTGTAATTCCAGCACTTTGGGAGGCTGAGAAGGCAGATTGCTTGAGCCCAGGAGTTTGAGACCAGCCTGGGTAACAAGTCAAAAACCCTGTCTCTCTGCCAAAGGTACAAAAATTAACCAAGTATGGTAGCTCACACCTCTAATCCCAGCTACTCAAGAGGGTGAGGTTGGAAGATCCCTTGAGCCCGGGAGGCAGAGGTTGACGTGAACCAAAATTGCAAAACTGCACTCCAGAGTGAGACCTTGTCTCAAAAAAAAAAAAATTAAAAACAATAATTTTTGGCGAACTCTTTTATCTTGTAGAACCACAGATTCACCAACTGAAAACTGGGTATGGAGAGCATCATTTCAGCTAACAGTAATAACATACCTTTAGAAGAGATAGAGTGTTGGGCTCTCTGAAGGTTGATGCTAATTGGAAAACAGCACAAAAGCAAACCAAATTAAACTCTAGTCTCTACCATTGAGGAGCTTCCTCTAAGAATTACCAAAATCAGCGTCTGAGGCAGGCTGGACTGGTGTGAGCATTCTGATGGCGGCAAGAGGCAGCGAGGTCTCAGATGAAAAAGTGGGAACCAAGTGAATCCTTCACCCTGCTTCTTCCACTTGGTACGCCCCCCTTCTTCCTGACAGTAACTAGCTCTTCCGGAAGGCAGCAGAATCAGCATTTACCTGGGCTGCAAATGTCTCTCCCACAGAGCTTCCCTGCTGGTGATAAACAGCCTGGGGAAGTGACGATGGAGCATGTGGCAAATATCCAGTGAACACTGAAGGCAGATAACACACCTGCAGTGTCCTTTAGACACAAGTGGAGTCCATTCTGGATTACAGAATGGGCTATAGGGCCAGTGAAATGTTTCCCCACATGCACTCTTCACCCTAGCACTTACTTCTCCCTTCTTCATCTTTTGGTCACAATGAAGACTATGAAGAGATAATGGATCTGGGGTGGTGGGTGAGGGCAATTAGTGGCCTGCCGCAGCAGCTTTGATAATATCATTGTGTGGCTTAAAAACACAACTGGTGTGCCTTCCAATATGTTCTAAATTGTTTTCAAAAAAGAACTTTCTCACATCATTCAGAGCATTATTCTCATGCTGGGGTATTTGATCAGCCTGGACACTTGGGCTTGCAGAACTCCATAAATACTTTTGATTACAGCGAGAGAGACAGAATTGGAATCAGCTGTGGCAAAGTGTGTTTGGAGAACCATTTTCAGAATATGAGAATATCATGCTTATGGGGATGGTTTAGGCGTTAGCACCAGGAGAAGGATATTTGGAAGAAAATCCTATAAATGATGGAAATCTTACACATATGGCAGGATTGTCTTAGTTTTCCTAGAGAGTGTAGACTAGGGCTAGCACCCAGGCTAGCACTCTTTCTGAAACTGGCCACTGTCTCTGGTGATACTATCTCTGCCATAGGCTACTGACAATGTACCACATGTAGGATGCTAGCTGATGAATAAGTGACTAAACACTCAGCAACTATCACTGTAGTGAAACTTAAAGCTTTTTTTTTTTTTTTGGCTTTTTTGTTTGTTTGTTTGAGACAGGGTCTCACTCTGTTGCCCAGAATGGAGGGTAGTGGTGTGATCACGGCTCACTGCAGCCTCAATCCCTGGGCTCAGGTAATCCTCCCACCTCAGCCTCCTGAGTAACTGGGACTACTGGTGTGCCCCCGACGCCCAGCTATTTTTTGTATTTGTGTGTGTGTGCGTCTGTAGAGACAGGATTTTGCCATGTTGCCAGGCCAGTCTTGAACTCTGGGGCTCAAGTGACCTGCCCACCTCAGCCTCCCAAAGTGCTGGGATTACAGGCATGAGCAACTGAACCCAGCTGAAGCACAAAACTTTATGAGAGTGAACTGATTATGGAGAAATGGTGGAACTATTGCCCTGATACACCGGTCAGAAGATGTGAGAAAACAGTTGAAACAGAAGCAAGGACGTGAGAATTTTGATGACAGTATTGCATCTGTCTGAGAGTTTATTCTTTCTGCCAGTTCCATGGGCTTATGCCTTAGTCTAGGGTGGAAGGGATGAATAACAGGAAAGCAAGGAGTGGTTCTCACACATGGCTCACTGTTGGGCACTGGGAACCGAGGCAAGTCTCCCCTGGAATCATGGTGACAGAATGGTAGGGGAAGGCATGCTCTCCACTTTGGGATGGTTTTTTTTTTTTTTGGTCAATATTCAATATAGTGGGAGGGCTGTTTTAAGGCAGATCTTTATTGGCTCAGAGTGACCTTGATGGCCAATCCCTGTGGTAGAGAAGAAGCATCTTGATTTGACTTTGTCAGCAAAATTGGGAAAGAGAGCCAGAGCAGAAGAAAAGGAAAGAACATGTGCCCAGGCGTGGCAGTACATGTTTGTTTGGGAGGTTCTCCCACTACCCCAGGAAGGTTGGAGAAAGGGGAGAAGGAGGCCTCACCCAAGTGGGTGGAAATGAACCAGATAAGTGTGTTATATTAAATCACCGAAATAAAGTGTCTCAAACACCTTTCAACTTATGCCAAATCCTAAGTCATGACATTGCTAAGAGGCTACTTGCTGTTCTTTTCCCAATTTAATTTAGAGGCTTGCGGATTTCATTTGACACAGTCCTGTTAGGTATCAACAAAGGTTCTACGTGCAGCTGTAAATTTGCTTTTCTAAGAAAAGACTGCAAAGATGCATCTTGATTTTTCACCTAAGTGTTCTTATGAAGATAAAACTCTTAAAAGATGAACTTCATATTTTCTTGGATTATGGCCATTTTATTTTTATTTTATTTTATTTTATTGTTTTTTGGCTTCTTAAGAAGGAGGCTTTCACACCTAGAGATGAGCTAGAGTTATTTTATGTGTGCATCTTCTATCTTCTAGACTTCTTCAGGGGTCACTGTCAGCAATCACCAAGCATTCGCCTTTTCTATTACTAATAATTGTACATTTTTGTAATGCTGTTAAGCTCACAGAGCACAATAACCTAACACCTTAATATATTTTCTTCTCACAACCTATGGGCTACATTTTACAGATAAGAAAACTAAAACTCGAATATTGTCTTCAAGGACTAGCTGCTAATGGGACAGATGCTGCCTAAAGCTGGGCCTCCTGGCTTTAAAGCTGTATTCTGTCTGCTATGTAAAGGGATACTCTACTACCAGTAAGTGTTATTTATAAGTCATTTCTAAAATGTAATTCTATCCAGACCTTGTCAACCAAATCGATGAGCTGGAAAAAATGATAGGTTTTCCCTCTCTTTGACATAATTGAGAAAATTGACCAAAACGCAGCCTATGGGAAGAAGAAAATTTTTCAGAAATCTCAAGTTGTAATTTTGGTGTATGTTTCTCTGATAGAAGTTTGCCAGTACAATGTTGGGCATGTGCAGTGTGGCTCTTTCTTGATGCACTAATCTCTCATATAGAGTACACAACATAGGGCTTGCTCCCTTTTACAATAAACTGCTGTCTTCTTTTGTCCCTGTCTTTCTCATTCAAAATCTGGGCAGGGCGTAGGAAAGCCCACAAGGAGACCACAGAGTCACCCCTTGCTGATGCAACAATATGCCTAAAGCTGTCAAAACTACAAGCCATCCTCTTGTAAAACACCACAAGGCAAAGTGGGCATGGCCCACATTTCTCCCTTGGTCATCCCTCAAAACTCTACCTTTTCTGATTTCATTTTCCCTTTAGTGTTCAATTTTACCTGATGTCCCTCATTTGAATATATTAGGGGCTGCCACGATTTCATTAGCCCTGTTTAGGCAGAAAACAAATACTGTTTCTCTTGTTGAATGACAGATTTTGCATGTTCTTCCTAGAATATATTGCTTAAAAAACCCACTTGAGTTCCATTTTGTCCTGAGGTAAAAAGCTCACATGATTGATATGAGTAAAGTGTTTGAAACCATGGCACCTGGTCACTGATCGCTTCAGCACTAAAGCAAGTTAACTTGCTATTTTTGGAGGAATGACTCAGTTCAGCAATATATTAGAACTTTTTTTTTTTTTTTTTTTTTTTACTGTGAGAAAGTTCCTCCTTTATTTTTTTTATATTTTTTATTTTTTTATTATACTTTAAGATTTAGGGTACATGTGCACAACGTGCAGGTTTGTTACATATGTATACATGTGCCATGTTTGTGTGCTGCACCCATTAACTCGTCATTTAGCATTAGGTATATCTCCTAATGCTATCTCATCCCCCTCCCCCCACCCCACAACAGGCCCTGGTGTGTGATGTTCCCCTTCATGTGTCTATGTGCTCTCATTGTTCATTTCCCGCCTATGAGTGAGAACATGTGGTGTTTGTTTTTTTGTCCTTGCCATAGTTTGCTGAGAATGATGGTTTCCAGCTTCATCCGTGTCCCTCCAAAGGACATGAACTCATCCTTTTTTATGGCTGCATAGTATTCCATGGTGTATATGTGCCACATTTTCTTAATCCATTCTGTTATTGTTGGACATTTGGGTTGGTTCCAAGTCCTTGCTATTGTGAATAGTGCTGCAATAAACATACGTGTTCATGCATCTTTATAGCAGCATGATTTATAATCCTTTGGGTATATACCCAGTAATGGGATGGCTGGGTCAAATGGTAATTGTAGTTCTAGATCCCTGAGGAATCACCGCACTGACTTCTGCAATGGTTGAACTAGTCTGCAGTCCCACCAACAGTGTAAAAGTGTTCCTATTTCTCCACATCCTCTCCAGCACCTGTTGTTTCCTGACTTTTTAATGATCGCCATTCTAACTGGTGTGAGATGGTATCTCATTGTGGTTTTGATTTGCATTCTCTGATGGCCAGTGATGATGAGCATTTTTTCATGGGTCTGTTGGCTGCATAAATGTCTTCTTTTGAGAAGTGTCTGTTCATATCCTTCACCCATTTCTTGATGGGGTTGTTTGTTTTTTTCTTGTAAATTTGTTTGAGTTCTTTGTAGATTCTGGATATTAGCCCTTTGTCAGATGAGTAGATTGCAAAAATTTTCTCCCATTCTGTAAGTTGCCTGTTCACTCTGATGGTAGTTTCTTTTGCTGTGCAGAAGCTCTTTAGTTTAATTAGATCCCATTTGTCAATTTTGTCTTTTGTTGCCATTGCTTTTGGTGTTTCAGACATGAAGTCCTTGCCCATGCCTATGTCCTGAATGGTATTGTCTAGGTTTTCTTCTAGGGTTTTTATGGTTTTAGGTCTAACATTTAGGTCTTTAATCCATCTTGAATTAATTTTTGTACAAGGTGTAAGGAAGGGATCCAGTTTCAGCTTTCTACATATGGCTAGCCAGTTTTCCCAGCACCATTTATTAAACAGGGAATCCTTTCCCCATTTCTGGTTTTTGTCAGGTTTGTCAAAGATCAGATAGTTGTAGATATGTGGCATTATTTCTGAGGGCTCTGTTCTGTTCCATTGGTCTATATCTCTGTTTTGGTACCAGTACCATGCTGTTTTGGTTACTGTAGCCTTGTAGTATAGTTTGAAGTCAGGTAGCGTGATGCCTCCAGCTTTGTTCTTTTGGCTTAGGGTTGACTTGGCAATGAGGGCTCTTTTTCAGTTCCATATGAAATTTAAAGTAGTTTTTTCCAATTCTGTGAAGAAAGTCATTGGTAACTTGATGGGGATGGCATTGAATCTATAAATTACCTTGGGCAGTATGGCCATTTTCATGATATTGATTCTTCCTACCCATGGGCATGGAATGTTCTTCCATTTGTTTGTATCCTCTTTTATTTCATTGAGCAGTGGTTTGTAGTTCTCCTTGAAGAGATCCTTCACGTTCCCTGTAAGTTGGATTCCTAGGTATTTTATTCTCTTTGAAGCAATTGTGAATGGGAGTTCACTCATGATTTGGCTCTCTGTCTGTTATTGGTGTATAAGAATGCTTGTGATTTTTGCACATTGATTTTGTATCCTGAGACTTTGCTGAAGTTGCTTATCAGCTTAAGGAGATTTTGGGCTGAGACAATGGGGTTTTCTAGATATACAATCATGTCATCTGCAAACAGGGACAATTTGACTTCCTCTTTTCCTAATTGAATACCCTTTATTTCCTTCTCCTGCCTGATTGCCCTGGCCAGAACTTCCAACACTATGTTGAATAGGAGTGGTGAGAGAGGGCATCCCTGTCTTGTGCCAGTTTTCAAAGGGAATGCTTCCAGTTTTTGCCCATTCAGTATGATATTGGCTGTGGGTTTGTCATAGATAGCTCTTATTATTTTGAGATACGTCCCATCAATACCTAATTTATTGAGAGTTTTTAGCATGAAGGGCAGTTGAATTTTATCAAAGACCTTTTCTGCATCTATTGAGATAATCATGTGGTTTTTGTCTTTGGTTCTGTTTATATGCTGGATTACACTTATTGATTTGCATATGTTGAACCAGCCTTGCATCCCAGGGATGAAGCCCACTTGATCATGGTGGATAAGCTTTTTGATGTCCTGCTGGATTCGGTTTGCCAGTATTTTATTGAGGATTTTTGCATCGATGTTTATCAGGGATATTGGTCTGAAATTCTCTTTTTTTGTTGTGTCTCTGCCAGTCTTTGGTATCAGGATGATGCTGACCTCATAAAATGAGTTAGGGAGGATTCCATTTTTTCTATTGATTGGAATAGTTTCAGAAGGAATGGTACCAGCTCCTCCTTGTACCTCTGGTAGAATTCGACTGTGAATCCGTCTGGTCCTGGACTTTTTTTGGTTGGTAAGCTATTAATTATTGCCTGAATTTCAGAGCCTGTTATTGGTCTATTCAGAGATTCACCTTCTTCCTGGTTTAGTCTTGGGAGGGTGTATGGGTCCAGGAATTTACCCATTTCTTCTAGATTTTCTAGTTTATTTGCATAGAGGTGTTTATAGTATTCACTGATGGTAGTTTGTATTCCTGTGGGATCAGTGGTGATATCCCCTTTATCATTTTTTATTGCTTCTATTTGATTCTTCTCTCTTTTCTTCTTTATTAGTCTTGCTAGCGGTCTATCAATTTTGTTGATCTTTTCAGAAAACCAGCTCCTGGATTCATTGATTTTTTGTGTCTCTATCTCCTTCAGTTCTGCTCTGATCTTAGTTATTTCTTGCCTTCTGCTAGCTTTTGAATGTGTTTCCTCTTGCTTCTCTAGTTCTTTTAATTGTGATGTTGGGGTGTCAATTTTAGATCTTTCCTGCTTTCTCTTGTGGGCATTTAGTGTTATAAATTTCCCTCTACACACTGTTTTGAATGTGTCCTAGAGATTCTGGTATGTTGTGTCTTTGTTCTCATTGGTTTCAAAGAACATCTTTATTTCTGCCTTCATTTCGTTATGTATCCAGCAGTCATTCAGGAGCAGGTTGTTCAGTTTCCATGTAGTTGAGTGGTTTTGAGTGAGTTTTTAAATCCTGAGTTCTAGTTTGATTGCACTGTGGTCTGAGAGACAGTTTGTTATAATTTCTATTCTTTTACATTTGCTGAGGAGTGCTTTACTTCCAACTATGTGGTCAATTTTGGAATAGGTGTGGTGCGGTGCTGAGAAGAATGTATATTCTGTTGATTTGGGGTGGAGAGTTCTGTAGATGTCTATTAGGTCTGCTTGGTGCAGAGCTGAGTTCAATTCCTGGATATCCTTGTTAACTTTCTGTCTCCTTGATCTGTCTAATGTTGACAGTGGGGTGTTAAAGTCTCCCATTATGATTGTGTGGGAGTCTAAGTCTCTTTGTAGGTTTCTAAGGACTTGTTTTATGAATCTGGGTGCTCCTGTATTGGGTGCATATATGTTTAGGATAGTTAGCTCTTCTTGTTGAATTGATCCCTTTACCATTATGTAATGGCCTTCTTTGTCTCTTTTGATCTTTGTTGGTTTAAAGTCTGTTTTATCAGAGACTAGGATTGCAACCCCTGCCTTTTTTCGTTTTCCATTTGCTTGGTAGATCTTCCTCCATCCCTTTATTTTGAGCCTATGTGTGTCTCTGCATGTGAGATGGGTCTCCCAAATACAGCACACTGATGGGTCTTGATTCTTTATCCAATTTGCCAGTCTGGGTCTTTTAACTGGAGCATTTAGCCCATTTACATTTAAGGTTAATATTGTTATGTGTGAATTTGATCCTGTCATCATGATGTTAGCTGGTTATTTTGCTCGTTAGTTGATGCAGTTTCTTCCTAGCCTTAATGGTCTTTACAATTTGGCATGTTTTTGCAGTGGCTGGTACTGGTTGTTCCTTTCCATGTTTAGTGCTTCCTTCAGGAGCCATGTAAGGCCAGCCTGGTGGTGACAAAATCTCTCAGCATTTGCTTGTCTGTAAAGGATTTTATTTCTCCTTCACTTATGAAGCTTATTTTGGCTGGATATGAAATTCTGGGTTGAAAATTCTTTTCTTTAAGAATGTTGAATATTGGCCCCCACTCTCTTCTGGCTTGTAGAGTTTCTGCCAAGAGATCAGCTGTTAGTCTGATGGGACCCGACCTTTCTCTCTGGCTGCCCTTAATATTTTTTCCTTCATTTCAACTTTGGTGAATCTAACAATTATGTGTCTTGGAGTTGCTCTTCTTGACGAATATCTTTGTGGCATTCTCTGTATATCATGAATTTGAATGTTGGCCTGCCTTGCTAGATTGGGGAAGTTCTCCTGGATAATATCCTGCAGAGTGTTTTCCAATTTGGTTCCATTCTCCCATCACTTTCAGGTACAGCAATCAGGTGTAGATTTGGTCTTTTCACATAGTCCTATATTTCTTGGAGGCTTTGTTCATTTCTTTTTATTCTTTTTTCTCTAAGCTTTTCTTCTTGCTTCATTTCATTCATTTGATCTTCCATCACTGATACCCTTTCTTCCAGTTGATCGAATCGGCTACTGAGGCTTGTGCATTAGTCACGTAGTTCTCGTGCCGTGGTTTTCAGTTCTATCAGGTCCTTTAAGGACTTCTCTGCATTGGTTATTCTAGTTATCCATTCGTCTAATTTTTTTTCAAGGTTTTTAACTTCTTTGCCATGGGTTCAAACTTCCTCCTTTACCTTGGAGAAGTTTGATCTTCTGAAGCCTTCTTCTCTCAACTTGTCAAAGTCATTCTCTGTCCAGCTTTGTTCCGTTGCTGGTGAGGAGCTGCGTTCCTTTGGAGGAGGAGAGGTGCTCTGATTTTTAGAATTTCCGATTTTTCTGCTCTGTTTTCTCCCCATCTTTGTGGTTTTATCTACCTTTCGTCCTTGATAACGGTGACATATAGATGGGGTTTTGATGTGGATGTCCTTTCTGTCTGTTAGTTTTCCTTCTAACAGGTGTGTTGCAGTTAGCTGCACCTCAGCTGCAGGTGTGTTAGAGTTTGCTGGAGGTCCACTCCAGACCCTGTTTGCCTGGGTATCCACATTGGGGGCTGCAGAACAGCAAATATTGGTGAAAAGCAAATGTTGCTGCCTGATTGTTCCTCTGGAAGTTTTTGTCTCGGAGGAGTAACCGGCCGTGTGAGGGGTCAGGCTGCCCCTACTGGGGGTGCCTCCCAGTTAGGCTACTCGGGGGTTAGGGACCCACTTGAGGAGGCAGTCTGTCTGTTCTCAGATCTCAAGCTGTGTGCTGGGAGAACCACTACTGTCTTCCAAACTGTCAGACAGGGGCATTTAAGTCTGCAGAGGTTTCTGCTGCCTTTTGTTTGGCTGTGCCCTGCCCCGAGAGGTGGAGTCTACAGAGGCAGGCAGGCCTCCTTGAGCTGTGGTGGGCTCCACCCAGTTCGAGCTTCCTGGCTGCCTTGTTTACCTACTCAAGCCTAGGCAATGGCGGGTGCCCGTCCCCCAGCCTCGCTGCCGCCTTGCAGTTTGATCTCACACTGCTGTGCTAGCAATGAGCAAGGCTCCGTGGGCGTAGGACCCTCTGAGCCAGGCGTGGGATAAAATCTCCTGGTGTGCCGTTTGCTAAGACCATTGGAAAAGCACAGTATTAGCGTGGGAGTGACCCGATTTTCCAGGTGCTGTCTGTCACCCCTTTCTTTAACTAGGAAAGGGAATTCCCTGACCCCTTGCACTTCCCGGGTGAGGCAATGCCTCGCCGTGCTTCGGCTCACACTCGGTGTGCTGCAACCACAGTCCTGCACCCACTCTCCGACACTCCCCAATGAGATGAACCCGGTACCTCAGTTGGAAATGCAGAAATCACCCGTCTTCTGTGTCACTCACGTTGGGAGCTGTAGACTGGAGCTGTTCCTATTTGGCCATCTTGGCTCCACCTGCTTTTTTTTTTTTTTTTGAGATGGAGTCTCACTCTGTCACCCAGGCTGGAGTGCAGGGGCGTGATCTCGGCTCACTGCAAGCTCCGCCTCCCAGGTTTATGCCATTCTCCTGCCTCAGCCTCCTGAGTAGCTGGGACCACAGGCAATGTATTAGAACTTCTTTAGGGCCAACAGCAAGACACGGTGCAGAGCAGGAGAATTTCCTACCAGTTAGGTGGTAACAAAGAATAATTCTAGACAACAGCTAAGTGAGGACAGGTGTAATCTTCCTGCATACATGGTTTCAGTGTCAAACGCACTATTTCAGTTTCTAACATATTCAAGCACGGACAATATATGAAAAATGCACATTTGTGTACTGTGTGGAGCACCTTTTGTTTTTCTGGCTATTGTTGTCTTGGTTCCTCTAATTTGCTTCCAGTTTGTGCAGGGCATGCCTAACAGTGAGCTGGAGGTCTGGATCTTGCAGGGGTTTGTCCCATAGTTTGGGTGACATGGATAGGACCTGAACTTGTCCTACTGGAGCTGGTGTCCACTTGTTTAAGAGTGGCTAGTTCTTTCACTCAAAGCTGCTTCTCTGGAGAGCCATAGGTAGGTGTAGGAAATGGAGGTACAATGAACTTTCTAATCACTTTCCTTATGATAAGAATGCCTTTACATTTGTATCTGATATCTGTGTTACAAAGCACTTTCAAGTTGCTAAATATTATGATTTCTGTAAGAATCTTGTTGTCAGGAAGGATTATTATCCAGAGTCCACAAATGGAGAAACTGAGAAACCTAGGGATAAGAAATAGGGAGTAAAAACAAATGTTACTTTTTGTTACCATTTACTGAGCACCTACTAGGTACCAGTCATGGTAATCACTGCTGTATTCATATGATCACTGATTTGGGTATCAGACCTTAATCTCATTTCATTGACAAAGAATCTGATGCTAAATTGCTCAGTTAGGTAAATGTTTTCCTCAAGGATACAGAGAAAGTTCCAGAGCTGGATATAAACTCAGGCTCCTGTGGCTCCAAATCTCAGGGTCTTTCTACCATATCACACTTAGGTGATTTGCTCAAGGAAGCTGAGGTCTTCTGACTTTAGACCTAATTTGCTTTCCAATGCATCAAGATATCTCTTTGTGGTATAATCTTCTTATAGCTATTTTAAAGCTCCTCTTTAACTGATGTGCTCTCCTATATTCCCTTTCTCACATACCTAGATTTCCCTGAGAAGAATGTCCAACTAAAAACGATGTTTCCTAACATGGCTTGGTAGCACTTCGGGTTATAGCCAAATCATGATATTCTCAAAACAAAGGCAAGCTTAATTGCCTTTTTTTTCTTTTAAATAAAAAAGGAAATACATACTGAGCAGCACTTTTTAGAAAGAAGGGGGTGGCATTATGGAATATTATTATCCTAGGCAAGCCTTGGGTTTGGAGCATTTCCACTTCTATTAGTCAAGGATCTTTCATTGAAAGAAAATTAACTCAAAACATCTTCAGGAAAAAAGGCATTGACTAGTTCAGATTCGTGAAAGGTCTTGGGTAGACTGCATGCTGGCTCTGTCTTTTTCCACTTCTTACCTCTGTTTTCCTCTGTGTTGTTTTCATTCTCAGAGAGGCCCTCTCTAAGGGACAATGTATTAGTTTGCTAGGGCTGCTGTAACTAAGTACCATATGCTGGTGGTTTAGGCAACAGAAATCTATTGTCTCCCAGTTCTGGAGGCTGGAGGTCCAAGATCAAGACACAAACAGGGTTAGTTCCTTCTTACGGCTATGAGGCAGAGTCTTTTCCAGGCTTCTCTCCTTGGCTTTTAGACAGCTGCCTTCTCCCTGTGTCTCTTCACATTGTCTTCCCTCTATGCCTCTGTCTCTGTCTGTCTGTGCCAAAGTTTCCCTTTTTATAGAGACATCAATCATGTTGGATTAGGACCTACTATAATGATCTTACTTTTAATTGTAAAGACTGCATCACCAAATAAGATCATATTTTGAGGTCCTGGGAGTTAGGACTCCAACATATGAATTTGGCAGACAGGGGGGCAATTCAGCTTATAACAAGTGGGAAGATTGCTACTCCAGAGTTACAAGGTCTGGGTAGTTCCCAATCCTAGAGAAAAGTGAGCCACCCTCAAAGCATAGAATCTCCTGGGAGTCTGACTGTCTCTGGCTGGTCAGGTGTGCATATCTTAGACCCATCCCTGTGGACATGTGGATGGTTTCTGGAGGAGTGGGGAGCCACAAGTGTTTTTTGTTTGTTTGTTTGTTTGTTTGTTTTGTAGTATAAGTGGGTGGAGCCAGCTCCTTTTCTCCAGTGACTTCCTCCTTAAGCCACTGTCCAATCAGCAATATAACCTATGGGATTTTCAGTGTTCTAGGGGCAGCTCTGCCAAAAAAGGAGAATGTTTCCTGACTCCCCAAAAGCTAGAGGTCACCTTCATCATAAAGGGTTTTATTTATTTGCTTGTTTCTTTTAATCAACACAACACCAATAGCAAGAATTTTATGGTCTAGGGATGAGTGGACTTTATGGAGCTAATGATGTTTCTTGGAAAATCAGAAGCCCACTCACTATGTTGTTTCTTAGATTCATTCATGTATAGTCAAGCTGGGCTAACTGCTCTTACAATCCCCAAATTTAGTGAATTCACACAATAAAGGTGTATTTTGTTGTTCATCGTCCAATTCAGGACAAGGGGTCTCTGCCCCATTCAGTTTGGGGACTCAGGCTTCTTCCACTTGGCTTCTTTGCCATGGGCCTTGGCATCTTCTACTGGGTCGTCTGCATCTGCCTGGCACACGGGGAGAGATGATGTGGAGGGTTGGTGTGGGAGATTTTAGAGGACTATCCTGAAAATGGCACCCATCATTTCTGCACATGTTCTATGGGCCAGAACTCTGTTACACGGCCTCTTCTAGATGGAAGAGGCTGGGAAATGTAATCTAAAAGCATGCTCAAGAGAAAGGAAAAGTGGATTTGTTGGGCATCTGACTATTTTCTGCCACAACCTACCCATCCATCCACTTATCCATCTATCAACCTACTTAACATTTTTTTTTTTTACACCTATTGTGTGTCAGGCACTTTGTTCATCAGGAGCTCACAGTTTCTGGGAAACAGGCTGAAAAAATGACCTCTACAATAGGGTTGGTGTTACAGGGAGATGTAAATAGGGCACTAGGGAAATATTAAAGAAGGAAAAACTCACTCTGCCTAGGGGTTGGGAAAGCCTTTCAGGAGTGAGGCTTAAACTGGACTTTGAGAAAGAAGTAGGATAGTGCAAAGGCATTCCATAGAAGGAACAGCATGGAGGAAGTCATGGAGCTGTGGAAAAGCATGATGTGTTTGAGAAATAGCTAGTAGTCCAGTGCAGCTGGAGGATAGAGAGTGTTGAGAAACTTCTCCCTCCCTAGGACTTTGGAGTGGCCTAAGAGGATGACTCTAGTCTTGCTGCCACTGGATTTGAATCTACAGTTCATTAGGTTATTATCTACAGTTTCCTGTTTCTTTGTTTCACATAGTTTTTGATCCTCATATGCAACAAACACCTGTCATGGGCCTGAGAATTCTCTAGTTCTAGGGAGAAGCAAAGAATAAAAAGTGGAACAGAGAAAAGGGAGGAGCCCATGTTTTGGTCCAATTCCCCTTGAAGTCTTAAGTTTGAATGTCATAGATTTACCTTGAAATTTTATTGTGCAAGATTAACTAAATGAACACAATCGCTTTAACAGAATCTGAAGTAAATCAATATCTTCACCCCTCTGAAATAAATCAACAGCTGCTGAATATTTTAACATTGACCGCTCCTCTCCCAATTTACATAATTTTGTTATTTTTTATAAGTAAATTTAATGAGGGTCTGTTGGTAGTAAACTTTCTTAGTATCTATCTGTCTGTCTGTCTGTCTGTCTGTCTGTCTATCTATCTATCTATCTATCTATCTATCTATCTATCTATCTATCTGGAAAATGTCTTTATTTAGGCAACAGACTAGGGACCAGGAAGGATGATTAAATATAGGTTCTGCCTCTCTGGTCTATAGCCTGGTGACATTACTTTCCATTTAGTCTCTCAATACATCTATATTCTCTTTCAGTGACCATTTATATGAGGCTCTTACAAGTGCTTTATATTCTCCCATGCCAAACCTGTTTTTGATATAACATTTAAGTTAGGAATCTTTTGGAAAATCCTCAAAGAACTGTCCCTTTACCTAAAGGATACATCCAAGAGGCAGGATTGTGGAAGCTGATTTACAAACGGTGAAGCCAATGGAAAAATTGATTTCTACAAGCCATAATTTAGATTTTACTACTGGCCTATCATTTTTGAAAATAAACCTATAATTGTGGAATATTTTTAGATTTACATTAAAGTTGCAAAAATACAAAGAGTTCACATGTGACTCTTACCAGATTCAGTTTCCCCTAATGCTTTCATTTTGTATTACTGACGTGCACTTATCAAAACTAAAAATATACATTGATATGTTACTATTAACTAAACTGCAGACTTTATTTAGATTTCACCATTTTTTTCCCGTGAATGCCCCTTTTCTGTTATAGGATCCCACTGAGGATATTATTACATTGCATTTAGTCATCCTATCTCCTTAGTCTCCACTGGTCTGTGACAGTTTCTCAAAGACTGATCTTGACAGTTTTGAATAGTGCTAGTCGGGTATTTTGTAGAATGTTCCCCAATTTGTCCATTAGACAAATTGTCCAACAAATGGTTAGAATGGGGTTATAGGCTTATGGTGAAGACTACCACACAGATGAATTACTCTTCTTATCACATCATATCAGGGGATACATTGGTCCATCATTTTAAAGACTCTATTTCTTTTTTGTTGTTGTTTTTTCTCTTGAATCTCATGACAGATTAAGAATTGATTTCTTTTCTTAGAACCTTGAAAGGCCTTTAGGTTACTTCTTTCTTCATATGATATATCCTATGCAAATCTCTCCTGATTTGGCTCTTTACAATCTGCCGACAAACATTCTCTAACCTCTCCCACACTGCAGACACTTTGTCTTTTAATTCTGCCCTTCCCTCAAGCTGCTTATCTTCCTCTCCATCCTTCCCTTTCTACTTACCTCTCTCTCTCTCACCACCACCTCTTTATCCCATTTCAGACCATCAGTTCACATATGAACTTACTTGAGCTTTGGCTAGAGCCTCTTTCTAGCTTCTGATTTGTGTCCAAAGTTCTGTGGTGATCATTGTGATGGTTAATTTTATGTGTCAACTTGACTGGGCTAAGGGATGTCCAGATAGCTGGTAAACATCATTTCTAGGTGTGTGTATGAGGATGTTTCTGGAGGAGATTGTCATTTGAATCGGTGGACTGAATAAAGAAGGTTGCTGTAACTCACCTGGGTGGGCATCATCCAATCCTTTGAGGCCTGAATATAACAAAAAAGGTAGAGGCAGGGCAAAACCTCTCTATTCTTAAGTCTGGGTATCCATCTCCTCCTGTGCTCAGACATCAGAGTTCCTGGTTCTCAGGCCTTTGGACCCTTTGGGGCCAATGGGACCTACACCATCAGCTCTACTGGTTCTCAAATCCTTGGACTTGGACTGATAAACACCACCAGCTTACCTGGGTCTCTAGCATGCAAATGGTGTATTGTAAGACTTCTCATCCTCCTTAGAGCCAATTCTCATTATAAATCTCCTCTTATAGATCTATATATATGCTATTGGCTCTGTTTCTCTGGAGTGCCCTGACAATCATCACACATTATGGTTGTTAAAGTGAACTAAATATGGCCTGAGAAGGACTCCATACTTCTATATTTGAAATATTGTGGATGAACTGTAACCTAGCTTAATAGGTAGACAAGATTGAAAACCTAACTTAGGAGTATGTGCCTGTAACAATAGCTGAGTCTTGGCCAATCCCAGTGGCCATACTTCAACCACTCATACACTGCTGAGTGTTCAAACTGTGTTCAAATAAGGAAAACACCGAGCTGTAACCAATCCAGCCATTCTGTACCTCACTTCTGATTTCTTTAGTCATTTCCCTTATTTTGTCTATAAGTCTTCTTCCACCACGTGGCTGTGCTGGAGTCTCTATGAATATGCTATGATTCTGGGGGCTGCCTGGTTCGCAAATCATTCATTGCTCAATTAAACTCCTTTAAATTTAATTTGGCTGAAGATTTTCTTTTATCATGGTGGAGGAAGAGAAATCAGGAAAGGAGGTTGAGAAAGAGTAGAAAAAATTCATTCTTCTAGAATCTCATTTGGGGTATTTTTTGTAACTCTTGGAAGAGTTCGTCATCCCCACCTTTGAGTTAGCACACACCTGTGCATATACTTCTATTATGCCATGTAATACACTGTACTGCAAGGCCTGTTTCTTGTTTATTTAATGTACCTATGCTCTATTATTTTGGGTTTCCTGAGGGCAGTTACTATGACTTACTTAGGTTTCCTTAGTATCCGCCACAGGCACATATTTGACACAAAATTTTCATTGAATGATTAGATCAATTAATATTTAATGTTGGGTAAGTAAAATAATACCATCCTTACACAAGTTGATTGTTAAGATGAAGTGAGACAATTGTGTCAGAAGCACTCAGTAAATTTTAAAGAGTTCTGTAAGTTTGAGTCATTATAATTCCTAGTCACCTATTTCTTAATCCTGTGAATCTTCTCCATCCCAAATACTTTGTTTTTATTGCTCATATGCACTCTTTATATACCTTGTTTTGAGGGCAGATCATGCATATTATTAGTTATTTATTGCGCATAACAAATTATCCCAAACCTTAGTGGCTTAAAAAACCACAAACATGTAATCTGTCAGTTTTTGAGGGGTCAAGAATTCAGGCACAACTCAGCCAGGTCTTTGGCTCCCAGGGCTCCCAGAGGCTGCAATCCTTTCAAGACTTGGATCAGGGAAGATCTGCTTCCAAGCACTCACCTAGTTGTTGGCAGCCATAGGCCCTCAGAGGCACTCGGCCAGAGACATAAGTTCCTTGCCATGAGGACCTCTTCATAGGGCCACTCACAACATGCCAGAGCAAGAATTGGGTCGCGGGGAGTGGGGAGACAGAGAGAGAGAGAGAGAGATTGAGATTACAGTCTTTTTGTAATCTAATCTTAGCAGTGGCATCTCATCACTTTTGCGATATTCTATTTGTTAGAGAGGAGTCACTAGATTCAGCCCACAGTCAAAGAGAAAAACAGCTTGCATAAGGACATGAATAACAAGAAGCAGGGATCATAGGACCATCGTAAGAGGCTGCCTACCACCGCATGTTGCTAACTTTGATGCCCTGTAGTACCTAGTCCTGGCTGACATAAAGCAGGTGCTCCAGAGGTGGTAGTAAATTGATTTAAAAAGATCAGAACTCCTGTCACCCCTGAGGTGGATAGAATAGGTGCTACCAGGAAAAGTTTTCCCAAATGCTTTCCTGCAATTTGCAGTTCTCCACTGGGCATCCTGATCTATGGAACAGAGCAGGAAGGTGAGGTCAGCCAAGGAAGTCAACACAACCTATATAGGGTATTGCTCCAGTGTCTTTCCTGCCATTGTCCATCTTGAATTGTGCTTTATTCATGTATAGCATATGATCACTTAGTCATTCAACAAAGACTAATTGGGGTCTTTCTATGTACCAGGCCCTAGGGACACAGTGATGAAGAAGAGGAAGCCCCTGCTTTTGTGGAGCCTGCATTGTAGTAATTATTTTCCCTATGAGCTTGAAATGGTTTCCCAATTAGTTTTTGGGACAAGAAGCCAAACTTTATTGCACCCTCATTGCTTTGTCATAGAGGTCCTAGGGGAAACATCTGAACTGATATTAGCCCTTAGCTGGAGGGCTACTACTTTCCTAACTCCCTCATCTTCTTCAAGTCTTTGCTTACCTATTCAATAGGGCCTATCTTAATGATTCTAGTTAACAATGCAGAGTTTTCATACACCCACTCTCAATCCCCCTTAACCTCTCCTATTCTTTCTCCCTGCCCCATATCACTTTGTACCTTCCAACATTATTTTTACTACACAATCCTGTTCTCCCCTCTGCTTGGATCTAATCGCCAGAGTGAGGATCTTCATCTGTGTTTCTTCTGCTACTCTGTCCCCAAATCTAGAATAGTGCCTGGCACATAGGAGGTGTCCGACACGTATTTGTTGAATGAATGAATTGAGTCCCTCCAGGTCAGGCTTCCTTTTTAGACCCTACTTTGTAGTTGGGAGAATTTTTTCTTGAAGGAATAGAGGTGTAGTGAAAACTGGCCATGCTTTTAGTTGTGGCTGTTGATTCCAAAAAAGGGAATTAGATTTAATTTCTTCATAGGGCCGAGAAATGAGATGTGATTAATAGATGCCAAATTAGTCAATGATGAATGGATTTTCTTCCATGTAGTCAATCCTACAGCTGTCTGGTTTTCACTCGGTTTTAATGAGTCTTTGCACATGCAGGTTGAACAGGCATTGTAATGGAAGCTGAGGGTTGCCTGGTGATTTGGAGTGAATTGTGTCTAATTGGAGCAAAATCAGCAGCTCTTACCCTTTATCCCCCAAAGAATGAGGAGATGCTGGGAAGCAACAATTGCATTCCCGCAGCAGTTCAGAAAGTTTAATGCTGCAAGTTTTCCAGGCCTTGAAAATAATAGGAAGTGATTATGAGAAGTGAAGTTACTCTGGCTGACCTCACCTTTTTGGTTTGACTTTGTTCTGACTTGTGTCTTACTCTTAATGCTTGACGGTTTTGAATTAAACATAATCCTTTAGCTAAACCCTTAACATTTTGGCGGATGGGGAGCCCATTACAAAAGTTCCACTTTTGTTACTGAACTAAGTTCAGACACATACCACCAGAGGATGATGAAAACCAGGCTTTTGCCTTTCTCCTCTGGCAGCTTTAGTGCACACAGAGTCCACTTCAGAAGGAAGGAAGGAGTTGTCCACGGCTGTTTCCCCGTGTTTTCTCTCCTGTCTACCCTCAAGGTCTGACTTCTGCTTCTTCCTGGATGACCCAGGTTGTCATTCATTTATTTCAGCTCATCTGGTATTCCCTTGAAAGTGGCTTCAGTTCACATCTAGATAAAAAAGGAGTGAAGCAAAAAGGACCTTTGAGGTCCAGATCTGCTATTGGTACGATTAACCACACCTTAGCACAACTCTAGATGTTTCTTCTTTTCTTTGCCTTATCAAGAATTCTTTTCATGTTTTCTTTCTTTCTTTTTTTTTTTTTTAAGAACAAGACAGAACCTGGAAATAAAGCAGGTGTGTCCTTTCATAAGAAGAAGGTGAAATGGGAGAAAAATCCCTCCTACCATATAAACCTGAATGGAAACAAAATCTCTAACTCTAGCAGTGGGAGCTCTCTTTAGGGAGCTGGAAGTGCTTGGTGAAGACACTGTATTATGACACAGAATCAAACACTCAATCCAACCGTGTGTGAAACCTGGGTGCACTGGAAGCTCATTTAAAATTTTCTGTTTCAATTTTGAAAATTGATATTTATTTTTTACAGTTTAAAGTAAAATATGTTAATGTAAATTGAAGAAAAGCAGAAAAGTAGACAGAAGACAAAATGAAAGTCACATGTATTCTTTATCACTGGAAGATAAAGGATGTCGACGTTATGTTATACTTCCCTCCAGTCCCCTTTTAAATGTTTTTCTTCACAGAATTGCAACTATCTAGTCTCTACAATTCTCTTATTTTCCTTTTTTTCCCAAATTCTCTCAGATCCTGAAATATTCTCTTATTTTCCCATAGCATGAAACATTTGTCCAATTTTTCAAACTCCCCAGAACTTTTTTCAATGGCAGCAAAGTAGTCTAGGGAGAACATGGGCCACAGCTTACTGTTATTATTAGAACAATAGCCATGTTCTAAACTAGGAGTCAGGAAACAACTTCTGTAAAGGGCCAAATAGTAAACATTCTAGACTTTGTGGGCCATATATCTTTCACAACTGCCAATCCTCCTTGACTTACGATGGGGTTATGTCCCCATAAACCCATCGTAAGTTGAAAATATCATAAGTTGAAAATGCATTTAATATGTCTAACCTACTAAAAATCGTAGCTTAGCCTACCCTACTTTAAACGCGCTCAGAACACTTACATTAGCTTACAGTTGGGCAAAATCATTCGGCAACACAGTGCACAGTAAAGTATGGGTTGTTTCCTCCTGAACGTGAGGCTTACTGGGAGCTGTGGCTCACTGTTGCCGACTAGGATCACGAGAGTATCATACCACTTTCTACTGAATGTGTAGCACTTTTGATCCATCATAAAGTTAAAAAATTGTGAGACAAACCATCTTTAAGTGTTGGGGATTGTCTGTACTCGGCCCTGCCATAGTACCACAAAAGCAGCCATAGATAATATGTAAACAAATAAGCATGGCTGTCTTCCAATAGAACTTTATTTACAAAAACAAGCAATGGGCCAGGTCTGACCCACTGGCTATAGTTTGCTGACTCCTATTGTAAGTTACTACATTGTGTTTAATTTTTTGTATTTTAGTTCTTTGATGAACATTGTGCTTCCTCATCTAGGATTACGTCCTTAAAAAGCATTTGTAGACATAAAATTGAAGTAAATTTGCTGAAGGTCAAAGTCTTTGAAAGGGTTTTTACCCACATTGCCAAATTCTTCCTCAAAGGACACAGCCACTGTCATCTGCTAAACCAGCAATATAGGCTACTACTGACTTCACTAACCTGTCTTCAGTATTTATTTTATTCATTTCATTCAAAGTCATGTTTAGGAAGATGTGAGAAACACACATTTGAGTGTCCAAAGTCAAAGAATGGACTCAGAGACATGAAGAACAGTGGAAGCGAGACTTTTAATGGTGGTCTTGCAAGATTGGGTGTCTGGTAGGCAGGCACACCCGGGGCAGTTACAGCAGATAATTTATCTCCCAGCACACAAGTCCCTCCCCAAGTTCCTCACTGGTGGAGTACTGTGGGGTTATAATCTTCCCAGATATCGCCTATATTTCATTATTCCCCTTATAAGGTTATAGTCCCCTTCCCCTCTTAAGTTTCGATTTCCCAATAACGAAACTTTCTTCCCTTTTATGGGCTGACCCCCTCCTCTACATTCTGTTTGCTTATTGTGACCTTCTAGGTGCATGAGCCGTGCGGTATATCACAACCGCAGTCTGGCTGCCAGTACTTAGATTTATCATGCCTTGAAAATGGACCATTTAAAATATTTTCTCACAGAAGATAATTACCAGGTGGGGAAAAAACAAGCTAAAAAATAGTATTAAAAAAATTAAAAACTTCAAAAGAGTAAAAAAACTGTTATTTTGATTGGCAAAGAAATGAAATTTCATTATTGTTTTAAACAGTATTTCCTGGAGGCTGAATCTTTTCCCACGTTTGCTAATCTGTGGCACTTCCTCGTTTGGGACATGTCTGCTTATGTCTTTTCTCTAAGTGAGAATCTAGAAGGTATGTAGCTGTTCCACTTAACTATGCTTAGTAAGTGTTAAAGGCAACATTTGAAATTACCCAAGTATGTCTTCAGAGGAATGTCTAAATAACTTTGGTATATAGTTGACAATGGCATTTTATGTGGGTATTACTGATTTTTTGTTTGTTTTGTTGTTCTTTTAGGATTGTAGGTGGCAGAATTTAATGATGTTTATGTTTCAGCTGATCGCCGTCTGTAATCATAGATTCATCTAAGGCATGTTCTTTATCGTATTATTTTTTCCCTTTATATTAGTTTCCTGTGGCTGCTGCAACAAATTAGCACACATGTAGTGGCTTATAACAATAGAAATGTATTCTCTCACAATTCTGGAGGCCAGAAGACCTATATCAGTATCACGAGGCTGAAATCAAGGAGTCCTCAGGGCCACAGTCTGTCTGGAGGCTCTAAGGGAGGCTCTTCCCACTTCCATTGGCTCCCAGCATTTCCTGCTGTGGCCATATCACTCGAATGGGCAAGGCCAGCATCTTCACATCTCTGCTCTGTCTTCACATGGCCCTCTCTGTGTTTAAAATCTCCCTCTGCCTCCTCTTATCAGGACACTTGTCATGCCCCCGATGGCAACTGACTTTCTAAGCCTATCTCCTACTCCCTCGTAGACATTCTGTCTGCTTGTTATTTTTCAATTACGTCCTATAATTGACTGACTCTAAGTGGCCTTTTCAACCATCACTATTTATTTAATTCCAATGAATCTTTCAGGTAAGATCTAAAATAATAGCACACTGATAATCATTTCCTTATTTTCCCCAACTAGTATTTCCTTCCTTTATGATTTTTAAAATTTAATGAATACTTTTTGAGGGTTTATTTTATGCAGGGACTATTCTAAGGCCACAAATACTTTCTTAGTTCTTTTTGTTCAACTCAGTGAAGTAGATACTATTATTTTTCCCAATTTTAAGATGCAGAAACAAAGGCACAGGGAGGCTAAGTAATTTGCCTGAGGTCACATAGCTGTGTGTCTCAGAGTTGGGATTTATTTTGGCAATCTGTAGAGACAAAGCTTTTAACTTCTCTGTGTGCTGCCTTCTTTTCTGCTGTTCTTTTTATTTTATCCCTATTCCCTCCCTCTTTTCCTTCTTTTCAATTAGTAAATGTGTGTGTCATGTATGTTAGTGAATAAAGCAGTTGTCTCATGCATGTGTGATGGGGAAGATGCACATGTAAACAAATCAACAAGCAACAAACACATAAAATTCACAGAGATGAGTAATCAGGGAAGCGTTTGGGGTCCTGGGAGTTTGCTTTTCACATTTTAAAATTAACTTCATTATAGAGCTTACTACATTCTTTTTTGAACTGTTCTGGAAATATTTGCATACCAGTCTTATCAATTTTCATATGGTTCAGATTCCAGGAGATGTTGATTTTTTTTTTCCTGTATGCTCAGTAAGATGGGCACGGTGAACATCAACTAAATATGAGTTGGATCAATGAACTAATGGAATAGCTTCAGTCAATACTGAACCTGTTAATGGTTTCTGGTCATCCTCTGACTTCTGCACGTCAGTCCTGGGGCCTGGCACAGGGATGCCTCAGCGTCTGGCTGGTTGAGCAGGAATCTAGAGCATTTTGATAAATATCTGAGCAAGTCCCTAGTACTTGAAGTGAGGCCACCTTCAAAGAAGTCATGACGGGATTTACATAAGGAAGAAAGGCCTGTCTGAGATGACGCTCTGGTAAGCCTCCATATCCAGGAATCTGCAACAAGCAGCACATTTTTCTGAACCCTGCAAGCTGGCTGGGGGTAAGAAATTATAGTAATTAGCAACGTGGCAACAATTTAGTATCTAGAAGAAAGCAGGTCCTGCTGATGCCACAAAAACAAGGAGGCAAAACAAAGCTCTCTCTGTGTGTAGCACCACCTTCTAAATTTGCGGGAAATTGCTGAAAAGGCATTACTGTGCCTTGGATGAGAGGTTGACCTAGAGAGGTCATCTGAATTTAAAAACCAGAGCTTATGCCTTTCAAAATCCTTAAGCCAGGCCTGTCTGAGCCATGGAGCAGCCCCTCCTCTCCCCAGCTGACTTTTCCCATGTCACCGTTCAGTGTGGCCAGCATTTCCTGATGCCTTGGGAGGATGGCCAATCTTGGTCTGGTTCCATCATAATAAAGATTCCCTGCTAGCAAGTTCTGGAAGACTTCAGTTTCCTTTTTAGAATAAGTCGTTTATGATTCTGTGCTTTGATGTGAAAATCCATGTGTCAGTTCATGGAGTTCATGGAAAGGAATGAAAAGCTTGTAAGACATGTTTATACTCCCTGTGAGGTAGGCTTAACTGTGCCCAGAAAATAATAAATCTTCTAGGAAGAAGAGACTTCTTCCCACTCAATAAAAGCAATCACATTTGCCTGTAAGCATCTCTACCTCAGCCTGGGAAACTGTTACAGCCTCTAAAAATGAACTTATCTTGATCTAAGACCAGAAACCTGGGTGCTAGGCCCTTGGACAACAGAAAGGATAATCTGAATCATTCTTTTCTCTTTGCTCCTCCCCTAATCCCTTACTTACCCAAGCCAATGCAAGGTTAGAAGATTATGTCCCTAAAGACCTTAGCTGGTGAAGGGCCTCAGAAATCCATGGGGTTTTGATTACATTTTACATTTCATTCACAAAGCATCGTTTATTAGCATGTGTGCAAATTGAGCCAGGTTATTTAACATTACAATTGTTTCTTTTTTTCTGGATTCTGAGCACATATTCTTCTTGCCCTTCATTATCCAGGAAGGAGCCTGACAGAAGGCATGGCGTCAATGACTACTTGTTTAATAAATAAATCAATAAGGAATGCTCTTTTTAAAATAAAATAAATGGAAGTATCTTTGATACATTTGCTGATTATAAAAATCTGTCCATTCATTGTAAAAAAAATTAGCAACTCATAATGTATATAGAAATTTCTAACACACTATCTTCTCCTGGAGATAACCACATACACTTAGAGTTGAAAGAAAGAAAGAAAGAGCAGCTGGGTGTGATGGCCCATGCCTGTAATCCCAGCACTTTGGGAGGCCAAGGCAGGTGGATCGCTTGAGCTCAGGAGTTCAAGACCAGTCCGAGGCAATATAGTGAGACCCCTGTCGCTTTAAAAAAAAAAAAAAAAAAAAAAAAAAGGAAATACCTAAAGCATGGGAGGCTTAAAACCTAGATGACAGGTTGATGGGTGCAGCAGACAACCATGGCACATGTATACCTACGTAAAAAACCTGCATGTTCCGCACATGTATCCCAGAACTTAAAGTAAACAAACAAACAAAAAAGAGCAGATGGAAGGTAGGAAAGATGAGAGGGGGAAAAAAACAAAAGAGAGGAAGAAAGCAAGCCAGCATGTGTAATAGTAACAAAGCTGCTATTGTTGGACTGTAGATTGTTTTTAATTTTCACAATGATAAATAGTAACACAATTGATTCTTCCAATCCATGAACATGGGATATCTTTCCATTTACTTATGTCTTCTTCAGTTTCATTCATCAACGTTTTGTAGTTGTCTGTGTTCGGATCTTTCACCCCATTGGTTAAATCTATTCCTAAATATTTTACTCTCTTTGATGCCATTGTAAATGAGTTTGTTTTCTTCGTTTGTTTGTTTCTTTGCTTGTTTTTGAGACAAGGTCTTGCTCTGTCACCCAGGGTGGAGTGCAGTGGCACAATCACAGCTCACTACAGCCTGGAACTCTGCTGTGTTGCCCAGGCTGGTCTTGAACTCCTGGGCTCAAACAATCCTTCCTCCTTGGCCTCCCAAGGAGGTCCATGCTGAGATTACAGGCGTGAGCCACCGCTCCTGCCTTGAGATTGTTTTCTTAATTTTTTTTTTTCAGGTAGTTTGTTGTTTGTATACTCTCTACTTACATTCTGATATCTTGCTCTAGTTTATTAATCTCTTCAAGTACTCTTAAATCCTTTCTGGAACAACACAGGCTACAGAAATAAATAAACAAACTAAACAATAAACATGCCTCCCTGACCTGCCTCATAGGTTGTTATGGGGATTAAATGAAATAGAACAAAATATAAGTTTTATGTATGCTGTGAGACAAGGTACTCATGAGAGGTACTCTATTCTTGAACTGCTGGGGTTGTTGTTTTAGAGACAGGGTGATGTTAATTTTTAACTTTTTTTTTTTTTTTGTAGAGACGGGGTCTCACTATGTTGCTCAGATGCTCAGGCTGGTCTAAAACTCCTGGCCCCAAGTAATTCTTCCTCCTTGGCTTCTCAAAGTGCTGGCATTACAGGCATGTGCCACTGCACCCAGCAGAAGTACTCTACTCTAATATTTATTTGCTATAGTATTTGGTATGGTTGTATGTTTTTCTTTATAATTAAGTAAATATTGGTGGTTTTAATTTTATGTGAGCTTTTTGCTCCCATTCCAGCAACAAGTAAACGTATAAGAATTTTTTTTTCTTGGCAATTCACTCTTTCAAATCCACTTACCTACACTAAGGTAATGATTCTTTCTGATTGTGGTTGCCAAGGTTACAACTGCATATAGCAGTTATATAGGCTGCTTATATATGTTTTTATATAAGTTATGCATAAGTTATATGTCTTAATTATGTAACTTAATGCTTCTTCTCCAATGCACTTCTTGTTTTTTTGTATTCCATCCATCTCCTGCTGGGTGGCCTTGGCAAAAGTTATAAAGTGTGCTTCTCCCTCTTTCTATGCCCTGTCCCTGTCTGTCTCATACCCGCCAGGCCCCTACCAGTACTCTATATGCCACCTGTACCTCCCATTCTATGAACTATTCCTACTGGGCCTTGCTTTCAGATTGAAAGGGTTCTGATAATATCTGTCTTTTCCATTCGTTCACCCTGGGTGACCAAATGGATTTTAATAGGCAATTACTAGAAATCAAAGGGTTTAAGACTCAAATAAGTTATTCTCTAATAGAATAATTTCAGACAAAATTATTTTTAGCTTGGTCACTGAGAAAATGTGCTGAAATCTTCCACTATGTTAGTAGAGTTTCATTTTTTTTCTCTTTATTCTTTGTAATTTTTTCTTCATAGGCTATGTCATTAGAGGTTGTGGCATAAACATTTACAGCTAATCGAAGATCCATGGAGCCATACTTTCCTGGCCCCCTGGCAATTAAGAAAGTTCGTTTTACAAATTCTAGCCAATGGACTGAGTCAAGTGATGTGTGCCACTTTTGGGATAAAGTATTTTAGAATGTGATCCCTCCCTAACAACTTCTCTTGACTGAGGATGCCTCGTGGCCCAGAAAGCAGAGCTGCAGGACCCTCCATCAGCTGGAGTATCTGGGTGAATTTTGGAGTAGGGCTCCTCATAAACTCAAATTTGCACTTGTAATGTGAATGAAAAATAAAACTTTGTTATGTTGCACCACTGAAGTTTTAGGGTTTTTTGTCATTCAACATAGACTATCCTGATCAAAATGAGGGTATATGGGTTCATATCATATCTTCTGTCAGTTTGTTCTTTCTCAGTATGAAATGTTCTATTTTGCCTTTTGAAATAGTCTTCACATTAATCTCTGTCTTCTGTGATGTTAGTAAGTATATTATTTTCTTTTGGTAAATTTGCCTACATACTTTTCTTTCTTTTAATTGTCAGCCTTTCTGAATTATATTTGTTTTAGTGGGTCTCTTGTAAATAGCATAACACTAGATTTGAGATTCTTCAACTTTTATTTGACTTATTGTGATTACTGATAAATGTGGATTTATTTTTTCTCTTATTTACCATGCAGTCTCCTTATTTCTCATTTTTCTGTTTTCTGCCTTCTGTTGGATCAAGTTTTCTTTGTTCAGTTTTTTTCTCCTATACTGGTGTGAAAGTTATACAGTTTTCATTCTTTTATTTTAAGGGTTATCCTTAAATTATCAACACATAAATCAACATTTCCTCCTAAAAAATTAGTTAAACAACAAGAACTCTCCTCTCAAATGAAGCTGCTTCCATCTGTTCTACTTCCCCTAGATTCCCTGGAGTAGATGTTATTTCCCAGAGATTGCTACAGGGTTATCTCCCATTGCATCAAGTTGGAGTCCATTTTCCCACCATCTTGAATCTGGGAAGGGGCAACGTTGACCAATAGACTATGGCAGAAGTGCCATACATGTCTGTTCCAAGTATAGCCCTTAACTATCTGGCAGCTTCTGCTTCCTGCCTCCATGAAGCTAGCTACCGTGGAAGAAGTGCAGTTTCTTTAGATCTACCATACTGTGGGAAGTCTTAACTCTGTGAAGAGGTCCTGGGGATGAGACATCATGTGCAGCAAGAAGCCAAGGAGCATAAAAAAATAAGAAATGAGGGCGGGAGCCATCTGGAAGTGCATGTTCCAGTCCTGTCTACTCCAGATGATGTGACATGGATCTGCCAGCTAAGCCCTTCCTGAATTCCCATCACAAAATCCTGAGTAAAATAAAATGATCATTTTTAAAACCATTGAATTCCAAGGAAGTTTATTACAACAATAAATAACCAGGACCCCTTCCCACTCTATTGTTGATATCATTTGGGATTATAGTTCCAGATTTTATTTATAACTTACAAAAATGGTGATTTTTTTCAGACAGTTTTACTAATTTATTTCTTCTATTTAATTGCATTTTTTATTTTGAGATACTTGTAGATTCACATGATTATACAGATAAATCTTGTGTATTCTTTACTCAGTTTCCACAATGGCAACATCTTGCATAAATACAGTATAATATTACAAGTAGGAAATTGGCATTGATATAGTCAAGATACAGAAAATTTCCATCACTACCAAGGTCCCTCTTGTTGCCCTTTTATAGCTATGCCCACTTCATCTTCTGCCCTCATTCTCCTCATTAATCTCTGGAAACCACACTAACCTATTATCCATATTCATAATTTTGTCATTTCAGGAATGTTGTCAAAATGGAATCATGTAGTTTGTAACCTTTTAGGACTGGCTTTTGTCACTGAGCATAATTCTCTAGAGATTCATCCAAGCTGTTGTGTGGAGCTATAATTCATTCCTTTTCATTGCTGAATAGTGTTCCATGGTATGGATGTACCATGGTTTCTTTAGCCATTCATCCATTAAAGGACATCTACATTGGTTCTGGTTTGTAGCTATGATGAATAAAACAGTTACAGACATTCGTGCATATATTTTTGTATGAAATGTCTTCATTTCTCTGGGACAATTGCTGGGATGTATGGTGGTTACATTTTTAAGTTTGAAAGAAACTGCCATACTGTTTTCCAGAGTGAATGTATCATTTTATATTTCTGTCAACAACATATGAGTGATCTAGTTTCTCTCCATTCTTGCAAGCATTTGTTGTTGTTCCTAAAGTGCTGGGATTACAGGCCTGAGCTGTTGTTGTTCCTATTTTTTAAAAATTTAAACATCCCAATGGATATGTAGGGATAGCTCATGGTGGTTTTAACTTGCATTTTCTTAATGATTAATAATGTTGAACATCTTTTTATGTGCTTATCTGTCATCTGTATATCTGAAAAGCAGAATATCTCTTCATGTCTTTTCCCCATGTTCTAATTGGATTGTTTGTTTTTTTTATTGTTGAGTTTTAAGAGTTTTATCTATACTAGTCCTTTGATGGATAAGTGTTTTGTAAATATTTTCTCCCATTCTGCAGCTTGTCTTTTTAAAAAATGTTTTATAGGGTCTTTTACAAAACAAAAGTTTTTAATTTTGGTGATATCAGATGTATCAGTTTATCCTTTTATAAATTATACTTTTGCTATGAAGTCTAAGAACTCCTTGTCTAGCACTAGAGGCCCCATATTTTCTCTTAAAAGTGTTACAGCGTAATGTTTTACATTTAAATCTATTTTCCATTTTCAGTTAATTTTGTAGAAGGTGTGAGACTTAAGCCAATTTTTTTTCTCTCTATGGTTGTCCAATTGTTCTAGCACCATTTGCTAAAAAGGCTGTTTTTCTTCCATTAAATTGTTTTTGCACTTTGTCAAATGCTGGTTGGGTATATTTGTGCGGGTCTATTTCTGGTTTCACTATTCTGTTC